>NC_091469.1:160816225-161438725 GCF_036971445.1 Narcine bancroftii
TGGGCCCGTCCCTCTCCTCCCCCTCGGGGGGGCCCGTCCCTCTCCTCCCCCTCGGGGGGGCCCGTCCCTCTCCTCCCCCTCGGGGGGGCCCGTCCTCTCCTCCCCCTCGGGGGGCCCGTCCCTCTCCTCCCCCTCGGGGGGGCCCGTCCCTCTCCTCCCCCTCCCTCAGGGGGGCCCGTCCCTCTCCTCCCCCTCCCTCAGGGGGGCCCGTCCCTCACCCCCTCCCTCAGGGGGGCCCGTCCCTCACCCCCTCCTCAGGGGGGCCCGTCCCTCACCCCCTCCCTCAGGGGGGCCCGTCCCTCCCCCCCCCCTCAGGGTGGCCCGTCCCTCCCCCCCCTCCCTCAGGGGGCCCGTCCCTCTCCCGCCCCTCAGGGGGGCCCTCCCCCCTCCCCCGCCTCACCCGGGTAGTCGGCGGCGGGCGGGCTGCTCCTCGGCTGCCGCAGGGGCTCCTGGTGCTGGGCGCCGCCTTTGACGTGGACGCCGTTGCCCTGCAGGCCGGGGGCGCCGTTGGGGGCCGCGGGCCCGGGGGGGACGGCGGCGGGGGCGTTGGAGCCGGGGCCCAGTCCCAACACCGCCGCGGCCCTCTGCCCCGGCCCGGCGAACAGCCCGTTCTCCTGCGCCCCGTCGCCGTGGCCTTGGGCTCGGCCGCCGGGCACCGGCACCTGCGGGCCGCCGCTCCCCCGACCTCGGCTGCGACCCGCTCCCGGCGCCCGGTCAAACGCGGGGTGTTTGCCGCTGTCCATCGTCCGTTAACGTTGGCCCCTCCACTTCCGGCGGAAGTCCCCGCCCCCTCGTCGCGACGGCTTCTCCCCGAAACGCGCCCACCGTCAGGCCCCCGCCCGCGGTCCTCCAGTGCGAGCGCCCCAGTGGCAGGCCGCCGCTACCGCAAGCGGGTCCTCCAGCGCCGCCTGCAGGTGGACCATGAAGCTGTAGGATGAGGGGTGGGGGGGCAGAGGGTGAAGCCATTTCAGTTCTGGTGGGTGTCACCGCCTCCGAGGGCATGGGCCGGATCGAGCGCACTCACGGCCCCGTCAGGAAAGAGCCTCGACTTCCTCAGGAGTTTGCGGCGGTTTGGTATGGCGTCGGAAACCCCGGAGTAATTCTACAGGGGTGCGGGGGGGGAAAGTGCGCTGGCCGGCCGCGTCACGGCCTGGTACGGGGACTCCAACGCCCCAACGCCGCCCCCCCACCCCCCACCACCACCGACAGAAGAGCCCTGTGACAAGGACGTCACAGGTAAAACCTTCCTGGCATCGAGAGCATCTATGCAGGGAGCGCTGCAATCACCGACCAGAGTATCTGCCTCATCTTGGCCCTTTCGCCCTTAACCCATGTTCTCTGGTTTGAATCTCGCCTGCCCTCAGAGGAAAAACGCTAACTTGCTTTTATCCGATCTGCGCCTATCATAATTCTTCTTTCTTTGGCTTGGCTTCGCGGACGAAGATTTATGGAGGGGGTATCATAAGATTGTAAATTTATTAAAATAGAGCATTCTTAGGTAAGCCGAGATATGCTCTACGATTGAAGGCTGTATCCGTAAAAGCAAAAACCCATTTAAATTTCTTTTCAGATAGCACACACAGGTTTCTTCTTAAAGCGAATTTGTGTGAAGCGAGTATTTGTAAAGTGGGGGATACCTGTACCTCTATCAAATCTCCCCTCATTCTTCTACGGAATAAAGTCTTAACCTGTTTAACCTTTCCCTGTAACTCATTTCCTGAAGTCCAGGCAACATCCTTGTAAATCCCTGCCCTCTTTCTATCTTATTGATAGCCTTCCTGTAGTTCGGTGCCCCAAATTTGGCCTCACCAATGTCTTATACAACTTTACCAGAACATCCCAACTCCTGGACTCAATACTTTGATTTATGAAGGCCAAGATGCCAAAAGCTCTCTCTACAACCCTGTCCACCTGAGATGCCACATTCAGGGAATTATATATCTGTATCCCCAGGGGCTGGCTCAGGTCAATATTCAGTTTGGCTGATTGACAGCCGACCAGGTGGAGTCAGCCCCTTAGGTGGTCTTCCTGCAGGTACAGATTGCCCCCTGCAGTAGGCTGGTGGTCATATCACCACACCTAGTGAATCTTCTATATCCTTTTTCCATCTTATTGATATCTTTCCTGTACCCAAACTGCGCACAATCCTACAAATTTGGCCTAACCATAACATTTCAACCCCAATACTTTGATTTATGAGGCCAATCTATCTGTGTATATGTCACGTCTACCTGTGATGTCACTTTCAGGGAATTCCCAGATCCCTCTGTTCTACCACACTCCTCAGTGCCTGACCATTCACCGTGTACGTCCTTTCTTGGTTGGTCCTTCCAAAATGCAACACCTCACACTTGTCTGCATTAAGTTCCATTTGTCATTTTGCAGCCCATTTTTCCTGCTGGTCCAGATCCCTCTGACGTTTTGAAAACCTTCCTCACTATTCTCTATGCCTTCAATCTTTGTGTCATCTGCAAACTTGCTGATCCAATTTTTCCACATTTGGATACCGACAGAAGAGGATCGTCCTGGGGGTGTGCTGTGGTTATTCCTGTGCTGAGAGGCACGCCAAGTTCAGGAATAACAGCTGCCCCTCGACCATCAGACTCCTGAACAGCTGAGTCATTCGCATAAGGACTAGTACTTTGCACATTATTTTATTTTCTGTATTTGCAGTCAGTTTGTTTACATTTCTTCTTGAGTAAAATTAGAGTTACTGGTAATTAGAAATTCTCCTAGATCTGCAGGAATCTAGAGGAATTAGGGGATATGGGAAAAGGCAGGTAGGTGGAGTTAGGTCATAAATTAAATCAGCCATGATCATATTGAATGGCGGAGCAGGCTCGATGGGCCGAATGAGGTGATAGAGAAATTAGGGGATATGGGAGAAGGAAGGTAGGTGGAGTTAGGTCATAAATTAAATCAGCCATGATCGTATTGAATGGCGGAGCAGGCTTGATGGGCCATTTTTGGCCTACGCCTGTTCCTACTTCCTATGTTCCTATGCAGGTATGTGACAATAAAATGTTGGATAAACTCAGCAAGTTATGCGGTATCCCTCATAAAAGAGAGCCATTGTTTTGTGCCTGAGACCTTCTTCACTTGTGAAAATGTGGGTCTCATAATGAAATATTTATATACTTTTCTGTTATATTACACCTTTATGTAAAGATGTAATTATTATGTGCTTTGTATTAAGTATGTTCACCATGGTCTGGACACTGTTTCGTCTGGTTTTATATATGTCATATATATGTCATACCCACACTCCTGTTCGGCTCCGAATCATGGGTCCTCTACCGGCATCACCTACGGCTCCTAGAACGCTTCCACCAGCATTGTCTCCGCTCCATCCTCAACATTCATTGGAGCGACTTCATCTCCAACATCGAAGTACTCGAGATGGCAGAGGCCGACAGCATCGAATCCACGCTGCTGAAGATCCAACTGCGCTGGGTAGGTCACGTCTCCAGAATGGAGGACCGTCGCCTTCCCAAGATCGTGTTATGTGGCGAGCTCTCCACTGGCCACCGAGACAGAGATGCACCAAAGAAGAGGTACAAGGACTACCTAAGAAATCTCTTGTGCCTGCTCCTATTGACCATTGCCAGTGGGCTGATCTCGCCTCAAACCGTGCATCTTGGCGCCTCACAGTTCGGCGGGCAGCACCTCCTTTGAAGAAGACCGCAGAGCCCACCTCACTGACAAAAGACAAGGGAGGAAAGACCCAACACCCAACCCCAACCAACCAATTTTCCCCTGCAACCGCTGCAACCGTGTCTGCCAGTCCCGCATCGGACTTGTCAGCCACAAACGAGCCTGCAGCTGACGTGGACATACCCCTCCATAAATCTTCGTCCGTGAAGGCAAGCCAAAGAAGAGAACAGTTGGCGTAGTGGTTAGCAATGCCCCTACAGCGCCAGCAATCGGGACCGGGGTTCAAATCCCGTGCTGTCTGTAAGGAGTTTGTACCTTCTCCCGTGTCTGCGTGGGTTTTCCCCGGGGGGGGGGCTCTGGTTTCCTCCAACCATTGAAAACATACCACAGGTTGTAGTTTAATGGGGTGTAAATTGGGTGGCAAGGGCTTGTGGGGCGAAAGGGCCTGTAACCCTTCTACATTTAAAATTAAATTAAACTTGAACTTTATACGGATGTTGTGTGACCCGCTGAGTTTCTCCAGGATTTTTGTGTTGTTACGGGTCCTGAGGACCCCAAAACCCAGCAGCAAATGATATTCACCACAACACAAGGTTACTTAAACAAAAGTAGTTTTTCATTCTATTTGAACAAGGAAACAGTATTAGATTTTAACTTATTACTTAACCTACTTAATCCCCCCTCTAACGCTATGCGCAGGTGTGTGATGTATACTTAAAATTAGAAAAGTTCTTTGGATCACAATCCAATCTCACTGGTTTCAGGCAATTCTTGTGCTGTGCACAGAAGTTAGCATTAACAAAGTTCATCAGGCTTTGGTGCTTAACAGGCAAATGGTTACCACTCAGGGGGATTCTTGCTGGTTTTCAGAGAGATTCCTTTTTCCAGGACATCCACAACTGATGCCTTCTCAATCAGTCTTGCTGACGAAACTTGCCCCCTTCAGGGTTCTCCAGATGATCCTCTTTCTTTCTGGTCACCTTTCAGACTGTCGGTCTTCTCCTTTGACCAGACAGCCTTCCAAAGGTTTGCCAGCTTTGTCCTTCTGGAACTGATTTCTGTCTCTTCTCTCTCTGTTTCACACCCTCCTCTCTCTTGAGAACAAAACTGTCTCTTCTGCTTGCAAAGATCACATGCTCTCCCAGGTAAGCTGCTGTCGATAGTTTGTTGCCTCCTGCAAAAAAGCATTCTGCAAAAGTCCTGCAAATATTCTGTGTTTTGCAATGTGTGTGTGCATGCTGCTCTAACAATTCCTCCCAAGCCACCTGTCACAGTGACATACTCTGTCACAGTGTATTGCATTAGACTCCTGTATCTACAGATTTTCATGTTTAGCTTGAAATCTAGAGCGTATGTTTTAACTTTAATGTTTATTTATCATGTCTCATTAGTCAAGGTCAAACAGGTTAACTGTAATGTTCTTAAAGCTGTATTGCAAAGAAAAGCATAATTTAGAGTGCAGGGTTACAATGAAAAGGAAGATCAGTTAGCACCAGGCAAAGGCAGCAGGAGAGCACAGTGTATGGGGTTCATCCAGGAGCTTAATGACTGCAATGAAGTTACTCTCTTTAAACCTGCTGGTGTGTGCATTCACATTTTCACACAGGGTGTGTCCAGGGTGTGGTGGATCCATCAGTCCTTTCCCAGCCAGTGGGACATAGAGGGGAGGGAGGTTTACGTGATGATCTGAGATGCATTCACCGCACCCTTCTCTCGATCTTGGGGAACTCAAGTGCGTTGACCAGCATATAACATATAATAATTTACAGTACGCAAACAGGCCATATCGGCCCTTCTAGTCTGCACCGATTGACGTGAAACTCCACTAGTTCCACCTACCCACTCCCTTGCCCATAACCCTCCAACCCCCTCACATCTCTGTACTCATCTAACCTCCTCTTAAATGACAGAATTGACCCTTCTGCAACCACCTCTTCCGGAAGATCATTCCACTCAGCCACCACTCTCTGAGTGAAGAAGCATCCTCTTATGTTACTTCAAAAGTTTTGCCCCCTAACCCTTAACATATAACCCATCGTTCCAATCTCCCTTACCCTCAGGGGAAAGAGCCTATTCACATCTACTCTATCTATTCCCTTCATAATTTTAAACACCTCTATCAAATCCCCCCTCAACCTTCTACACTCCCATGAATAAAGTCTGTGAGAAAAAACTGGCCAATGTTTTGGGAGTGAACCCTCCATCACAAAGAACACTCATCCACACTTCATTAGAGGTGGGACCAGAATTAGGCCATTCAGCCCATTGAGTCAGTTCTGCCATTTGAATCATGTTGTATGTATTTTTCCTCACAACCTCATTTTACTGCCTTCTCCACATAACCTTTGACTCCCCTTAACTAATCAAGAACCTGTCAACCACTGCTTTAAATCCTCCCAATGATGTGGCTTCCACAGCCATCCGTGGCAACATATTCCACAGATTCTCCGCCCTCCGGTTGAAGAAGTTTTGCCTCATCTCTGTTGTCAAGAAGAAAGAATATTTCACCAGTACTGCACCATCTGCTCAACATTTGGAACAAGATTCACGTAGAAAGGAAAAAAAACAAATTACCAACTACCAAAATTAATATTGACGCAAAATCAACTAAACCTTTTCACAAAAGATAACCTTTCCTTTAGAGAATGGGAGAGAAAAGGGATTAAAAGAATAGAAATTTGTTTTTTGGGAAATAATTTATTATCTTTTGAACAAATGAAGTACAAATATGGTATAACTCACAGTACAATGTTTGCATACGACCAACTGAAAACCTACTTGAAGGACAAATTGGGAAGCAGACTGAGGTTACCAGAAGGAAGCAATTTTGAATATGTGATTACAGACACAATGATAATTAAAAGATTTATAACAAACATGTACATCAAACTCCAAGAGAAAGAGAACGAGGAAACAAGCTGTAAACCCAAACAAAAATGGGAACAAGATCTAAACATAAAGATAAAGAATGAAACAAGGGAAAAGTTATGCTCTGGAACTATGAGAAATACAATAAACACGAGGTTACGCATGATACAATATAATTGGTTACACATTGGTTATACATCACACCCCAAAAGTTAAATAAATGGGACCCAACAGTATCAGACAGATGTTTTCGCTGTAAGAAGGAAACGGGAACAACAGGACATGCAATTTGGGCATGTGAGAAAGTGGAAAAGTTTTGGGAAGATCTCAATCAGGTATTAAATAAAATCACAAAAAGCAACATCCCAAAAAACCCAGAGATCTTTCTTCTAAGTAATATAAGAAGTAAAGAACTTGGACTCGATTTGGATGGAGCACAAAAAAAAAGATTCATTATGATAGCCTTAGCTGTAGCAAAAAAATGTATAATGTCAACTTGGAAATCAGAAGAGAGCCTGAGAGTACAGCAATGGTACATAGAAATGAATAAATGGATTCCATTGGGAAAAATAACATATAATTTAAGAAATAACATCACAGTATTTGAACAAATTTGGGAACCGTACATGGAACACAACAGAGAGGGCCTACCGTGGACCCCCACCCCCTCAAATGACTGAAGGAGAAGATGAAATGAACCGACCCAGTGTGTAAAAGTAGATGACACAAATCTCTTGTTTATTTTCATTGTGTGATGACATTGTTTAATGGGTTTAATGTGTCATATAGGTTGAACGTTAAGTGGGTGGGGAGGGGGGGTGAAGGTGGAAGGGAAGGGGGGGGAAAAGGAGAGAAAATGACACTGTGTATATTCAAGAGGGAAATGTTTGTGTGTATTTTGGTTCATAGTGTGAAATATAAAAAATTATAAAAAAAGGAACATAGAATATTTTAGCACAGTCCAGGTCCTTCGGCCCATGGTGTTGTGCTGCCCTATGAGGAAGATGCCCCATAGGAGAGGTCAGTAGATAATGGAATGGCGGGTAGGAGGTGGGACCTGGAGGAAGGAAGGTGTGGGTGGCAGGCAGGTTGAGAGGGTGGGGGGAGGGGAAAGAGAAGTAGCAGTGGAGCAAGACGTTGGAAACCGGAAGTCGATGTTGATGCCGTCTGGTTGGAGATTGCCGGTGCTGTCCTGTTTGAACCCTGGAATGGAGGTGAAGGGGGGAGATGCAGGGACAAGTTTTGCACTTTCTGCAATTTCAGCGGGACGTGCCTAAGGAAGTGGAAAGGAGGGGGAGGAGGGATGGTTTCAGGGTGAGGGTTCAGCAACCTGGAGAGTGTTCATAACTCCCTACGTATCCTTGTGGTTCAACATATTTCCAGAGGCTGCCGAACTAACAATTAGCAGAAACCAGCTGTACAAAGTTATGTGAGATCCTGACCTTGCTTCCTGGAATAATTCCAAGTGGGATCCTTGGGGAGAAGCTTGCTCTTTCCAAGGGGAATTACACTTTTACATTTGGCTGATGGAATAAACTGATTCCCCTCCATTTCCTGACTTTTCAAACAATCATAGGGAGAAGGGGAATTACATTCAGGTGATAGAATGTTGACAGAGCAAGGTTGACAGATCCAGAGTTTTCTTATCAAAGTGACCAAGGATGAAAGGTAACTTAGTGGAGGTATGTAAGACTACGAGAAGCTTCTATAGGGTGGACAGCCAGCACTTTTTCCCCCTGCGTCGACAATAGCAAATATCAGTGGACATCTATTTAAGGTGAGTGGAATACATTCTGGACTTGCCCTAATGTAGAAAAATACTGGAGAGATGTCTTCCATACTTGACCTTTAGAGCCAAATCTTTTAATTGCTCTTTATGGCACAACGGGAAGGGGTAATGTTCTTTAGACTCCAATTAAATGTCAAACTCCATCCTTCGCTTCTCTTTTGGCCAGACAAGCGATATTACTCAGAAGGATGCTGCCCCGTCCACTCATGCTCAGGGGCTGAGAGACATTACGTCATGTTCAAACTCAGAAAATATTAGTGAGTAAAGTCTAAGGGCGAGCGCTCAGCGGCACAAGGGCAGCTCCTTCCCTGCTGCCATCAGATTCCTGAATGATCAATGAACCACAGACACGGCCTCACTTTCCCTGCACGATTATTGTAATAGTTGTCATGTTGTAAGATGGTTATAATATGAATGTTTGCCCTGAGACGCTGCCGCAAAACAACGAATTTCATGACTCACTCATGACGATAAATCCTGATTCTGTTATTCTTTTTTTTAAATTTTTTATTTTTCACTCTATGAACCATACTGACCAAAATACATGCAGACATTTTTCTCTTGAATATATACAATGTCATTTTCTCCCTCCCTTCCCTCCCTCCCTCAGCCCCCCTCCCATTTGTTCAAAGTTCAATCTATAAGATACATTAAACCCGTTAAACAATGTCGTCACTTAATAAAATAAACAAGAAATTCTTGTCTTTTACTTTAATACACTGAGTCAGTTCATTTCGTTGTCTTCTCCTTCTGTCATTTTAGGTGGTGGAGGTCCACGGTAGGATTTCTCTATTGTGTTTCATGTATGGTTCCCATATTTGTTCGAATATTGTGATGTTATTTCTTAAATTATATGTTATTTTTTCTAATGGAATACGTTTATTCATTTCTATGTACCATTGTCGTATTCTCAGGTTGTCTTCTAATTTACAGGTTGACATAATACATTTTTTTGCTATCGCTAAGGCTATCACAATAAATCTTTTTTGTGCTCCATCCAAATCGAGTCCAAGTTCTTTACTTCTTATATTACTTAGAAGGAAGTTCTCTGGATTTTTTGGGATGTTGCTTTTTGTGATTTTATTTAATACCTGGTTTAGATCTTCCCAAAACTTTTCCACTTTCTCACATGTCCAAATTGCATGTCCTGTTGTTCCCCTTTCCTTCTTACTGCAAAAACATCTGTCTGAAACTGTTGGGTCCCATTTATTTAACTTTTGGGGTGTGATGTATAGCCTGTGTAACCAATTATAATGTATCATGCGTAACCTCGTGTTTATTGTATTTCTCATAGTTCCGGAGCATAGCTTCTCCCATGTTTCATTCTTTATCTTTATGTTTAGATCTTGTTCCCATTTTTGTTTGGGTTTACAGCTTATTTCCTTGTTCTCCTTTTCTTGCAGTTTTATGTACATGTTTGTTATAAATCTTTTAATTATCATTGTGTCTGTAATCACACATTAAAAATTGCTTCTCTATATTCCTTCAATTTCTTATATAATTCTTTTATTGATATTTCTGGTTCTGTTAATTATATTATAACGTCATCTGCAAATAGACTGATTTTATATTCCTTCTTTTTTATTTTTATCCCTCTTATTTTATTTTCTGTTCTTATCAATTCTGCTAGTGGTTCTATAGCTAACACGAACAGTGAGGGAGATAGTGGACATCCCTGCCTTGTTGATCTGCTTAAGTTAAATTGTTTTGATATATATCCACTTACTGTCACTTTTGCCAATTGTCCCTTATATAATGCTTTCATCCAATTATTCTATTTCTCTGGTAGGTTGAATTTTTGTAGTACTTTGAATAAATAATTCCATTCTACTCTGTCAAAGGCTTTCTCTGCGTCTAAAGCAACCGCTACTGTTGGAGTTTTGTTTCCTTGTACTGCATGGATTAAGTTAATGAATATACAGATATTGTCCGTTGTTCGCCTTTTCTTAATAAATCCAGTTTGATCTAGTTTTACTATTTTTGGTACACAGTCGGCCAATCTGTTTGCTAATAGTTTAGCTATTATCTTATAATCTGTGTTAAGTAGAGATATTGGTCTATATGATGCTGTTGTTAATGGATCTTTCCCTGTCTTTGGTATTACTGTAATTATTGCTGTTTTGCATGAATCTGGTATGTTTTGTGTTTTTTCAATTTGGTTCAATACTTCCAGGAGAGGAGGAATTAATAAGTCTTTAAATGTTTTATAGAATTCTATTGGGAGTCCATCCTCTCCCGGTGTTTTATTGTTCGGTAGTTTTTTTCAATATCTCCTGTATTTCTTCTATTTCAAATGGTTTTATTAATTTATTTTGCTCCTCTGTTTGCAATTTCAGTAGTTCAAGTTTAGTTAGAAATTCATCTATTTTGTCTTCTTTCCCTTCGTTTTCAGTTTGATATAGTTGTTTGTAGAATTCCCTGAAGTTTTCTTTGATCTCCGTTGGGTTATATGTAATTTGTTTGTCCTTTTTCCTTAATGCCAATACCGTTCTTTTAGTTTGTTCTGTCTTAAGCTGCCACGCTAGAATTTTGTGCGTTTTTTCTCCTAGCTCATAATATTTCTGTTTTGTCTTCATTATGTTCTTCTCCACCTTATATGTTTGTAGTGTTTCATATTTTATTTTCTTGTCTGTCGATTCTCTTCTTTTAGTTGTGTCTTCCTTCATTGCTAATTCTTTTTCTATATTTACTATTTCCCTTTCCAACTGTTCTATTTCTCGATTGTAGTCCTTCTTCATCTTAGTTACATAACTTATTATTTGCCCTCTGATGAATGTTTTCATTGCGTCCCATATTATAAACTTATCTTTCACTGATTCTGTATTTACTTCAAAGTACATTTTAATTTGTTGTTCAATGAATTCTCTAAAATCTTGTCTTTTAAGTAGCATGGAGTTTAATCTTCATCTATACATTCTTGGTGGTATGTCCTCTAGCTCTATTGCCAATAACAGGGGTGAGTGATCCGATAACAATCTAGCTTTATATTCCGTTTTCTTAACTCTTCCTTGAATGTGGGCTGACAACAGGAATAGGTCTATCCTTGAGTATGTTTTATGTCTACCCGAATAATATGAGTATTCCTTTTCCTTTGGGTGTTGTTTCCTCCATATATCCAAAAGTTGCATTTCCTGCATTGATTTAATTATAAACTTGGTTACTTTGTTCTTTCTGTTAGTCTTTTTTCCCAGTTTTGTCCATGTTTGAGTCCAAATTAAGGTTAAAATCCCCTCCTATTAGTATATTCCCTTGCGTGTCTGCTATCTTCAAAAAAATATCTTGCATAAATTTTTGATCTTCTTCATTAGGTGAATATACATTGAGTAAATTCCAAAACTCCGAATATATCTGACATTTTATCATTACATATCTCCCTGCTGGATCTATTATTTCCTCTTCTATTTTGATAGGTACATTTTTATTGATTAACATAGCTACTCCTCTGGCTTTTGAATTATATGACGCTGCCGTTACATGTCCTATCCAATCTCTCTTTAATTTCTTGTGTTCCACTTCAGTTAGATGTGTTTCTTGCACGAATGCTATATCAATTTTTTCTTTCTTCAGTAAATTTAACAGCTTCTTCCTTTTGATTTGGTTAAACAAAATAGAGAGAGTGCAGAGAAGGTTCACGAGAATGTTGACAGGATTTCAGGGTCTGAGTTACAGGGAAAGGTTGTGCAGACTGGGGCTTTTTTCTCTGGAGCATAGAAGATTGAGAGGGGACTTGATAGAGGTGTTTAAGATTTTAAAAGGGACAGACAGAGTAAATGTGGATAGGCTTTTTCAATTAAGAAAGGGGGAGATTTAAACTAGAGGACATGGTTTAAGATTGAAGGGGGAAAATTATAAGGGGAACATGAGGGGAAATTTCTTTACGCAAAAGGTGGTGGGGATGTGGAATGAGCTTCCGGTAGACGTGGTCGAGGCGGGATCATTGGTTACATTTAAGGAAAGACTGGATCATTACATGGATAGGAGGGACTAGAGGGGTATGGACCGGGTGCTGGTCAGTGGGACTAGGAGGGTGGGGATTTGCTACGGCATGGACTAGTAGGGCCAAACTGGCCTGTTCTGTGCTGTAAATGGTTATATGGTTATATGGTTATATGTATTCCATTAATATTTAAAGTCATATAGTTCAACATGGCCATTTCATACTTTGTTTACCTTTCCTTTCTGTTTCCTCTTCACCACCTTCCCTTCTTATCCATTTCTGCTTTCTTTTTTTGAACACATTATAAGACAACATTTCTAAAACATAAAATATTTCCACTATTCCCATATCTAAAATTCCTTTAACCCCAATAGTCCCTCCCCTCTCTGAGTTGCCCTTTGTCCCTTGTCGGGCAACCACATCTCCCCTCTCCATTTGGATTTGCGAACCCGCTCGCAAGCGTCAACTGATTTCGCAGTGACTGTTATTCTTCCCCATCCAGCCCCCCCAGAAAAGATTTTAATCTTCACATATAACAAAGCTCACTCTCTTAATTCCCTCCTTACTTCCTTTCTTCCCTTTCTTTCCCTTCTTCGTTCTTACTTATACTTAATTCTTCTTCTTTATATATAGTTTGTTGTCATTTTTGTTCTTGTTACATCTCTTCATCTCTCTGTCTGTTTTGTAGGTTTTCTGCAAATTTTCATGCTTTTTCCGGATCTGAGAAAAGTTTGCTTTGTTCTCCCGGGATAACTATTTTAAGCACCGCTGGATATTTTAACATAAATTTATAACCTTTTTTCCATAGGGTAATTTTTGCTGCGTTAAACTCCTTCCTCTTCTTCAGGAGTTCAAAACTTATATCTGGATAGAAAAAAATTTTTTGACCCTTGTATTCCAGTGGTTTTTTGTCTTCTCTTATTTTTTTCATTGCCTTCTCCAATATATTTTCTCTTGTCATTTATCTCAGGAATTTTACTAGAATAGATCTTGGTTTTTGTTGTGGTTGTGGTTTAGGGGCTAATGTTCTATGTGCCCTTTCTATTTCCATTTCTTCCTCTAATTCTGGTCTTCCTAGGACCCTGGGGATCCAATCTTTTATAAATTCTTTCAGATCTTTGTCTTCTTCATCTTCCTTCAGGCCCACTACCTTTATATTGTTTTTTTCTATTTTAATTTTCCATTATATCTATCTTCTGAGCTAACAGCTCCTGTGTCTCTTTAACTTTTTTATCAGATTCTTCCAATTTCTTTTTTAAATCTTCTACCTCCATTTCTATGGCTGTTTCTCGTTCTTCCACCTTGTCTACTCTTTTCCCTATTTCTGTCATGATCATCTCTAATCTATTCACTTTTTCTTCTGTACCTTTTATTCTTCTTTTTATTTCACTGAATTCTTGTGTCAGCCATTCTTTTAATGTTTCCATATATTCTGATTCTGTTATTCAATTAATAATTCAGATGTAATATTTCAAATGCTCTGGAGGGTCATTTATGAGTCATTTTCTTTAATGTAATATAAAATTTGACCTTTTTGTTCTTTCTCTTTTCATTTTAAGTATTAAGAATGCTTATTATCTTAGAACGTTGATAAAGTCGGGACGGAGTTTGGATTTCTCTTCAAACAGGTTAAAATTATGAATATGGTTATGAATTGTGAATGTCTTATTCATGTATCTTTTTAATGATTTAATTTGTTGTTTACACTTATCCACAATTGCTTTTTGGACTTTTATGTTTTAACTGCTTTATAATAAAAATCAATGAAAATATTTTAAAGGTTAGTGGAGGAAAGTTTTACACAGAGAATAGTGGGTGCCTGGAATACCTTGCTAGGAGTGGTGGTGAAGGCTGGACGGCCAGATGGATGCAAGAAAAATAGAGGGTCTGGGCTGCGAGGGAGCAAAAGGTCAAATTGTTGTGGAGTGTGTTTATGTACACAGGCTGTTGGTGACATGAAGGACCCACACCGGCTGCTGGAGAGTGGCTCATAGGAAATAGATATCAGGACCAGGATTCGAGAGGGTGCTGAGGGCAGAAGGGGCGAACATTTTGGAGGAAATGATCACGACCCCCTCTCTATTACCACAGCACTGGAGGAGGGCAGGTATAGACAGTGTGGGAAAACATTTAATTGGGGTAGGGGAAAATATCATGTTGTTAGGCAGGACCTTGGGAGCATCAATTGGGAGCAGACGGGCTCGGGGGAAATGTACGGCAGAAATGTGGCAAATGTTCAGGGAACATTTGCATGGTGCTCTGCATTAGTCTATCCCATTGAGGCAGGGAATGGACAGAGAGGTGAAAGAGTCACAAGAAGTTGAAATTCTAGTCAAGAACATAGAAATGCTTAGGAAAATAGGAACTGATCAAGCACCAGAGAATTACAAGATTGCCAGGAAAGAGCTTTAGCTGGGTCATATGAGGATAGCGCCCATTAGGGATGATGGTGGAAACATGTGCATGAAGTCAGAGGAGGTCACAGAGGTCCTTAATGAATACTTTGCTTTAGTGTTCACCAGAGAAAAAGACCTTGGCCAATTGTGAGGATGACTTTACATGCACTGAAACGCTAGACTACGGGGACATTGAGAAAGAGGATGCGTTGGAGCTTTTGAAAAGCATGAAGTTAGATACATCACCAAGACCAGACGAGATTTACCTAAAGGCTATTGTGGGAAGCGAGGGAGAGGAGATTGCTGAGCCACTGGCGATGATCTTTGAATCATCCCTGGGGACAGGAGAAGTACCAGAGGATTGGAGGGCTTCAAATGTTGTTCCCCTATTCAAGAAAGGGAGTGGAGATAACCCAGGAAGTTATAGATCAGTGAGTCTTGCTATAGTGGTGGGTAGGCTGTTGGAGACGATCATGTGAGTCAGCTTTTACAAGCATTTACCGAGGCACAATCTGGTTAGGGCTTTGTCAGAATAAAGTTGTGTCTCACGAGCCTGATTGAATTCTTTGAGGATGTAACAAAGCACATGGATGAAGGTGGATGCAGTGTATATGTATTTCAGTGAGGCCTCCTCCGACTCTGTGCACACGTTTCCACCATCATCCCTAATGTGCCCTATCCTCACACAACCTTGTTCTTCACATACTTGTAGAATGCTTTAGGGTTTTCATTAATCCTACTCGCCATGGTTTTCTCATAGCCTCTTCCAGCTTTCGAAAGCTCTTTCCTGGCAATCTTGTCCTGTCCAGCCACGACATTGATGCCTTACATACAACTACTGCCATTGATTTCACCGCCATGGCTCGTGCACAGCAGCACACGGATCCCGATCTCATCCGGAATCATCGGATCAACTCTGGTCTCCATCTTCAAGATGTTACCCTGGATGAATCAGGTGAAAAGTTAGTCTGCAATTTTTCCAAGGGAAGGCCTAGGTCTTTTGTGCTGGAGGCTATGAGGCAGGAGATTTTTGAGTTTCTTTACCATTTCTCGCATCTTGATAGAAGAGCATCAATCAAACTAGTTACAGAATGTTTTACCTGGCCTCGTTAAATGGGATGTTGGATTATGGGCAAGGACCTGCTTGCTGTGTCAATGCTCTAAAATCTCCAGACACACGGAATCCAAGCTGGGGGATTTTGTTCTGGATTTCTGTTACCAGTATGTGCACCTAGACTTGGTAGAACCACTTCCGCCATCTGAAGACCAGACCACCAGGTGGTAGGAGGCGTTTCTATCACTGAGATCACTGCGGAGACGGTCGCTAGGGCTTTCGTGGATCATTAGATTCCACCTTTTGGTGTTCTGATCATTATTACAGCGGATCGAGAGTCTCAGTTCGAGTCGGCATTGTTCCGAGCTCTCACTCATCTTCTGGACACTACCCATATTTGCTCTACAGCTTTTTCATTCTACATGGTCTTGTTCGAAGGTTAATTCTTTTTGGGTCTCTGTTAGTAAATTTTTGCAACGAATAACTGGAATGAACTAGAACAATCCTAAATTATTGTATTTAGGAAATTTTGAAAGTTTTACTCCTAAATTATTGTTGTCAGACTCTCAATTAAAATTTGTTAAGTTAGCTTTAGTAATAGCATGGAAATGTATCACTGTAACATGGAAATCCGATGTTTCATTAACAGTAGATAGATGGCATGCTGAGATTCAAAGTTGGATTCCTTTAGAAAAAAATTACTTACAATTTGAGGGGTAAATATACTTTATTCCTTCAAATTTGGACCCTATATGCTAGAATTACGAGGATAAAATTATAATTTTTTTTGATTCTCCTGTCCAGTGAAGTTTTCCCAGAATGAATAACAATTCATTGGTGGGATTGTGTTGTGCTAAGTTCACTCTCTCATTCAACTTGCACAACTGACAAACTCTGATTGGGAAATAACTCTCAACTTACAGAGTGTATATCCTATCGAGCAGGCGAGTGTGGTTCACAACGATCGTGGAATCCTGGACTCCACTGGTCCTAGATTATCAGACAGTTCCAGAGATATGAAAGGAGTTGACAAGTCAAGTTTATTGTCGTCTGATTTTACAAGTACAACCAGATGAAACAGCATTCTCTGGTCCTCGTTGCAAAGCACGCAGACATATATCCAGACATAACCGGCCGACTGTTGTAAGCATTGTCCTGTAGAAGTCTGTGAGAAACGCTGCCTTCAGCAGCGAACGAATAGCCGAGAGTCAGGCGGTTCCGTTGAATTGTGGCTCGTATCTGCCGTTCCTCTTCAGCCCCGAACCCTAGGGCCACCGATCTCCGAAGGCTGTCTGGAGTCTGATATTGAAATGCCAAGCAGCTTTAGAGTACTGTAGCAGCTCACGTTGTTTGTAACTGGTGCTCCCCTTCACGGGGTGGTGTTTGTGATGAGAAGAGAACAAGCTGGGGGGGATTGTTTCTTGTGATTTAACCTGTGTTAGCTTGTCTGCTAACATTAGCATGAGTATTATTGAACTTGTGAGTGCAAGCCTGTCTGTGTACATTAGCATAAGGCAAAGGAGGAAAAACCCAACACCCAACCCCAACCAACCAATTTTCCCCTGCAGCCGCTGCAACCGTGTCTGCCTGTCCCGCATCGGACTTGTCAGCCACAAACGAGCCTGCAGCTGACGTGGACTTTTTACCCCCTCCATAAATCTTTGTCCGCGAAGCCAAGCCAAAGAAGAACTCTCTCTGCGACATGTACAATCCTGACTACCATTCTGTCTGTCGTTGTCCCACCATGTCCTTTGTGCTATCGCTTTAAAACTCCTGTCTTTAATACCTGTGTAGGCTAAGATACAAATTAGATGTACTCCACTAAAGCTGTTCAGTTCCCCTGGTCCGTATTGGAATCCCTTGTTAACCCATATCCCACTATGACTAGACATTAAATCTATGCCCTGTCTACATTCTAAAGGTAAATAATTGTCACCTCTGCTGCCCCTATCCCAGGAGGACTTAATACATTGTGAGTAATTAAGTGATGTCCCAGAAATGGAGAAGCAACAATTAAACAATACAATAAATGGTAAAAACAACATTACGGCACTTTTTCACGGCGTAGTGTAACTTTCAGGTCAGAAGGAAGAGGGACTGCACGCCAGGTGGAGGGTAGATTAACAATGTTGTTATTCTGTGGTTCAGTAGCTGGTTTAATTCGTTGGATGTGGCTCCAGCCTTTTTCTTTCGTTCGCACGGCAGTGTCTGTAATCAAAAGTACACAATAGGGGCCGTCCCAGACAGGTTTCTGTTGGTGATGTTGGCATGCTTTTACATATAAACAATCACCAGATTTAATAAAATGAATAACAATCTGACTTTTCTTTGTGTTAGTGTAAAAATTGTAAAATGAAACACAAACCATATTTCCATGGGTTTTGAATATATTAGAATGCAGTTGGAGCTGCTTGTCTGCATGAGGCAACCAACCTCCAATTTGTTAGAGTGAGTACATAACAGACATTGCAGCACAAGAGCCCCTGCGAGAGAACTTGAAACATATTCAACCTTTAGTTCTGCCTTAAGTACAAATTAGCCATAATGATTCGGCGAGTGATATTAACTATATTCTAAATGAATTTATTTTAAAATAGCCGAGTGGAAATAAGACATGTCTTTGTCACTGCCGACGGCAATGAATTTGACGATTATTTAACGTCGCTATTGTAATTTAAACATTAAATGCCTTGTGCCACAGCTCACAGGAGCTGGCCTTATTTAAAGCAATCTGTAAAACCGGCACCGATAAACATTTAAAAGATGTTCTTATGAAGATTGCACACACAATCATTTAAGTACAGGCTAGTTTCTATTATATTCCACTTAAAAGTTCTGCTGCATGAATCCTGGAACTTGTGGAGTCATTAGTGAATCAAGAAATATTGGTGCCATGCCAATCTCTCTGTACCATGCCAATTTCCCAGTCCTGAAGCCGAGACGTAGTGAATAGCATCTGGTACAAGATCTGTGAGTTATTAATTATATTATTATTCTTATGCACCCAATTGTTCTGAACGATGCCACCAATTTAAATCATATTTCACCTATTGCAGTACTCACACACCACCATAGACCAGTTCGCAGGCTTATTTCTCCATTAAGCTGAATCCGGAGGAGTCACGTGATGCAGTAGTGGCCGGACGGTGAACTCCAGCCCTCTCCAGAAAAGTCAAAAAAAATAAAGGAAAACACAAAGGCACAAAAATAAAAATTAAAGTAAAGTGAGAATAAAGGTGGAAAGAAGATGGCGACGAAAAAAGAAAAATCGAAACCAACGGTAAGAAGAGAGGAAGAGAAGACAATGGAAGAAGAAGGAGAAGGCCTTACCTGTTCGAAGAGGCCCGCGGTGGAGAGAGAAACCCGCTCCCTCAGGTCGGTAGAAAATGGACTACAAAAATGGCTCACTGAGCCGAGTAAAAGTGCGCAACCGCGCATGCGCGAGGAGTCGCGCATGCGCGATGCGCATGCTAAAAAACACACCGACGGGAGGGGTGACCAGCTGGGGAGTCAATCTCCACAGCTGGCAACGACAGCTGCAGAACACCTGCAGCAAGAAGAGAACATAGAAGACAATAGAAACAAGAAAGAAGAGAAGAAAAGGGCAATAAAGAAACAACAGATGGCCAACCCAGAGGAAGAAGAAGAGGAAGAGTACAGTGAAATAGAAGAAGAAGGGAAAGGCAAGATAAAGGATATACTTTCTCTTATTAAAGGATACATGGAGTCATTTAAAGAATGGCAAACACAGGAATTTAATGATTTAAGAAGAAGAATAAACAACACAGAAGAGAAAATGAATAAAATAGATATGACCTTAACAGAAATGGGAAAAAGAATGGACAAGATGGAAGAGCGGGCAGTAGCAGCAGAAATGGAGGTAGAGGACTTAAAAAAGAAATTAGAGGAATCTAATTAAAAAGTTAAAGAGACACAAGAACTGTTAGCTCAGAAAATAGATATAATGGAAAATTATAACAGAAGAAATAACATAAAGATAGTGGGCCTTAAGGAAGATGAAGAAGGCAAGAATATGAGAGAGTTTATAAAAGATTGGATCCCCAGGATCTTAGGATGTCCAGAACTACAGCAAGAAATGGAAATAGAAAGGGCACATAGAGCATTGGTCTTTAAACCACAACCACAACAAAAGCCAAGATCTATTTTAGTAAAATTCCTAAGATATACTACAAGAGAAAAGGTACTGGAGAAAACAATGGAGAAAGTAAGAGTGGACAACAAGCCACTGGAGAACAAAGGGCGAAAAATCTTTATTTATCCAGATATAAGTTTTGAACTCCTGAAGAAGAGAAAGGAGTTCAATACAGCAAAGGCGATTTTATGGAAGAAAGGGTATAAATTTATACTAAAGCATCCAGCGGTATTGAAAATATTTATTCCAGGACAGCAAAACAGACTATTCTCGGATCCAGAGGAAGCACGAAAATTTGCAGAACAATTACAAAATAGACTGAGGGATGAAGACGTGTAATGAGAGTACAAAAGACTGAGAACTAAAAAGACACATAAGTTTTGAACTCCTGAAGAAGATGAAGGAGTTCAATACAGCGAAAACGATCTTATGGAAAAAGACTATTCTCGGATCCAGAGGAAGCAAGGAAATTTGCAGAACAACTACAAAACAAACAGAGAGATGAAGACATGTAATAAGAGTAAAAATGACCACGATCTATATGTATGTGGGTAAAGAGGTATATGTGTGTATATATACAGTGTGCATACATGAATGTATCCGTATTTAGAGGAAAATATATAGAGTATAGACAAGAATTAATAAGGGAAGGAAATGGAATAGAGGGAATAAGGAGGGAATTAAAAAAGTGACCTTTGTTATATATGAAAATTGAAATCATTTCTGGGGGGGCTGGGTGGGGAGGAGTTACGGTCACTGCAAAATCAGCTGACGTTTGCGAGTGAATTCGCAAATCCAAATGGAGAGGGGAGATGTGGTTGTCCGACAAGGGATAAAGGACAACTCAGGAGGGGAAGGGGAGATTGGGGCTAAAGAAGTTTTAAATAGGAGAATAAGGAAAATGTTTGATGTTTTAGGAATGTTGTCTTATAAAGGGTTCAAAATAAGAAAGCAGAAATGGATAGGAAGGAAAGGTAATGATGGAGAAACGGAAAGGGAAGATAAACAAAGTATAAAATGGCTACGTTGAACTATATGACTTTAAATATTAACGGAATACATAACCAAATTAAAAGGAAGAAACTGCTAAATTTACTGAAAAAAGAAAAAAATGATATAGCATTTGTGCAAGAAACACATTTAACTAAATTGGAACACAAGAAATTAAAGAGAGATTGGGTAGGACACGTAACAGCATCGTCGTATAATTCAAAAGCAAGAGGAGAAGCTATATTAATTAGTAAAAATGTGCCATTTAAAATAGAAGAGGAAATAATAGATCCAGCAAGGAGATATGTAATGATAAAATGTCAGATATATTCGGAGTTTTGGAATCTACTCAATGTATATTCACCTAACGAAGAAGATCAAAAGTTTATGCAAGATATTTTTTTGAAGATAGCAGATACACAAGGGAACATATTAATAGGAGGGGATTTCAACCTGAATTTGGATTCAAATATGGACAAAACTGGGAAAAAAATTAACAGAAAGAACAAAGTAACCAAATTTATAATTAAATCGATGGAAGAAATGCAACTTTTGGATATATGGAGGAAACAACACCCAAAGGAAAAGGAATACTCATATTACTCGGCTAGACATAAAACATACTCAAGAATAGACCTATTTTTGTAATCAGCTCGTGTGCAAGATAGAGTAAGAAAAACAGAATATAAAGCGAGAATACTATCGGACCATTCACCCTTAATATTGACAATAGAGTTAGAGGACATACCTCCAAGAATGTACAGATGGAGATGAAACCCCATGTTACTTAAAAGGCAGGATTTTAGAGAATTTATTGAAAGACAAATTAAAATGTATTTTGAAATAAATATGAAATCAGTGAAAGATAAGTTTATACTATGGGACGCAATGAAAGCATTCATTAGAGGGCAAATAATAAGTTATGTAACCAAGATGAAGAAGGACTATAATCAGGAAACAGAGCAGTTGGAAAGGGAAATAGTAAATATAGAAAAAGAATTAGCAATGAAGGAAGATACAACTAAAAGAAGAGAATTGGCGGATAAAAAAATAAAATATGAAACACTACAAACATATAAGGTGGAGAAGAACATAATGAAGACAAAACAGAAATATTATGAACTAGGGGAAAAATCGCACAAAATCCTAGCATGGCAGCTTAAGACAGAACAAGCTAAGAAAATGGTATTGGCATCAAGGAAAAAAGACAAACAAATCACATATAATCCAAAAGAAATTAAGGAAAACTTTAGAGAATTCTATGAACAATTATACCGAACTGAAAACGAAGGGAAAGAAGGGAAAATAGATGAATTTCTGACTAAAATTGAACTACCAAAACTACAAATAGAGGAACAAAATAAATTAACAGAACCATTTGAAATAGTAGAAATACAAGAGATAATAAAAAAATTACCAAATAATAAGACACCAGGAGAGGATGGATTCCCAATAGAATTCTACAAAACATTTAAAGATTTATTAATTCCGCCCCTCCTGGAAGTAATCAACCAGATTGATAAAACACAAAGCTTACCAGATTCATGTAAAACAGCAATAATTACAGTAATACTAAAGCAAGGGAAAGATCCACTCACACCAGCGTCATATAGACCAATATCTTTACTTAACACAGATTATAAGATAATAGCTAAACTATTAGCAAACAGATTAGCAGAGTATGTACCGAAAATGGTAAATCTAGACCAAACTGGATTTATCAAAAAAAGACGCACAACAGACAATATTTGTAAATTTATTAACTTAATTCATGCAGTAGAAGGGAATAAAGCGCCAACAGTAGCAGTTGCTTTAGACGCAGAGAAGGCCTTTGACAGAGTAGAATGGAATTATTTGTTCAAAATATTGCAAAAATTCAGTTTACCGGAGAAGTATATTAATTGGATTAAAGCATTATATAAGGGACCATTGGCGAAAGTGACAGTAAATGGATATGTATCAAAGCAATTTAACTTAAGCAGGTCAACACGGCAGGGATGCCCACTATCACCTTTATTGTTCGCGTTAGCTATAGAACCACTAGCAGAATTGATAAGAACAGAAAATAATATAAAAGGGATAAAAATAAAAGACAAGAAATATAAAATCAGTTTATTTGCGGATGATGTTATAGTATACTTAACAGAACCAGAACTATCAATAAAAGAATTATATAAGAAATTGAAGGAATATGGAGAAGTATCGGGTTACAAGATCAACGTAAATAAAAGTGAAGCAATGCCTATGAATAATGCAGATTTCTCAAAATTTAAGAAGGAATCACCTTATGCAAGCAATAAGATACCTAGGTGTACAAATGAATAAAAATCTCGGCCAACTATATAAACTCAATTATTATCCACTAATGAAAAAATTACAGGACGATTTAGAGCATTGGAAAGATTTACCACTAACACGAATAGGAAGGATAAACTGTATTAAGATGAACATTTTTCCAAGGATATTATACCTATTTTAGGCATTGCCAATGCAACTGACAGAGAAATTCTTCAAGGAGTTAAAGAAAATAATAAGGAAATTTTTATGGGGGGGGGGGGGAACCGAGGATGGCACTAGATAAATTAACAGAATGGTATAAACATGGAGGCTTACAACTGCCAAATTTAAAAATTATTATAGAGCCGCACAATTAAGATACCTATCAGATTTTTATCAAACAAGGGAAAAGCCAGATTGGACGAGATTAGAATTAGATAAAATAGGGGAAAGGATACCTGAACACATATTATATAAATGGGATGAAAAATTGGTACAACATCGAAGTTCTCCAGTATTACATCATCTACTCAATATTTGGAAGAAGATTCATGTAGAAAGAAATAAAACAAATTTTCAATTACCAAAACTAATATTGACGCAAAACAAGTTACTCCCTTTTACAATAGATAACCTTTCCTTTAGAGAATGGGAGAAAAAAGGGATTAAAAGAATAGAAAATTGTTTTTCAGGAAATAGATTATTATCCTTTGAACAAATGAAAGATAAATACAATATCACTCAAGATACAGCGCTGGCATATTACCAATTGAGATCCTACTTGAAGGACAAATTAGGAAGCAGTCTGAGTTTGCCAGAGGGAAGTAATTTTGAATATGTGATTACAGATACAATGATAATCAAAAGATTTATAACAAATATGTATATTAAACTGCAAGAAAAGGAGAATGAGGAAACAAATGGTAAAACTATACAAAAATGGCAACAAGATTTAAATATAAAGATAAAAAAGGAAACATGGGAGAAGTTATGCTCTGGAACGATGAGAAATACAATAAATACGAGGTTACGTATGATACAATATAACTGGATACACAGGCTATACATTACACCTCAAAAGTTAAATAAATGGGACACAACAGTATCTGATAGATGTTTTCGATGTAAAAAAGAAATGGGAACAACAATTCATGCAATCTGGACATGTGAGAAAGTAGAAAAATTTTGGGAAAATCTAAATCAGATATTAAATAAAATTACAGAAAACAATATACCAAAGAATCCAGAGATCTTCCTCCTAAGTAACATAAAAAACAAAGAATTTGGAATTGATTTGGAGGATGCACAAAAAAGATTTGTTAAGATACCTCTAGCCGTAGCAAAAAAATGTATTATGTCAACCTGGAAATTGGAAGATAATTTGAAAATACAACAATGGTATATAGAAATGAATAAATGTATTCCATTAGAAAAAATAACATATAGTTTAAGAAATAATATTGAAATATTTGAACAAATATGGGAGCCTGACATGAAACACAATAGAGAAAACCTACCGGGGACATTCACTACCTAAATTAATGGAAGGAGAAGGAAATGAAAAGAATTGACTCAGTGGAATTTCTTGTGTATTTTTATTGAATGACAACATTGTTTGACTGGTTTAATGTATACTAGATTTTGTACTTTAAATGGATGGGAGGGGGGAGGTAGGGAGGGTGGGATGGGAGGAGGGAGGTGGGGGAGAAAATGGGACTGTATATGTTTGAAAAGGAAAAAGTGTGTATCATGGTTAATGTGGTTTATGGTTTGAAAAATAAAAAAATTAACATAACATAATTAACATAACAATTTACAGCACGGAAACAGGCCATTAGGCCCTTCTAGTCCGCACCGAACCAAACACCCCACTCTAGTCCCGCCTCCCTGCACAATGCCCATAACCCTCCATCTTCTTCTCATCCATATACCTGTCCAACCTTTTCTTAAATAATACAATTGACTCCGCCGCCACTATTTCTCCCGGAAGCTCATACCACACGTCTACCACTCTCTGAGTAAAGAAGTTCCCCCTCATGTTACCTCTAAACCTCTGTCCCTTAACTTTTAACTCATGTCCTCTTGTTTCAATCTCTCCTACTCTTAACAGAAATAGTCTATCCACATCCACTCTGTCTATCCCTTTCATAATCTTAAATACTTCTATCAAATCCCCTCTCAACCTTCTACGCTCCAAAGAATAAAGACCTAATCTGCCCAATCTCTCCCTATACTCTAGATCCTTAAACCCAGGTAACATTCTGGTAAACCTTCTCTGCACTCTCTCCACTCTGTTTATATCCTTCCTATAATTAGGCGACCAGAACTGCACACAGAACTCCAAATTAGGCCGCACCAACGTCTTATACAGTCTCAACATCACCTCCCAACTCCTATATTCCATGCAATGATTGATAAAGGCCAGCATACTAAAAGCCTTCTTCACCACCCTATTCACGTGAGTTTCTACCTTCAGGGAACGATGTACCGTTACTCCTAAATCTTTCTGCTCTTCTGTATTCATCAATGCTCTCCCATTTACCACGTATGTCCTGTTCTGATTCTTCTTACCAAAATGAAGCACCTCACACTTATCAGCATTAAATTCCATCTGCCATTTTTCAGCCCACTTTTCTAAGCAGCCCAAATCCCGCTGCAATCCTTGAAATCCTTCTTCATTATCCATTATTCCACCTATCTTAGTATTGTCTGCATATTTACTAATCCAATTTACCACCCCATCATCTAGATCATTAATGTATATAACGAACAACAATGGGCCCAATACAGATCCTTGAGGCACACCACTCGTCTCTGGCCTCCAACCTGACAGACAATTTTCCACTACCACTCTCTGGCCTCTCCCTTTCAGCCAATGTTCAATCCATTTGACTATCTTAAAATTTATACCTAAAGACTGTACCTTCTTAACTAACCTTCCATGTGGTACCTTATCGAAGGCCTTACTGAAGTCCATATAGACAACATCCACTGCGCTACCCTCATCCACATTCCTAGTCACCTCTTCAAAAAATTCAGTTAGATTGGTCAAACATGACCTTCCTCCCACAAATCCATATTGAGTGCTCCTGATCAGACCCTGTCTATCTAGATGTTTATAAGTACTATCTCTAAGAATTTTCTCCATTAATTTACCTACCACAGACGTCAAACTTACAGGCCGATAGTTGCCAGGCTTCCTCCTTTTTAAATAACGGAACCACATGCGTAATGCGCCAATCCTCCGGCACTATCCCCATATCTAATGACATTTGGAAAATTACCGCCAGAGCCTCTGCTATTTCCTCCTTCACTTCTCTCAATGTCCTGGGGAAGATCCCGTCTGGTCCCGGAGACTTATCCACCTTTATATTCTTCAAAAGCCTTAAAACTACATCTTTTGTAATCTCTATATTCCCCATATTTACCCAATTTGCTTTTTTAATCTCACATCTCCCAATATCCTTCTCCTTAGTGAATACCGAAGAAAAGAAACTGTTCAATATCTCCCCCATTTCTCTAGGCTCCACACACAGTTTTCCGCTCTGATTCTCTAAGGGACCAATTTTGTCTCTAGCTTTCCTTTTACCATTAACATATTTGTAGAACTCTTTTGGATTAGTTTGGATTAGTTTTCATCCTGCTTGCCATAGTTTCCTCGTAAAAAAAAAAGCTGAATCCAGTCGCGCAGGATTTACCTCCGTGACTATTTACAATGTAACTTCCGCACTACCGGATTTAAATATAAACCTGATGAATGGGGGGGAAAGTTATCATGAATTAAATAACAGCGGCAATACAGAGAAATTGTGCTGAGGCATTAATTTCACTCCGGAGGTAAATGCACCAGAGAAATGAATGATTAAACTTATGGGAATCCCCAGAGGAATCCCCAGAGGTATCTTTATTCTCCAGATGTGGGTGATCTTTAAACTCACGGACCTTGACTGCTGAACGTGTAGAAGAAATGTACTAAATCTATTGATAGGGCTCCATTCCTCTAACTGCAAGAGAGGAGCCTGGAGCCTCAATTTCAAGTGCCACAGTGCACTTAAAGGGACATGCACACTCCCCCTTCAACTGGCTGATCCAGCCACTTTACACATCAGATCCTTTCTTTATCTCACATACACTTAAAGTTAAGATGTATAGAACTCACCCTATTTGCGCAAACATTTCTCCCTGCAAATGTTATAACATCACTCAATTCTCAGGTACTCCCTGTGCAAAATCACATTTGAATACAATTTATTTCATAAATTGGAATTAACTGGTAGTTAAATTCGCTCATTCTACAGTATTGATAAACAATCATTTATGACATTTAAATTTTAGCATGAATTTTAATCAATATTGGTCAGTGATTGAAGTGGGAAGTCGTGATTTATGAAATTATCTCTGGTCTCTACTCTCCCACTCCCGGCACTTCTCCCAACATCCAGGAGCTGGCACACAGTCCCTGCCTTTTTCATGTTACTCATCTACTATTCCTTTAACTGCTTGCATCAAAATGTTAGCCTTTGCTTTCTGCTTATCCTCAGATGTCTGGACAAATGCTTTTTGTGCGATCTGTAGAAGCTGGATAATTCCTTGCTCATGCCAATTTTCCGTCTTTTGTAATTTTCTTCTAATGTCTGGGGCTGAGTTGGTAACAAAACCTGTTAGTACCAATTGTTCCCCTGCTGGGGATTCTATGTCGAGACCCCCATATTGTATATATATTTGGTCCCAAAAATTGGTCTAACTGTTCGGCACATCCCTGGGGATCTTCTATCAGGGAGGTCAGTTCTTTCTTAAAGTTACGCACTTCAGTACTGGTCAGGGGCACATTTACGAAACCGAGACCCTCTCCTACGGGAACTTCCCGCAGGGGTCTCATCCAGTTGGTTTCTGGCTTATTAGGTCTGGGTTCCTGCTCCCTGGGAAATGAATCAAAGGGTTCTGCCCTTTCTTCCTGAAGAGTCTCACACTGTTCTGAATTAAAGTTACCTCTCTCTCCTGTCAACAGAGGTGGTAATCGAGTGCTTTGTGAGCGAGTCATCATACCACTCCTATTCTCTTCTCTTTTCTCTAGCTGTGGGGGAGGAGGGGAAGGTGCAGAAGGGTAGGGCATAGGAGGGGGAGGAAAGATAGGAGCTGGCATAGGAGGAACATAAGGTGGAGGGAGGGAATGTAAGCACATCCCACCCTTGTGGTTCAGGGATAAAAGGTTCCTCCTCTCTCTTGTCCTTGTACTCTTTTTCTTTCAAAACCAATTGATCACACGATCCCCTGAGCCAGCAGGCTGCATATTCCCTGCTCTCTAGGTTATCTCTCTGGTTTTGATAGAGCCAGATGTTCAAAGCTTGACACATCCAGTCATCCTCGGATCCGAGCTTTGGCCAGTACACAGAGCTCCCTTTAATCGCGTATTTAACCCATTCTCTACAACAATACCTGACCATGGTCAGTTTGTCCTTTCCACGAGTCCTTCCCGTGCCCCACTCAGATAACATCAACCCAGGCGGGCTGTATGTAGTTATCTGATTCTCACATCCTTTACCAGGACTCTCTTCCTTGCTACCCACACTTCCCATACTGATAGGCAAGTAAAATTCCTCTTACCGAGTTCCAGTAGCAATGCTCTAGCGCGCTTCCTTCCGTCGTTTGTTCTCAATGCCTCTTCTCGGATATCACTCGCTTCTTCCACTGACCAGCCACCCGTCGTCCGTGAGTCCAGCTGAATCAGCTGGGGTGCACCTACTCTCGTCGTCGGGCACTCTATCAATGGAGGGAGTGTGATCCCAGACGAGTCCCCATTTGTTAGAAACAGAATTACCTTTAAAAAATTGAGAACAAAGAACATTTATTTTACAACAATGCAAAGTTGGGTGCTTCCCCTTACCCTGGGAATACACACATACACTGGGGCTCACCCAACTTTTATACAGTCAATTTCAGTATCAGAATACCCTCCCCCTTACATTCTTCTGCCTCCTGCTGGAGAGGTTTGGCATTAGGCAATCCTGCCTGCCTACGTGCTGTTTCTGTGCACTTGGTGGACCAGGGGGTATCCTGTTGGCGGTGTCCCTTCATGTTATTGCCCTTATTCACATCTTCCTGATTCTCGGAGCTACAGTCTCTTGATATGTAGAGTTCGCTAATCCTGTCTAGGGTTGACTAATTTAATATGTATAACTTTGTAAATCTATGTAAGGTTAACTAATTAGATATGTAGGACTTGGTACTTCTGTCCAGGGCTAGGAGACCCTTATCTGATCCAGACTACCTCAACTTCCTACACTCTATTGTTCCTTACCGCTCCTTATCTTATTCATATGGTGGGCTCACTGATCTTGTCACAAAGACTAGAAGATTCTTATCTTAAATGTTCTGACTCTGCTTTCCTGCATCTAATTCCCAAGCTCATCCTGTTTGTACTGGTTACATTCATTTACTAATGTATGAATTTTAGTTTCCTTCATGTTCATAATTTTAGATCAGGTTTCTCATCTCTCACAGTATGGACGCAGAATTTTCTAATTACAGGCAATGAACCTGAATGCATTTTGGATGGTCAAACTTGATGGCAGGATTCACAACAGAGGGGACAAAATCCGTTCATCTCTGAAGGTTTCTGCACAAGTTGAAAGGTAGTTAAGAAGGTCTAATGTTTGCTTGGCTTCATTCGTCAGGGGACTGAGTTTAGGAGCCATGAGGTAATGTTGCAGCTCTATAAATCTCTGGTTAGACCACACTTGGAGCATTGTATTCAGTTCTGGTCACCTCATTGTAGCGCAATCACTGACAGACACGAAGCAAGGAGTCAAAGGCTTTATTGATCAGAAGACCCAGACATGTCTCTCTGTGCTTCTGGCTCACAACCAAGGCAGGTACGAGGGAGGAGACCAGGGCTCTCGGCCTTTATTAGGGGATCTCATGGGGAGGGGCGGCAGGTACAGAAGGTGGGCCAGAGAGGATATACCCGGACATGCCCGCAGTATTCCATCACACTCATTACAGGAAGGATGTGGATGCTTTGGAGAGGGTGCAGAGGAGATTTACCAGGTTGTTGCCTGGATTAGAAAATAAGTCTTATGAGGCTTTGCTCTTTAGAGCGTAGAAGGATAGAGGTCTACAAGATTGGGAGAGGCATAGACAGGGTGGACAGGCAGCAACTTTTCCCCAGGGTGATAGTAGCAAACAATAAAGGACATCTGTACAAGGAGAGGACATTGAGTGCAAGGTTGTTGTTGGTGCACCATTGAGCCAAGTTTTCAAACTCCCTCCCATTTGCCGACTTCAGTTTTGAGGCACACATTGCTATAGGGTCTGTGACACAATGTCCCCATATGCTTCATAGAGTGTGAGCACAGATGGACTGGACTCCTTGGAGTTCAGAAGAATGTATGGGGACTTCATAGAAACATATTGAATGTTGAAAGGTCTGGATAGAGTAGATGTGGCAAAGGTATTTCACTTGGTAGGGGAGTTGAGGACCAGAGGGAACAACTTCAGGATTGAAGGGTGCCTTTTTAAAACAGAGATGAGGAGGAGTTTCTTTAGCCAGAGAGAAGTGAACCTCTGGAATTTCCTACCACGAGCAGAGGCGAGGCCAGGTTGTTGGGTGTATTTAAGGCTGAGGTTGATAGGTTTCTGATTAGTCAGGGTATCAAAGGTTACGGGGAGTGGGGCTGAGTGGGAGAATGGATCAGCTCATGATGGAATGGCCTACTTCCACTCCCTATACGTTAAATGGTCTTATGCAGAGTCTTGACCCAGATCATTGAGAAACCCTTTCCCTTCACTGAGTTCCTCCAGCAGTTAGTTTAATGCCACCAGATTCCAACGTCTGCAATCTCTTCAGTCAGAAAGTGGAGAAAGCAACTCAGAACATCACACAAACTTCCCTCTCTTCCATGGACTATATCTTGAACTATAGAACCATAGAATACTACAGTACAGAAAACAGGCCATTCAGCCTTTCTAGTGCTCAGCTAGTCCCAATAATCTGCTCCTATTCCATAATCTCCAGGCCTCTCCCATCCTTGTATCTATCCAATTTATTGTTATTTTTAACATTTTATTTAATAATTTTAAAACCACATTCATACATACATATTGAATAAAAGTATACTTAGAGAAAAACTCTACAAGATTTGTTAAACATGATCTACCACGCACAAAGCCATGCTGACTGTCCTTAACCAGCCCTTGGCTGTCCAAATATCTACATATCCTTTGTCCTTCCAATAATTTACCTATTACTGACATCAGGCTCAGTGGCCTATGAGCTATTCTCCAATCCTCCGGCACCTCTCCAGTAGCCAAGGTCATTTTGAATATATCAGAACCAGAATTTATTGTCATGAGCAAGTCATGAAATTCGGTGTTTTACGGCAGCGTCGCAGGGCAGACATTCATCTTACATCATCTTACTACAGCTCTGAGAAAAAAAATAGTACATGAGAGTTAGACACGGTCTTTGGTTCATAAAATTATTGATCATTCAGGAATCTGACGGCAGCGGGGAAGAGCTGTCTGCGTGCCACTGAGTACTCGTCTTTAGGCTTCTGTACCTTTCCCCTGATGGTAGCAGAGTGAAGAAGGCATAGCCTGGGTGGTGGGGATCTTTGAGGATAGCGGCTGCTTTCTTAAGGATAGAGACTGCTTTCTTAAGACACCGCCTCGTGTAGATGTCCTCGATGGAATGAAGTCTGGTGCCAGTGATGTCGCAGGCCGAGTTAATAACCCTCTGCAGTTTATTCTTGTCCTGAGAGTTCGCGTCTCCATCCCAGCCAGAATGCTCTCCACAGCACACCTGTAGAAATCGTAAAGAAAGCTCTCCAGCAGCTACGTTTTGTGAGGTGCCTGAGGTGATTCAGTATGTCACCGAAGACTATGGAGCTGCTGGAGAGCTTTCTTTACGATTGCATCAATGTGTTGGCTCCAGGACAGATCCTCGGAGATATTGCCACCCAGAAATTTGAAGCTCTTGACCTTCTCAACTACTGAGCCCTGGATGAGGACTGGGCCATGTTCCCCTGACTTCCTTTTGAAGTCCACAACCATCTCCTGGGTTTTGCTAACATTGAGGGCAAGGTTGTTTTCATTGCACCATTCAATGAGCTGATTTATCTCCCTCCTGCCCATTGCTGTTCATGATTCTAGCAACAACTATGGTGTCGTCAGCAAACTTGTAGATGGCATTGGAACTGTGCAGAGTGCTGGGTGTATAATGAGTAGAGCAGTGGGCTAAGCACACATCCTTGCGGTGCATCTGTGTCGATGATCAGTGAGGAGGAGACGTTGTTTCCAATTCGTACTGACTGTGTATCTGTCAGGGCCCCTGCAATTTCAACACTTGTCTCTCCCTCAATGTCCACGGGAATATCACATTCGGCCCAGGGGATTTATCTACCTTTATTCATTGTAAGGCAGCAATCACCTCCTCCTCCTTCATCTCCATACGTTTCATGACCCTTCTATTTGTTTCCCTTCCATCCATATGCACGATGCCAGTTTCCTGAGTAAACACTGATGCAAAAAAACTGTTTACGATCTTCCCCCACATCGTGAGGCTCCAAACATAGTCGACCTCTCTGATCCTCCAGGGGACCATTTTTCCCTTCCTGATTTCCTGCTTTAGTGTTCTCTTACATTTTCTATATTCTGCAAGTACCTTATTTGCTCCTTGTTGCCTATAACCTGTTATACAACTCTCTCTTCTTCTTAATCCTATCCCCAATATCCCTTGAAAACCAAGGTTCACTATGCCTGATAGTTTTCCCTTTAATCCTGGTAGGAACGTGCCTTAAAATCTTGCCCTTGAATGCCTTCCACTTGCTGGACACATCCTTGCCAGAAAACAGCTTATTCCAATCGACTCCTCCAAGATCCTTTCTCATTTCCACAAAATTGGCCTTTCTCCAATGTAGAACCTCGAGGACCAGACCTATCTTTACCCATCATGAACCAATAGGTTTATAGACAGTTTCTTCCACACAGCATCAGGATCCTGAATTAACCGAGTTAGCGTTATCATGTGAAGAACGTTTGATGACTCTAGGACTGTGCTCATTGAAATTTAGTAAAAGAAGGGGTGGCTTCTCATTGAAACATTTTGAATGTTGAAAGGTATTGTCAGAGAACACATTCTGCAGAACAATTGTTTCCCACAGTGGGAGAGTCTGGGGCAAGAGGCACAACTTCTGGATTGAAGGGCGTCCGCTTAGAACAGAGATGTGGAGGAATTTCCTCACCCAGAGGAAGGTAAATCTGTGGAATTTGTTGCCACAGGCAGTTGTGGAGACTGGGTCATTGGGTGTATTTAAGGCAGAGATTGATAGGTTCAATTAGCCAGGGCATCAAATGCTATGGGAAGAGGCTAGGCAGTGGGGTTGAGAGTGGATTGAATTGTGAAGCAGACTCAAACTAAATAGCCTCTTTCTGCTCCTATGTCTTATGGTCACAATGCCACCCTTGCTTTGCCTTATATATTGACTTCGATCCAATAAATAGTCATTTGAAGGCTAAGTATCTTTTGTCTTTGGCTTGGCTTCGCGGACGAAGATTTATGGAGGGGTATGTCCATGTCTGCTGCAGGCTCGTTGGTGACTGACAAGTCCGATACGGGACAAGCAGGCACGGTTGCAGCAGTTGCAAGGGAAAATTGGTTGGTTGGGGTTGGGTGTTGGGTTTTTCCTCCTTTGTCTTTTGTCAGTGAGGTGGGCTCTGCGGTCTTCTTTTAAGGAGGTTGCTGCCCGCCGAACTGTGAGGCGCCAAGATGCACAGTTGGAGGTGATATCAGCCCACTGGCGGTGATCAATGTGGCAGGCACCAAGAGATTTCTTTAATCAGTCCTTGTACCTCTTCTTTGATGCACCTCTGTCTTGGTGGCCAGTGGAGAGCTCACCATAGAACACGATCTTGGGAAGGCGATGGTCCTCCATTCTGGAGACGTGACCCACCCAGCCCAGCGCAGTTGGGTCTTCAGCAGCATGGATTCGATGCTTGCAGACTCTGCCAGCTCGAGTACTTCGATGTTGGTGATGAAGTCATTCCAATGAATGTTGAGGATGGAGTGGAGACAGCGCTGATGGAAGCGTTCTAGGAGCCGTAGGTGATGCCGGTAGACTCTCCTACAGTGGGAGAGTCTGGGGCAAGAGGCACAACTTCTGGATTGAAGGGCGTCCGCTTAGAACAGAGATGTAGCGTGCATGCTACATGGGTGACCCTTTCTCTTCTGGGATGAACCAGCGCTCCACTCCAGGTTGGGAACTAGAGAATCGTTGGTAAGAATGCTTTAGCAGGACCGAGGTCCTGCTGCCGCCCGGGGCGGCCCGAGGCTCTGCTGCTGCCGCCGCCGGAGGCCCAAGGACCCACTGCTACCCGGGGGGGCCTGAGGTCCTGCCTGAGTCCACCTGAGGTAACGGCCGCATCGCGGGGAGAGACAGCCAGCCGAGAGCGGGCCTGCCCGCACCACTGCCCGAGCACCGAACACAGGCCGCTGTCGCCAGGCAAACCCCAGCAGCCTGCACAGCCCGACCATTGGCAGCCAAGCCCCGGGCCTGGAGTGGTCAATGAGAACGGTTTAGTGTATTTCAGAGTTTAATGCACACCTCAATAACCAATAGTCTAAACACGAACAACTGTGAACTCCATTGCAGAGTTTTCTCCAGTCTTAAAAAATTTTCTACTAGAACTTTTCTTTATGATCCTCAACCAATGCTGCATCCCCTTTACTCGGCCGCGGCAGGAGTAAACACACGCAGGCTGATTCCAGGGTGCACCACTCCATAATTGGGGACAGCAGTCGTAGATCTCCAGATATGGTTCGACCTAAAAGGGGAGGCAGGCCTCTTCAGCCCGGTTAAGCAACCTGCATAGGAGAAGGTCACTCCGATATAAAACCTAGGACCCAAGGACCTCGCTGCCACGTCCCAGCTTGCTTGGCCACGGCACAGGCTTAGTATGACGCTTATAGAGGCCACGTGATGTGAGGGGAGTAAGAGGAGGCAAAACCCCAGAACTCCCAGATCAAACAGCAAATCAAAATCCAGAAAAACACAACAAAATAAGTGCCAGAACAATTCCTAGTGGTGTGGGAAGGCACTAGGAATAAGAAAATAAGGAAAATAAAGGGACAGTAAGAAATGGCAAGAATTCAGTCCCAAAGTCAATGGACCGTGCTGAGATGCCTTGTGGAAAAAAAATGGTGGGGCCACTTCGAGGCCCATGGAGGAAGACGTCGCCCAGCCCGCACAGTCAATGGACCCCGCCCAGGAGGAGAGCTGAGACCAGGGAGGCAATGCCCCGGTAAAATGACACAGGGAGAGGGGGAGACTTGGGACCCCACCCCCCCCCCCCCCACTCCTGAAGTGAGAGCACCAAGACGCTGAATACGATGGCCACACAGGTGCTATGACTAGTGAGAAGCCAGGAAACATGGGGGAGGACTCAAACTGTAGGGCGATGAGCCCAAAGCGATCCAGCATCGGGTCCAGGGGCACGATGAGCAGCGGCAATAGCGGCGAGGACAGCGAGGAGGAGGAAGACTATGAAAGAGTTGGAGGTGGCAATGATAGTAAAGGCTGATGCCACGAGGCAAGGGGACTTAGTAAAGGGGACGCTGAGCCCTCCCTGGGAGACATGTTAGAGGCCCTGGGACATATGGAGAGCAGACTATTTTGGGCTGTGGAAAGAGAGCCCAGGACTTGGCTCAGAAATTAAATGAAATGAAAAGGACCCTCACAGGTTTAATGGGAAGAATCATGGAGATTGGAAGACAGAGTGGGGGCAAGTGAAGACAGGTTAAGCAGGGTGGAGGTGGAGTTAGATGCCCTGGCAAGGAAGAGAGAATGAGTTTGGGAGAAGCTAGATGCCCTGGAGAATTATACTTGCAGGAACAATATCAAACTTGTGAGGCTGAGGGAAAATGGTGTGTGGAGAAACCCTGCAGATTTCTTCCAGAACTGGATCCCCGAAGTCTTGGGGGAAGATACATTTGGGGAAAAGGTAGAGGTGGAGAGGGCGAGTCAGACACCCCTTCCAAAACTGGGCCTTAGGCAGAAACCTCGCTCGGTCCTAATAAAACTGGTGCACTACCAGGATAGGGAGAAAATCCCGTGGGCTGCAGCAGCCGGAGCAAGGAAAAAGTTGGTGGGGCGGGGGAGCAATGAAAATAGAGGGGAACAAGATATTTTTCTACCCTGATATTAGTATGGCACTTTTAAAGTGAAGAAAATATTTTGAGCCAGTTAAAAGACTGGTAAAGCAAAAAAGGAATGAATGTGTCTTGAGGTACCCAGCCACCCTGAAAGTTGTATTACCTAGGGGGGCGGGGGGAAAAAAGAACATTTTTATCGGAATTGAGTAAACACAACAGTTCGCCAAAGAACTGCCGGTACTTTGGGGGGGGGGAGGGGAATGAAAAAGAAAAACAAGAGCAAACATGAGATCTAGTCAAGACATTGGAAATAGTTATTGTAAATTGTTAAATATCTGGGTGCAAACATACGTTAAAAAATGATGAATGTGAAACAGGAATGGGAGAAGGGATCTGGGAGAACTCTGGGGTGGGGGTAGGGGAGGTGGGTGGTAGAGAGAGTTGCAGATCACAGGGGCCGAGTAATGAAAAGATATGGCGGTGGCAAGAGAGCAGTGATCGCCGAGGAGAAGGAGGAGGAGGGATAGGATAAGGGAATATGGCGAAGAGTCGGGGATTGTGATAATGCTTGGGGTTATTGTTGTTGTTTCTCCCCTTTTTCTTGTTGGATTTTCTTTCCTACCTGTCTTTTTTAGTTCGATTGTCTTTTGTGTTTGTTTAACTTTTCCAGGGTTTGTCGTGGGCCTGGCGAGTGGGAGAAGAAGGCTGAATTAAGAAGGTTGGACAGATGGCAAACATGGGACAGTGGAGGCATCAGGCTGGGAGTCCCTGGGGCAATGGCTAAGAGTATAAAATACGTTAGCTTTAACATTAATGGTTTGAACGGGGAAGTGAGGAGGAAAAGAGTCTTAGCACACATTTAAAAAATGGGGCGGATCTGGCCTTTCTTCAAAAAATACATCTAACAGAGCGGGAGCACCAAAAGCTAAAGAGGTGATGGGAGGGTCAGGTAATAGCATCCTTGATTGGCTTAAAGTTAAGGGGATGGCAATCCTGATAGGTAAGAGTGTTCTGGTGAGAGTGCAGCATGTGACTGCAAATAAACTGGGAGATTTGTAATGGTACACTGTCAGATATATTCAGAATCCTGGACCTTAGTAAAAGTTTATGGCCCCAATTTCGACATCAAAAAATGTATACAAGATACTTTCCTAAAATTGGCAGAGGAAAAGGGGAATATTTTGGTTGGGGGAAGGGGGACTTTAACTTTTGTCTGGATCCCATCTTAGATAAATTGACGATGAAAATAGCTAAAACAATGGTGGCGAGGACTACCATCAGTTGCATGAGGAGCTGAATCTGATAGATGTATGGAGGCAGAAACAACCCAGGGAGAGGGACTACTCTTTCTATTCAAAGCCACATGACTCCTACTCTAGAATAGATTTTTTTCCTGGCTTTAGTCCACACAGAGGGTAGGATCATGGAAGCTGAATACACAGCGAGGCTCCTCTCCTACCATTCACCCCTATTATTAATGATAGAAATGCCATTTAAGCAGTATATGGTATATAGGTGGCGTCTTGATACATTGCTGTTAAAGAGCTGGAGTTTTGTAGTTTTATAAGAGTGCAGATAGATATGTTCTGCGAGACCAACTGTGCCTCTGCTCCAGATAAATTTCTTGTATTGGATACTCTCAAGGCATACTTGAGAGGCCAGATAATTGGATACATTAAAACCCTTTAAATAAAATGAGGGAGGTAGATGAATTAGAACAAGAAATTACTTGCCTAGAAAATGACTTCCAAAAATCAGGTTCAGAGGCTCTAACAAGTAAGAAAGTGAAGTAAAATACATTACAAATGTAGAGTATGGAAAAGGCCATAATGTGATCAAAACAAAAATACTATGAATTAGGGGAGAGAGCCCACAAAGTCCTCTCTTGGCAGCTGAGGATAGAACAGGCCTCGAGGATGATCAAGGTGATACCAACTGGGAGTGGCAGGATCTCGTATAAACCAAGCGAGATTAATGAGACCAAGAAATGTTATGAAGGTCTCTATAAATCAAAACTGATGGGAGGGCCTGATAAAACCAGCAAGTTCCTGTCTAAATTAAAACTGCCAAATTTAGACCCAGAAGAAAAAGATTGGTTAGATCATGGGTCAGCAAACTTTTTAAACCATTGACCTCTTCATGGAATCCTTGATCTCTCATTGACCCCCGAGCATGTAAAATAAATAAATAAATAATATCAGTTATAAATTTCTCTATAGCCTAGACCAATGGTTCTCAGCCATTTTCCTTCCACTCACATCCCACTTTAAGCATGCTCTGTGATTAGTAAGGGATTGCTTAAGGTGATATGTGGGTGGGAAGGGAAGGTTGAGAATCACTGCTCTACACCTAGTTGTTACTGAGATATTTTGCTTGAGAAAAATGGTCATTGGCCCATATCCTTTGGAGTTCTGAAACTGTGCACAGAATGAGTCAGCTAGGTACAATTAAAACAGTGGTTTTCAAAATTATCTTTCCACTCACAGACCATCTTAAGCAATCTCTTACTAATCACAGAACACCTATGGCATAGGGATTACTTAAGGTGGTCTGTGAGTGGAAAAAAAAAGTTTGAAAACACTGCCCTAAACTTTTCCCCTTTCACTTTTAACCTATGTCCTCTGGGCTCCACTCTGGAGGACTATGGGGAGATCTCCGGGTATAAGATCAATTGAATAAATATGCAATCATGCCTCTTACGAAGGGGGATTACAGCTGATATCAAGAAAATAGTCAGCTAAAGTGGCTGCAAAATGGGACCAAATATAGATAATAACTTGAATAATTTGTACATTAAATTACACCCTCCCACTCCCTTGCTTGGGAAAATCAAGGAGAATCTAAATAGATGGATGGCCTTGCCCATTACATTAGTGGGCAGAGTTAACTGTAATAAGATGAATGTGTTGCCAAGACTCCAGTATCTCTTTCAGACACTGCCAGTCCCACTGCCCCAGGGATTCTTCAAAAATTTACTTTCAGGAGGGGATTCCTATGGAATGGAAAGGTAGCCAGGGTCTCTATGAAAAAATTGACCTGGGATTGTAGTCTGGGCGGATCATGAATGCAAGACTTTAAAAAAATACTATTGGGCACCCCAGTCGAGATGCATTGCTCCAAGGGGGAAGGTGTACCATTCTGGGCACAAATTGAACTGCACGTGATAGGTGATCAGGTAGCAGAGGACATTATTTATAAATGGGATGCTAAATTGCTATCAGGAAAGAAAGGCAGCCCCATATTAAAACAAATAATTCTCATTTGGAACCAATACGTAGGTACCAAAGTGGGCTGGGTCCCAAGCCTTTCCGAATTACTTGCTAACATTCAGAAAACGTTTCCTCATGCCAACTTTGGTCCTTGTAATCGGTATTGAGCAGTGAAATTGGCCTATTGGAAAAGGGCATAAGTGGATCCTTACCTTTCTTCAATATCGTATTAGAAAGCCCCACTGTAAAAGATTCCGGCAGGGACCTTGATTCTCTAGCCTGGTCTATCACCTCCATATACAGAGGCATTAATAAGTCCTAAATTCTTGATAGAACTCAGGTGGGAACCCGTCCTCCCCCGGAGACTTGCCTGTTTGCAGCGCACTCAATGCTTTATGCAGTTCTTCCTCAGTAAAAGGAAGATCTAATCCTGCCTGATCCTCTGGGTTCAGGCAGGGGAGGTCTAATCTGGCCAGGAACTCGTCCTCTTGATTGAGGTCCCCAGACAATTCAGATTTATATAATCCTTCATAAAATTCCCTGAAGGTCTCATTAATTTCCTTTGGTTTGTATGAGACCTGGCCATTCTCCATTCATTTTCCATTAATTGTTCTAGAGGCCTTGTTCTGCCCTCAACTCATAATATTTTTGTCTCAATCTCATAATAGCCTTTTCCATACTATACGTCTGAAGCGTATTATATTCAAATTTCTTGTTTGTGAGAGCTCTGTAATGGTCCTCTAGGCCTGATTCCTGAAAATCCTTCTCTAGTTGAGTAATGACCTCTACCAATTCCTCCACTTCCCTCATATAATTTTTCTTGACCACCTTCATATACCCAATTATCTGACCCCTCAAGAACGCCTTGAGGGTGTCCCATAGAAGAAATTTATCTGGAGTAGAGAGGCAGTTGTCCTCACAAAACTGAATTATTTGAAATCTTTTAAAGCAACAAAACTGACTTTTTCAATAGCAGATGGGGGTCAGACTTGGGTATTACAATTGATGAGAAGTGCTGGTCCAGCCACGGTCATAAATGCAAGGTACAACTGGTCCAGTATAACTTTTTGCATCAGTTGTACATAATGCCGCAGAAAATCCATAGATCAAAGCCAGAACTCCCGGATCAGTGTTTTAGGTGCGGTGTTGCAGCGAGGGCGTTTGTACATGCAACCTGGTCATATACCAAGGTAAGGCCCTTTTGGGTGGATCTAGGCCAAGTCCTAGAAAAAATTATAGGTAAACGATTCCCCCAGGATCCAGCGGTGTTCCTGCTGGGGAATATAATGGGCATAAGGCCTACAATGAAGCTGTCCAAATTTCAAATCCAATTTGTGTCAATCGCATTGGCAGTGGCCAGAAAGTACATTGCGGTGACTTGTAAGTCCGACTCTATTCTTAGTACTGAGCGATGGAACAAGGAAATGCAAAGTTGTTTTCCCCTGGAGAAAATAACTTACAATCTGAGAAACAAGTACAGGACCTTTTGGAAGATTTGGGAGCCATACATGCACTACATAGGTGCATGGAGATGATTGTTCTACTGTCCACTGCTGCAGCTCCCTCTGTCCCGCACTGATCCCGATCAAGAAAAGTTAAGACTGAGCACTGACCCAAAAGCCGTCCATTGAGCCATGATAGTCCGGTTTTTTTGTTTCTTTTTCATTATTTGTACTTTTATTCATTTCCTTAATGTTAATGTTTGTTATTGTTATTGACATTGTAGTATGAACGAATCGTTTAGTTTTATAGGTGGGGGTGAGGGGGGTGGGCAATGACGCAGGCTTGTATATATAGTCATAGAGAAAAGGAATAACATATATAACATATAACATATATAACCACTTACAGCACAGAACAGGCCAGTTCGGCCCTACTAGTCCATGCCGTAACAAATCCCCACCCTCCTAGTCCCACTGACCCGCACCCGGTCCATACCCCTCTAGTCCCGTCCTATCCATGTAACGATCCAGTCTTTCCTTAAATGTAACCAATGATCCCGCCTCGACCACGTCATTCCACATCCCCACCGCCTTTTGTGTAAAGAAATTTCCCCTCATGTTCCCCTTATAATTTTCCCCCTTCAATCTTAAACCATGCCCTCTAGTTTGAATCTCCCCTACTCTTAATTGAAAAAGCCTATCCACATTTACTCTGTCTGTCCCTTTTAAAATCTTAAACACCTCTATCAAGTCCCCCCTCAATCTTCTACGCTCCAGAGAAAAAAGCCCCAGTCTGCACAACCTTTCCCTGGAACTCAGACCCTGAAATCCTGTCAACATTCTCGTGAACCTTCTCTGCACTCTCTCTATTTTGTTTATATCTTTCCTATAATTTGGTGACCAAAACTGTACACAGTACTCCAAATTTGGCCTCACCAATGCCTTGTACAATTTCATCATAACCTCCCTACTCTTGAATTCAATACTCCGATTTATGAAGGCCAACGTTCCAAATGCCTTCTTCACCACACCATCTACCTGAGTATCATCCTTGAGGGTACTATTTACCATCACTCCTAAATCCCTTTGTTGCTCTGCACTCCTCAATTGTCTACCATTCAATGCATATGACCTATTTAGATTTGCCTTTCCAAAATGTAGCACCTCACACTTATCTGTATTAAATTCCATCAGCCATTTCTCAGCCCACACCTCCAGCCTTCCTAAATCACCTTTTAATCTACGGTAATCTTCCTCACTGTCCACAACACCACCAATCTTTGTATAATTTGCAAACTTGCTTATGTATAGGAGATTGTGAACTGCCATTGTTGGCAGGACACTGTATATGACTGCAGAAATTTGTGAAAAATTGTAAATAAAATATTTAAAAAAAAACTTTGATCCTCGTGCCTGCGGCCGAAGGATACAAACAGTCACTGTTGGCGACTTGCGGTGAGGAACTCACACATGCTGCGGGTTGCTGGCAATGTGAGGTCAAAGGACTCACATCAGGCTACGGTCAGGGGATCCATATAGGTTGTAGGTGGCTTGCGGTCCAGGGGGGCAATCCACACAGGCTGAGGGGTGCTGCAGACTGGCTCATGAGAATCAGGTATTGGAACCAAGATTCGAGAAGAGGGATTCCCGAAGGTCCCTGGGCGCTGAAGGTTTCCTGATCATGTCAGAGGTTCAGATCTGGTCTCAGGCTGCCGATGGTTTGAATTGAACTGGAGTCAGTGCAGTTGCAGCGGGAGCACTGGAGGTGAATCCACAGACACTCACTTACTGAGGGGACTCTCTTTTACTGTAAGGGGTGCTGGGCAATGCTAATGGAGAATTTTTGTCTGCCTTACAGCAGACTAAAGTCAGTTTCATGTAGTATTACATTTCTGTTTTATTAACTGACAATAAATTTATCAGATCTGACAATTTACAGAAGCCAGACAGGATCGTTTTCTTCAAATGCTGTGCCTTCTGTGCATTGCTTTGGCGAGGAACGGGTCTTGGGCAGGTTACCAATATCTTCAGTTTGTTCCCATGAACACCTGGCAGGGAATCACAGTATTAGCCGGTAATTTCTTGCACAATAGAGGAATAAAGAAAGTGAAAATTGCTGTCTCCAGATGAGTGGGAAGCTGGTCATTCTCAGGCATGTTGGGGGTGGGGAGGAATGTGGGGAAATCCAGATGCAAGAGAGTAAAATTTTCTCAGTGGTAACTGGAAGGATACTTGTGGAATTAAAGTACATTACATTTAGACATACAGCAGGGTAACAGGCCCTTCTGGTCCATGAGCCCGTGCCACCCAATTACACCCAAATGACCTACAACTCCCTAGGGTGGGAGGAAACTGGAGCACCTGGAGGAAACCCACGCAGACATGGGGAAAACTCCTTACAGACAGCACCAGATTCGAACCGGTCTCACTGGCGCAGTAACAGTGCTCACCGCCACGTGCCACCCATATCTGCAGTCTCTTTATGCCCCTGAGGTACAGAATCTTCTGGCCCATCAAACCAACACCAGCTTTGATCGAGAAAGCAGGAAAATGGGGATTGAGAGGGAAAATTATATCAGCCATAAGTCGATGGGCTAAATAGCCTAATTCTGTTCCTGTGCCTTATGTTCTTATTTAACAGTAATCCTGCAATCTTCATTTTATTTCCCCTTCAAGCACTTCTCCAATTCCACTTTAAAAGCTTTGATTGAGCCTGCCTCCTCAGGGTCCCAGTCCTTTCCTTACTTGCTAACGTTCAGAAAGTGTTTCTGTGGTGATATGCATGTATGACAGTGCCGGCTCACTGATGGCTCATTCCCTAGTAACTCCTCCTCTCGTGACCCAGCCATAATGATCGACCTCCCTCCCCCTTCTTTCATTCGAGCACATGGGAGTCGGGCCAGCTACAATCTAAAGTGTATTAAAGCCTATCGTCTCTCATTCACTGTCTTTGGAGTTATTGATAGCGCATATCAGTTAAATACACTTTAATTTTCCACACGGGATGGGCAAGCTGCTGCGACCCAACAGGCTAGACATTGATCCACAGGTGCCTGTTTCTGCTGAACGGTACGAGCAGTGGAAGGCGGTCCTCCTGGCCCTTAGGTCAAAAGGCCTGGCAGTGTCCCATTGGCAGGAAGTCCTGCTGGAAGCACTCCATGCCATCCGATCCCTCCTATGCATCACTACCAACATGGCCCCCATATGAACGCATGTTTTCCTTCCCCAGGAAGTCGGCGACCGGAACCACCCTGCCGCCCTGGCTCTCATCTCTGGGACCTGTTCTGCTGCGGAAACACGTGAGAAGTTATAAGACCGATCCATTGGTCAAAGAAGTACAGTTCCTGCTCGCCAACCCCCAGGATGCCTATGTGATGTACCCTGATGGTCACGAGGACATAGCCCCTGACCGGGACATGGAGTGTGCCGGAGACTCCTACCCACTCCCTACCCCATTCAACCCAGATCCTACCTACACCCCCATCTCCCCCCTCAGGGATCCAGTGCAGGTTAGCCACACACCCCATGCCACACTCCCTGAACCCCTTTCCAGCTGCTCCGACCTCCATGACTGCCCCCACATTCAACCAAGCCCCACCTCCTATAGAGACTGCCAGCTCCCCCAGCCTCAGAACACACGAATGGCAAAGGAACCAACCAGTACAATTCCAGCGGAACTGCGCAGATCACAGAGGCAGAGGAGACCACCTGACCAGCTGAGCATCTAGAATTTTAACCTGGTGGGGGTTTTGTTTTAAAAGAGGGGGTGAATGTGGTGATATGTAAATATGACTATGTATGGTAGCTGGCCCGCCCACTGATGACTCTCTCCCTAGTAACTCCTCCCCTTGTGAGACAGCCATGAAGGTCGACTTTCCTCCCTGTCCTCCATTCAGGCCAGCTACAGTCTAAAGTGTATTAAAATCTATCCTTTCTCACTCACTGTCTTTGGAGTTATTGACAGGGCATGTCAGTGTCCTCACCGCCAACTTTAGTCCTCAGGCCTGCGGCCTCCTGCAACTGTGCTTTTCTGTCAAAATTGTTCACATTGCCTAGAAGGTATCAACGCTTTTGTTCTCAAACCAATTTGCTCTAATATAAACAACTTCAGCTTCTCCAGACTATTCCTGAAACTGAAACGTTTCATTTCTGAAATCATTCCAGTAAATCTTTCCAAAGTCTCTCTGATTGTCCACATCCTTTCTCAAGGGAAATGCCCAGAATTAGATTTAATGATATGTTTGCGAATGAACCAATTTTATTCAGATTAACTCTGATTTCTTGGTATTTATCCTTCAATTCATAAAATCCAGGATCCTGTTTCTTTTTTAAACCGATTGCTCACCCAATCCCAATTGAAAATCAAACTTGGGATATCTTGTTTTCTTACTCCCGTTGAAAGTTCTGTGACCAGAAATATTAACTGTTTCTCTCTCCACTATCTTGATCAAGCTATCTTTGCAAAATGAGATACAATGTCGGAAAGTGTACGGTTGTAGCGGTTGCTACGCACAGAAAACACCATTAGTCTCGGTGGGGTTTCCAGTAGAACTGTTTATTTCAATTTCATGCGCGCCCCTTTAAGGCCAACGGGAGTTCTGCCCCACGCAGCGGTGATATCATCACATGGCCTGGGGCGCGAGCAGTGGCCTAAGCCACAAGGCAGTGAGTGAGCCCTGATGGCGCCATCTTCTGCAGCCCCACCAGTGCGGCGGTACAAACGGGGCCAGTTCGTTAAAAGAGATGTGCGCCGCCACACGGTCATGCACTGTGGTAGAGGAAATTGAATGGGCGGATGATTTTCTCAATGGGGAGAAAATTGAAGATTCCCAGATGCAAAGGGACCTGGGAGTCCTGGTACAGGTAAACTTACTGGTTGAGTCAGACATGAAGAAGGCAAATGCAATGCTGGCATTCATTTCAAGAGGGAGCAGGGATGTGATGTTGTTGCTTTATAAGGCTGGTTTGAGACCTCACTTAGAGAGTGGTGGGAGTTTGGAATGAGCTGCCAACTGATGTGGTAAATGCAGACTCCCTCTTAAGTTTTAAGAATATATTGGATGGATACATGGATGGAAGAGGTTTGGAGGGTTATAGACTGGGTGCAGGTCAATGGAATTAGCGAACAATATTTTGGCACAAACTAAATGTTGTCTGTGGTATAGTGCTCTATGGTTCTGTTGTGAACAGTTTTGGGCTCCTCATTTAAGAAAGGGTGTGCTAACATTGGAGAAGGTTTACAAGGATGATTCCCTCCCCTCCATCTATCATTCCTAATGCCTTGGGAAAGAGGCCAACACATTAAAGGCTGCTTGCCTCTTTTCTTCTCTTCCCCTTCTCTCCAGCTCCCCACCCCCTTCAATCACAGAGCTCTCCCCTCCACCTATCATTTCTCCCGCTTTTTTCTCTTCTGCCTTCCCACCCATATGCCCTTTTGATCCCTTGTCTGTGGGATTGTGCTCTTCCCCCTGCCCTTTCCCCCCTTTCATTTTATTCAGGCTCCGACCTCTACTTTGCTCATACCTGGATGAAGGGCTCTGGCCCGAAATACTGTATCTTGAGAAATTAATGGGACTAAAGAGAAACTAATGGGACTAAAGCCAGACAAATCACCTGGTCCTGATGATATGCATCCAAGAGTTCTGAAGGAAATGGCAGAAGTTATAGTTGATGCATTGGTGGTCATAGACCAAAATTCTTTGGATTCTGGGCAGGTCCCGGCAGACTGGAAGACAGCAAATGTCACGCCACTTTTTAAGAAGGGATGTAGGCAGAAGATTGGAAATTTTCGGCCAATTAGCTTGATGTCTGTGGTTGGAAAAATGCTTGAAGCCGTCATTAAAGATGAAATAGTGAAACTTTTGGAACGTAAGGGTTCAATCAGGCAGACGCAGCATGGTTTTAGAAAGGGAAGATCTTGTTTGACAAACTTGTTAGGATTCTTTGAGGATGTAATGGGTGCGGTGGATAGAGGGGAACAGGTTGATATTGTACATTTGGATTTCCAGAAAGTGTTTGATAAGGTGCCGCACAAGAGACTTCTCAGTAAGTTACAGGAAAGTGGAGTCCGGGGAAGTCTATTGGCCTGGATTGAAAATTGGTTGACTGACAGGAGGCAGAGAGTCGGGATAAGTGGGAGTTTTTCAGGTTGGCAGAGAGTGGTAAGTGGGGTGCCGCAGGGGTCAGTGTTAGGCCCACAACTGTTCATCATTTACATTGATGACTTGGAGGAGGGGACAAAATGTGGTGTCGCCAAGTTTGCGGATGACACCAAATTGAGTGGAAGAGCAAATTGTCATGAGGATGTGGAGAGTCTGCAGAGGGATAGAGTTAAGCTGGATGAGGGGGCAAAGGTCTGGCAGATGGAGTACAATGTTAGTAAGTGTGAGGTTATCCACTTTGGCAAGAAAAATAAAAGAGCTGAATGCCCCTCCCCTTTTACCTCTTCCCTATCCACCCCTCCTTCTACTCATCCCTCCCTCTAACTGCCCCTCGCACCACCATAACTTCCCCTGCCCATTACTCCTCACCTACACCCTCTGCCCACCCCTGTTTACCCACCCACTCAGGCCCAGCGTGCTGCCGATCAGCCTTTGTGGACAGCCACCATCTCTCTCTTCACGTGCAAGGCCGAACCAGCCGTCCCTGGGGTCCGCGCGGGTGCAAGCGCTGAAGGCCATGGCGACCGGGAGAAGTGCGCTCGCGCAGTGGAAGGGCCGTCCGGTGCCAGTCGCGCAGGGCTCGCGCTCCCCGGGGGCCGTGCGAAGCCTGCCATGCCCGTTGCGCCGACTGGAAATCACAGGCGCTCGCCCATCCGCCGCACCGCTCGACAGGTGGGAGAAGTGACTGGTTGTGCGGGGAGCCTTCCAACTGGCTTACCGGCTGATGACATCGACAGACTTCTCGTGTTACAATTTCTCGTGTTACAATGGGGAAGGATGTGCAATGAAGGGGGAGGATGGTGGGGGTGACATTACCAAAAAACAGCATCGGCTGTCGCTGCAGGGCGGGCCACCTCTAATACATTTTTGAAATGATCTTGCGGGCCAAATATAATTATATCGCGGGCCAAATTTGGCCCGTGGGCCAGAGTTTGACATGTGTGATTTAAAGGGTGAAAAACTACAGCATGCTGTTGTGCAGAGGGACTTGGGAGGGCTTGTGCATGAATCGCAAAAAGTTAGGTTGCAGGTGCAGCAGGTTATTAAGAAGGCAAATGGAATGTTGGCCTTCATCGCGAGAGGAATTGAATTCAGGAGTAGGGAGGTCATGTTGCAACTGTATAAGGTACTGGTGAGACCGCACCTGGAGTACTGAGTCCAGTTCTGGTCTCCATATTTGAGGAAGGATATACTGGCTTTGGAGACGGTCCAGAGGAGGTTTACTAGGTTGATCCCTGGGATGAAGGGGTTGACTTATGATGAAAGATTAAATCATCTAGGATTGTATTCGCTCGAGTTCAGAAGAATGAGAGGAGATCTTATAGAAACATATAGGATTATGAAGGGTATGGATAGGATAGATGTAGAAAGGTTTTTTGAGCTGGCCGGGGAAACTAAAACGAGAGGACACAGTCTCAAGATTCGGGGGAGTAGATTTAGGACAGAGATGAGGAAAAATAATTTTTCTCAGAGAGTAGTGAATGTTTGGAATTCTCTAACCAGGGAAGTGGTTGAGGCTGCCTCATTAAACATATTTAAAATTCGGTTAGATAAATTTTTACATGATAGAGGAATTAGGGGATATGGGGAGAAGGTAGGTAGGTGGAGTTAGGTCATAAATTAGATCAGCCATGATCGTATTGAATGGCGGAGCAGGCTCGATGGGCCGAATGAGGTGATAGAGGAATTAGGGGATAAGGGGAGAAGGCAGGTTGGTGGAGTTAGGTCATAAATTAGATCAGCCATGATGTATTGAACGGCGGAGCAGGCTCGATGGGCCATTTTTGGCCTACTCCTGTTCCTACTTCTTATGTTCCTATGTTATCTTTGCGACATGACTTGCTGTTTCACCAGCATTTTTGTGTAAACTACAATCATGGCATCTACAGGCTTGTTTAACTACATTAAAGGTAATAACATTCTTTTCAACACCCCATCCCCATCACATCAAGAAGGACATTTATGATTGTGAGATCACACACCACCAGATTCAAAGAGTTTATTTCCAATCAAACCTCAAAATAGTTAATTATGCTGCTTAGTCTCCATACCAACTTATCTCTCGGTGATTCTGCACTTTTGAACAATGTCTTATTTGTTGCCTGAGATGTTTGTGGTCTGCTCACAAAAATAACCTCCAACACCAAACCTTGGTGGCATATGGCAATAAATCTGAAGTGGAGGCAGGATATATTTTTGAGAGATCGTGGGGCTGAGGGACATGGGGATCTGGCACAGGGGAAGTGTTGGGCCTGGGGAAGGTCATAGGTGATTGTGAGGCAAGCTTGAACGGGGCTCCTAAGGCTCCTATTTCTGAGTGTTCTTGCAAAACTCTGACCATTGTTCTCAGCTGTGATAAATTTCATCTGCCATTTCTCCCGCATGCCATTGTCCTGATATGGACTGGCTAAGCAGGCAGATAAAAGATTGGGGGTACAATGTGGGAATTTGTTAGGTTGCCCATCTTGCGTTCTTAGCCCCCTGTTCTACTGGCTTTATACCTAAGGCTGTGTGTAAGACAATACCACCAATCTTTTACCTGCCTGCTTAGCCAGTCCATATCAGTCCAAGTTTGCTAACGATACCTCAGAAGTGAGTTGTATAAAGATCACAGGAACAGAAACAGGCCATTTGGTCACTCGAGTCTGCTCCATGAAACCTCCCTGAGCTAAACTGTTCTCTCATCTAGTCCCAAGTTCCGGCCTTGACCCCATATTCCATAATACCCTGACTAATTAGATCCCTATTAATTTCCCATTTAAATTCCCCCAATGATCCGGCCTCCACAGCTGCATGTGGCAACGAATTCAACAAATTCACGATCCTCTGGTCAAAGAAATTTCTCCTCATCTCTGTTGTAAATTGGTACTTTCTAATTCTTGTCCTGGAATCCCCAACAGGGGAAGCATCTTATTTACATCCACTCTGTCCAATCCAAATCCATTCATTATTCAAAATGTTTCTATGTGATCCCCTCTCATTCTTCTATATTCTAATGAATAGAGTCCAAGAGCCGCTAATTGTTCCTGTTATGGAGTCCAGAGGACCCCAAAAACCAGCAGTAATAGATATGCTCCACAACACAAGGTTACTTAAACAAAAGTAGTTCTTAATTATAATTGAACAAGAAAACAGAATTAAACTTTAACTTATTACTTAACCTACTTACATAACCTACCTAACCTATTGTAATAGTATGGATTGTGTGTACTAATTGGATCGGGCTGCTCGCCCCCTGATGACACTCTCACCTAGACTCCTCCGCTGGAACCCACCTCTCCCTTCCCTGCACTTCCTTAGCTTGGATCCGGGCCAGCTCAAGTCTTCTGTACAATAAAGCCTATCGTTCTCCTCAGTCTTTGTCCTTGTAATTATGGGGGCAACTGGTAGTGCCCAACACCTATTTAATCCCCCCTCTAATACTAAGCACAGGTGTGTGTAATGTATATTTAAGATTAGAAAAATTCTTTGGATCACAGTCCAATCTCACTGGTTGCAGGCAATTCTTGTACTGTGCACAGAAGTTAGCATTAACAAAGTTCATCAGTCTTTGCTGCTTAACAGGCAAATGGTTACCATTCAGGAGGGTTCTTGCTGGTTTTCAGAGAGAGATTCATTTTGTTCCAGGACTGATTCCTTCTCAATCAGTCTTGCTGATGAAACTTACCCCCTTCAGGGTTCTCCAGATGATCCTCCTTCTTTTAGGTCACCTTTCAGACAGCTAGTCTTCTCGACAGTCTTCCAAAGGTTTGCCAGCTTTGTCCTTCTGGAACTGATTTCTGTCTCCTCTCTCTCTGTTTCACACCCTCCCTCTCTGAGAGCCAAAACTGTTCTCCTCTGTCTACAAAGATCACATGATGTCCCAGGAAAGCTGCTGCTTTTCCTGCAAAAGTCCTGTAAAAATTCTGTTTTGAAATGTGTGTGTGTGCAAACTGCTCTAACAATTCCTCCCAAACTACCTCCAAATACTCTGTCACATTCCTGATGTGTTATCCTTCTCATTCCCGGAATCATTCTGGTCAACCGCCCCTGTTCCCTCTCCAATTTGCTATATCCTTTCTGAGATATGGGGCCCAAAACTGCACACAGTTACTCCAAATGAGGCCTCACCAGTGCCCCATAGAGTCTCATCAACACCTCTTTTTTCTTACACAAAATCCCCTTTGAAACAAAGGCCAAGATAGCACTCGCCTTCTGTACCACTGATCCAAGGGGCAATGAGTCAACACAAAGGATGGAGATTGGAAACTTGACTGAATAGTGCACAAACCTCACACTCAATGCCACCAAAACCAATTGTGGACATCAGGAGGGGAAAACTAGAGGTGTCCGATCCAGTGATCATTGGGAGATCAGAGATGGAGAGGGTGAACAAATTTAAATCCCTGGGAGGACCTTTCCTGTACCCCACACACAAAAGTCATCATGAAGAAAGCACATCAGCGCCTCTGCTTCCTCAGTAGTTTGCTGAGGTTTGATCTGACAGTGAAAACCTTGGCAAACCTCTACAGATGTGCGTGGAAAGTGTTCTGACAGGGTGCATCATGGCCTGGGGGCACCAATACCTCTGAGTCGTGCCAAGGGTTGATCATGGTTGATCAAGGTTGTATAAAGATCACAGGAACAGAAGCAGGCAATTTTATAATCCACTTTTAATAAATAGATCGGACGATAAGATGCAGGATTCAACAAGTCTTTATCTCTCTTTGGTATAACTTTGATTTTCACTGTTAAAAAGAAATTCCAGTAAAGAATGAGATTTCCATCGCTTGCTTTAACACCTCCATAAACAGAGGTTTTAAAAGATCCTTAAAATTCTTATAAAACTTGGATGGAAAACCATTTTCTCCCAGAGATTAACCATTCAGTAATGAACTAAGCACTTCATTAACTTCTCTTATTATAAAAGGGGCATCTAAATTTCTCTGATCTTGATATGTCAAGCTTGAGAAATTTAACAGATAAAAACTTATCAATCTTAACTTTATTTCCAATAAATTCTGATTTACAAATCAGAATAAAAAACTTTAAATAAAGCATTAATTTCTCTAGAATTATAAGTAATCATCTTTGAACTTTTCCAAATAGCATTCATTATTCTAGATGTTTGCTCTTTTTTTTAAACTCTCAAGCTAAAACTTTATGGCCCTATTTCTCCTAATTCGTAAAATCTTTGCTTCAGTTTTATACGTCTGAATCATATTAAAGTAAAACTTTTTCTTTATTAATTCTTTTCTTTTCTCATCTGTAGCCTTCTTCTGTAGTTCCTTTTCCAAATCCTGTATTTCTCTTTCTAACTGATCAACCTCTTTCATATAGTATTTTTAAATTTTCGATGTAAAACTTATATCTCCTCTCAAATACCTTTAATGCATCCTGCACAATAAATTTGTTAACAACTGAATTAAAGTTTAATTCTATAAACTTCTAAATATGTTTTCTTATAAAATCACAGAAATCTATCCTTTTTAACAATGTAGAATTTAATCACCACCTATAAACTGTTTGTTCCTTTTCCAAAAACAAATGTCATAAAAAGTGGTGAATTATCAGTTAAAATTCTAGCCTTATAATCCACTTCCTTAACATTTCCTTGCAATTGTGCCAAAATTTAAAATAAATCTATCCTAGAATAAGAATTATGCCTATGAGAATAAAATGAATTTAGGATTTAATCTCTTCCAAATTGCCTTTGGTGCTTTAGCTTGAGTAACTGATTTAATCATTTTATCTAAAGCCAGATTGAGACAACAATTAAAATCCCCTCCTACCAATATTTTTTCATATGCCTCAGCTAAATACATAAAAGTATAACCATATAACCGTTTACGGAGTGGAAACAGGCCATGTCGGCCTTTCGAGTCCACCGGTTCAATAGAACAACTCCACTAGCTCAAACCTTCTGTTCTTCGCCCATAACCCTCCAACCCCCTCACCTCCATAAACACATTCAACCTTCTCTTAAATGACAGAAGGGACTCTGCCGCAATTATCTCATTCGGAAGATCATTCCATTCTGCTACCACTCGCTGAGTAAAAAAGACACCTCTAATATTTCTCCTAAAGTTTTGCCCCCTTACCCTTAACTCATGCCCTCTTGTTCCAACCTCCCATACCCTCAGGGGAAAGAGTCTATTTATGTCTAGTTTATCTATTCCTTTCATAATTTTAAATACCTCTATCAAGTCCCCTCTCAGTCATCTACTTTCCAATAAATAAAGTCCCAGTCTCCTTAATCTCTCCCTGTAATCCAGATGCTGTAACCCAGGCAACATCCTTGTAAACCTTCTCTGCACCCTCTCCACCTTATCTATATCCTTTCTTAATTTGGAGACCAGAACTGAGCACAGTACTCCAAACCAGGCCTCACCAATGCCTTAAACAGCTGCAGCATCACTTCCCAGCTCCTATACTCTATACTATGATCAAGTTGTGATGTCTGAACTCACCATGCCAATGTATATTACTTGGTCCACAATGGGCCCTTTTTAGACTGCGTATTCCATAATGTGAAACTCCAAACTGGGATAGCTGGCTATGAAACAAAGGTGGATGCATGGCCCAGAGGCAGCACTGGAAAAACAGATCACTTAAAGGAGTATCTCTAATAAATCCTTCAACATCGATATTTGGTGCATAAATATTCATCAAAGTCCAATTCTCATAATAAATTTGACAATGTACTAAAAAAAACTTCCCACATGAATTTTAACCAGTAACATTTTCTTAAATAAAATAACTATGTCTCTTGCTTTAGAGATAAAAGTTGAAGCTAGCACTTGTCCAACCCAGCCTCTTTTCAATTTTTGATGTTCCTTCTCAGATAAATGAGTTTCCTGTAGAAAAGCAATATGAACTCTAATGTGCTTCAAATAAGCTAACACCCTCTTTCTCTTAATTGTATGGTTAAGACCATTAATGTTATAACTTTGAAAATTCTAAGTTTTACTATTTGCCGTTATACTAAATTCAAAAAAATTCATAACTCCCCTCTGCCTCTCCTCTTGGACCTCCCACATCTCAAATTCATTAACTACAGCTAGCATCTCCATCAAGAAAAAGAAAAGAAAGAAAAGAAAAAGAGAAAATAATACAAACTCCCCCCCCCCCCCAAAGAAGTACAGTAAAAAAAAGACTAGTACTACCACCCTCAATCATGCTGGAAGCAATTCTCGCCACTAGGTGGCACATAGCTAGGGAAGGAGAAGTAAAAAATCCTGCCTCCCCTTGAGAGAAGATAATCATAGAATTTCCAAATAGCCATTATCATCTTCAGGTAAAGGCGGCTGCTTCAAGTTCTCTGTTAACTTGGTCATCATCACCATCTTCTCAAATTGTCCAATATCCACTGTTAATAAATCAACTTGTTGATCCATTTTATTATTTGGAAGAGAATTCGCAAAGTCCAAAGCTTCCATTTCATCATCAAAGAATTTTGCCTGATTATTTCCAAAAACATTTAAAGTATTACAGGATGAGAAAAATTTACCTCTCTTTTTCTAAAGCACAGATTTTGCAGATGTTTCTCCATTTTGTGGAACTCTTGTTCGGCAAGCCACAATTTGTCGGGCGACAGGCGTTGGGTTCGGGCGTGTAGAGGAGGTGCTTGGGTGAGGAGGTGGTGTGTGACACCATGTTTGGGTGTGGCAGTGGAGAACTGCAAGTGACAATGTCTGGAAACGTTGGTAGGAAGAGCAAAAAAGGAGAGGTTTGCTTGAAAATGATATGGTGCAAAGGGATTTGCAGGTCGTCTCGCAAGAAAAAGGAAATTAAAACAAGTTGGCATTGCAAGCTATTGGTAAGATAAGTGACATTTCACTGCAGGAAGGGGGTGTATAAATATAGAGAAATCTTGTTACAGGCCAGTCTGGAGAGGACAAGTGGTCTAACTCCTATTTTCTTGTGTAAATGTAGCAATGTCCTTACCCCACCACCACTCCATGATAAATTATTCTGCAGTGTGTGATCAGAGATGGAGTATTGCACAGTTTTCATTGCCTTACTTTTGGAGAGATCCATTTACATCAGAGGAAGTTCAGAGAAGTTCATTAGGTTGGTTATTGGGGATAGAGGGGGTTAAGGAACCTGGTGTTCAGAAGACTTACAGATGATCATTTTGAAACAATAGTCTTATTGTGGATAGTCAGCAAGGTTTTGAGGGGCAGCTCATGCTTCACAAGTCTGTTCTTCGAGGTGACAAAATAAATTAAGGTAGAGCGACAGATGGGGTGCATATGGATTTTAGTAAGGCATTTGACAATATTCCCCATGGTAGGCACGTCCAGAAAGCCATGAAACATGGGGTCACTGGAGACTAGGCTGTGAGGATTTGCAATTGCCCCCAGAGGCAAAGGGTGGGAATAGATGGAGTTTATTCTACCTGGAGGTTGGTGTCAAATGGTGCTCCACAGGGATCTGTTCTGGGACCCCTGCTCCTAGTGATTTTTATAAATTGCTTGGATGAAGGAGAGGTGGGTCAGTAAGTTTGCAGATGACACCAAGGTTGAAGATGTTGTGGATAGTGTAGAAGGTTGTCGAAGGTTACGTAGGAATATGGGCAGGATGCAGAGTTGGGCAGAGAAGTGGCAAATGGAAATGCACGTGACTCTCTGCCACGATATTGTACTGATCGATATAAACATATTCCATATCAATCAACCCTTCCCTTGCCCATAGCCCATAACTCTCCATTTTTATTGTATCCATGTGCCTGTCTAAGGCCCCTTTCACACTTGCAAGTGATCCCAGGAATTAACTGCCAATTGGCAGACTTGACTTCCCAGAATACCCTCTATGAATGCTCCATGCATACAACCTTTTCTCTGCCGCATGGAATTCTGGGAGGGTAAGTCCGCCATTGCTTTTTCCCATGTTGTTTAAATTGTATGCGATGGTGCTACCAAATTTCCTACGCTATATAAATTGTGTGCTCTAGCGCTACAAAATTTTCCACACTGTTTAAAAATTGTCCACTATTGCTATTTATTGTTAGCACTTTCCCACGGGTCTCTTATAAAGGTCTATATGGGTTGGCACAAGAACAATGGGCTGAAGGGCTCATACTGTGCTGTACATAAAGCTTAATTATGTTATAATTAGGCATGATTAATTTTGCTCAAATATAAGATCATAATGCATTGATCAGGATTTAGGGCAGATCCACTATTGTTCAATATGTCATGACATCACCGGTAGTGATGGGGTAATGGCTAAGACTATAAAGTACATTAGTTTTAATGTTTATGGCTTGAATGAGATGGTGAAGAGGAAAAAAAGTCTTGGTGCACATTAAAAAAAGGGAGTGGATCTGGTCTTTCTCCAAGAAACACATTTAATGGAGAGGGAACACCAAAAACTAAAAAAAGGGGATGGATAGGCCAGGTAATATCCTCCTCATTCAGCTCAAATGCAGGGGGGGGGGGGTGGTGTGGCAATTCTGATAGGGAAGAGTGTTCCAGTGAGAGTGCACTGTCAGATATATTCAGAATCCTGGACCTTTGTAAATGTGTATGTCCCAACTTTGATGACAAAAAGTTCATACAAGACATTTTCCTAAGGTTGATGAAGTAAAGAAGAACATCCTGATTGGGGGATATTTTAATTTTTGTCTGGATCCTGTCTTAGATAAGTCAACAAAGAAAATAATTAAAACAAAGGCTGCAAGAGCCACCATTGACTATACGAAGGAGCTGAACTTGATAGACGTGTGGAGGCAGAAACATCCAAGGGAGAGGGATTATTCCTTCTACTCGAAACAACATGATTCCAACTCCAGAATAGAATTTTTCTTGGCTTCAGCCCATGTAGAGGGTAGGATCATGGAGGCTGAGTATACAGCAAGACTTCCTTCAGATCATTCACCCTTGACATTAACAATAGAAATGCCAGATAAGCAGGATACAGCATACAGATGGCATCTTAATACATTACTGCTAAAGAAGCAGGAGTTTTGTAGTTTTATAAAAGTGCAGGTAGACATGTTCTGTGAGGCCAACTGTACCTCTACCCCAGATAAATTCCTCCTATTGGACACCCTCAAAGCATATTTGAGATATCAGATGATTGGATATCCCAAAACAGTAAAAAAAATATGAGGGAGGTGGATGAATTAGAATAGGAAATTACTCATCTAGAAGAGGAATTCCAAAAATCGGGTTCATTATAAGGCTCTAACAAATAAAAAACTGAAATACAATATGCTACAAGTGTGGAAAAGGCCATAACGTGGTCAAAACAAAAATATCATGAACTGGGAGAGAGAGCCAATAAAATCCTTTCTTGGAAGTTGAAGACAGTACAGGGCTCAAGGATGATCAATGCAATATTAATTGGGAATGGCAGGACCATGAATAAACCAAAAAAGATTAATGAGACCTTCAGGGAATTCTATGATGGTTTATATAAATCAAAGTTAATGGGGGGGGGGGGTCTGATTGGGTTCCTGTCTAAATTTGCGTTACCACATTTGGACCCAGAAGAACTGGAAGGCCTAGATCTTCCCTTCACTGAGGAAGAAATAGGGAAAGCATTGAATTAGCTGCAGACTAACAAGTCTCCAGGGAGGATGGATTTCCACCCAAGGTTTATTTAAAGATATACTGATGCCACTCTATGTGGAGGTGGTAGATCAGGCAATGGAGACCCATACCCTCCTGGAATTTCTTCTGACAGCAACCATTTCAATGATATTTTAAGCAGGCAAAGATCCACTGATGCTGTCTTCCTATAGACCCATTTCATTGCTAAACAACAGATTATAAGATACTTGCCAAAGCCCTGGCAAATAGATTGGTGAAAGATTTGCTGCACTAATAAAGCCCAAGCAGACTTTGTGTGAAAAAGACAGACAGCGGATAACATTGGCAGACTGTTGAGTATAATGCATCTGGCACAAACCAGAAACGAGAGAGGTCTAGCTGTGGCCCTTCATGCAGAAAAGGCATTTGACAGATTGAGAGGGATTTTCTATTCAAAATTCTGGAAAATTTGGGATTAGGGCAAAATTTTATGTCTGCATATTTGAGAGATCAGATGATTGAATACCCTAGGCTAAAGTTGTGACCAATGGACAAATTTCTCCAGCTTTCCCACTGACAAGATCAAGTAGTCAAGGGAGCCCCCTATCTCTAGTCCAGTTTATACTAGCTATGGAGCCACTAGCTGAAGCCATCCGCCAGGATCCAGACATAAAGGTTTTTAGAGCAAGTGAGGAAGAATATAAAATCAACTTATTTTCAGATGATGTACTGATATATCTGATGGACCCAGCAAACTCGTTGTCCAAACCGTGCTTTACTCTGGAGAACTATGGGGAGATCTCTGGCTACAAGCTTAATTGGAACTCACTAAGAGGGAATTAGAGTTAATGCCAAGAAAACAGTTATTTAAAACAGGATCAAATATCTAGGGGTCAGAAATGACAATAACTTGAATAATTTATATAAACTAAATTATACCTCCTTGCTTGAGAGAATTGAGGAGGACTTAAATAGGCGGATGTCCCTGCCCATGACCTTAGTGGACAGGGTCAACTGTATTAAAATGAATGTGTTGCTGAGACTTCAGTACCTCTTCCAAACACTGCCCGTGGCATTTCCCCAGGGATTCTGCCAAAATTTGCTCTCATAAATATGACCATTTCTATGGAATGAAAAGGTAGCCAGGGTCTCTATGGAAAAATTGACCTGGGATTACAGTCTGAGCAGATTACAAATGCCAGACTTGGGCAGCCCAGTTGAGATACAACGCTTCACTCTTTGCAAGGGTTGGTGTACCATCCTGGGCACAAATTGACCTGCATGTGGTGGGCAAGAAGGTAGCAGAGGACTTTATTTATAAATGGGACACTAAATTGTTATCTGGGAAAAAAAATAGCCCTGTACAAAAACAAATTATTCTCATTTGGAATAAAATTAAACAATATTTAGGAATCAAAGTGGGGCTGTCCCCAAAAACACTCCTAACTCCAAATAGATTAATACCATTGATGGTAGGTAACAAGATCCTGAACACCTGGTGTCGTAATGACGTCAGATGCGTAGAGGACTGTTACAAGCAGGGGAAACTAATGTAATTCGAACAACTCAGACATAAGTATGATTTATCAAATAAGATGTTCCACTGCTACTTTAAGATAAGATCTTTTCTGCAAGACAAATTAGGTCCAACTTTGGCCCTACCAGAGTTCAGCGACATAAGAGTCCACGATTTGAAGGGGAAACACGTGGAAGTCCATTTCAGCAATTAATTTCTTGCTCCAAGTGGAAGGACCCAAACCAGACCTTCAAAAATCAAGACAGAGGTGGCAGTCGGACTTAGGAATAACGATTGATGAGTGCTACTGAACCGACCTGTGTCAGACCAGCATGGTGCAACATAATCTTCTCCACCAGCTGTACCTGACACTGCAAAAATTGAACAGATCTAAACCAGAATTATCAGATTAATGCTTCAGATATGGCATTGAGACAGGAACCTTTGTTCATGCAACCTCGACATGTACCAAAGTGAGGCCCTTTTTGGTGGAACTAGGTCAAGTCCTAGGAAAGATTATAGGCAAAGAATTCCCGCAGGATCCAGAGTTGTTCCTGTTGGGAAACATAATGGAGATAAGAATTACAATGATTCTGTCCAAATTCCAAATCCAAGTTATAATGATCGCATTGGGCAGTGGCCAAGAAGTGCACAACAGTTACCTGGAAATCTGACTCCTGCCTGAGCATTGTGCGTTGGAACACGGAAATGCAAATTTTCTCTGGAGAAAATTATTTACAACTTAAGAATAAAGTATTATACTTTTAAAAAGATTTGATAATCATACTTAAATTCCATAGGAGCACGACATGGTGGGCCATCGTGCCTCGCCTCCATACTTTCCCTGTCTACTTCTCAATCAGTGGGGGGTGGGGGGGTCCATCCCATACGAACCAGGTAAAGTCAAGAAAAGAAAGCAGTCTGAGTTCTGGCCACTGTGCCGTAACAGACGCACAAAACTCTGGTATATGTTTCACACCTTTGTGGTGAGTGTCTTCAATGTCATGTGAATGTGGTTAGTTTAGTGTTAAATGTTGAGGGCTTGGGGGGTGGGGGGTGGGGAGGGAGGGAGATGGAAAGAGCTTGAGATTTGCAGAGAACTTTGTACAGAAGTGAGAGTTGTAAATTGTAGTCAACGCTGATACTATTAACATAGACACTGCTAATGTTGATAACAGCAAGTCCAAGCTTGGAAAATCATAAATAAAATCCCCCCTGTATTAAAAAAAGAAGTACAACACAATGGTGGTCACCTCCAAGTAAAATCACATTGTTCTTTTTATTTTCATAACGTGTTTTTGCTTTTCCGATGTTTCTCTTATTTTTAACTGTTGTTATCCTTGGTTAACATTATATTTTTTCTGACCAGTCTTATCATCCATTCCAAATGATCTCATTGGCGATGAGGATTTCAAATGATCTCAACAATCATGTCTCCTTCAGTAGTGAGTGAGACCTGTATCTATCTGTATGTACTATGTACCTCTGTGTACTAGTGTATTGATGGGGGGGGGGGGGGGGGGGGAAATCTGCCCCAGGTACCAGCCTGAGAATGTCAACATTGGAAAAATATAGGGACCCCAGAAAGCAAAGCACGAGGTGAGTGCAGTTTTGATGACCTCTGTGAGAAAAAAATTTCAGAAACCACATTAGTGTTGTTTTTTCATTTTTTTTAGGGTCAGTTATATATTATGCAATTTTAAGACAATAAAACATTGATTGATCTGTTTCAGGGAGCTCACGCTTTGTATTAATCTGTTTCAGGGAGCTCGCCCTGTTGTATATTCAAAATGAGCAGGCCAAGCAAGTAAAAGATTCGTCACTATTCAGCGGTGTTCTTGAAATTTGGGTTTATACCTGCTGTATATGATGAACGTGCACCTTTTTTCCTGTTATGCCAACAGACTTTGACGAATGAATCAATGAAAGCAGGCTGTCTTGAGGGTAAAACATCCTAACCATGTCAATTTGAAATTGGAATATTTTAAATCACTGAGTTTGAAAATAGATCAAAAATCACTTCCTTATTCACTGCGCAAACTACAGCCCTGAATCGTACCCTTCAAGCTGACTATGTAATTTCTCTGGTGATAGTAAAACATGGGAAGATCATACGTTTGGGGTGGAACTGATCATTGTTTCTCAAAACACTTCTACAAAAGGATGGCAAAGATGTCCGCCCAATGCCATTGAGTCTTCAACAGAATAGATGACATGAGTCAGGATGTCGAATAACAGCTTATGGAGAAGATGAAATCACAAAAGTTCTCAATACAACTGGGTGAATCTACCGTACGGGAAGTGAGGCTCTGTAATTGGCATACGTGAGATACATTGATCAGGTAGGGTTTCAAGAAGTGATGTTGTTTTGGGAATCATGAGAAACAACCACTTCTGCAAGTTGATATCTACAGCAAGCTCAAAAATTATTTAGATGAAAATGAAACACCAAAAGGAAACATTGTATCTTGTGCTGTAGATGGTGCACCTGCCATGTTGGGTCAAAAAACAGGATGTTTAAAATTAATGAAGGATGAAAATCCAAACATGTTGGTTGTGCATTGTGTTATCCACCGAGAAAACTTAGCTGCCAAGAAAGTTTCCTTGTTCTACATGGGATACTGCATTCTGTGATCAAGTGCATCAATGTCTTCAAACCTAATGCCGTCAAATGTGAACGTCTGTTTAAGTAGTTTTGTGTCGATACACTGAAGTCAGGTGGTTGTCAAAGGGAAACTGCTTCAAAAGGTTTATGGACAAACCTGAAATTATGCTCTTGCTAACAACAGATGGAAAAGCTTATGTGAGTTATCTGACGGAAATTTTTGATGAACTAAGTACATTGAACCAGCACAAGTAGCAAATATGATGTTCGTTGATGCAAAAACAAAGATATTTGGATTCATGACACTTCTAGAATTATGCCAAAGGAATATTTCTGCAAGAAATTTCAGTCAATTCTATTGGCTGAATAAGTGTGAAGTAACTAATGTTGCTCCAAACGTCATTGTTGACCATTGTAATTGTTGATTACTGTCTTCAAGGATAGATCTTGTGATTTAAAGACAATGGATTTTCCCTCTTGGTTAACTCAACCATTCCTGGTGGACTTATCGGAAGCTCCAGTGCAACACCAAGAGGAGCTATCTGAGTTGCAACATGATGAATCTGTGAAAACTCTGTTCAAAGTGAAAGGAACCATGATTTGACTGTCTAACAAGATCGAAAAGAAGTACCCAAACTCGACTGCTTTTGCAAAGGAAATATTGGTACATTTTCCATTGTCTTATTTAGTAGAATGTGGCTTCAGTGATCTGCTACAAGCTAAGAGAAGCTGACTGGAAATTATAAAATGTGGAGATTTAAGGTTGAAACTAACAAAATTAGATCCTCAAATCAAAAAATCTGCAGCTAGCGTCAGGGGCAAGGTTCCCACTGAAGTGACATCGTTTGTTGAAGGTGTGTTTGAGATGGTTGACATATTGAAGTAGTCGTTGAATATGAAATATGTGTTCCAGTATATTCCCGACCTTAATTGCATTGAAATACACTTGCAGTAAGTGATTTAATGAAAACTTCATTTGAATTCATAACTTTTTTTTCCACTAATAGTGGGGCGTACATTTTTTTGAAAAATTAATGCGTGGCCTTGGGCAAAAAAGGTTGAGCACCACTGCTCAAATGCTTCAACATCTTTCCTGTAATGAGGCAACCAGAGCTAAACTCTCTTGACTGTTCCAGGAACCCTGATGATGGCAGCAGATAGATAATAGAGAACAAGCACATAGGTATCTCCTTTTTCTCTCAGAGTCCAACCTCTCTCTCTCAGGGACTCCCCTCTCTCAGAGGTTCCTCATCAGGGGATCCCTCTTTCTCTGTGGTCTCCCTTTCTCTCTCTGGAGGTCTCCCTCTCTCTGAGGTCCCCTCTCTCTCTGGGCACCCCTATCTCCTGAGGGTCCGTCTTTCTCTCAGGGGTCTTCTCTCTCTCTCTCTCACTCAGGGATCTCCTCTCTCTCTGACTCAGGGGTCTCCCTCTGTCTCACAGGGATCATCTCTCTCTCTCTCAGGGGTCTTCTCTCTCAGGGGTCTTCTCTCTCAGGGGTCTTCTCTCTCAGGGGTCTTCTCTCTCAGGGGTCTTCTCTCTCAGGGGTCTTCTCTCTCAGGGGTCTTCTCTCTCAGGGGTCTTCTCTCTCAGGGGTCTTCTCAGGGGTCTCCTCTCTCAGGGGTCTCCTCTCTCAGGGGTCTCCTCTCTCAGGGGTCTCCTCTCTCAGGGGTCTCCTCTCTCAGGGGTCTCCTCTCTCAGGGGTCTCCTCTCTCAGGGGTCTCCTCTCTCAGGGGTCTCCTCTCTCAGGGGTCTCCTCTCTCAGGGGTCTCCTCTCTCAGGGGTCTCCTCTCTCAGGGGTCTCCTCTCTCAGGGGTCTCCTCTCTCAGGGGTCTCCTCTCTCAGGGGTCTCCTCTCTCAGGGGTCTCCTCTCTCAGGGGTCTCCTCTCTCAGGGGTCTCCTCTCTCAGGGGTCTCCTCTCTCAGGGGTCTCCTCTCTCAGGGGTCTCCTCTCTCAGGGGTCTCCTCTCTCAGGGGTCTCCTCTCTCAGGGGTCTCCTCTCTCAGGGGTCTCCTCTCTCAGGGGTCTCCTCTCTCAGGGGTCTCCTCTCTCAGGGGTCTCCTCTCTCAGGGGTCTCCTCTCTCAGGGGTCTCCTCTCTCAGGGGTCTCCTCTCTCAGGGGTCTCCTCTCTCAGGGGTCTCCTCTCTCAGGGGTCTCCTCTCTCAGGGGTCTCCTCTCTCAGGGGTCTCCTCTCTCAGGGGTCTCCTCTCTCAGGGGTCTTCTCTCTCAGGGGTCTTCTCTCTCAGGGGTCTTCTCTCTCAGGGGTCTTCTCTCTCAGGGGTCTTCTCTCTCAGGGGTCTTCTCTCTCAGGGGTCTTCTCTCTCAGGGGTCTTCTCTCTCAGGGGTCTTCTCTCTCAGGGGTCTTCTCTCTCAGGCATCTTTCTCTCTCTCTCTGGGGTCTCTCTCTTGGGTGAATCATACTTGGGGAGGAATCTCTCTCCCTCTGTTGGTGGGGTGGGGGGAAACTCTCTCTCGGGGAGGGAAGCTCTTTCACTGGAATCTCTCTGGGGGGGATCTCTCCCTCTCTCTCTTTCTGGTCCGGGATCTCTCTTTTGGGGTGTTATCTTCTGTGGGGCTCTCCCTGGGGGTCTCTCTCTCCTGAGGGATTCTCTCCCTGGGGGTCCCTCTCTTTTTACCAGTGGGGAGTCCCCTCCTTCCCTCCCTGCAGGGATCCCTCTCCCTCTCTCCCTGTGGTGATTCCCCTCCCTCTCTCTGGGGGACCCCCTTCCTCTCACTTGGGTTTCTCCCTCCCTCCCTCTCTCTGTGTGGGAGACCCCCTCCCTTTCTCCGTGTGGGGGACCCCCTCCCTCTCTCCGTGTGGGGGACCCCCTCCCTCTCTCCGTGTGGGGGACCCCCTCCTTCTCTCCGTGTGGGGGACCCCCTCCCTCTCTCCGTGTGGGGGACTCCCTCCCTCTCTCCGTGTGGGGGACCCCCTCCCTCTCTCCGTGTGGGGGACCCCCTCCCTCTCTCCGTGTGGGGGACCCCCTCCCTCTCTCCGTGTGGGGGACCCCCTCGGTCCGTGTGGGGGACCCGCTCCCTCCCTCCCTCTCTCTCCTGAGGGATTCTCTCCCTGGGGGTCCCTCTCTTTCTCTGGGGGGTCTCCCTCCCAACTCCCTCTCTCCCCCCTCCCTCCCCACCCCTCTCCCCCCACCCCACCCCACCCTCTCCCCACTCCCTCTCCCCCTCCTCCTCCCTCCCCTCTCCCCTCTCCCCTCCCCTCCCTCTCTCTCTCCCCCTCTCTCTCTCCCCCTCTCCCCTCCCTCTCTCCCTCCCCTCCTCCCCCTGCCCCCCACCCCCTTCTCTCCCCTCCCTCTCTCTCTCTCTCCCCCCCCCTCTGTCTCTATCCCGAGCCAACGTGACGCCACCTCGCCGATGTCCTCCCGCGCTCCGCGCGCTTTCCCCGCGTGCCAACCCCCCCCCACCCCCGCGCGCGCCGACACGCCCATCACCTGCGCCTGCGCCGTCGCTCGGGGAGAAGAGCGAGCCCGGGTGTCCGTGACGTCGGCCGCGCGCGCTCTGTGCAGCGCCGGCCTGTCCACCTCGCGCCGCCGCCCGGACGGAAGCCCCTCCCGGCGGCTCCTCCCCCCACCCGCCGCCCCGCCCCCCGAATCGGGAGCGATGTCAGCCCGAGGGGGGGAACGGGCCAGGAACGCGCCGGCCTTCCAGCTGCCATCCGCCGGGGGCGACCACGACCACGGCCACGGAGCCCGGCCAGGCGGTGAGTTCCACAGGCCTCATCCGGCCCCCTCCCCCTCCCCCCCTCTCCCCCTCCCCCCCTCTCCCCCTCCCCCCCTCTCCCCTCCCCCCCTCTCCCCCTCCCCCCCTCTCCCCTCCCCCCCTCTCCCCCTCCCCCCCTCTCCCCCTCCCCCCCTCTCCCCCTCCCCCCCTCTCCCCTCCCCCCTCTCCCCCTCCCCCCCTCTCCCCCTCCCCCCCTCTCCCCCTCCCCCCCTCTCCCCCTCCCCCCCTCTCCCCCTCCCCCCTCTCTCCCCCTCCCCCCCTCTCCCCCTCCCCCCCTCTCCCCCTCCCCCCCTCTCCCCCTCCCCCCCTCTCCCCCTCCCCCCCTCTCCCCCTCCCCCCCTCTCCCCCTCCCCCCCTCTCCCCCTCCCCCCCTCTCCCCCTCCCCCCCTCTCCCCCTCCCCCCCTCTCCCCCTCCCCCCTCTCCCCCTCCCCCCCTCTCCCCTCCCCACCTCTCCCCCTCCCCCCCTCTCCCCCTCCCCCCTCTCCCCCTCCCCCCCTCTCCCCCTCCCCCCCTCTCCCCTCCCCTGGAGTGGGAGCCGGGCCTGGGGTCAGTGCTTCACGTATCCCAGCTCAGCCCATTGGTCCAACTCCTGTCTCCAGGTTATATGGGGGAGGGGGAGGGGGGAGGGGGGAGGGGGGGATCATCTCGGTCCGGGACCCTTCTCACAGTGTCTAGAACAGGGTTCAGGGTCTCTAACAGCACGTGGACAGTGTCCCTGCACCAAAACTCTGCACAGACAGAGAGAGAGAGGTGTATATGTGTGTGGGTGTGTGCACCTCCATATATGTGGATCCATATATATTTATATATGTGGTTATGTGATATATACAAAAGACTATGTATACATGCAACATATATATATATATAAAGCTATACAAGTGTGATGTATACAGTTTATATGTGTGATATATGTTATATGTTTGTGTGCATGTGTATACATCCATCTATCTGTTTGTGGCACAGTTGTCATAGCGATTAGTGCAATGACTTTACAGCAGGAGCGATTGGGACCAGACGGGGATTACCATCCTATGCTGTCTGTAAGAAGTTTGTACATTCTCCCTGTGTCTGCATGGGTTTTCCTGAGGGGCTCTGGTTTCTCCCCACCCTTCAAAAACCTACTGGGGGTTGTAGGTTTATTGGGTATAAATTGGGTGGCACAGATTGGTGGGGCCAAATTGGCCTGTTACCGTGCTGTATGTTTAAATTTAAAAAAATTAAAACTGTGTGTGTGTAAACTGAAAATATAAAACAGCATTTATAAATATATATAAAACATATACATAGAAAACTTTATAGAAAACAGCAGATATAAAAATGCATGTGTGTGTGTGTATTATGTAAAAAATATGGTACACCATACACAAATGTTCTGAGCCTTTGGTAGTCTGGTGGCTTGGTGGGGTGGGGGGGGACACGACTGTTGCCCAATCTGGATGTAAGGGCCTGAGTTCTGCAGTTCCTCCCACCAGATGGCAGAAGGGAGAACAGTTTCCGTGAGGGGTGTTTGGAGCCCTTCACAATGTTTATTGCCTTTCGCCTGCATCAAACGTTGGAGATGACCTCCACTGTAGGAAGAGAGCCCCAGTGATCTTTTCTGCTGACTTCACTATCCTCCGCAGGTGGTATAGCTTCCAAGCCAGGCGGTGATGCAGTTGCCCAGGATCCTCTCAATACATCCTCTGTAGAATGTAGTGAGGGTGGAGATGAACTTTCCTCAGCCTTCGCAGGAAATAGGTACTGCTCAGCTTTCTTGGCTATGATGCTGCTTTAAGGGACCACCAAGTACGATCCAAGGAACTTGATACTCTTGACAACCTCAACAGTGGAGCTGTCAATGGTCAGCAGAGCATGGTTCTCTTCCCTCTTTCTCTCTCTCTCCCCCTCTCTCTCTCTCTCTCTCTCTCTCTCTCTCTATTGATAGAGATACAAAAGCATATGTGTGTGTATATGCTGTTATTTTTAAATATATTATCTACATTTATAGTTATATGCTATTTCATACATGTGCTGATATATATATATATATATATAAATAAAACACCATAGGTGTTATATATCACACACACACACACACACACACACACACACACACACACACACACACACACACACACACACACACACACACACACACACTATTCGGGCCATGATGTCTATACTCTTCTGAAGCCGCCCCTATCTTATCTAAGCCTACCAGCCTTTCTTTCTGGTTCCTTCTCCTTATCTGACCTCTCCTTCAACTGAGCAGTCAACATCTCTCCATGAGAGTGAGTTCAATTTTCTTGGTGGAATGTGTTCCTTCGTGGTTCTCTGGGTGATTTCTTGCTGAACCGTCTTGTCTGGTAAGACACCCGCAACCATCAGGTTATTCCCCTCTCCCTCGTAACTGGAAATGCACCCTCTTTGTTGTACATTCTGTAAAATTCTGTGGTTTTTGTCTGTCCTCCTTCAGCTTTTCCTTTCAAGAGAAAATATTGGGTTGTGAAATCATGATTCTCATCAAAGAATCTTGAAGCTTCTTTGGGAAATTTGTGTTTCAGGATTTTCTGTTGCCGAGAGAGGTCGATTAGTGGACGTGCTGGATATACATAATATGCATCCCTTCCCATTCCAATCATCTTAACATGCATTCTTTTCTATTGATTGCTTCCACAGTACTTGTTATCTTTGCCTTATTATTTTACTCTTTACAGCGACCACTCAATTACTCAATGGTTCTTCCGACCATTCTTTGGTTAAGACATATTTCTTCTTCCCATTTGGATTATTTACCTTATAATTATTATTTCTTTAAGCATTCTACGATAACATCTCACCATCATTCCAAACAAGCCCATTTTTAAATATCTTCATGAAAGTTATGACTTTAAAAAAAATCAATTAAACAAATAACAGCAATCATGAGATATGTCCTAATCGTGTTCTGTCAGTTATGCTCCATCTTACTGCAGGTTTATTAGGTCACGGAATTGTACAACATGGTAAAAGACCTGCTCTGTGCTGGCCCTTAGAATCAGGTTTATTATCATAAACATGTGACACAAAATGTATTGCTTTTTGGGCAAATATATTGTGCAAAACGAGGTGTAAAATTACTGTTAATTACATAGGAACATAGGAAGTAGGAACAGGAGTCGTCCAAAAATGGCCCATCGAGCCTGCTCCGCCATTCAATACGATCATGGCTGATCTAGTTTATGACCTAACTCCATCTACCTGCCTTCTCCCCATATCCCCTAATTCCTCTATCATGTAAGTATTGTAAATACAATATTTTTTAAAAAAATAGAAAAAGTGAGGTCATGTCCATAAGTTCATTATCCATTCACAAATCTAATGTGGCGGAGGGGAAGAAGCAGTTTCTGTAACATTGAATGTGTGTCTTCAGGCTCCCGTACCTCCTTCCTGATGACAAAAGGACATGGCCTGGCTGGTGGGGGTCATTGATGATAGAAGCTACTTTCTTGAGACACCATCTATTAAAGATGTTCTTAATGGTGAAGACTAATGCCTATGATGGTGCTAGCTGGGTTTACAACCTTCTGTAGCCTGTTCCTATCCTGTGCACTTTAACCTCCATACTGGTCTGTGGTGCAACCAGTAGAATGTGAGAAATTTGCAAGAGTCTTGTGACATACTACATTTCCTCAAACTCCTCATGAAATATTGCCACTAGTGAGACTTCTTCGTGATTGCATTGGCATGATGGCCCCAGGATGGGTCTTCAGAGATGTTTCGACTCAAGAATTTGAAGTTTCTTGCCCTCTCCACTGCTGACCCCTTGATGAGGACTGGTTTGTGTTCTCCTGGCTTCCCCTTCCTGAAGTCCACAATCAGGTCCTTAGTTCTGCTGATGTTGAGTGCAAAGTTGTTGTTGTGACACTACTCAACTGATTATCCAACTGCACGAAAACCAACAAGGTCGGGTCAGATACAGCAATGAGCTCTCTGAACCCTTCTCCATTAACAATGGCGTGAAGCAAGGCTGTGTTCTCGCACCAACCCTCTTTTCAATCTTCTTCAGCATGATGCTGAACCAAGCCATGAAAGACCCCAACAATGAAGACGCTGTTTACATCCGGTACCGCACGGATGGCAGTCTCTTCAATCTGAGGCGCCTGCAAGCTCACACCAAGACACAAGAGAAACTTGTCCGTGAACTACTCTTTGCAGATGATGCCGCTTTAGTTGCCCATTCAGAGCCAGCTCTTCAGCGCTTGACGTCCTGCTTTGCGGAAACTGCCAAAATGTTTGGCCTGGAAGTCAGCCTGAAGAAAACTGAGGTCCTCCATCAGCCAGCTCCCCACCATGACTACCAGCCCCCCCACATCTCCATCGGGCACACAAAACTCAAAACGGTCAACCAGTTTACCTATCTCGGCTGCACCATTTCATCAGATGCAAGGATCGACAATGAGATAGACAACAGACTCGCCAAGGCAAATAGCGCCTTTGGAAAACTACACAAAAGAGTCTGGAAAAACAACCAACTGAAAAACCTCACAAAGATAAGCGTATTCAGAGCCGTTGTCATACCCACACTCCTGTTCGGCTCCGAATCATGGGTCATCTACCGGCACCACCTACGGCTCCTAGAACGCTTCCACCAGCGTTGTCTCTGCTCCATTCTCAACATCCTTCTTTCTCTTTGGCTTGGCTTCGCGGACGAAGATTTATGGAGGGGGTAAAAAGTCCACGTCAGCTGCAGGCTCGTTTGTGGCTGACAAGTCCGATGCGGGACAGGCAGACACGATTGCAGCGGTTGCAAGGGAAAATTGATTGGTTGGGGTTGGGTGTTGGGTTTTTCCTCCTTTGCCTTTTGTCAGTGAGGTGGGCTCTGCGGTCTTCTTCAAAGGAGGTTGCTGCCCGCCAAACTGTGAGGTGCCAAGATGCACGGTTTGAGGCGTTATCAGCCCACTGGCGGTGGTCAATGTGGCAGGCACCAAGAGATTTCTTTAGGCAGTCCTTGTACCTTTTCTTTGGTGCACCTCTGTCACGGTGGCCAGTGGAGAGCTCGCCATATAACACGATCTTGGGAAGGCGATGGTCCTCCATTCTGGAGACGTGACCCATCCAGCGCAGCTGGATCTTCAGCAGCGTGGACTCGATGCTGTCGACCTTTGCCATCTCGAGTACTTCAACGTTAGGGGTGTAAGCGCTCCAATGGATGTTGAGGATGGAGCGGAGACAACGCTGGTGGAAGCGTTCTAGGAGCCGGAGGTGATGCCGGTAGAGGACCCATGATTCGGAGCCGAACAGGAGTGTGGGTATGACAACAGCTCTGTATACGCTTATCTTTGTGAGGTTTTTCAGTTGGTTGTTTTTCCAGACTCTTTTGTCTGGAACATCCATTGGAGCGCTTACACCCCTAACGTCGAAGTACTCGAGATGGCAGAGGTCGACAGCATCGAGTCCACGCTGCTGAAGATCCAGCTGCGCTGGATGGGTCACGTCTCCAGAATGGAGGACCATCGCCTTCCCAAGATCGTGTTATATGGCGAGCTCTCCACTGGCCACCGTGACAGAGGTGCACCAAAGAAAAGGTACAAGGACTGCCTAAAGAAATCTCTTGGTGCCTGCCCCATTGACCACCGCCAGTGGGCTGATAACGCCTCAAACCGTGCATCTTGGCGCCTCACAGTTTGGCGGGCAGCAACCTCCTTTGAAGAAGACTGCAGAGCCCACCTCACTGACAAAAGGCAAAGGAGGAAAAACCCAACACCCAACCCCAACCAACCAATTTTCCCTTGCAACCGCTGCAATCGTGTCTGCCTGTCCCGCATCGGACTTGTCAGCCACAAACGAGCCTGCAGCTGACGTGGACTTTTTACCCCCTCCATAAATCTTCATCCGCGAAGCCAAGCCAAAGAGAAAAAGAGACTCAACTAGCTGATTTATATCACACCTGAACGCTTCCTCATTGCCATCTGTAATGCTGTCGACACTCGTGGTTTCATTGACAAATTTGTAGGTGGTATTTGAATTGTGCCAAGCCACACAGTATTGGGTTTAGAGAGAGAAGAGCAGTGAGCTAAGCATGTATCCTTGAAGTGTGCCTGTGTTGATTGTCATTGAGGAGGAGATGTTATTACTAATCCACTCAGACTATGGCCTTCTGATGGTCAAGGATTCAGTTGCATATACAGAATATCTATCTATACTTTGCTTGATTTCCATTCCACAATCTTCAGTGCCCTGGTGATTCAAGTGCTCTTCCAAATTTTTCTCAAAGATTGTGAGATGATTTGAATTAAAAGTTTCTTCAGATATCTTCTATCTTATCTTTAACCTATGTCCTTTGTTTCTAGAAATATATGCTGATGAAAGGTTTCTTCTTGTCTGCTATATGTGAATCATTATTTTCTGTACCCTGATAGGTATCCTGCACATTGTTCTCCAGGGAAAACAAGCCCAGCCTATCCAATATCATCTCATAGCTCTGCCACCTGAGATTGTAATTGCTCCATCTCTGGCCACATCTTTTTGAATCTCCTCTGCACCCTCTCCAGTGCAAACACTTTCTTCTTGTGAGGTGATGAACTAAACCCCTTACTTATGTTGTGAATTAACAGAAGTTTTTATCTGATTGCTCTTGAGCTCCAGTAAATTAACCAGTTTCTCTTTAATGTTAAATTTGATTGTGGCCAAGATATCAGGATTGAAATTCCATATCTGATGTATTATGTCCTGTTCTACTTGTGAAGTCCTTTGGGAACGCACAGAAAAGATTTACTTGAGTGATTCTAGAGATAGTTCTGGATACATCCAAGGGATGACTTCCTTGGATGAGATGGTGTGTGATAGAGGCATTTAAAATCATGTGGGATTTTGCAGGGCAGATTGAGATAAACTGTTCATATTAGCTTAAGAATCAAGAACTAAAGGACATAGAATAAAGGAGATTAACAAATGGACCACAAATGACAGGAGGAGAAAATTTCCTGCTCATCAACTGGTTAGAACCTGGAGGTCACGGCCAGGGCTGGAACAGAGGGGGCTTCAGACATAGCTGAACGTTCAAATGGGATTGGAAAAGTATACAACCATATAACAATTACGGCATACAAACACCAACTTTGCCCTTCTAGTTCATGCTGAACACTTACTCCCATCAAATTCCACTGACCTACACCAAATCCGTAACCCTCCATTCCTTTCCAGACCATATACATATTCATCTTCTCCTTAAATGCTAATATTCACTTTGTCTGGAAGCTTGTTCCACATACCCACCATTCTGAGTAAAGAAGTCCCACCTCATGTTTCTTTTAAACTTTTTCCCCCTAACTCTCAGTTCATCCTCTTGTTTGTATCTCCTCCTCTCCACATCAACACTATCTATAGCCTTAATAATTTTAAATAGCTTAATCAAATCCTCTCTCAACCTTCTACGCTTCAAAGAATAAAGACCTAACTTATCTAACTTTTCCCTATAACTTAGACCCTGTAACCCTGGCAACATTCTAGTAAATCTTCTCTGCACTTTCTCCAATTTGTTGATATCGTTCCTATTACTTTTTGGTGACCAAAACTGTACCCAATGCTCCAAGTTTGGCCTCACCAATTCCTTGCACAATTTTAGCATAAATCCTAGCTCAATGCTCTGATTTATAAAGGCCAACATGCCATAAGCTTTCTTCATCATCCTATCCACAGGTGACTTCTATTCCAAGATCCCTCTGTTCTATGTCACTCTTCAATACCCTACCATTCACAGTGTATATCCTATTTTGATTAGGCCTACCAAAATTTAACACTTCACACTTATCTGTATTAAACTCCATCTGCCATCTTACAGATCAGTCTTTTAACTGGCCTAAATCCCTCTGCAAGCTTTGAAACCCTTCACTATCCACAGCTCCACCAATTTTAGTATCATCTGCATACTTACTAATCCAGTGGTTTTCAACCTTTTTCTTTCCACCCACATACCACCTTAAGCAATCCTTACCAATCACAGAGCACCTATGGCATAGGGAATACTTAAAAGTGGTGTGTGAGTGGAAAGAAAAAGGTTGGGAACCACTGTACTAATCCAATTTACCACCCCATCATCCATTTCATTAATGTCTATGACAAATAGTAATGGACCCAATCGACCCTGAGGCACACCATTAGACACTGGCTTCCAATCTGACAAACAGTTATCTACCATTACTCTGGCATTTAACCTATGTTGAATCCATTTTACTACTGGAATGTTAATACCTAATGATTGAAATGTGTTCTTGTATTCCACTTGAGAAAATAACATAATTATGTAATAAATACCATTTTTTTCTTGAAAATATGGAGCCCATATTTACAATATGTTAGTTTGAAGGTGTGAGGGACTCTTGAAGTCCCATCCCACTGATAACCCTTAACTCCATTGTTTGTATTGAGAATAATAATTCCTTTTGGCATTCTCCGTTTCTTTTTTTCTATATTTAATTTAGGCTTGGTGGAGGGTGGGAGGTGCACATCACTGACGGCAGGCAAACCTGCTCCATGTGTTACGGTCACAGCAGCGGAGCAGGCACGTCAAGATGGCGTCGCCGGGGTCATCTTTTTACCTGGCGGGTTGGGTCCGCATGCACACAGGACAACTTCGAGATGTCGTTTCTGACGCGAGGGTGGGACTTACCCGTAGTGTTATAAGGCACAGCGCGGGAAGTTTCAATAAACAACTGGAGTGCAAACGAGCCCACCGACTATTGGTCTTGTCATTCCCGACTCCATTTAGCTGCCGCTACATTGGTGACCCCGACGGGTCCAGATGCCTCTGGATTCAACAGTATGGATGTTGCCGCAGTCAGTGCAATTGCCCTCAAACTCACGACTTTCTGGACGCTTCACCCACGCACTTGGTTTGGGCAGGCAGAGGCACAATTCTGGATAAGGCAGATTATCTCAGACTCCACCAAGAACTACCATATCGTCAGCTTCCTGGACCAAGAAACCACAGCTAGAGTGGACCACCTTAAACAGAACCCACCAGAGGAAGGTAAATACTCTGCATTCAGCACCTATGGGCTCTCCAGATGCCAGAGAGCAGCCAGGCTCATGCACCTGGATAGCCTAGGGGACAGAACGCCATCTGTCATGCTGGACGAAATGCTCATGCTGGAAGAAGGCCACAAGCCCTGCCTCATGTTTGAACAGGCATTCTTAGAACAGATGCCCAATGACATCCAGCTGCTGCTAGCGGATGCGGATTTCAGTGACCCCCGCAAGGTCGCAGTGAAGGTGAACATCCTCTGGCGCACTAAAAGGGAGAATGAATCTATTTTGAATCAGCTGACTCACCCCTGGACAGAGCAGTAGTCCAAACCCAAGCAAGCAGGGATTAACCATGCCCGTGTAAGCCAGCAGAGGGATCAGAGGTGCGGTGGTGTTTCTACCACCAGTACTGGGGAGTAGAAGCCCATAAATGCTAGCAGCCCTTCGTGTTTCCAGGAAATGCTCAGGCCAGCCACCACTAAATGGCTTCGGTGGCTGGCCATGTCAACAGCCTACTACGTGTAACAGACCTCAGGATGCCCTTTCCTTGTCAATGTGGGGGAAGAGCTCAGCTTCATTCCACTGATGCCCCTAGAGACCTGAATACGACCACATGGGCCCACCCTGCAGATGGCCAACAACACCACTGTAAAGACCTTTGGCATGCAGTGAATGCCGATATGCCTCGAGGATGAGACCTTCCGCTGGGATTTCACACTAGCCACAGTTGAGAAGCCACTCCTTGGTGCAGACTTCCTCCGAGCTCACAGCCTGCTTGTGGACCTCAAAGCTAAATGTCTAGTGCACTCCCAGACGATCCAGCTCGCTGCCACCAGCGCGTGGAGCCAGCAAATGGCCACAATCACCACCCCAACCGACAGGTACAGCCGTATTTTGACTGGGAATTCCTAGCCCTCTACCTCGCGGTCAGGCACTTCTGCTACATCCTCGAGGGAAGGCCTTTCACCGTATTTACTGACCACAAATCCCTCACCTATGCATTTTCAAAAGTGTTCAATCCCTGGTCAGCATGCCAGCAATGCTACTTGGCATACGTCTTGGAATTCACCACCAACATTCAACACCTCTTCAGCAAGGAGAATGTCATTTCAAGGCCGGCTATTCAATCGTTGGCACCAGACCTAGACTATTCCGACCTTGCATGGGCGCAAGAGGACGACGCAGAGACCAATTCTTTTCGCACAGCCATCATCGGCCTCGACTTCGAAGACGTCCCCCTGCCAGACTGCGGCTGCACCCTGCTCTGCAATGTGTCCACTGACCAGCCCCGACTAGACATTCCGGGTCAATGGAGACAACGGGTTTTCCACTCCATCAATGACCTCTCGCACCCGTCCATCAAGACCACAGCACACATGGTCGCTGCACGATTTGTATGTCATGACTTAAGGAAACAGGTCGCTGAGTGGGCCCACACTTGAACACATTGCCAGGCTTCCAAAGTCCACATACACAAAAGTTCCAGTCCAGTAGTTCGAACCACCAGCCGACGATTCGACCACATCCACGCTGCAACCTAACATTAATAATTTTCGTCATTTTTTTTACATAATTGCTTCTAGTCATTTTCATCGATTTGTCTATTTAAATCAACCTCCCGTCTTATTCTTGATTTATGAATTCCTAACTTGGGAGCAAATTTTTGAAGTAATCTATACATTTTTGAAATAAACTTATTAGCACCCCCTTTACTTATCAATATTTCTAATTCGTTTTTCCTAGGTAATATCAAATTATGACCTAACTTGTCAATCAAGAAAGCTCTAACCTGATATTAACAAAAGAGAGTATTATTTGTGACATTACATTTTTCTTTCATTCTTTGAAAAGTAATAAATTTACTAACTTCAGAACTATGCTCTACTTTCTTAACTCCAAATTTTAAAAAATTGATTATTCGTAATTTTTTATTCTGCTTGACTCTACTATTTCTACACTAACCTTCCTCAAGGTCCTAGGGAATATCTTGTCAGGATCTGAAGACTTATACACCTTTATTTTCCTTAAAAGCGCCAGAACTTCTTCTGTAAGCATCATTGTTTCCATAACTTCCCTACTTATTTCCATTACTTTACACAGATCGATATTCTTCTTAGTAAATGCTGAATTTAAAAAAACTGTTCAAAATTACCCTCCTCTCCTTTGGCTCCATCCATAGCCATCCACTCTCATCCTCTAGGGCAGGGGTGTCAAACTCAAATTCACAGAGGGCCAAAATTAAAAACTTGGACTAAGTTGTGGGCCAAACTAACTATTTATTGAAAATTTTCAACAACATCTGCATGTTTTCTCTTCTTTCAACATATGTAATGTTAAACTTTTTCTTATTAAAATAAATGTTTAATAATAGTTTTGGTTAAACTCTTTCCAGAAAAAGCATTAACAAATGAGAAATAAAATATTCAATAAATAATATTTCTCTCTAGCCTTTAAGCTCCTTTTAAATGTATTTTTTTTCACAAGCCAACAAGTCAAAAAATAACAACTTGCTTCAATGAAAATCCAATCTTCCAATGATGAACAGTCCAAAGTAAACCAAAGAAAATATGAATCCAAGCTTCACTTGCTCCACTATGATTTACTCTGATGCACCTGGGTCTAAACCAGATACTTGGCATCTCTTCTTAGATGCAAGTTCATCAAACTCTGGGGTCAGAGTTTGCCTCCCACCTGTCTTGAAAGGTCCTGTTTTCTGTCTTTCGTTTGGCCATTTTTCGTAAGGGATTTATTACGTGTGAGTTTGGCGACAGGTCGCAGATGTTAATGAAAGTAAAGAGAGGAGGTGGGGGCAATTAGCGGGCTGACGGGCCGGCGCCAATGCATTTGCAAAGCATTCTGGGATTTGTAGTATTAGCTGTGCATGCGCTATACTGGCGCGGCGGCCAGCGGGCCAACTCTAATACATATTTGATATGATCTTGCGGGCCAAATATAATTATATCATGGGCCAAATTTGGCCCACGGGCCTGAGTTTGACATGTGTGCTCTAGGAGACCAATTTTATCCCTCACTGTTCTTTTGCTCCTAATATATTTGGATAAGTCAAGTTTAGTTTATTGTCATCTGATTGTATAAATACAAGCCCAATGAAACAGGTTTCTTTGTTCCTCAGTGCAGAAATGCACAGATATACAGCCAGATATAACACACCGATAGATAAACAGCACATGCCGGTCAAGTATTCATCTGTACAAATAAATATATTTTGTTTCATGAATATGAAGGTCTCTGATGGGTTAATGTGAGCAGTTCCTTTGGTCATTCAGCATTCTCACTGCTTGTAAGAAGAAGCTATTCTTCAGCCTGGTGGCGCCGGCTCTGATCCTCCTTTATCTCTTTCCCATCAGGAGCAGCTGATAGATGCCGTGTGCAGGGTGGAAGGGGTCCTCAACGATTCTGTGTGTCCTCTTCAGACAACGATCCCGGTAGATGAAGTCGATGGGTTTTTTGTGAGGGGGTGGGAGGGAGACTCCAGTGATTCACTCTGGTGATCTTGTGGATTGACCTCCCATTTCTCTGCAGCATCTGTCCCGCACTGTGATGCTCTTAAGAGAGCTCCTATTGAAGGTTGACATGGTGCCAGTAACCTTGGCTGCTTAAGTCTTCTCAAGATGTGCAGTCATTGTTGCACTTTCTTAATGAGTGAGAAGATGTCGAGTGTCCACAATAGGTCACTAGTTAAGTTATCTCCAAGGAACCTGGTGCTCTCCACTCTCTCCACCACAGAGTTGTTGATGTGTATTGCAGGGTGGTCCTCTTGAAGTCCACGATCATTTCCTCCATCTTGTCCACGTTGAGTCTCAGGTTGTTCCTCTCACATCATTTCACAATATTTTCCATCTCTTTGTGGTGCGACTCATCGTTGTCGATGAGGCCAACTATTGTTGTTATTTGCAAACTTAATGACGCAATTGGAGCTGGATCTAGTGATGCATTCGTGGTTCAATAGTGCGAACAGGAACTGGCTGAGCAGAAAACCCTGAGGTGCGCCAATGCTCAGTGTGATGGTGCTTGACGTCTGCTACCGACCCAGACAGACTGTGGTCTCTCCATTAGGAAGTCCAGGATCCATTTACTAAGAGGGGTGTCCAGTGAAGACAACTTTTCCACCAGCCTGAGGGAAACGATCAGATTAAATGCCGAGCTGAATAAGCAGTTCTTAGGAAAAAATATCTTGAATGACCTGACCTGGGACAAACACGTAGTCAAGGAAATGTACCAATGTCTTAGAAAGAAATTTGTCTTGTCCCTCAACAATTTTGACAAGCACATTTTCAAAAGCAGGTGCTCTCATGTTGCTTTTGCTTGGTGCTAATTGACGAAGTACTCGAGATGGCAGAGGTCGACAGCATAGAGTCCACGCTGCTGAAGATCCAGCTGCGCTGGATGGGTCACGTCTCCAGAATGGAGGACCATCGCCTTCCCAAGATCGTGTTATATGGCGAGCTCTCCACTGGCCACCGTGACAGAGGTGCACCAAAGAAAAGGTACAAGGACTGCCTAAAGAAGTCTCTTGGTGCCTGCCACATTGACCACCGCCAGTGGGCTGATATCGCCTCAAACCGTGCATCTTGGCGCCTCACAGTTCGGCGGGCAGCAACGTCCTTTGAAGAAGACCGCAGAGCCCACCTCACTGACAAAAGACAAAGGAGGAAAAACCCAACACCCAACCCCAACCAACCAATTTTCCCCTGCAAACGCTGCAACCGTGTCTGCCTGTCCCGCATTGGACTTGTCAGCCACAAACGAGCCTGCAGCTGACGTGGACATTTACCCCCTCCATAAATCTTCGTCCGCGAAGCCAAGCCAAAGAAGAAAAAGAATTGACCTATTTATTCATTGTAATCCCATACTCTGTAAATTGTGCTCTTTACATGGCTGTATGAATGTTAGAGTAACTTGTTTGCAGAAGAACACTGCTCATCATATTAAGTATTTTGTCATAAATAAACTGACAATTAATTCCATTAAAGTGGAGACACCAGTAGATAAGGTGGTGAAGAAGGCTTTTGACATGCTTGACGTCATTTGTTAGGATACTGAGTGTGGAAGCAGAGAAGTTGTTACATCTGTGTAAGACATTGGTGAGGCCACATTGTGTGCAGTTCTGGTCACATATTAGCCTGAAGCAATATGGAAAAGATTCGTGAGGATGTTACTGATATTCTAAGGTCTCTTTTTTTTTAAATACTCACTAATACCTGCCATTCAATTTATGTTCTGCCCTGGATTGGTTCCCCAGATGAAGCACAGTTAGCAGGTTGAATCCGGTGCGATCTGGAAGGAATTTGTATGTTCTCCCTTGTCTCTGTGTGGGTTTCCTCAGGTGCTCAGATTTCCTCCCACCTTTCATAAGGTACAGAGATTGTAGGTTAATTGGGATATTTGGGCAGCATGGGCTTGTGGGCCAGAAGGGCCTGTTACTCTGTATGTCTTAAAACAAAAAGTAATATGCAAAACAAGAGTCTATAAATGAGTCAGAGTTTTGTTTCAAAGTCTGATGGTGGAGGGGTTGCAACCGCTCCTGAACCGTGTGATTTGAGTCTTGCAGCACTTACTCCTCTTTCCTGAAGGCAGCAGTGAGAACCGATCATGTCCAAGGTGGTATTGATGCTTCCTGCTGTTCGATGTAGATTTTCTCAATGGTGGGGAGGGTTTTACAGGGTTTTCCACTCAGAGGTACTTGCGCCTCCATAAACGTAGCATTTCCAATGATAGAAAAAAACTGTAAAAATGTACTAAAATTTGGTGATATGGGAAATCTACTTAGATTGAACTCATCCTCATCTGAAGTGCAAGAAAGTTGATTCCAATGGAATCATATTCTAGTGTGAGCTCTGTGGATTTCTTCACCAATTGGTGTGGTAGGAATTTGAGCATTAACTGCCCAGAATTTTTTTGACCATTAATTTATGAAACTGTTGAATTATATACATTAATTTCAGAAGTTTTGGTATGTACCCTTGGAGCTTGAGATTCACTACTGGAGCCTTTTCTTCTTTGGCTTGGCTTCGCGGACGAAGATTTATGGAGGGGTAATGTCCACGTCAGCTGCAGGCTCGTTGGTGGCTGACAAGTCCGATGCGGGACAGGCAGGCGCGGTTGCAGGGGAAAATTGGTTGGTTGGGTGTTGGGTTTTTCCTCCTTTGTCTTTTGTCAGTGAGGTGGGCTCTGCGGTCTTCTTCAAAGGAGGTTGCTGCCCGCCGAACTGTGAGGCGCCAAGATGCACGGTTTGAGGCGATATCAGCCCACTGGCGGTGGTCAATGTGGCAGGCACCAAGAGATTTCTTTAGGCCTAAAAATCTGATAATTGGTGAAAACAAAATTTGTATTTCAACAGAACCTTTGATTGGAAGCATCTTGTAAAATACAATTCAAGTATGGTCATTTATAAAACAATTTACACACCTCTAACATCTATAAATAATATAATAAACAGCCAATAATGTTTACTTTGATAGATTATTGCTCAATTAGTCTTGGGTATTGGAACTGATCAATTAAAGTGTAGCCTAGATTAAGGAGTCAAAATTGTTGAAGCTCTCAATGTATGAAGACAGTACCATATATATATTTACATATATAGAATTTTTTCATTGTGTGTCTGAGCTTTTGGCCTTTGTGGTCACATACAAGCAGAAAATGATGGAAATACTCTGATTGCAGGAAGCATTGGTAGGGGAAAATTCAGGTTAATTTTAATCAGATTTCCAGCATCTTCAGTTTCTTGCTGCTTGCAAATTGTTGTGTTTTCCTACATTACAATGACGACTGAATTTATTTTCAAATTAAATTATAGAATGGTGAAGTGGCCAAGCCAGAAAATAGCTGTAAACGAGGTTCAGATAGCGGCTCAAAGTATAAACTGCAAGAAAAGAAAGAAAGAAAATTGCTCTTACCCCGTATTTGATGGTATTCAAACCCGCACCCCCCCTCCCCCCACCATTTCAATAGAGAATATTAAGAATATTTTTTGATGTATTTATGGCAAAGCATTATTGAAATTTATAGCTACAGCAGAAAAAAAAACTTGGACAAAACGTGCAACTAGGACAACAGGAAAAATCTTTTTATAATGATGGTGCTTTTCACCAAATATCACCAAATTGTTTTCTGCTATAGCTAAGCTGCTTTTGTTGTTTCTTGTAAATTAAACAAACGGCCGCTGTCAGTCCCCACACTGATCCCACTGCCCCGCTCTCTCCTGACGGCCTGGGAGAGTCTCCTGACAGTCTGCCAACGGACCCCTGCTCCCCCCCAACAGCCTACCACCAGCTCCCAGTGATAGATGGCGATAATCCTAGTGAGCCACTCGGTGACGATGATCACCCTCGGCATTACTCACCATTATCACCTTAATTTCAGCTTTATATATATAAGACCCGGGGGATATTTTTGATCCGTTTTTGAGGAAAAAATGTGGGTTTTGTATGCCATCAAATACGGTTGTGTGGCATCTTTTATGATGCCTTTCAAGGCATTCAGAACAGTTTTAGAGCTAGTAATGCATTTTTGACAAAATGTAATGCAGGCAATTTGCTTGCAGAGACTTGCTCAGAAAGATTTAGGTCATATTATTTGGTGAAAGGAATTGTGTTCTGATCGAAAGCTCAGTTGGCATCATTATATAATCAGGTTGTATGCTCAAGGTTAGATTAAAAAAAAATTAAATAAAACAGTTGCTTGTGGGATGTGGGTCGCAAAGGAAATCAACTCAATGCTTCGAGGAGTGAATTGATGAAAGGTTATTGAATGTAAAAATGCATTGAAGATACCCAAGAACGCTTCTATACCTTCTGCCTGAAAGATGTTGGCTGCCTTGTTGAGGAAGGATCCCATAGAGATGCCCATGAAGGACTTTGCTAAGTTTGCCACTTTCTGTAGCATTTTGCATTCCTGGGTGCTCAAGTTACCAAACAAGGCCATGATGCAACCACTCAATATACTTTCACAGTATACCTGATGCCAAAGCTCAGCATTAGAAACACCTTCACAGTTGACTTAATGTGTTGGCTCCAGGCGATTGTGAACATGAAGGTGCTAACCTCCCTGATCTCCTGTTAATGAAGACAGGCATGTGGTCCTTTGGCCACCCATTTCTGAAGTCCACAACAAGCTCTTTGGTGTTGATGTTGAGAGCAAGATTGTTCTGGCACTACTCAACTAACTTCGTAATCTCCATTCTACATTTGGAATTATTTCCCATTATTTAGCCAACAACAGTGGTGTTTTCAGTGAATTTATAGATTTTGTTGGAGCCAACCTTGGTGTCAGTGAAAAGGAGGTGGAGTTGCCGTGGTCCCAGATTCCTAAAGTTGATGATTTGTTTTGCTGGTATGATGGTGTTAAGCACCAAGCTGTAATCAATGAACAACAGCCTGATCAGCAGAATAGAGGGTCAGCGAGATGGTATCTGCTGTTGATAAATGAAATTAATCACTGGGACCTCCTTCCCTCCCATTGATGTGATCTACTGGGATCGGTCTTCCCCCAAATTTATCTCCCTCCCTACTCATTTTGAAGCATCAACATCTCAGCAGCAAGTCCTGCCCTCACAACACATGTCTCTGTAACCGCATCGTAGTCTCATGTGAATACTTCTTGAATTAAACACTCTTCCATCCTCCCCCTTCCTCCCTCCTATCCTCTGCCCCTCCCCGATCTCCCCACCATTTTATTCAGGCCTCTGCCCTTTTTTTCTCTTGTACCTGATGAAGGTCCCAGGCCAGGAAAATTGGTTACCCTTTCCTTCCTATGGCTGCTGCGAGATCTAGTGAATTTCCCGAGCACATTTCAACTTGTCCAGCTGACTGTATTTGTACCAATCCACTCTCTATCTTTACTCGTAGTGTCTGGGCTCATTGCATTCACCTTTTCACCAAATGTTCCATCTTGTGATGTAACACCCTGATTTCCATTCTTTTGCCTACGTTATGATTCAATCATTGAACGAACTATTCATTCTGATACAGCAATAAACATGTTACAAGGTATGGAAAGGTTTGGATGGATTCAGTGAATATCTGATGTACAGGGTGCAGGCTGGAATGTTGACCATTTCAACCCATGGATGCTGAATTCCTCCAACAATTCTTTGTTCATTAGGCAGCCTCTCCCTTGCCTTTATGATTGAAAGTAGTGGAAATGCATATTATAGTGAGTGGTTTATGGACATTGTCTTAACCTGACAATTAAATTACATCCATTTACTCCTTGGAATCAATTTAGTAAATTGCATTAAATAATTTGTATTTTGGTACCATTAAAATAAAAATTGTCTTGATAGTTGGAAATAGAACTGAAATTGCATTATCACTTTACCATAATACTATCATGTAATTTAATGGAAATTACCACAAGGACATTAGTGAAGTGTTCTAAAGCAAGGTTGCAGAGAAATTAAATATTTTCAAGACACATTTATAGTTTTGAGTCAGCTTCTGTTGCAGCATCAATAGTGCAAACATTTATATGAACCACCTTACAAAATAAATAAAGGAAACAGTGCAAGAAAAAATCAGTCAGGCTGTGTCTTTGGATCATTGATCATTCAGGAATCTGATGGCAGCAGGGAAGAAGCTGTCCTTGTGCTGCTGGGTGTTTGTCTTCAGGTTCTTGTACGTTTTTCCCGATGGTAGCAGAGTGAAGAGGGCATGGCCTTGGTGACGGGGGTCCTTGAGGATGCAGGCTGCTTTCTTAAGATACCACATCTTGTAGATGTCCTCAATGGAGTTGTCTGATGCCCAGGATGGCACAATCCTCTGGAGATTTTTCTTGTCCTGAGCATTGGCCCCTCCATGCCAGGCAGTGATGCAAACAGCCAGAATGCTCTCCACGATACACATGTAGAAGTTTTTGAGTCTTCGGTGACTTAACAAATCTCTTCAAACAGTATAGTTGCTGGCGAGCCTTCTTTGTGATTGCTTTGACCTGGAAGTTCCAGGACAGATCCTTAGTGATGTTGACACCTAGGAATTTGAAGTTCTTGGCCCTCATTGAGGACTTCCTCATCCATCTTTACTGCTCTCTACAAGATTAGAATTGCATTTTTATGGTACTTATGGCATTCACTCTTGAACGCAGATTAGATAGTGAAGGATTTCAGCATGGAACACATCCTGTTTAAATTTTCCAGTTGAAACTATGTGGTGGAAATACTAACAGGAAACGTAACAGAACCTTTTCTTCCTATTCCATAACTCAGAGATTCAAGACACCTCAACTGCAAACTGGCTGCAGATTGAGTAAGAAAGCATTTGGGATCAAACGGGGACCTTACTGGTTAAATGATACTCATCTATTTAGTCATTCTGAGAGTTAAGGCAGAATAATCAACTTGGTTTGGTTCAATTTCTTGTTTGATTAATTGCCTTCCTTATAATTATGCGTTTACATATATAAGTGAATTGAAAGAACTTGTTTTCCTGCAATATTTTTTGCAACCCAAATGTGTGTGATCAAATCAGGTTTGGTGGGTTAAAAGAAAAAATAGTCCAGACACCAGCTAAACAAACTATTTCCCCCTTTATTGCAGTCAGGGATATAGTAACAGGGAATTCATTTACACTCTGTGCTCCCAGGATTTCATCTGAATGTGACTTGTAAAACGCGAGGGGACAAAACCTTGGATCGGGTTTACGCAAATGTGGCTGACGCATACAGAACCACTACCTCCTTCACTTGGGTCAGTCTGACCATCTTTCACTGTTTGTGATTCCCAAGTACAGATTGGTCATTAAATGGATCAAACCAGTCATCAAGACTGTTAAGATCTGGTGGGGGGGGAGGGGCTGACATTTTCAAAATACTGACTGGAGTGTGTTTGCTGAACGTGTCACAGTAGATTCTCAGATTGATATTGATGTATACACCAACTTTATTATTGAGTATATAAATAGGTGTGTGGATGGAATAACATCACAGAAGAAAATTAAAATATTTTTGAACCAGAAACCATGGATGAACAGTGAGGTTCAACATTTGATTAAAGACAGAGACTCATCTCAGCCTTTAGATCTGGAGACCAAAAGATATATGATTTGTCCTGGTCCAACTGAAAGAGGGGAATCTCTCTGGCTAAACATTTATACAAACAAGATTGAGGAGCACTTGTACAGCGCATGTGACAGGGTATACAGGTTATCACAGATTATAAATCATTTGGTATAGCACCTGTTTCTAGCTTAAAATTCTCCGAGGAGCTTGATTATTTTTATGCTTGTTTCAATTGAGAAAATAAAGATGTCCCTTTTATTGAATGAAGTACCTATTTCATTTTCTATTATGGATGTATGGGCCATCCTTAGTAGGGTGAATGTGCAGAAGGCAGCTGGACTGGATGGCATTCCTGATTGAGTGCTTCGAGCTTGCACCGATCAGTTTGGTGCTTCGAGCTTGCACCGATCAGTTTGGTGCTTCGAGCTTGCACCGATCAGTTTGGTGCTTCGAGCTTGCACCGATCAGTTTGGTGCTTCGAGCTTGCACCGATCAGTTTGGTGCTTCGAGCTTGCACCGATCAGTTTGGTGCTTCGAGCTTGCACCGATCAGTTTGGTGCTTCGAGCTTGCACCGATCAGTTTGGTGCTTCGAGCTTGCACCGATCAGTTTGGTGCTTCGAGCTTGCACCGATCAGTTTGGTGCTTCGAGCTTGCACCGATCAGTTTGGTGCTTCGAGCTTGCACCGATCAGTTTGGTGCTTCGAGCTTGCACCGATCAGTTTGGTGCTTCGAGCTTGCACCGATCAGTTTGGTGCTTCGAGCTTGCACCGATCAGTTTGGTGCTTCGAGCTTGCACCGATCAGTTTGGTGCTTCGAGCTTGCACCGATCAGTTTGGTGCTTCGAGCTTGCACCGATCAGTTTGGTGCTTCGAGCTTGCACCGATCAGTTTGGTGCTTCGAGCTTGCACCGATCAGTTTGGTGCTTCGAGCTTGCACCGATCAGTTTGGTGCTTCGAGCTTGCACCGATCAGTTTGGTGCTTCGAGCTTGCACCGATCAGTTTGGTGCTTCGAGCTTGCACCGATCAGTTTGGTTAGGAGAAAAAGGGAGGTGTACAAGAGGTATAAAGAGCAGGGAGCTGAGAAGTTGAAGGAAGACTACAAGGAGTGTAGAAGGAATCTTAAGAAAGAAATTAGAAAGGCCAAAAAAAGGCATGAAGAGGCTTTGGCTGACAGAGTAGAAATAAATCCAAAGGGTTTCTATAAGTACATTAAAAGTAAAAGATTAGTGAGAGATAAAATTGGACCCCTTGTAGATAGCGAGGGTAGGCTGAGTGAGAAGTCTGAGGAAATGGGGGAAATTTTGAATGATTTCTTTGCCTCGGTATTCACTAGGGAAAAAAAGTTGAACCAGTTGAAGTAAAGAAAAATAGTGGGGAGGTCATGAAGCATATAAGGATAACTGAGGAGGTAGTGATGGCTGTGTTAAAAAAGATAAAGGTGGATAAATCTCCCGGACCGGACAAAATATTCCCTAGGACACTCAGGGAGGCTAGTGGACAGTTAGTGGGGCCATTAACAGAGATATTTAGGATGTCACTGGCCACAGGGGTGGTACCAAAGGATTGGAGGGTGCGCATGTAGTTCCTCTGTTTAAGAAAGGGTCCAAATGCAAACCTGGGAATTATAGGCCTGTAAGTCTGATCCGAGAATAGTCTGTTTTGCTGCCATGGAATAACTATTTTAAGTACCGCTGGGTACTTTAGCATAAATTTATATCCTTTTTTCCATAGGATCGCTTTTGCTGTATTAAACTCCTTTCTCTTCTTCAGGAGTTCAAAACTTGTGTCTGGAGAGAAAAAATTTTTTTGACCTTTGTATTCCAATGGCTTTTTGTCTTCTCTTATTTTCTTCATTGCTTTCTCCTATATATTTTCTCTCGTATATCTTAGGAATTTTACTAAAATGGATCTTGGTTTTTGCTGCGGTTGTGGTTTCGGGGCTAGTGTTCTATGTGCCCTCTCTATTTCCATTTCTTCCTGTAATTCTGGTCTTCCTAGGACCCTGGGGATCCAATCTTTTATAAATTCTCTCATATTCTTGCCTTCTTCATCTTCCTTAATGCCCACTATCTTTATATTATTTCTTCTGTTATAATTTTCCATTATATCTATCTTCTGAGCTAACAGCTCTTGTGTCTCATTAACTTTTTTATTAGATTCTTCTAATTTCTTTTTTAAGTCCTCTACTTCCATTTCTACGGCTGTTTCTCGTTCTTCCACATTGTCCACTCTTTTTCCTATCTCTGACATGACCATCTCTATTCTATTCATTTTTTCTTCTGCACTTTTAATTCTTTTTATTTCACTAAATTCTTATAATTGCCATTCTTTTACTGATTCCATATATTCTTTAAAAAAAAATGTATCCATTGTCTTGCCTTTCCCTTCTTCCATTTCTCTATGTTCTTCTTCCTCTGGGTTGGTCATCTGTTGTTTCCTTGTTTTCTTTTTACTCTCTTCTTTCTTGTTCTCTTTATTTTCTATGTTCTCTTCCTGTTGCTGTGTTGCAGCTGTCATTCTCAGCTGTGGAGATCGACTCCTCAGCTGGTCCCCCCCCCCGTCAGTGTTTTTTATTTCATGCGCGGTTGCGCACTTTTATTTGGCTCCGCGAGCCATTTTTGTAGTCCCGAGCTCGGGACTTCCACTGACCTTAGGGAGCGGGCTTCTCTCTCTGCGGCGGGCCTCCTCGGACAGGTAAGGCCTTCACCTTCTTCCGACGTTCTTTCTTCTTCTCTTATTCCCATTGCTTTCGACTTTTCTTTCTTCGCTGCCATTTTCTTCCCACCTTTACTTTCACTTTGTTTTAATTTTTATGTTTGTGCCTTTATGTTTTGTGTGTTTTTTTTAAAAACTTTTCCATCACGTGACTCCCCCCAATATCACCTTGAACCCTGGAATGCCCCAGGGTTGCGTGCTGAGCCCCCTTTTGTATTTCATCTTTACCTCCGACTGCGTTCTTATGTACAACTCAAGCTTATCTATAAAGTTTGCAGATGACACCATGGCTTGATCACAGGGGGCGATGAAACGGCCTGTAGGGGTGAGGTTCAGTACCAAGCCTTGTGGTGGGCTGAAAACAATTTGTTACTCAATATCCAGAGGACAAAAGAGATCATTGTGAACTTTAGACTTAGCAGGAAGCCAAACACACTCCTGATTTACATCAATGGAGCTTCAAATTTCTGGGGGTCCATATATTTGATGATCACATTTGGGCTTTGACTTCATCAATGTTGATCAAAAAGGCATAACAATGTTTTTATTTTTTGAGATGTATGAGGATGTTATACCTCAGCCCCAGAAATGATCGACTCTTTCTATAACTGTATATACTTCTATCAGGTCATCCCTCAGCCTCTGCTCCAGAGAAAATAGTTTGAGTTGGCCATTCTCTCCCAGCTGTAGTCTGAAGATGCTGGTATCTGGAGCTAATGCTTTCTCATCCAGGTTCCTGATCAACCTCCTCTACATCTTGGAGGCCTTCATTTACTTCTTGTAACATGGCAAACATTACAGTGTTCTTTATATAGTCCTAAGCTCGATTCAAAGTTCCGAGGTGTGCAAATAAAGGACGACCCACAGCACCTCCTCATGAATTAGGAAGGTGCAGTAGTGCCTACATTTACTAACAAGGTGGAGGAGGGCAAGGCTACAGCTTCCATCTTGTCCGGCAGCATCATTGCATGGTATGGTAGCTACAGAGCATTCGGCCAGAAGCCAATACAGAGGATCATTAAATTAGCTGAGAAGATCAGTGGGGAGTCCCATTCCTCTATTGATGATATTCACCAAGAGCATTGCTTAAATAGGGCTTAAAGAATTGTTGAGGACCCTTTCCACCCAGCGCATAGTACCTATGACCCACAACCATCGAGAAGGGGATACAGGAGTATCAAATGCAGGACTGCCAGGCTGGGAAATAGCTTCTTCCCACAAGCTGTTAGAGTGATGAACAGTGTCCTCTAATCGATTAAATCATCCCAAAATATTTAACTATAGTTATTTAAATTTGTATCTTTATACATGTGTGGCCTGTAATCAGGAAAAACACTATTTTGTTGGGTTGTTTATGTACAGTCAGATGATAATAAACGAACTTGAAGACTGAAGTATTATTTAAAATAATTTGCCTTCTCCATGCTGCAGGAAAAGAGTCTCCACAGAAATCAATAGGAAGCACCTGTATCTGTAAGTTCTAGATAGACAATTGGCCTTAGGAAGTTGGGCATTTTGCTGAGCTTCGTCAGTTTTCTTTCGAGTGACTGGAAGATTTCACTAGTTAATTGTCTTCGGTGCTGCTGAGTGAGGTCAGAAGCTTGTAGTGTAGGGGAAAGTATGTTGACTGGCTGCATCACGGTCTGCTACGGAGGCACCAATACGTCTGGGCATAAAGCCTCTGCATAAGGTAATGGACACAGCCCAGAACATCATGGGCAAAACTTTCCCCAGCATTGAGCAAATCAACATGGAATGATGCCATTGGAGAGCAGCAGCAATTATAGAGGATCTTCACCCCTAGAATATGCTCTTTTCTCTCAGCTGCCATCAGGAAAGAGGTGTCGGTACCACAAGACTTGCACCATCAGGTTCAGGAACAGCTGCTATCCCTCCACCATCAGACTTCTCAACACCAAACTCGATCGGGGACTCCTTTAAGGACTCTTACTGTGTACAATATTTGTTACTGAATATTTATTTATTTCTATATTACACAGTCACTTTGTTTACATTTCTCTCTTTTCTCCACATATCTCTTCTTAAGTACAATTTTTTTTGTATGACTAGTAAATAGAAATACTGAATGGCTCGCAGGTAAAAGAATCTCAGGGTTGTATGTGATGTTGTGTATGTATTCTTGATAATAAACCTGAATTTTGAAACTTGCAAGGGAACATCGTGGGTGCATCTCCATATATATCCTGCTGCCCTGGGCAGTGGTGTGCTTTCCAACAAGTGAAATGTTGAGAGTGATGTTTATTATTTGAAATTAAGTTGATTGCAACTTAGCCAGATTGCATGTAACATATACAGAGCAGAAACAGGCATAACACATCTATCCTGACCAGGGTGGTTATTTAGGACAATTGTATTGGTCTAAGCCTTTCCTACCCATGAACATGGAGAAACTCAGCAGTTCAGTGTTCTTTATATAGCAAAGATAAACTGACTTTTTAAATATAGTTCTTTGGTTTTTTTTTAACTCCTTTGCCAATGTGTTCCATTCATCCACCATCCTTGCACCTTAGTCCCCTTTAAATCTTTGCCCTTTTACCTTGATCTGAAGCCCTCCAGTGCAGACTAACCACATGGGGAAAAAGACCAGCTACACTGATATGTCTCCTATAATTTTATAAACCTCTATAATGTCATCCCTCAGCTTTCTTTGCTCTTGGGAAAAAAGTCTATCCCAATCTCTCCTCACAAATCAAGCCTGCTAGTCCCGGCAACATGTCTGTGAACCTTTTCTGCTTAACTCTTTTGCTTTGTTATGAGCCCAAAGGACCCCAAAACCCAGCAGCAATAGACATTCATCAAGTCAAGTAGTTACTTCAACAAAAATTGTTTTTAATTATCTTTAAACGTGAAAACATACTCAAACTTTAACTTAACTAACCTTAATCCCCTTCTAATTCTAAGTGCATGTGTATGTAATGTGTGTGTAAATTTAAGAAAACTTTTTTGGTTCACAGTTCAATCTCACTTCTCATTCTTCCAAGTTCACTGGTTGCAGGTAATTCTTATACTGTGCACAGAATTTAACATGTAGAAAGTTCACCAGGCTTTGGTGCTCGAAAGGTTTACCGCTCAGAAAGGTTCTCGTAGGGTTTGCAGAGAGATTTGTTGTTCCAGGATTTCCACAACTGAGGTCCCACCATTAGTCACCTCAATGTCTCGCTGATGAAACTTGCCCCATCATGATTCTCCAGATGATAACCTCTTTCTTTCAGGCTACACAGAGTTCCTTTCTGTTTCTCTTCTTCCAAGAGAAACATCAGACAGATAGCACTTCCAGCCATCCGCCGCTCTGGAACTTTCTGTTTCAATTCAAACAAGCTTCCTGCGTGCATCCTATTCTAAAGCTTATCTGGCTTTGATGAAGGCAATTATAGTCAATTGAAGGTGCTTGGAATGCGCAAACTGATTACAGACTAAAAAATAATAGGTGGGTCATTGAAATATACTTTGGTGTTCATGAATTACAGATGGCATAAAATTGTATCTTCTTTGGCTTGGCTTCGCGGACAAAGATTTATGGAGGAGTAATATCCACGTCAGCTGCTGGCTCGTTTGTGGCTGACAAGTCCGATGCGGGACAGGCAGACACGGTTGCAGCGGTTGCAAGGGAAAATTGGTTGGTTGGGGTTGGGTGTTGGGTTTTTCCTCCTTTGTCTTTTGTCAGTGAGGTGGGCTCTGCGGTCTTCTTCAAAGGAGGTTGCTGCCCGCCGAACTGTGAGGCGCTAAGATGCACGGTTGGAGGCGAGATCAGCCCACTGGCGGTGGTCAATGTGGTAGGCACCAAGAGATTTCTTTAGGCAGTCCTTGTACCTCTTTTTTGGTGCACCTCTGTCTCGGTGGCCAGTGGAGAGCTCGCCATATAACATGATCTTGGGAAGGCGATGAAAGCCGAACAGGAGTGTGGGTATGACAATGGCTCTGTATACACTAATCTTTGTGAGGTTTTTCAGTTGGTTGTTTTTCCAGACTCTTTTGTGTAGTCTTCCAAAGGCGCTATTTGCCTTGGCGAGTCTGTTGTCTATCTCGTTGTCGATCCTTGCATCCGATGAAATGGTGCAGCTGAGATAGGTAAACTGGTTGACTGTTTTGAGTTTTGTGTGCCCGATGGAGATGTGGGGGGGCTGGTAGTCATGGTGGGGAGCGCCGTAGGTGATGCCGATAGAGGACCCGTGATTCGGAGCTGAACAGGAGTGTGGGTATGACAACGGCTCTGTATACGATTGTATAGATATCATGAAATAACAGATTTACCATAGCCTTAATGAATTCAAGTACCAATTTCATTTGAGTGCTTCTTCCCACAGGCAGTGAGATTGCTGAATGACCGCTTAAATAGCACTCTGTGACTCTACTATTGATTAATAATATTTATTTTAATATATGCACATACCATATTTACTGTATATGTATCATTTGTATGTATTATATCTGTAAGTGTGTTTTTAATTTTTTAGATATACAGCACGGTAACAGGCCTTTTCCGCTCACATGCCTGTGCCCCCCAATTATACCCAATTGACCGACAACCCATGGTACATTTTGAATGTGGGACAAAGCCAGAACACCCAGAGGAAACCCACGCAGACACGGGGAGAATGTACAAGCTCTTGACGGACAGTGAGGGATTCGAACCCCGGCTCTGGCACTGTAACAGTGTTGCGCTAACAGCTACACTAACGGTGCCGTCCCTTAAGCTAACCATGTTCTGCATTAATACAATTGAATGACAAATGAACTTGGAACTTGAGTGCAGTTCATATGTACATTTATTTTTCTTTGTTCTGAAGTATGTGTTCCACTTGCTAACTAGGTGATATTTGTTCCACTTTCTGACGGTTCTGATCATGTTTTGAATCGTAAGCTGGCTTAAGGTCCCTGAAAATGCATGTGAACAGGAGCAATTTTGTTTTGTTTCTGCATGCATAAGAGTTGACTCATTGGCAACAAAGCCACCTTTGTAATAGAAAATAATTCAGTGAAGTGCCAGTATTTTCCCTCCAGCTGATTTTTTTTTTGAGAACATGTACAGTACATTTGATCCCACCATACAGACCTTGGGCACAAACCCAGTGCATATTTAGTGATCTGGAGCAAACCTTTTGCATGGTTTAAGAGGCCTCCCAAGTTTATTGGATTATGAGAGTAACTCGTTTTTAAACAGCCAACACTCACCTCAGACTTATTGAAATTCCATACGACATAGAGCAGAAATAGGCCATTCAGCCCTTCGAGTCTGCCCTGCCAATCACTCATGAGCTGATCCATTTTCCCACTCAGCCCCACTGCCTGGCCTTCTCCACACAACCTTTGATCTTCTGGGTAATCAAGAACCTATCAATCTCAATAACCTGTCTTCCACAACCTCCTGTGGCAACAAATTCCACAGAATTATCACCCTCTGGCTAAAGAAATTTCTACGCATCTCTACTAAGCGGGCATTCTTTAATCCTGAAGTTGTGCCCTCTTGTCCTAGACTCTTCCACCATGGGAAATAATCTTTAAATATCTACTCTGTCCATACCATTCAACATTCGAAATGTTTCAACGAGATTCCCCCTCATTCTCCTAAATTCCAACAAATGCAGGTCAAGAGCTGTCAAACGCTCCTCTTATGACAACCCTTTCATTCCCGGAATCATCCTTGTGAACCCCCTTTGAACTCTCTCCAATGTCAGCACATCCTTTTTTAAATGAAGAGCCCAAAACTGCTCACAGTACTTCAAGTAAGGTCTCAGCAATGCCTTACAGAGCCTCAATATCACATCTCTCCTCTTGTATTCTATTTCTCTTTTGGAGAACTGCTGAACTGCTGTATTCCTGATTACCTGGTTCTGCCCTGTTGGTACCTGTGGCCCCTCCCTCTTTTGACCTTGTATAAAGCCTTGACCCTTTCTGAGAAAGCCCAGGTCACAGCACAGGATGAGGTCCCTGTCCATTGTGAATAAAAGCTTGTAAATCAGTGACTCAGTCTCAGCCTCGAGAGTTATTTACTGCTTCTCAATTTTATTCATAATTATTTTTGCTTTCATCACCAATAGTGGACCAACTCCTGAAATCTGACAAGCTGGAGGTCAATCCACAGTCGCCTAATGCCTCAGACAGCTTCAAACTCTGGCTATGCTATTTTGAGGTCTTCCTACAAAATTCAGGCCACGTCGTGGCCACTGTCGCAAACAGACTGCCTCTTCTTTTTCTCCTTGGTCAGACCCTGCGTGTTCCCTATGATCAGGGATGGTGGAAGCAATGGATATACTCAAGGGACAATACAGAGTGAAAGTTAACGAAGTATATGCCAGGCGCATGCTGGCCACCTGCAGACAGTGACTGAGCGAATTGGGCGATGAGTTCCTCTGGGCCGTTTGGGGACTCGTGAGGGTGTACCACTTCCAGGCAATATCGGCCACCCAAAATACAGAGGACATGATCTGGGATCCCTATGTTGCAGAAATCAGGTATGACTACATGTGCCAGAGGTTACTGAAGCAGGGTAAGTTGCCCTTAAAAGGGGCGATTGATCTTGCAAAGTCGCCCTCCGCAATGTGGAAGCATACTCTGCGAACGGGCTCACACAGGGGTCATCACCCTTGGATGTGGGTCTACAGGCCACCAGTTCACTACCGCACCCCATTAACGAGCCCACCACAGTCACTCTCAGGAACACCCAAAGATCTTCTTTGGGACGCAACATATAGAGTCTTTAAGCTTCTTGTTAGGCCACATTTCTGTGCGCCGGTACTGTTGGAGCTCGACTTCCAGTGCCACTTAAAGAGTGTCACTCTGCAATATGACGGCCCTCTCCCACCCCTCACAGTCAGCAACTCGCAGTTCCTTAAATGGCCGCTCTGTGCCCCCCCCATCCCCTCCCCCCACCAGCTGGCCCAAATGATACATGGTCTCTCTACCCTCCACATTGAGTCCCCCCCACCGCTGTTCACCAACCTTACCCTCAACTGTAAGCCAGTCACCACAAAAAGTAGGTGATACAGTAAGGTACCTCATCCTGTGCCGAGACCCAGGCTTTCTGAGGAAAGGTCAAGGTGTTGGAGGCTTTATACAAGGTCAAAAGGGGGAGGGCTACTGGTACAGTCACAGAATGGGGCAGAACCAGGAATACAGGAGTTCACCACATCTCTTGAAATGAATGCCGACATTGCATTCGCCTTCTTCACCATCGTCTCATGCTGTAAGTTTGGCTATCCTGCATGAGGGCTCCAGATCCCTTTTAATTGTGGCATTTTCAATTTTCTATCTTTTTAAATATTAATTTGCTTGTTTATTTTTTTTTTCTATCAAACTGCATGACTGTACACTTTCTGACATTATATTTCATTTGCCACTTCCCTGCTCATTCCCTTAATCAGTCTGAGTCCTTCTGCAGCTCACCTGTTTCCTCAACACTACCTGCTCCTCCACCTACCTTCATATCAAGTGCAAACTATAATCACAAAGCTATTCATTCCATAATCCAAATCATTAATATGCAACATTAATATGGAACACCACTAACAACTGGCAACCAACCAGAATAGGATCATTGTATTCCAACTCTCTGCTTCCTGCCAATTCTCTACCCACACTAGATGTTTCCTGTTATTCATGAGTTCTTATCTTTTAAGTAGCCTCATGTGTGACTCTCTTGTCAAATGCCTTCTGAAATTCTAAATACACAACATCCACGGCATCTCTCTGATCCAGCTTGCTGCCTCAAAGAATTCCAATAGGTTGTGAGGCAGGATTTTACCAATAGGAAATCATGTTGGCTTTGGCCGATCTGCTCATGTATTTTCATGTACTCCATAATCTCATCCTTTGCAATTTACTCCAACATCTTCCCAACCACTGTCATCAGACTAACTGGTCTATAATTTTATTACCAATGCCTACACAGTCGCTACTACTATTTCTTTCAGGACTGGAGGGTGCCATCCATCTAGTTTGGGAGACATCCACCTTTAGACCATTCAGCCTTCTAAGCACCTTTTCCTTTGAAATAGTACCCACGTCCCTTCCCTGATACCCTTCGACATCTGGTAGACTGTTGGTATCTTCCACAGTTAAGACTGAAGCAAAATACTCATTTAGTTCCTCTGCCATATCTGGCATCATATACTAGTCCATATCCACTCACCTCTCTGGTTTTTTTAAATCTATAACCATATAACCACTTACAGCACAGAACAGGCCAGTTCGGCCCTACTAGTCCATGCCATAGCAAATCCCCACCCTCCTAGTCCCACTGACCAGCACCCGGTCCATACCCCTCTAGTCCCCTCCTATCCATGTAACGATCCAGTCTTTCCTTAAATGTAACCAATGATCCCGCCTCGACCACGTCTGCCGGAAGCTCATTCCACATCCCCACCACCCTCTGCGTAAAGAAATTTCCCCTCATGTACCCCTTATAATTTTCCCCCTTCAATCTTAAACCATGTCCTCTAGTTTGAATCTCCCCCTTTCTTAATTGAAAAAGCCTATCCACATTTACTCTGTCTGTCCCTTTTAAAATCTTAAACACCTCTATCAAGTCCCCTCTCAATCTTCTACGCTCCAGAGAAAAAAGCCCCAGTCTGCACAACCTTTCCCTGTAACTAAGACCCTGAAATCCTGTCAACATTCTCGTGAACCTTCTCTACATGAGAAGCTTTTTGTATCTTCTTTGATATTATTTGCTAGTGACTTTCATACTTTTTTTCCCTCATGGGTTTTTTAGTTACTTTTTGAAAGTTTTAAAAAAACCTCCCAATCCTCTATCTTCCTCTTCATTTTTGCTTCCTTGTTTTCCCTCTCATTTGCTTTCATGTTGGCTTTGACTTTCCAGTTGTAATATTTTATATTTGAATATTTCCCTTTTTTTGGTATATATATTATCTTGAACCTTCCTCATTTCTTGCAAAAACTCCATCCATTGCTGGTCTGTGGTCTTCCCTACTAGTGCCTCCTTCCAATCCACTTTGGCCAGTTTCTCTCTACTGTAATTCCCTTTACTCCACTGTGACTTTGAGTTTAATTTGAGATTTAACAATGAAAAACTAATCACATTGTGATCACTGCTTCCTAATGGTTCCTTTACTCTCAGCTGTGTAATCGCCTCTGGTGCATTACTTAATACCCAAACCAGTGCAGTGATCCCCTCGTGGGCTCATCAACAAAGTGTCTTAAAAGCCATCTTATAAGCATTCTACAGCTCTTCTGTCTTGAGATCCAGTCCAAACCTGGTTTTCCTAATCTACTGGCATGTTAAAACCCCCCATGACTATCATAACATTGCCCTTCTCACACATCTTTTCTATCTGCTTTTCCAATTTGTTGTCTAAATCCTGGCTACTGCATGAAGGATTGGATATAACAGGCAACAGTGTTTTTACCCTTGCCATTTCTTAACCCAACCCAATGATTCACTATCTTCTGATCCTATGTCACCTCTTTCTAATGATTTAATGTTGTTCCTTACCCATGGAGTCACAACATGCCCTCTGGTTTCTGCTTATCCTTTTGATACACTGTGTATCCTTGAACATTCAGCTCCCAATGACATCCAGCCTTTAGCCACGAGTCTGTGATGGCCAAACATCATAATGCCCATCTGTAGCTGTACTACAACTTTATTCCTTATGTTTCATGCATTAAATACAAAACCTTTAGCCTTTTATTTGTTACATTTGACTCTCTGTTCCTGTTACATTGCAACTCATCCCCAGGCCCTATCTGCCTGTTGTTCCACACAAGTTCTCTACCAGCTGTCCCTACTTGTGTGCCAACTGTCTTTTCTTCTGCTTCTTCATCTTGGTTTCCACCCCCTCCTGCGAATCAAGTGTAAACTGTCACCTCTCCCACCCCCTTTCCCCCCATAAGCATTAGCAAACCTCCCTGCCAGGAGATTGGTTCCCCTCGAGTTGAGGGGAAACCTATCCCACTTGTACAGGTCACCCCTTCCCCAGAGGCATCAGTCATAATCCAGACCACCTTGGAAGTCCTCCTCTTCTGATTCTCACCTAACTCCCTAAACTTACTTTGCAAGACCTCTACCCCACTTCTGCTAATGTCATTGGTACCAATATGTATAACATCCTCTGGCTCCTCCTCCCCCTTAAGAATATTCTGCACCCACTCAGAGACATCCTGGATCCAAGCACACTATTCTGGAGTTTCTTTTGCAGCCATAAAATCGCCTTTCTGTTCCCCTGAGTATTGAGTACCCTCTGAATATTCAATTTCTTTATTTAATTAAAAAAACAATGCCGGAGGAACTGAGCGGTTTGAGCAAGCATCGGTGGGAGAAACAGAATGCTCAATCTTTTGGTTTAGAGTGCAGAGTAAGGATAGTTGATATAATCAGGACAAGGTGAGAAGTGTTGGGCAGGAATGGTAAACTATTCCACCCTGTATGATTCTTATTTCTCCTCCTTTTGTCTATGACCTCTCTTTCACTTTGTCTGGTATCAGCCAATCGAGTGCCTCTGCTTCACCATCTAATCATCATTCTTCACCCCTCCCTGGCTCACCAATCCCCTACTAGCCCCTGTCCAAACACTGCCACCCTGTCCTCGGGCTATTTTCCCTTTTGCACTCTCAGCCGTGATGAAAGGTTCTAACCCAAAACGTCAACAATTCTTCATCTTCCACTGATGCTGCTCATTGCTGAGTTGCCTCCACAGATTTTTTGCTCTATATTCCAGAGCAATCTCTTGTGAATCTTCCTTTCTTTAATGTATGGAATATGTAGTGTTTTGAAAGTTTGGATTCATGTTGATTGTTAAAAGAGAGAAGACGCTTGTGTGGCTATTCTCACTCCATTTTTCAAAGACTATTTTGGCAAATGTGTTGGTTTTGAAATTTGATTTTAAAGCTGTACATCGTGCACTACTGTGGCCCATGCCCTGAATTTGCAAAGTAAGGCTCATAAGGTTCAATTTCAATGCTGACAACTTCAAGTTCAAGTTTATTATTATCTGATTGTACAAGTCTCTTTCTTTGGCTTGGCTTCGCGGACGAAGATTTATGGAGGGGTAATGTCCACATCAGCTGCAGGCTCGTTTGTGGCTGACAAGTCTGATGCGGGACAGGCAGACACGGTTGCAGCGGTTGCAAGGGAAAATTGGTTGGTTGGGTGTTGGGTTTTTCCTCCTTTGTCTTTTGTCAGTGAGGTGGGCTCTGCGGTCTTCTTCAAAGGAGGTTGCTGCCCGCCGAACTGTGAGGCGCCAAGATGCACGGTTTGAGGCGAGATCAGCCCACTGGCGGTGGTCAATGTGGCAGGCACCAAGAGATTTCTTTAGGCAGTCCTTGCACCTCTTCTTTGGGGCACCTGTCTCGGTGGCCAGTGGAGAGCTCGCCATATAACACGATCTTGGGAAGGCGATGGTCCTCCATTCTGGAGACGTGCAGTTTGATCTTCAGCAGCGTGGACTCGATGCTGTCGGCCTCTGCCATCTCGAGTACTTCGATGTTGGAGATGATGTCGCTCCAATGAATGTTGAGGATGGAGTGGAGACAACGCTGGTGGAAGCGTTCTAGGAGCCGTAGGTGATGCCGGTAGAGGACCCATGATTCGGTGCCGAACAGGAGTGTGGGTATGACAACGGCTCTGTATACGCTTATCTTTGTGAGGTTTTTCAGTTGGTTGTTTTTCCAGACTCTTTTGTGTAGTCTTCCAAAGGCGCTATTTGCCTTGGCGAGTCTGTGGTCTATCTCGTTGTCGATCCTTGCATCTGATGAAATGGTGCAGCCGAGATAGGTAAACTGGTTGACCGTTTTGAGTTTTGTGTGCCCGATGGAGATGTGGGGGGGCTGGTAGTCATGGTGGGGAGCTGGCTGATGGAGGACCTCAGTTTTCTTCAGGCTGACTTCCAGCCCAAACATTTTGGCAGTTTCGGCAAAACAGGACGTCAAGCGCTGAAGAGCTGGACAAGTACAACCCAAAGAAACCGTGTTCTCTAGTCCTTGTGCAAAAACATGCAAACACACATTTAGACATACACACAGAGACAAAAGATACATTGAGGCATGTAATAAGTTTAAAATTGGTGTGCCTCACCATGAGTTTGCCAATTTCTCCACACCCATCTCAAGCAATCAGAAAGTTCACTTATCCGGCATCTACCAACATACAAGACATATATATATATATATATAGATGTATAAATAAAAATAAATATTTTTGAATAAAGAGTAGTCTCGGAGGGTTTGTATCAGCAGTTCATTCAATTGTTCAGCATTCTCACTGTTCATGGGAATAAGTTGTTCCTCAGCCTGGTGGTGCTGTCTCGGGTACTCCTATATCTCATTTCCGACAGGAGTAGCCGTAAGAGGCTGTGTGCAGGATGGAAGGGGGTCCTCAATGATTTTGTGAACTCTCATCAAGCAATGATCCTGGTAGATCACGTAGATGCTCTTGAAAGAGATCTTGTAGAAAGTTGACAGTGTGGTGGCCAGTCGCCTTGTTGGTTATAATTTTAAAAAAATCAAGCTGTGATTTAGAGTTTATAATGTAAACACCAATAAAAATATTTTTAAAAGTTTGAAACCAGTTTTTAAGTTGAACAATGTAAGTGTATGTATAGGAGTTGTAGAAATGGAAAAGCTTTGCTAATTTACGATTGCTGAATTTACTCTCAACAAGTTGGGGAAGTGATTGTGTATGTGGTTTTGTGGTTTAGATCGTGTCGAACTGATACAGCACTGTGTGCACTTTGGTTTTTGTATCTGTTTATCCATTTGAACCATTTGGCTTATAACTGAAAATAATTTGCACTAGGGTTTCAAATTATTTGTTAATTTTCTGCAAATGGTTAGGTGAAAAAAAAATTTGCTTTTCTAGTTGGAACTGAGATCTTTATTTTAGGTATGACCTGCAGAAGGCCATCTCCAAAGCAAAGTGGCAATTCCAGAGGAAACTAGAGATAGACTGATACACACCAGCTATGGCAGGGAGTGCAGCCATTGTAGCCTACAAAGAGAAGGTGAATACTATAGATGGCTGCAGTACTTCATTACCCAATGAGCTGAACACCTTCTATGCCTGCTGTGAGAATAAGAACCAAACAATACCTATTAGAATCCCTGAAAAGGTTGAGAACCCTGTGAAATCTCTCAGGGGGCAACGTCGGAACATCATTCAAGAGAGTGAACCCTCACAAGGCAACAGGCCCTGACGGTGTACCTGGCAGGTTACTGAAAATCTGCACCAACTAACTAGCCAGAGTGTTCGCAGACATTTTCAACCACTCATTGTGGCAGTCAGAGATTCCCACCACCTTCATAAGGGCATCAGTACCCAAGCCTCAATGACTACCGCCCAATAACACTAACTTCTACTGTGATGAAATGCTCTGAAAGGCTGGCCATGGCCAAAATTAACACGCACCTAAGTGAAGATTGGGATCCACAGCAGATGCAATATCATTGGCTCTCCACTTAGCTCTCGATCACTACATAAACAGCAATTCATACATATAGCTGCTCTTCATAGACTACAGCTCGGCCTTCAATATCATTATTCCCTCAAGATGCTACAAACTCTCGGCCTCTGTAAGCCCCTCTGTGACTGGATCCTTGACTTTCTCATTGGAAGACCACAGTCAGTATGAATTGGAAACAACGTCTCCTCCTCACTGATCATCAACACAGGAGTACCCCAAGGATGCGTGCTTAGTCCACTGCTCTACTCGTTATACACCCACGACTGTGTGGCCAGGCACAATTCCAATGCCATCGACAAGTTTATCGATGATACCACGGTCATCGGCAGAATCACTAACAGCAAGGAGGAAGCGTCCAGGAGGGAGATAGATCAGCTCGTTGAATGGTGTAAAGACAACAACCTTGCACTCAAAGTCAGAAAAACCAGAGAGACGATTGTGGACTTCAGGAGGAATTCCAGGGGAACATGACCCAGTCCTCATCGAGGGCTCAGTAGTGGAGAAGGTCAAGAACTTCAAATTCCTGCGTGCCATCATCTCCAAGGATCTGTCCTGGAGCCTCCATGTTAATCCAATCACAAAGAAGGGTTGCCAGCAGCTACACTTTGTGAGGAGATTCAGTACATCACCGAAGACTCTTGTAAACTTCTACAGGTGTGATGTGCAGAGCATTCTGGCTGGTTGCATCACTGCCTAGGATGGAGACACCAACTCTTAGCACAGGAATAAACTGCAGAGGGTTGTTAACTCGGCCTGCGACATCACAGGCACCAAACTTCACTCCATCGAGGACATCTACATGAGGCAGTGTCTTAAAAAAGTAGCCTCCACCCAGCCCATGCCCTCTTCACCACCCAGCCCATGCCCTCTTCACCACCCAGCCCATGCCCTCTTCACCACCCAGCCCATGCCCTCTTCCCTCTTCACTCTGCTACCATTGGGGAAAAGGTACAGGAGCCTAAAAATGAGCACTCCTGGGTCAGCCCCAGAACATCTGTTAGAGGGGGCATTAGCGAGTCAGAGGGGGCAGGAACAAATCCATTGATGGGGGGTGCTAGCAGGGGCCTACCTGTCGTTGAGGCCATCCCTCTGATGAGGGACAGGATGGCGCTCTTTTTATTGCGTCAAGCGTCAGTAGATGGTACTGACACATGACTTGTTCATGACAATAAATTCTGATTCTGAAATTTATGCGAGTAAAATTAAACATTGGTCTCAACACACATGAAGCTTATTCACCATCTTAACTGCTCTTTCATGAAAATCAAAAGAAGTGCTAATGGTGGAAATCTGGAATAAAAGGACGCAATGCTGAAATTACTATTAGAATGAATCTGAGGGAAGAGAAATAACTTTAATGTTTCAGGTCAAAGATCCTTCATCAGAACTGGAAAGGAGGCAAAGATTCAACATTCAGTCGTGTAGTAAAACTTTGGATGAAATTGACTTTAATTTGCTGTAAGGCAGACAAAGTTTTGCCATCAGTAGAAATTGCCGAGTGCCCCCTTTCAGTTGGAGAAAGAGAAGCAAAAGAGAGTCCCCCAGAGTTGCTAGCCTTTTTTTTAACACTGAAAAACTGCATTATTGCCATCTACATGACCTGTCTCTGAAAGCCAGCTTGCTTGTTCACACAGAACAGAAGAAAAACTTTGCTGATGAGTCCTTTTACCCAATAAGCCAGCTTCCCGAAGTAAAAGAGATGGGACGTGTATCACACCAGCGTCAACACCTAGTGTGATGTTGTGTTGAGAAAAGAATCCAATTCGGTGGGTCTGGACACAAGGGTTTGCAATCACACGTAGCTTTTAGTAACACAACAAATAGAGAAGAGCATGAAAAATGCACAGAACTGTTTTTAACAAGGCGAATTGTGTTCTGCCAGAGTTGATAGTCAAAAAAGTATCCAAACTTGCTCATGATATAAATATGCAAGTGTGGGCTGTGAGGAGGATGCAGGTTAAGATCTTTTCTTTCTTTGGCTTGGCTTCGCGGATGAAGATTTATTGAGGGGTAAATGTCCACGTCAACTGCAGGCTCATTTGTGGCTGACAAGTCCGATGCGGGACAAGCAGGCACGGTTGCAGCGGTTGCAAGGGAAAATTGGTTGGTTGGGGTTGGGTGTTGGGTTTTTCCTCCTTTGTCTTTTGTCAGTGAGGTGGGCTCTGCGGTCTTCTTCAAAGGAAGTTGCTGCCCGCCGAACTGTGAGGCGCCAAGATGCACGGTTGGAGGCGATATCAGCCACTGGCGGTGGTCAATGTGGCAGGCACCAAGAGATTTGTTTAAGCAGTCCTTGTACCTCTGTCTCGGTGGCCAGTAGAGAGTTTGCCATATAACACAATCTTGGGAAGGCGATGGTCCTCCATTCTGGAGACAGGACCCATCCAGCGCAGTTGGGTCTTCAGCAGCGTGGATTTGATGCTGTCGGACTCTGCCAGCTCGAGTACTTCGATGTTGGTGATGAAGTCACTCCAATGAATGTTGAGGATGGAGCGGAGACAGCGCTGATGGAATCGTTCTAGGAGCCGTAGGTGATGCCGGTAGAGGACCCATGATTCGGAGCCGAACAGGAGCGTGGGTATGACAACGGCTCTGTGCACGGTGATCTTTGTGTGTTTCTTCAGGTGGTTGTTTTTCCAGACTCTTTTATGTAGTCTTCCAAAGGCGCTATTTGCCTTGGCGAGTCTGTTGTCTATCTCGTTGTCAGTCCTTGCATCAGATGAAATGGTGCAGCCGAGGTAGGTAAACTGGTTGACTGGTTGAAAGAAGAAAGAAGAAGAAAAATAAAATAAAAGATTTTGGTAGGAAGAAGTAGCAAGGCAGAATACTTGGACGTTCTTGTACAGATACCACTGAAAGTTAACCTGCTGGTACAGTAAACTATTGCTAGATTTGAGTAGATGTCTTGCTTCAGTCTGCCTCTGGAATATTGTGTGTAAGTTTGGTCATACTACCCAAGGAATAATGTGCACTATGTGAGAGGTTCAATTCACTGGATTTATTCCTGGGTTTGTTAGACGAGAAGAGATTAAGCAGACAGGCACTATATTTGTATTTAGAAGGTGATCCCATTGAAATTGTACAGAATTCTTAAACAAAAGCAGGTTAGGCAGTATAATTGGAAAGAGGAACGGCCCACTTCTGAATTTTTACAGCATTTTGTATTTCCAGCATTTGAAAAAAAAAAATCCATTAGGGGCAGCACGATGACCTAATGCTCCAACTGAAAGGGGGCGCTCGGCAATTTCTACTGATGGCAAAACTTTGTCTGCCTTACAGCAAATTAAAGTCAATTTCATCCAAAGTTTTACTACATGACAATAAAGGAATCCTGAATGTTGAATCTTTGCCTCCTTTCCAGTTCTGATGAAGGATCTTTGACCTGAAACATTAAAGTTATTTCTCTTCCCTCAGATTCAGTCTCTTAATAGTAACCCTGCAACTGTCTGGAGGGAGTTTATGCGTTCTCTTTGTGAATTATAATTGGGCGACACAGGCTTGTGGGTCAGGAAGGCCTGTTACTGTGCTGTATCTCTAAATTTAAATGTAAGAATTATTTGTGGACTTGGATGTTTATTCAACCAGAGGTCTCAAAATAACAGGTGGTCTGTTCAGAACAAAGATGAGCAGAAATATCCTCACCCACTAGATGATGAATTGTTGGAATTCTCTGACCAGAATAATTGAGGGAGCTCATTTGCAGCCTTTTCTGGTCTCTGAACTCCTGCTTCCTGATGCAACTTAATTCACAGTTCTCTTTAAAAAATTTAATTTCTTCTACCCTGTTTTAGTATTCCTGCCTCTCTGCATAACTTTGTTTGCTTTAATACCTTCTCCCTTTTAAAAGGCTGTCAAGGCAATTATTTTACTGTTGCTATTTTAACATAAATGGTTAACAGCTGCAATCATTTTTTTTTTAAAAAGCACAGATCAAAATATCTGCACTGGTAATGGTCCTCAAGCAATCAGGAATATCTAATTGACTCCTTGTGAATGTTATGAGATTCTGCTTCATGGTACAAGGAACATCATCATCCACATTTCAGGAACTGCATCAGTTTTTAATTAAATGCAGCAGTACAAAATATTGGCAACAAAATAGCAACTAAAACATTGTCCCTCAAGCTTCTCTTTGTTCATTCAAGATTCCAGCACCTGCTTTTATGTTCTATACTGTAGCTAAAATGGATATGTAGCTGGGGACAAAATGTTTAAATTGGAGATCTAGGTGCCATTAAAGTACTTTGAGCTACAAGTGAAACACAAAAGTCTGCAGACACCGTTGTTCAAGTAAAAGCACAGTTGCTGAAGAAACTCAGCAGGTCACACAGTGTCGTTTATATACATAAAGCAAGATACATAACCAATGTTTCGGGTATGAGCCCTTCATGAAGGTATGGGGCAAAAAAAAGCTAGAAGTGACATGGTTTAATTACAAAGCCATCTTCATCCTTGCAGACAGAAAAGGCAGGTAATGTGTAGATTTATATTGCCCAAAATCTGATTTAAAATTGGAAACTTTATTTTGAGGAAGGGTGTGTTAGAAATCTGAACTGGGATTAGTAGATTTTTATAAAACAGGGTGTAGAGCGCGGCGAAAGAATCAAAGGCTTGTTGATCCAATCCAAGGCTATTAACTAGAAGACTGGAGCTTATCACAAGTAGGTCGACCAGTGCAGAATGACCTGGTCTGGCTAGGAGCAATCCTTTAAGACCTGCCAGTAGGTGTGGCTACGCTCTCAGCCAATCACAGTCGTCCTACACGACCATCTGGACATAGACACATTGGGGATAGAATCCGTACTATCACACAGGGATATTAAGAGTGAGATGAGCAAAGTATCTTCATAAATATCTGTAGTTAAAAACACTAGAATGCTGGAGGAACTCAGCAGGTACCTTGAAGAAGGGCTCAGCCCCGAAACATTGGTTATATATCCGTTTCGTGTGATCAAATCCGGTTCAGTGGGTTCACAGAGAAATGAGTCCAGACACGGGCTAAACAAAGAAAGGATCATCTTTATTTCACACATGGGGATATAGTAACAGGAAAGACACAAAATAACACTTGGTACCTTAAACAACGTAAGCACTCACATTGTTACAGCGATCTCCGATACCAATGACTGCTCTCTCTCTCTCTAAGCCCTTTCAGGTGGCCTGAAACCCCCTTGTCAAGCCGCATAATCTCCCCCCTTGCAGCTAAAGACACTCACCTGAATGAGGCAGATGTGCCTCTGAGGCGCCGACCCTCCTGTGGGAGCTGGATGCGCAGCTGCTGTAAGTGGCTGCCAGGGGGCGGGCTGATGACTGCATCAGTCCGCGACCCTGACATCCCCCGCCCCGCTGCCTGACAGCCCCACCCCACTAGGGAGAGGAGGTCGGTGGGCAGCTGGTACAGGCTGTGACAGCCACTGCGACTCAAAACGTGGCATAGCAATGGCAGTCTTCCCTCCCCATAATCCCCCACGCATCCTGAACTGTTGTGGTAAACACAGAGTGGTTCCACCTGCGTGGGGATTATGGGGAGGGAAGACCACATTGCTGTGCCTCATGTTTATGGTGGGTGGCGCTGCGGCAGCAGTCACCCCATCTCCATCAGATCTGGAGGTGCTTCGAGGCACCTCTGGATGTGAATAGGCCCATTTTAGGTGGACCAGTTAATGCTGCAACAGCCTTTTAGGGCTGCCACCTGAAAGGTGTGTTCACAGTTTTAAATCCACTCCTGTTGTGGAGGGTCCACCCAAAAGGGCCTTCTCTCTTACACACACGCGCACACACACACATGATCTTGCTATACAGGGATTTCAACACGTACTCCTGGTTCCCTGTTTCATTGGGGTATGCCCACACAATACTCAAGACCCTTTTCTACTGGTATCCCAGTTAATTGGGATTTCCACTGGTCCGCCTTTAACTGGGACAGACCTTATCCCTGGGGATCAGAGTGTTCTACCTTCAACTGGGAACAGGTGACTTGCTGCTATCCCTTTTCCACTGGTTTTATCAGCACGTCAGTGTCAGCTGACAACAGGGCTGTGAGTATGGGTCAAGATGGTTAATCCTCGGCATGAAATGAAGTTATTTGCTACAAAGTACTGATGGTTTTCCACTGGACCCTAACCCATTTAATTCGTGGGACCAGGTGTCAGTGGACAAGGGGGCGCCGGCGGACAAGGGGACACAAGGAGCTTATGGTTCCACTTTCAGTGTAGTGCACACCTCATCAGCAACTACTCTGGTGATGTCCACATTTCTTGACCTGGCATAAAACAGTGTTTGTCGTCAGGACCAAGGAGAAAAGAGATTGAGCCTGCTGCATGTGGTGGGCTTTTAAAGTGCAGTAAACTGGGGAGTCTGGCCGAGGTAATTGATCAGTCATTTAAAGGGGCCAATGGTCAGGTGTGCACAATGGGTGGGCAGAGTCCAACGCTGATTGGTAGGTGATGCTACCTGACTAGGTTCCAGATCAAGAGGTCATATGACCCTCCACAATCCACATGACAATATCTTTACCTCCTATGGATGCTGCGAGACCTGCTGAGTTCCTCCAGCATTCTTGTGTTTTTTAAAAAATATTTTATATTTTCAAATTAAAACAATTTCCAGTAGTCAAAAATTACAGTTATCCATTATATACAAAATTCACCATTGAGTTCATGCCATTCCCCCACCCCCGCCCCAAACCTTCCCTTCTCTCAGCAGATCACAATTATGTACAACATTCAAGACGCCCACAACAAAAGTGGGTAACACATCAGGGATTTGTCAGGGCCCAACAGCCTGTACCTAAGCTGTTACATTTTCTTGACTTTATTGGATTGGGTTGGAATGGACCCCCCCACCACTGCTGTCCCTCCTTCAGTAGAAGGATAGATGGGGAAGGCAGGGTGGTGAGATAAGCAGATCCACACTATAAATGTGCTGCTATGAAATTTAAATATGGTGGCGGCCAAATTTTTAGAAAAATGTTATATTTTTCCCTTAAGTTATAGGTACTTTTCTCTAGGGGACACAGCTTTGCATTTCTGCATTCCAGCTGCAATGCCCAAATGAGAGTCAAATTTCCAGGTAAACACTATGCACTTCCTGGCCACTGCCAATGCGATCATTTTTAATTGGATTTGAAATTTGGACAACTTCATCTTAAGCCTTATGTCCATCATATTTCCCAAAAGTAACAGCTCTGGGTGCTGTGGGAATTCTTTACCCATTAATCTTTTTCTAGGGCTTGGCCTAGTTCCACCCAGAAGGTTCTCACCTTGGTACATGTCCAGATTCCATGCACAAAGGTTCCTATTGCAATGCCACATCTGAAGCATTGGTCTGAAATTTCTGGTTTAGCCCTTTTCAATTTTTGCTGTGTCAAATATAGCTGGTGGAGAACGTTATACTGCACCAGCCTATACCAGGCATTAATAATGGTGGTCATACTGTTCCGACACAGGACTGACCAGCACTGCTCATAACCATATAACTATCTAACAATTACAGCACAGAAACAGGCCATCTTGGCCCTTCTAGTCCACACCGAACTAAGTACTCTCTTCTAGTCCCACCTACCTACACCTTGCCCATAACCTTCCATTTCCCTCCCATCCATATAACATAACATAACAACAATTACAGCACGGAAACAGGCCATTAGGCCCTTCTAGTCCGCACCGAACCAAACACCCCTCTCTAGTCCCACCTCCCTGCGCAATGCCCATAACCCTCCATCTTCTTCTCATCCATATACCTGTCCAACCTTTTCTTAAATAATACAATTGACTCCGCCGCCACTATTTCTCCCGGAAGATCATTCCACACGGCTACCACTCTCTGAGTAAAGAAGTTCCCCCTCATGTTACCTCTAAACCTCTGCCCCTTAATTCTTAACTCATGTCCTCTTGTTTTAATCTTTCCTCCTCTTAACGGAAATAGTCTATCCACATCCACTCTGTCTATCCCTTTCATAATCTTAAATACTTCTATCAAATCCCCTCTCAACCTTCTACGCTCCAAAGAATAAAGACCTAATCTGTCCAATCTCTCCCTATACTCTAGATGCTTAAACCCAGGTAACATTCTGGTAAACCTTCTCTGCACTCTCTCCACTCTGTTTATATCCTTCCTATAATTAGGCGACCAGAACTGCACACAGAACTCCAAATTAGGCCGCACCAACATCTTATACAATCTCAACATCACCTCCCAACTCCTATATTCCATGCAATGATTGATAAAGGCCAGCATACTAAAAGCCTTCTTCACCACCCTATTCACATGAGTTTCTACCTATCCAATATTTCCTTAAATTACAAAATTGACCCTACCACCACTACTTCTCCCAGAAGTTCATTCCACACAGCCACCACTCTCTGAGTAAAGAAGTTCCCCCTCATATTACTTCTCTGTATTCTCTCTACCTTGTTGATATCCTTCCTATAATTCGGTGACCAGAATGTATACAGTACTCTGGATTTTGCCTCACCAATGCCTCGAACAGTCTCAACATCACTTCCCAACTTTTGTATTCTATGCATTGATTTATAAAGGCCAGCATACTAAAAATCCTTCTTCACCACCCTATCCACATGAGATTCTACCTTCAGGGAACAATGCTCCATTATCCCCAGATCTTTCTGCTCCACTATATTCCCCAATGTCCTCCCATTTATTATGTACGTCCTGTTTTGATTATTCCTCCCAAAATGAAACACCTCAGCATTAAACTCCATCTGCCATCTTTCAGCCCACTCTTCCAAGCTGTCCATATCCTTCTGCAATATTTGAAAACCTTTATTATCACAATTCCACCCATTGCAAATCATTGTTCCTAAATCTGACTCCCACGTTTGCTTTCATTTGTGAAGGGCCGGTTTACGGCTTCCACTTGGAGCAAGAAATACATTGCCGATATGAACTTCCCTGTGTTCCCCTTTAGAATCAGGTTCTCTTTGTCACTGCACATTGGTAAGATGAATTCTTGTGTTTTTACTGCAATCACAGTTCTGCAGACTTTCATGTTTCACTTAATTAGATATCTACACCATTCAATATACAATGAATGGTAGACAATTGAGGAGTGCAGAGCAACAAAGGGATTTAGGAGTTGTGGTAAATAGTACCCTCAAGGCTGATACTCAGGTAGATGGTGTGGTGAAGAAGGCATTTGGAATGTTGGCCTTCATAAATCGGAGTATTGAATTCAAGAGTTGGAATGTTATGATGAAATTGTACAAAGCATTGGCGAGGCCAAGTTTGGAATACTGTGTGCAGTTTTGGTCACCGAATTATAGGAAGGATATAAACAAAATAGAGAGAGTCCAGAGAAGATTCACGAGAATGTTGACAGGATTTCAGGGTTTGAGTTACAGAGAAAGGTTGAGCAGCCTGGGGCTTTTTTCTCTGCAGCGTAGAAGATTGAGGAGGGATTTGATGGAGGTGTTCAAGATTTTAAAAGGGACAGAGAGATTCAACGTGGATAGGCTTTTTCAATTAAGAGTGGGGGATATTCAAACCAGAGGCCATGGTTTGAGATTGAAAGGGGAAAATTATAAGGGGAACATGAGGGGAAATTTTTTCATGCAAAGGGTGGTTGGGGTGTGGAATAAGCTTCCGGCGGAGGTGGCTGAAGCAAGGACGTTATTTACATTTATGGAAAGACTGGATAATTACGAGGAGGGGAGAAGATTGGAGGAATATGGACCAGGTGCTGGTCAGTGGGACTAGGAGGGTGGGGATTTGTTCCGGCATGGACTAGTAGGGCCAAACTAGCCTGTTCTGTGCTTTATATGGTTATATGCATTATTTCATTGAATGGCAGAGCATTCTTGAAGGCCTGAATGGCTGCCTACACCCTTAAAAATATAGACTATGCTGGCCTTCGTATTCTGCATATTCTTTAGCAGGATTTGTTCTATACCAAGAATACAAACAATCACTTTTTGTATGTCTCCTGGGATTTTAGTGGCTAGACTGCAGGATGACATGATTAACATGTAGAACCTTATCATATCTCAAAATGGTACATTTAGCTGTATTTTACGTGGGCAAGTATAAATTTATTGGGCATCCAGCCATGGAATGAAAAAAAGAGAAATCCTTTTGGGGCAGTGTTCATAAGGATGAGATGAGGGCAATGAGTGAGAGATGATACTGGCTGTAAGGAGCAGAATGTTGAATTAATCTGGGTTGAGATTTGGAATAGTAAGGGCAAAAAATAATTGGTGGGAGTAGTCTACAGTGTCACAGACAATTAACCAAGAAACATTTGATGGATTTAATAATGGAATACAGTTGTTTGTGGTCTTTAATATGCACATTGAACAAATTAAGTCAGTCGAGACAAGGGAACATATTAATTTAGATATAGTTCTGCATCATGAAACAGATACAATTAACGATCTCATAGTTAAGGATCCTCTCCGAAAGAGTGATCACAGTATGACTTACTTTCTCTTTTAGAAGGATGATGAAAAAGTGTCATCTAAAACTAGTATCTTGTGTCTGAACAAGGAAACGACAATGTGACGAGGGAGGAATTAGCTAATATAGACAAGCAGTTGAGGAACAGTGGAAGACGTTCAAAACAATTTTTTTTTAACAGTGCTAAACAAAATTATAATCCAGTTAAAAGCAAGGCCACTAAGGGTAGTGAGAGCCAGCCTTGGATAACTGAGGAAATAAAGGAATACCAGTACATCAAATTGAAAGCACATGCATATAAAGTTTGCAATAAAAATGGAAAATGCAAGGCTGAAAAAAGCAGTAAAGAACTACAAAGCAAGGAATAAGGGAAGATAGATGATGAAAGCAAACAAACAGAAGATAAAAACAGAGAGTAAAAACTTTTATAAAGAGATAAAGTGGGAAAGGTGGTTGAAATGAACTTGGATCTCTTGGAGGATGAGAAGAGGGAATGAATAAAAGTTATGGAAGGGACCAAATGTGGTGTATCTAAGCTTGCTGATGGCATTATATTGAGTGGAAAATGAAATTGTGCAGAGGATGTTGAAAGTCTGCAGAGAGATATAGATGCTTGGTGTGAACGGACAAGGCCTGGCAGATTGTGTTCAACATTGGTAAATGTGAGGTCATCGACTTTGGGTGAAATTATTTATTTAAATAGAAAAAGATTGAGGTATGCTGTTGTCAAGATTGACTTGGGAGGGCTTCTGCCTAACTCAACGGTTGGTTTGCAGGTGCATAGATAGTCACATGAAATGTTGGCCTTCCTTGTTGGATGGTTTGAATTTAAGAGCAGAGAGCTCTGCTGCAACTGTGCTGGGTGCCATTCTGGCCTTGCTTGAAAAGGAATATGCATTGCATTTAATGCATTGGAGCATGGCAATTCTGGACTTGATGGTGTGTTGTGATCTAGGTTTGATTAGAGAGCTCAAGAAAAAGGAATCCTTATGAGACAGTGATCTCAATATGACAGCCACCTCCCTAGAATTTGCCCCACAATTTGAAAGGGAGAAGACAAGTCTGTGGTTCAATGCTGCCAATTGTCACTTTCCAAGAGAAACATTGAAACTTGATACAGTCCTTGTAAAGCTCTGTGGAAGAAAGATCACAGACTGGTATTGTGCTGCACTGCACAATGGGGAGGCTGTGTCCAAGTTTGCCATTGCTGGAATGTTTAAGGATGAAATATTTGCATAAAATTATTGAATTGCTTGGTGGAGTGAGAATGATGTCATGTCCCAGTTGTTTTATAATATATTTTATTAACTGGTTTATTTTTGGGAAAATGAGAGTACGCAGGAATAGAATGTTGTGCCTCCAAATAAATATGAATAAATTAAGGGTGAGACAAGAAATTAACAGATGGTGTTTAATCAAGTTTAAGTTCAAGTTGATTGATCATCCATTTGCACAAGTGCGATCCCACAAAACTGTGTTTTCTGGTCCTCGGTGCAAACCATGCACTCATGCTAGATATGACATACATGTAGACAAGCAATATACATGCAGGAGAAATATACATATATAAAATTAATTAAATATTATTTAATAAGTAGTAGAGATTCGGAGGGTCAGTATGAGCAGTTCCTTTGGTCGTTCAGCATTCTCACTGCTTGGAACACTTCCAATCTCTTTTCAGTGCCAACCGCTCAGTCCAAGATTCCGCCCTGCTCCAGCTCCCTCAACAGCCCCTAAGGCTAGAGCTGGATGAGGTTCCCACCCTGGATGAGACATATAAGGCAATCGAACAACTGAAAAGTGGCAAAGCAGCAGGTATGGATGGAATCCCCCCATAAGTCTGGAAGGCTGGCGGCAAAACTCTGCATGCCAAACTGCATGAGTTTTTCAAGCTTTGTTGGGACCAAGGTAAACTGCCTCAGGATCTTCGTGATGCCACCATCATCACCCTGTACAAAAACAAAGGCGAGAAATCAGACTGCTCAAACTACAGGGGAATCACGTTGCTCTCCATTGCAGGCAAAATCTTCGCTAGGATTCTACTAAATAGAATAATACCTAGTGTCGCCGAGAATATTCTCCCAGAATCACAGTGCGGCTTTCGCGCAAACAGAGGAACTACTGACATGGTCTTTGCCCTCAGACAGCTCCAAGAAAAGTGCAGAGAACAAAACAAAGGACTCTACATCACCTTTGTTGACCTCACCAAAGCCTTCGACACCGTGAGCAGGAAAGGGCTTTGGCAAATACTAGAGCGCATCGGATGTCCCCCAAAGTTGCTCAACATGATTATCCAACTGCACGAAAACCAACAAGGTCGGGTCAGATACAGCAATGAGCTCTCTGAACCCTTCTCCATTAACAATGGCGTGAAGCAAGGCTGTGTTCTCGCACCAACCCTCTTTTCAATCTTCTTCAGCATGATGCTGAACCAAGCCATGAAAGACCCCAACAATGAAGACGCTGTTTACATCCGGTACCGCACGGATGGCAGTCTCTTCAATCTGAGGCGCCTGCAAGCTCACACCAAGACACAAGAGAAACTTGTCCGTGAACTACTCTTTGCAGACGATGCCGCTTTAGTTGCCCATTCAGAGCCAGCTCTTCAGCGCTTGACGTCCTGCTTTGCGGAAACTGCCAAAATGTTTGGCCTGGAAGTCAGCCTGAAGAAAACTGAGGTCCTCCATCAGCCAGCTCCCCACCATGATTACCAGCCCCCCCACATCTCCATCGGGCACACAAAATTCAAAACGGTCAACCAGTTTACCTATCTCGGCTGCACCATTTCATCAGATGCAAGGATCGACAATGAGATAGACAACAGACTCGCCAAGGCAAATAGCGCTTTTGGAAGACTACACAAAAGAGTCTGGAAAAACAACCAACTGAAAAACCTCACAAAGATAAGCGTATACAGAGCCGTTGTCATACCCACACTCCTGTTCGGCTCCGAATCATGGGTCCTCTACCGGCACCACCTACGGTTCCTAGAACGCTTCCACCAGCGTTGTCTCCGCTCCATCCTCAACATCCATTGGAGCGCTTACATCCCTAACGTCGAAGTACTCGAGATGGCAGAGGTCGACAGCATCGAGTCCACGCTGCTGAAGATCCAGCTGCGCTGGATGGGTCACGTCTCCAGAATGGAGGACCATCGCCTTCCCAAGATCGTGTTATATGGCGAGCTCTCCACTGGCCACCGTGACAGAGGTGCACCAAAGAAAAGGTACAAGGACTGCCGAAAGAAATCTCTTGGTGCCTGCCACATTGACCACCGCCAGTGGGCTGATAACGCCTCAAACCGTGCATCTTGGCGCCTCACAGTTTGGCGGGCAGCAACCTCCTTTGAAGAAGACCGCAGAGCCCACCTCACTGACAAAAGGCAAAGGAGGAAAAACCCAACACCCAACCCCAACCAACCAATTTTCCCCTGCAACCGCTGCAATCGTGTCTGCCTGTCCCGCATCGGACTTGTCAGCCACAAACGAGCCTGCAGCTGACGTGGACTTTTTACCCCCTCCATAAATCTTCGTCCGCGAAGCCAAGCCAAAGATTCTCACTGCCCATGGGAAGAAGCTGTTTCTCAGCTGGCTCTGTTACTCTCTTTCCCGACAGGAGTAGCAGAAAAATGCTGTGTGCGAGGTGGTAGAGATTCTCACTGGTTGCTTTGCCTCAGTCTTCTCAGGAAGTGCAGTCACTGTTGCGCCTTTCTGACAAGTGGATATGTTGTGTCCAGGATAGGTCACTTGTTATGTGGACTCCGAGGGACTTGGTGCTCTCTACTTTCTCCACTGCACTGTCATTCCTGCACCTTCTGAAGTCCACGATCATCTCCTTCGACGTCCACATTGAGATTCAGGTTGTTATTCTCACACCATAATCACAGGAATTTCCACCTCTTCTCTGTTGTGCAGCTCATTATTGTTGCGGATGAGGCCAACTGCTGTTGTTTTATTAGCAAACTTGATGGCTTTGTTGGAGCTGAATCTGGCATTACAGTTATGGGTTAGTAGCATGGACAGCAGTGGGCTTAGCTGACGGTGGGCTTAGCTGACGGTGGGCTTAGCTGACGGTGGGCTTAGCTGACGGTGGGCTTAGCTGACGGTGGGCTTAGCTGACGGTGGGCTTAGCTGACGGTGGGCTTAGCTGACGGTGGGCTTAGCTGACGGTGGGCTTAGCTGACGGTGGGGTTAGCTGACGGTGGGCTTAGCTGACGGTGGGCTTAGCTGACGGTGGGCTTAGCTGACGGTGGGCTTAGCTGACGGTGGGCTTAGCTGACGGTGGGCTGAGCTGACGGTGGGCTGAGCTGACGGTGGGCTGAGCTGACGGTGGGCTGAGCTGACGGTGGGCTGAGCTGACGGTGGGCTGAGCTGACGGTGGGCTGAGCTGACGGTGGGCTGAGCTGACGGTGGGCTGAGCTGACGGTGGGCTGAGCTGACGGTGGGCTGAGCTGACGGTGGGCTGAGCTGACGGTGGGCTGAGCTGACGGTGGGCTGAGCTGACGGTGGGCTGAGCTGACGGTGGGCTGAGCTGACGGTGGGCTGAGCTGACGGTGGGCTGAGCTGACGGTGGGCTGAGCTGACGGTGGGCTGAGCTGACGGTGGGCTGAGCTGACGGTGGGCTGAGCTGACGGTGGGCTGAGCTGACGGTGGGCTGAGCTGACGGTGGGCTGAGCTGACGGTGGGCTGAGCTGACGGTGGGCTGAGCTGACGGTGGGCTGAGCTGACGGTGGGCTGAGCTGACGGTGGGCTGAGCTGACGGTGGGCTGAGCTGACGGTGGGCTGAGCTGACGGTGGGCTGAGCTGACGGTGGGCTGAGCTGACGGTGGGCTGAGCTGACGGTGGGCTGAGCTGACGGTGGGCTGAGCTGACGGTGGGCTGAGCTGACGGTGGGCTGAGCTGACGGTGGGCTGAGCTGACGGTGGGCTGAGCTGACGGTGGGCTGAGCTGACGGTGGGCTGAGCTGACGGTGGGCTGAGCTGACGGTGGGCTGAGCTGACGGTGGGCTGAGCTGACGGTGGGCTGAGCTGACGGTGGGCTGAGCTGACGGTGGGCTGAGCTGACGGTGGGCTGAGCTGACGGTGGGCTGAGCTGACGGTGGGCTGAGCTGACGGTGGGCTGAGCTGACGGTGGGCTGAGCTGACGGTGGGCTGAGCTGACGGTGGGCTGAGCTGACGGTGGGCTGAGCTGACGGTGGGCTGAGCTGACGGTGGGCTGAGCTGACGGTGGGCTGAGCTGACGGTGGGCTGAGCTGACGGTGGGCTGAGCTGACGGTGGGCTGAGCTGACGGTGGGCTGAGCTGACGGTGGGCTGAGCTGACGGTGGGCTGAGCTGACGGTGGGCTGAGCTGACGGTGGGCTGAGCTGACGGTGGGCTGAGCTGACGGTGGGCTGAGCTGACGGTGGGCTGAGCTGACGGTGGGCTGAGCTGACGGTGGGCTGAGCTGACGGTGGGCTGAGCTGACGGTGGGCTGAGCTGACGGTGGGCTGAGCTGACGGTGGGCTGAGCTGACGGTGGGCTGAGCTGACGGTGGGCTGAGCTGACGGTGGGCTGAGCTGACGGTGGGCTGAGCTGACGGTGGGCTGAGCTGACGGTGGGCTGAGCTGACGGTGGGCTGAGCTGACGGTGGGCTGAGCTGACGGTGGGCTGAGCTGACGGTGGGCTGAGCTGACGGTGGGCTGAGCTGACGGTGGGCTGAGCTGACGGTGGGCTGAGCTGACGGTGGGCTGAGCTGACGGTGGGCTGAGCTGACGGTGGGCTGAGCTGACGGTGGGCTGAGCTGACGGTGGGCTGAGCTGACGGTGGGCTGAGCTGACGGTGGGCTGAGCTGACGGTGGGCTGAGCTGACGGTGGGCTGAGCTGACGGTGGGCTGAGCTGACGGTGGGCTGAGCTGACGGTGGGCTGAGCTGACGGTGGGCTGAGCTGACGGTGGGCTGAGCTGACGGTGGGCTGAGCTGACGGTGGGCTGAGCTGACGGTGGGCTGAGCTGACGGTGGGCTGAGCTGACGGTGGGCTGAGCTGACGGTGGGCTGAGCTGACGGTGGGCTGAGCTGACGGTGGGCTGAGCTGACGGTGGGCTGAGCTGACGGTGGGCTGAGCTGACGGTGGGCTGAGCTGACGGTGGGCTGAGCTGACGGTGGGCTGAGCTGACGGTGGGCTGAGCTGACGGTGGGCTGAGCTGACGGTGGGCTGAGCTGACGGTGGGCTGAGCTGACGGTGGGCTGAGCTGACGGTGGGCTGAGCTGACGGTGGGCTGAGCTGACGGTGGGCTGAGCTGACGGTGGGCTGAGCTGACGGTGGGCTGAGCTGACGGTGGGCTGAGCTGACGGTGGGCTGAGCTGACGGTGGGCTGAGCTGACGGTGGGCTGAGCTGACGGTGGGCTGAGCTGACGGTGGGCTGAGCTGACGGTGGGCTGAGCTGACGGTGGGCTGAGCTGACGGTGGGCTGAGCTGACGGTGGGCTGAGCTGACGGTGGGCTGAGCTGACGGTGGGCTGAGCTGACGGTGGGCTGAGCTGACGGTGGGCTGAGCTGACGGTGGGCTGAGCTGACGGTGGGCTGAGCTGACGGTGGGCTGAGCTGACGGTGGGCTGAGCTGACGGTGGGCTGAGCTGACGGTGGGCTGAGCTGACGGTGGGCTGAGCTGACGGTGGGCTGAGCTGACGGTGGGCTGAGCTGACGGTGGGCTGAGCTGACGGTGGGCTGAGCTGACGGTGGGCTGAGCTGACGGTGGGCTGAGCTGACGGTGGGCTGAGCTGACGGTGGGCTGAGCTGACGGTGGGCTGAGCTGACGGTGGGCTGAGCTGACGGTGGGCTGAGCTGACGGTGGGCTGAGCTGACGGTGGGCTGAGCTGACGGTGGGCTGAGCTGACGGTGGGCTGAGCTGACGGTGGGCTGAGCTGACGGTGGGCTGAGCTGACGGTGGGCTGAGCTGACGGTGGGCTGAGCTGACGGTGGGCTGAGCTGACGGTGGGCTGAGCTGACGGTGGGCTGAGCTGACGGTGGGCTGAGCTGACGGTGGGCTGAGCTGACGGTGGGCTGAGCTGACGGTGGGCTGAGCTGACGGTGGGCTGAGCTGACGGTGGGCTGAGCTGACGGTGGGCTGAGCTGACGGTGGGCTGAGCTGACGGTGGGCTGAGCTGACGGTGGGCTGAGCTGACGGTGGGCTGAGCTGACGGTGGGCTGAGCTGACGGTGGGCTGAGCTGACGGTGGGCTGAGCTGACGGTGGGCTGAGCTGACGGTGGGCTGAGCTGACGGTGGGCTGAGCTGACGGTGGGCTGAGCTGACGGTGGGCTGAGCTGACGGTGGGCTGAGCTGACGGTGGGCTGAGCTGACGGTGGGCTGAGCTGACGGTGGGCTGAGCTGACGGTGGGCTGAGCTGACGGTGGGCTGAGCTGACGGTGGGCTGAGCTGACGGTGGGCTGAGCTGACGGTGGGCTGAGCTGACGGTGGGCTGAGCTGACGGTGGGCTGAGCTGACGGTGGGCTGAGCTGACGGTGGGCTGAGCTGACGGTGGGCTGAGCTGACGGTGGGCTGAGCTGACGGTGGGCTGAGCTGACGGTGGGCTGAGCTGACGGTGGGCTGAGCTGACGGTGGGCTGAGCTGACGGTGGGCTGAGCTGACGGTGGGCTGAGCTGACGGTGGGCTGAGCTGACGGTGGGCTGAGCTGACGGTGGGCTGAGCTGACGGTGGGCTGAGCTGACGGTGGGCTGAGCTGACGGTGGGCTGAGCTGACGGTGGGCTGAGCTGACGGTGGGCTGAGCTGACGGTGGGCTGAGCTGACGGTGGGCTGAGCTGACGGTGGGCTGAGCTGACGGTGGGCTGAGCTGACGGTGGGCTGAGCTGACGGTGGGCTGAGCTGACGGTGGGCTGAGCTGACGGTGGGCTGAGCTGACGGTGGGCTGAGCTGACGGTGGGCTGAGCTGACGGTGGGCTGAGCTGACGGTGGGCTGAGCTGACGGTGGGCTGAGCTGACGGTGGGCTGAGCTGACGGTGGGCTGAGCTGACGGTGGGCTGAGCTGACGGTGGGCTGAGCTGACGGTGGGCTGAGCTGACGGTGGGCTGAGCTGACGGTGGGCTGAGCTGACGGTGGGCTGAGCTGACGGTGGGCTGAGCTGACGGTGGGCTGAGCTGACGGTGGGCTGAGCTGACGGTGGGCTGAGCTGACGGTGGGCTGAGCTGACGGTGGGCTGAGCTGACGGTGGGCTGAGCTGACGGTGGGCTGAGCTGACGGTGGGCTGAGCTGACGGTGGGCTGAGCTGACGGTGGGCTGAGCTGACGGTGGGCTGAGCTGACGGTGGGCTGAGCTGACGGTGGGCTGAGCTGACGGTGGGCTGAGCTGACGGTGGGCTGAGCTGACGGTGGGCTGAGCTGACGGTGGGCTGAGCTGACGGTGGGCTGAGCTGACGGTGGGCTGAGCTGACGGTGGGCTGAGCTGACGGTGGGCTGAGCTGACGGTGGGCTGAGCTGACGGTGGGCTGAGCTGACGGTGGGCTGAGCTGACGGTGGGCTGAGCTGACGGTGGGCTGAGCTGACGGTGGGCTTAGCTGACGGTGGGCTTAGCTGACGGTGGGCTTAGCTGACGGTGGGCTTAGCTGACGGTGGGCTTAGCTGACGGTGGGCTTAGCTGACGGTGGGCTTAGCTGACGGTGGGCTTAGCTGACGGTGGGCTTAGCTGACGGTGGGCTTAGCTGACGGTGGGCTTAGCTGACGGTGGGCTTAGCTGACGGTGGGCTTAGCTGACGGTGGGCTTAGCTGACGGTGGGCTTAGCTGACGGTGGGCTTAGCTGACGGTGGGCTTAGCTGACGGTGGGCTTAGCTGACGGTGGGCTTAGCTGACGGTGGGCTTAGCTGACGGTGGGCTTAGCTGACGGTGGGCTTAGCTGACGGTGGGCTTAGCTGACGGTGGGCTTAGCTGACGGTGGGCTTAGCTGACGGTGGGCTTAGCTGACGGTGGGCTTAGCTGACGGTGGGCTTAGCACATAGCCCTGAGGTTCACCAGTCCTCTGTATAATGGTGCTCAATTTTCTGCAATCAACCTGGTCAGACTGAGGATGGTTACTTCTATCGGCAAATTGAAATGGGTCCAGTGTCTGAGAGATGTGCTTTGATAGGTCCATCACCATTTGCTCGAAGCATTGCATAGTGATGGAGGTCAATGCCAAGGGTGGTTGTCATTTGTGGCCTGTTACTCTTGCCCTCTTTGGGACTGAGATGATGATGACTAATCCAGGCAACTATGTGGTTATACACTTTGGAAAGAAGAAAGAAAAAAACAAGTTATTTGAACAATACAAATGATTACAGGACTGATAAAATGTTGGTCTTTATTGCAAGAGGTATGGAGTATTAAAGTTGCAAAGCTTTGAAGCAACTCCACAAAGCATTGATTACGCTCTGACTGGAATGCAGAGTATAGTTTAGGTCCCCATATTTAAGGAAGATGTGACTACATTCGAGGCAATGCAGAGAAGTTTCACTAGACTAATTCCTGGGAGTAAGAGACTACTTGAAAATATTCGTGTATAATACAAAATATTGTACCCCCTTTTTCCCCTCAGGAAAAGGGGGGGGGTCGCATTATACACGGGAGTAGAATTAATTTTGTTTTCTGCAACTCGCAGGGTGGCTCGGGCGGGCGAGCGGTAGTCAGTAGCGCGACTTGGGCGGGCGGGAGAGCGGTAGTCAGCAGCGCAACTCATGCAGCAGGGCGGGTGAGAGGGGGTGTTGTGAGAGGCTATATCGCGAATCATGCAGGCTGGTGGGCGGAGAGACGTCAGCGTGACTCGTGTGGGTGTGGATTAAGTTTAATAATGATGATTTTGTCATTTTAGCTCAATAAACACTTTTCTTCTTCAACCTGTCAAAGTGTCCCTTCCAAGATGATTTGGGGCCAATAAAAAGAAGGGTTGCATTATACACGGGGGTAAATTTTTTCTTCTTTCTCCCCTAAAAAATGGGCAGGGGTGTTGTATTATACATGGGTCGCATTGTACACAAATATTTATGGTAATCTATGATAAAGTTTGGTCTTGTACTCATTCCTGTACTGTAGAAAAATTGGAAGTGATCCTGTTAAGGAAGATTCTTAGCAGGGTTCATAAGGTCAGAGCAGAGGATATTATTCCCTTGTCGGGTGTATAGTTTCAGAACTAAAATGGAGGTGAAAAGGAATTTCTTGTCTCAAACAGTTATGAATCTTTATCTCAGGGAGCTCTGGAGATGGAGTCGTTGAAAGTATTCAGGGTGGAGATTGGTAGGAATCTAACTTGGAAATCTGTATATAAAAGAGGAACAAAAACTCATGATGAGACCAAGATTGGATCAATCACTTATTGAATGCAGGAGAAGGCTCTCAAGAGAACAAAAGACTTACCTGCTGCTCATGTTTCTTGTGGTGCAGGGTCTAAACCTGAAATATTGCCCAGTAACAATCAAGTATCAGATACGTTTTATTGTCACTTTAGCAAATTAAATCAAGATAACATTCTCGAGACCACAGTGATGTTACAAAAACTGCTTGACAAAAGCAGAACTACATACAAATAATTTTTGAGCGATTAAACAATGGCTCAAGTAAAGACTAGTTGGAAACTAGATGTTAAAAATGTCCACCAGTTCAAGTGGAGAAGACTATTCCCTGATCCTGAGGGGCCATTGCGGGTTGCTAGTCATGCAGCCTTCCCAGTTCACGTCACCGACCTTTCCAGGACAAGATGTTGAAAACGTTGGCCAGCATTTAGGGAAAAACAGCACCATCCAGCCCAAGTCCTGGAATAACTCATCCTCTGGATTTCACTACGAGGCCCAGGGAAACGTATTTTTAGACCTCTGAACCTGGCACAGCTCTGAGACTCCAGTCACAACTGGACGTTATTCTGATTTTGCTGCTCCATTCTTTCCTCTCTACCCCTGACAGTGGGCATCCCGAAGAGTCTGAAAAGCTGCCAGGACACAATGACACATAGTGGGCTCGACCTCCTCCTCTAGGCTGCGCCTGGATCTCCGTTATTCAGTGATTGAGTTCTCTGCAACTTCACAGCATCAGCTCAGATCATTCTGTTCAGCGCTTCCCTTTTACAGCACTCGATCCACTGTGATCCAAAGTCCAACTTCATGGAATCAAAAGCTGTGCATGGCAGCAACCGTAGTTTTTAAAAAAAAACTTTATTTAGTATTTTTTCAATAAGAATAAACAGACTTTTACAGAATAAGTAATCTAATAATAATAAAACAGTAAAACAAACCCATCCCCTCCCCCCCTCCCACAATAGATCCCTAAAGGGAAGCATTAAGGATAAACAAAAACATTCAGTAATATACAATATTGCTAAATTCATATTCTTCATATATGGTGTCCACGTCTGAACAAAAAATCATAATTATTATGTATATTGTATGTTATTTTCTCCATATAGATACACGACTTCATCTCATGATGCCATCGAACTACATTTAACTCTGCTTCATCTTTCCAAGACATGGCAATACATTTACAAGCAACTGTCAATGTTAGATGAATAAACACCGTCTGAAACTTATCCAACCCCAAGTCCACTAACGGAGTAAAATAACCTCACAAAAAAATTTTGGGATCTAAAGGAAATTGAATTTTAAACAAATTTTGAAGAAATTCCCTAATTTTAAACCAGAAAAGGATGAACTTTATCACAAAACCAAACAGAAGGTAGAAATGTTCCAACACATAATTCACACCTAAAACACAGATCTGAATTACTAAATCCAGTTTTTCAATTTTTTAGGGGTTAAATATAACTGATGCAGAAAATTATAATTAACCATAGTATATCTTACATTAATTAATTTAGTCAACCCATCATAACACCTATTTTCCCAATCCACCTGACTAATCTCACAATTTAAATTATGCTCCCATTTAATCCTAGATGTATCTAAAAAAAATTTTAACCATAGTATCTTGTAATAATACATACATCTGATATAAACCCTTATCTGAAAAATATGAAACCATAAATTCAAATTTAGTTAACTTAGAAGTTTTCATTTCTCCTCCAAAATTATCTGTCACTAATGCCCTAATTTGGTAATAAACAAACAGAGAATTCTCTAAAATCCCAAATTTCTCTTTAAGCTGATTAAATGATAAAAATTTCCCTTCTTCAAAACAACCTGCAATCTTTTTATTCCTTTAATCCATCAATCTTCTAAAACTCTATTATTCAATGAAAAAGGAATCCATTTATTTTGATATATCGGGGTTTGAACTGATAAACTACCTTTTGATCCTATTAATAAATTCCTTTTAGTCCAAATTTCTAATAAATGTTTCAAAATTGATACATTATATTTCTGTAATAAAACAGTATTCCATTTAAATACAAACTGATGGGGACAAGATTCCAATATCGCAGCCAATTCCACCCTAGTCCAACCAGGAACATTCAAAAAATCTAACATACGATTAACAAAATCTTAATTGAGCTGCTTCATAATAATTAAAAAAATTAGGTAATTGCAAATCTTCCAAAGCATCTGCCAGGTCAATTTATGCACCGCTACTCTTGCTAATTTTCCTCTCCATAAAAATTCTCAAACTACTTTATTTAAATCTTGAAAAAAGGATTTCAGAAGAGAACAAGGAATCGATTGAAACAAATATGGAATTCGCAGAAAAATTCATCTTTATACAATTTACTCGACCTATTAAAGTTGAAGGTAAATCTTTCCATTTAGTCAAATCTGCTTTAATCTTTCTCATTAACGGTACATAATTTAAATGATACAGTGATTGAAAATTTACATCAATCATTATCCCCAAGTACTTAATTTTATCAGTCCATCGAAATTTGCTAATTTGTCTACATTGATCATAATTTCCTTCAGAAATTGGCAGTATTTCACTTTCATTCCAATTCACTTTATATCCAGATAATTTTAAACAATTTTGCAAAGAAATTAAAGATTGCTCCGGATTAGTTAAATATATCAAAACATCATCAACAAATAAATTAATCTTGTATTCATCCTGTCCAATCCTTATACCTGTAATATTTTCATCCTGCCTGATAGCCTGAGCTAATGGTCAAATGACCAACGCAAATAGGGCTGGCGACAAGGACAAACTTGATGAGTTGAACGCGTTAATTTAAAAAAGGAAGAAGTTTGACCATTTTTCACCACCCTTGCTACAGGATTATTATATAGTGCCTTCACCCAACCAATAAATAAGGGTCCAAATTTATATTTTGCCAAAGCTTTAAATAAAAAATTCCATTCGACCCTATCAAAAGCTTTTTCAGTATCTAATGATACTTCCATTGGTAGGTTGGGTTGCTGACATGAAGCATTGATCAATGAAACCACTCTAAGAATATTATCCAAAGCATACCTATCTTTAATAAAACCAGCCTGGTCAGAATGTACTAATTGTGGTAAATACTTTGCTAATAATTTCGCTATTATTTTATAATCCACATTTAATAAATAAATTGGTCAATAAGAAGAAACCTTCAAAGGGTCTCTGTCTTTTTTAGGTATAACTATTATTATTGCACTCAAACACAAGTCTGGTAAAGCTTGCTCCTGAGTTACCTGATTAAGAACATCCATGAATACAGAGGACAGATCATCATAAAAAACTTTATAAAATTCAGCAGTGAACCCATCATCTCCTGGTGATTTCCCATTAGGCATTTGTTGAATAACATCCTTTATTTCTAAATCCGTAAAAGGAGAATCCAACTTTCTCACATCCTCCTCCTTCAACATTGGTAAATTTAACTCTGACAAAATGCTTCAATAGAACCATCATCTCGCACTCCCTCAGAAGGATATAATTTCTGGTAAAATGACAAAAATTGGTCATTAATTTCCTGAGGTTTAAAAGTAACTGAATTGTCCTTCCTAACAGGATTAATAATCCTTGAAGCTTGTTCAGTTTTCAATTGCCATGCCAAGACTTTATGTGCTCTGTCCCCTAACTCATAATAACGTTGCTTAGATCTTTGAATCAAACGTTCAAATTGGTCAGTTTGCAATATATTATATTTTAACTCCAATTTTGTCAAAAAAGCCTTATTATCTTCTGTAGAATTCCTCTGTAATTCCTTTTCCAACTCTGCTATGTTTTTCCAACAACTGAGACTCTACCAGAAATTTCTTCTTTTCCTTTCATGCATAACTAATGATTTGACCACGTAGAAATGCCTTTAAAGCATCCCATACAATAAAATTACTCCTGACTGTATTCTTATTCAAATCTAAATAGCAATTTGATCTTTAATAAATTTTACAAATTCTGGTTTATTCAATAACATTACATTGAACCTCCAGCGAAAAATTGATTAAGTTCCGGCCCCACACAAGAAATAAACAGCAAATAATGGTCAGAAATGATCCTGCTCTTATATTCAGCTTGAGTGAAACCTGCTTGTAAATGTGCTGATGCTAAACAAAATGTCAATCCTAGAAAATGAATCATGACGTGAAGAATAAAATGAAAAATCTTTCTCAGTGGGATTCAATCTTCTCCAGACCTCTATCAAATTCAGGTCTTTCATCAAGGAAACCAATTGAACCGCTGCTTTCGATTTTTTTCACAACTTCTGGAATTTATCCAATAATGGGTCTAACACACAATTGAAGTCTCCCCCAATCAAAATATTCTCCTTAGCTTGACCTAAAGTTAAGAAAATTTTAGACACAAACTGTTCATCAAAAACATTAGGTGCAAACACATTTAATCAAGGCCATGACTCAGCAAACAATTTACAATTAATCATTAAAATACGACCAACTGATTCCGAGAAAGAAACAAGTTCAAATGGTATTTTCTTATGAATCAAAATTGCCACTCCTCTTGCTTTTGAATTAAAGGAAGATGAAATTACATGTCCAACCCAGTCCCTCTTCAATTTCAAATGTTCTTTTTCGGTTAAATGAGTCTCCTGCAAAAAAGCAATGTTAACTTTCATCTTTTTTATATAAGCTAAAACACATTTGCAGCAACTGTAGTTGATGCTACTTTCAAGACCTTGTGAATATTTTTGACTGTGAATGAAGCAAGTCAACATTTCCTAAGGGAGCAAATAATGCGGAGCTAGCGGGACTCCACAGGCCAGGCAGCATCCATAGAGAGCAATGAACAAAGGAAATTTCAGGTCAGCACCCTTTTTCATGAGTGTCTTCATGATGCCTGACCTGCTTAGTCCTCCAGCTTCTCTTCCTTGACTCAAGTTTCCAGTATCTGCAGTTCTTGTGTTTCTCTAACATTTGCTAAGTATTGCACAAAACCATTATTTTAGATTCTAAGGATCCTGTGATCACATTAACGGTTGTGTATTGGGGGTTGGAAAAGAGATGTTGTTAGCCCACCTCTTGAATATTCTAAGTGAAGTTGGATCACCGATTAACTTTGTTTTCAAGTTCTGCAATAGGATGTAATCCTGTAATTAAACTGACATTTGGAAATGATGCATGTCCTTTTTATGTAGATGATGTGCTCTCTTACATTAAAGGTCTGATATAAATGTAAATGGTAGTTATTCTTTCCTTATTTTTCATTAGTCCAAAATCTAGTTTGTTCTTTAAAGGAAAGTACACCAAACAGTTAGGGGGAGATCAGGAATGTCTTTGAACTTCAGCTTTAAATTAGGAAGAAATTTATTTTGAAATGTTTACAAAGCTGTACTATTTTCAATCCATAGATTATGTGGTGTGCAGGAAAGAGATTGAAGCTGTTTTGGGCTCCGTGACAAGTGTTGTGCAAGATATGATTATGCTTTTGTAAGTAATGACATGACTAATCGCAAGGCAGGATATGGCCTTTGCGAGCTTTTATCCAAGACATATGGATCACCCATTTAAAGATAATTTTGGATTGGATAGTGTAAAATATTTTAGTGTCAATGCATAATAAGCTTGTGCACAAGTTTTCCCCAGGGGCTCCAGTTTCTTCCCAGCATTTGAAATGTACTGGGGGGGGGGGGGTATAGGTTAATTAGGTATAAATTGGGTGCCACAGACTCATGGGCCGTTACTGTGGTGTATGTCTAAATAAAAAAAAATTAAATGATAAAAATCAGCCAGACATATTCACTTGCTTTCAGAATCAGGTTTATTGTCATGAACAAGATGGAAGCTGCTTTCTTGAGGCACCACCTCATAAAGATATCCTAATGGAGTGAAGATTAATGCCCATAAGGGTGCTGGCTGAATTTACAATCGTCTGTAGCCTGTTCCTGCCCTGTGTATTGGCAGCTCCATACCAGTCAGTAATGCCATTAGCAGGCTCTCTACGCTGCACCTGTAGACCAAGTGTTCATGTGTTTAGACTTAATTTTTGACACATGGATGATGTTATAACTGCTTGTGGAACACACATAGTTGTAACGGCAAACTGGCCCCACTTGTCACGCGCGGTCAGTCGGGCACCCACGACAAAGACGGTGTCGTGGGACCTTCTCTTCTCATTCAGACTGGAAGGGCGCATATGCTCGTGTCAGTGTGATGCAAGTTCCAGAACGCGAGGGGTGGGACCAGACACGGCCTTAAAGGCCGCAGCGCAGAATTCAAAAGTAAAGCAGTTGTGTTACTCGAGCTCTCAGCCTGTTGTCTCAGTCTTTTCGCTGTGCTCACGTACAACCCGCTACACTGGTGACCCCAACGAGTCTCCACGTCCTGAAGACTCGGCACAATGGACCCCACAGCCATAAGCGCTGTTGTGTTGAAGCTGCAAACATTCTGGACCATCGGGCCCCACACTTGGTTTGGCCAAACGGTGGCCCAGTTCCAGATCAAACAGATATCCTCTGATTCGACGAGATACTTCTACATCACCAGCTCACTCAACCAGGAAGCTGCCTCACCAGTTGATGACCTCATCTAGGTCCCGCCAGAGGAAGGTAAATACATGACTCTTAAAAACCTCCTCATTAGCATGACGCAAGAGGGCCGCCAGACTTCTTCACTTGGACAGCCTAGGCAATAGGACACCCTCTGCCCTCATGGACCAAATGCTCACACTGGCAGAAGAGCACAAGCCCTGCCTCATATTCGAACAAGCTTTCCTCAAGCAAATCCCCGAAGACTTCAGACTCCTATTGGCCAACGCGAATTTCAGCGACCCGTGCAAGGTTGCGGCACGAACAGACGTTCTCAACCATTCCAAGTGCGAGACCCTAGACTCAGTCAAGTACGTTACACGGCCACTGCTAAGGGCAACACCCAAATCCAGTCCACCCCACCAGAAAACAGAAAAGCCAGACTCAAAATGGTGCTTCTACTGTCAGCATTGGGGGGCATCAGCTCACAGGTGCCGCAAGCCGTGTTCACTTTTGGGAAACAATGTGGCCTGCTGCCATTAGTGGCTGCGGCGGCTGACCGACTGAATAGCCTTCTCCACGTCTGGTACAGGATCTTGGGCTACAGTTCCTTATGGATACAGGAGAAGAGATAAGCGTCATTTCCCCCTATGATGCTCGAGACATGCATGAGACCTCATGGCCCGTGTCTGCGCGCAGCCAACAGTACTGCCATTAAAACTTTGGCAAGTGAATTCCTGTATGTTTCGGCTAGACAACCTTCAATTGGTCATTTGCGCTGAATTTGGTGGACAAGTCTCTATTGGATGCATATTTCCTATGGGCATACACCAGGGCAGACGATTACTCCACGCAAAGACTTTAGAAACAGTGTCTAATGAGTCATTCACCCAGCTCACTTCTGTGGAGACACTACATGGCCAATACAGCCGCCTCCTCGCTGGCTTTCCCTCAATTCTACGCCCCCAGTTCACCACCGTCATGCCAAAGCACGGCGTCCAACACCACATCGCAACACTATTACTATTGAATTACTTAACTTAACCCCCTTCTAATTCTAAGCACACATGTATGTAATGTTTGTGTAAGTTCAGAAAAGTTCTTTGGTTCACAGCCCAGTCTCACTTCTCATTCCTCCAAGTTCACTGGTTGCAGGCAATTCTTATACTGTGCACAGAATTTAACATTTAAAAAATTCACCAGGCTTTGGTGCTTGAAAGGTAAATAGTTACCACTCAGGAAGGTTCTTGTCGGTTTTCAGAGAGAGTTTTGTTGTTCCAGAACATCCACAACTGATGTACGTCCATCAGCCACTTCAGTGTCTTGCTGATGAAACTTTCCCCTTCAGTGTTCTCCAGATGATCACCTCTTTCTTTCAGGTCACCACAGAGTTCCTTTTTGTTTATTTTATTCTAAGTGAAACATTAGACAGCCAGTCTTCTCCTCTTGCATGAACCACAACGGCTTTGACAGGTCAACTTCCAAATGGGACTTTCCACAAGCTTGCCAGCTTGTCCGGTTCCAGTCCCAGCTGTCATTGCTGACTGTAACACTGTAGAAGTGATCTCTCTCTCTCTCTCTCTCTCTCTCTCTCTCTCTCTCTCTCTCTCTCACACACTCTTAGAGAGAAAGTCTGTTTGACTCTATTTCTGCTTGCAAAACCACATGACCCTCTTAGAACAGCTCCAGACAGAAAGCGGCTCCGACAAACTCTTTCATCTGTTACATTTTTGTAAACAACAATCTATTAGTGAAGGCTCTTGGGCACTCTCCAAAGCTCTTGAAAAATCTGTTGGCCCCAACATGTCTAGCATGGGGCAGAACTCCAATATTTTAAGTAAGATCTGTTTTAAAGCGTTTGTATGTGACCTACTCTAACAAACCTTTCCCAATTTATCTCCAAAAAATGTATCTATATACTCTGTCACAGTACCAAAGTCCAACAGCAGCTGGAGACGCCTCAATGATGCAACAACGCCCGACTGCTACCCCATTCCTCATATCCAGGATTTTGCAGTGAACCTGCATGCACGCAACTTTTATCAAGGTCGACTTGATCCAGGGATACCATCAGATTCCTATACACCCAGATGATGTCCAGAAGACTACAATCATCACCCCTTTTGGCCTTTTAAAATTCCTCTGTATGCCTTTCAGCTTGAAGAATGTGGCCCAGACTTTCCAGCATCTTATGGAAAGAGACTCCCTTCTTTTTCATCTACCTTTGATATCCTGGTAGCCAGGAGGATGCCCAAGGAGCACATGACACACCTGTGTCAGCTTTTCAACCACCTCGCAAAGTTTGGCCTCATCATCAATCCGGTGAAGTGCTAGTTCAGCTTCTAGGAAATTAACTTTCTGGGCCACAGGATTACCAAAGACGGTGCCACCCCCCCTCCCCCCACCCGACAAAGTGGAAGGCATACGAGAGTTTGCCAGACCAACAGCACTGAATGAGCTACAAGAGTTTGTGGGCGTGGTGAATTTTTATAACAGGTTCATCTCCACAGCAGCCAGGATTATGTGCCCTCTTTCACTCTAATGTTGGGCTTGACGAAGGTGGACGGATGAAGCTCACAACGAGGAGACCAAAGAGGCCCTGGTGTGTACAATGATGCTAGTGCACCCATGAATGGACGTACCAAAAGCCCTCGCAGTCGACATATCCAACACGGCAGTAGGCACTGTCCTGGAACAGTTGTTAATGACTCATGGAGTCCTCTCACCTTTTTCATTTGCCAACTGAAATCTCCTGAACTGAAGTCTAGCGCATTTGACAGAGAGCTTCTAGCCCTCTACTTGGCTGTCCTCTATTTCCACTACTTCTTAGAGGGTAGGCTATTCACTGTCTACATGGATCATAAGCCGCTCACTTTTGCCTTCTCCAAGTCCTCCCACCCTTGGTCTGCCAGACAGCAGAGGCACTTATCCTATGAATTTACCACCTCCATCCACCATTTCTCCTGAAAACAAAACATTTTCAGGCCAGCGGTCAACGCCTTATCGCAAAGCATCTACTACCATGATCTGGCTCGCACCCAGCAAGATGACCCCAAAACACATAGCTTCAAGACTGTGGTCACAGGGTTGCAGCTCCAAGACGTCCCACTTGATGCCAATGGCACTACGCTCTTCCACGATGTCTCCACAGGCCAACCCCGGCCACTGGTCCCCATCCAATAGAGGATAACAGTTTTTGACACGATCTACGGCTTGTCTCACTCCTCGATCTGAACGACATGCGGTCGGTATCCTCCCGATTTGTCTGGCACGGTCTACACAAGCAAATCACAGAATGGGTGAAAACCTACATGGACTGCCAGACTACAAAGGTCCAGCAACACACCAGGCACCAAGCCCAGCAGTTTGATGCTCCAACCCGCATGTTCCAGCACGTCACCTTGCCATAGTTTGACCCTTGTCAGTCTCCCGAGGGTCACGCTACCTATTCACAGTGGTGGACAGGTTCACTTGATGGCCAGAAGCCATCCCCCTCCCAGGTGCCTCCACTGTTACATACGCCAGGGCTTTCCTCTCCGCTTGGTTCTCCCGTATTGGTGTCTCAGTGCATAATAGCAACTGACCGAGCTCCGTTCACCTCTGCCCTGTGGAACGAGCTCTCCAAACTCCTGGGCAGCCAACTACAATGCACCATGGCCTACTATCCTCAGGTCAACGGGCAGTCAAGTGCTTCCATTGTCACCTGAAATCAGCACTGATTGTGAGGCTTGAGAAGCCCAACTGGGTCGATGAGCTGCCCTAGGTTCTCCAAGGGATATGCACAATGCCTAAGGATCACCTCAAAGCCTCCTCAGCTGAACTAGTCTATAGCAAGACCCTTGCAGTCCCAGGACAGTTCCCTTCAGCACCCAATCAAACTACCAGCACTGCAGTCATCCTTGAGACTGCGAGGCAAGTTGGGCTCCCTTGCACCACCACCACCACTGTGACACAATCAGCCGCCTGACAACTACCCCCTAGACTTAACTTCCTGCGAGGATGTACTCGTGCGAAGGGGCTTGCACAGGACTCCCCTTCAGCGCCCTATGAGGGACCCTACAAGGTGCTGCAAAGAAACGCATCCACCTTTACACTCAACATTGGGGTCAAGGAGGAACTGTTCACACTGGACTACTGGACTGTTTGAAACCAGCTCACCTGGTCTTATCACAACCAGTACAGGTCCCCTCACCAGCACGTAGGGGTCAGCTGCCGAGACAGCAGACCTCACCCTCGACGCAGCGTGAGGCCATCGGTGCTGGTTCTGGGGAGGGTTTGGGGTGGGGTTGTGTGGGCAACACACATAGTTGTAGCGGCGAACCGGCCCCGCTTGTCATGTGCAGTTAGTGGGGCTCCCGTGACAAAGATGGCATCATGGGACCTTCTCTTCATCGTGGAGTTCAAAGTAAAGCAGTTGTGTACTCAAGTTCTCAGCTCGTTGTCTCAGTCTTTTTACTGTGCTCACGCACAACCCATTACATGCTAAACCTTTTTGGTGAGATCTTTTGTTTACTTGCTGTATGTAACTTCACTCCACACCCATTTAAAGAAAACATTACAGTTGTGTGGGCAGATGAACAAGAAGGAATGTGGTTAATGACTGTATGCAGTAAACCATATTTTACCAGTAAATATGTGGATTTACTAACAGTGTACTGGGCTGAGGGGTGGGGAGTCCATGTAAATTAAATACATGCTCATAGACCAGAAAATGTCTGTTTGCATTGAGTCTGCTTTACATGTTCCTACTTGTTTCCTTTTTCTGTGATTATCCAAGATTTCAGTTGTGGAAAGTTTCACTCTGGGGTGAGTTCCCATTTCACAAAATGCTTAGCTCCTGATTACCTTATTAATCCTGAACTAAAAGTGAAAATTTTCTGTTCTGATACAAAATGGTTAAAAGATACTTGGTTCAAGGCCATAGTGGAATTTGGGAATAATTCAGCAACTGTTTTGCACATTGACAAGTATTTATGTTACCTTTTATTTTCCAACATTTTATTTTAAAAAAAATTAACTTTAATTTATAAATATAGCATGGTAATAGGCTCTCCTGACCCACAAGTCCTTGTCACTCATATACACTCATGTGCTCAATTATGAAATGCTTTGCGCATCTGGTGACGGAATGCATCAAAGCACACTTCCCAGAGACGCCCATTTCACTTCGCCTACAAATGGAACTATTCAATTGATGATAGTCCCTCCACTCCTTCCTAACCCATCCAGAGAATGATGCCTCGGCCAGGCTGCTTTTCGTTGACTTCAGCTCAGATTTTAATACATTCATTCCCTAGAAGGAGCTGGAGAAGCTTTCCTCGCTGGGACTCAACACCCTTCTCTGTAACTGGATTCCTGACTTCCTAATGAAAAGACTACAATCCTGGCGTGACGCAGAACATTGAGCACCATCAAGCACTGGCTCACCTCACGGCTGTGTGTTCAGCCCATTCCTGTTCACGTGACTGACCCACTACTGCATCACCAGATCTAGCTACAACAGAGTCATCAAGTTTGCAGATGACACAACAGTCGTTGGCCTCATCAGCAACAACAAAGTGTCACACTGCAGAGAAGAGGTGGAAAATTTTGTGATGTGGTGCAAAAATAATAATCTGAGTCTCAATATGGACAAGACAAAGGAGATGATTATGGACAACAGGAAGACCAGGGATGACCACCCTCTACTGCGCATTAATAGCTTGGTGGTGGAGAGAGTGGAATGCATCGTTCCTTGGAATCTACTTAAGAAGTGACTGATCCTGGTCACACATCTAGTGGTTTGTATCTTCCTTGTCAATATTTAAGAGTAGGTTATATTTGGTCCTTGTGGCTAAGGGAATCGGGGGGTATGGGGAGAAGGCAAGAACTGGGTACTGATCAGCCATGATCATATTAAATGGTAGTGTAGGCTTGAAGGGCCAAATGGCCTACTCCTGCACCTATTTTCCATGTTTCTATTTTGCAGTGTAGCCTCCGTATTACTTTTCATGGGAGTCTTCTGCAGACAGTCGTCGTTGGCATATCCACACCTGCCTCCTGAATAGTGTTTCTGATCTGTTGGTCCAACGTTTGTGGATTTTTCTTCATAATGATGAGAATTGCCATCAGCAGTGGAGGTCTTCTTCTGGAATGTTAGTCCCTTTGCAATTACTGAGCTCGCCAGTAGGCTCTTTCTTCTTGATGATGTCTCAAAGAGTTGGTTTTGGTAATTCTCAGGTTTGGGCGATGGCTCTGCCTGTTTTAGTCTTGTTTTTCAGTCTCTTAATGGCTTCTTTGACTTTCATTGGGACTCCTCTGGTCCTCATGTTGACAAACACAAAAGGTGATCAAAAACTTAGAAGCAAGCCTGCTCTCTCATACTTTCACCAGTGAAGCAATTAAACATACCTGAGAATTCACAAACTCCTGTCAAGCCAAATGCCCCAAATATTATGGTGGCGTGAAATGAGGGGACTATGGATTAAAAAGTGCTGTAATTTCTACATGGTCAAATTTATGAATATTATATAATCTTGAACAAAATATGGAATGTTCTCTTTCATTACATGCCTGCTTACAAATTTAAAACTGTGGAGCATACGGGGCAAATAAAAGAAAGTAAAAAGGTGTCTTTGTCCCAGATGTTCTGGAGAGCACTGTGCAAATAATGAATACTTTTCTGAATGTTATTTGTGAATATAGATATATATGTGTGTGTGAAATAGAAAATAAGCTCTTTTCTTAGAAGGCTGATTATAAGCAGAGTAGAAAAATGAAAATCAAGAATAACAAATGTTGGAACTCTCACAGACAGAAAATACTGGAAATATTCAGCAGGTCAGGCAGCTTTTGGAGCAAGAAAAATAGAGTTAATATTAGTTTTTCCTCACTTTTCCAGTTCTGATATAGTGTTGAAATTGAAAAGTTGACACCGCTTATAGATGAATAGTGTTCTACAACACATACAACCAACCCTTTGACACACCATGTCCATGCTTATAAGACATAAGCATAGAATTAGGCCATTCAACCCATCATCTCTTCCCCACCATTACATCATAAGCTGATCTATTTCCCCACTGCCTGGTCTTCTACCATAACCTTTGATGCCTTGGCTAATCAAGAACCTATCAATCTCGGCCAAATGACCTGGCCTCCACAAATGCCTGTGGCAACAAATTCCACAGATTTACCACCCTCTGGCTGAAGAAATTCCTGTGCATCTCTGTTCTAAGCGAACACCCTTCAATCTAAAGTTGTGCCCTCTTGTCCTAGACTCTCCCACCATAGGAAACATCCTTTCTACATCTACTCTGTCCATGCCTTTGAACATTCAAAATGTTTCAATGAAATCCCCCCCTCATTCTACTATATTCCAACAAGTGCAGTTCAAGAGTTGTCAAATGCTCTTTGATAAACCCCTTACTCCTGGAATCACAATACTCCAAGTGAGGTCTTACTTGTGCCTCATAATACCTCAACGTCCCTGCTCTTGTATTTTATTCTTCTTGAGATGAATGCCAGCATTGCAGTTGCCTTTTTCACCACTTCTTGATCTAGTCCTGGGAAATGAACCTGGTCAGGTGACAGACCTCTCAGTGGGGGAGCATTTTGGTGAGAATGACCACAATTCCCTGGCTTTAGGACTGCTATGGACAAGGATAAAAGAAGACAAAATGGTGGTGTTTAATTGGGGAAGGGCTAATTACAATGGGATGAGGCAAGAACTAGGGAGAGTAAATTAGGAACAGATGTTCATGGAAGGAAGCACTGAAGTAATTTCCAGGATGTTGAGGGACCACTTGAGCAGAGTTCAGTACAGATTTGTCCCACTGAGACAGGGAAAAGATGGTAGGAAAAGGGGACCGTGGTTGACAAAATAGGTGAGGCAACTAGTTAAGAGGAAGAAGGAAGCATCCATTATATTTAGGAAGCAAGAAACAGGAAAGGGTCATGAGAATTATATGGTCATTAGGAACTTAAGAAAGGATTTAGGAAAGCTCGAAGAGGGCATGAGAAGGCCTTGACAAGTAAGATTAAATGTAACCCTGACATTCTGTGATGAGAATGAAGGTGAGGCCGCTAAAGGATAAAGGAGGCAGAGGAGGTTGTGGAGGTGTTTCAGTGTTCACCAGAGAAAAGGACTTTGATCAGGGTGAGGTCAATAGAACAGACTTGTGTGCTGGATGATGTTGAGATTAGGAAAGAGAAAGTGCTAGATCTTCTTAAAACATTAAGATTGATAAGTCCCAGGGCCAGATGAGATATACCCCCGGGGCTGTGGGAAGGGAGAGAAGAGATAACTGAGGCATTGGGTATGATCTTTGCATCCTCCTTAGCAGGGGGGCTGTGCTAACTTTTTAGGTGCAGGAGCTCACCAAAAATGGTGACAAGGAGGTCTCGTGAGACCTGGCCTTCATGTTGTATTTGGCGTTGTATAATTAAGAGCATTGTATAATTTAATAATATGACAAGGTATTGCACAGTTGCACTCACCAATTATCAACAAGTAAAGAAATAGCAATCATGTATTTTACCAATTTAAAACTAATTACCTACTTACCAAATATCACCAATAAGAAGTTTTTCCACAAAGGGTCAGGCATAACATGTTTTTGGGGGTCTGAAGCAACTCTTCTCCTGGTGTCATCTACTGATCTGTGGTACTGCAGCCATGATATGGCATACGGCTCAGGATTCCACTGTGTAATTTAACCAACACAAGTGTTAAAACATGATTTAAGAAAATAAAGTTCATGTGACTGAATCCCCTCTCACACTCAGCAATACTAATAGGAATAACTTGCGAATAGCTCAATAATGGGTGTAAATCTTGGGAAATGCTGTGTCTGTGATTCTCAACGTAATATCTGAAGGCATTTATTATACAGAAAAAGAAAGCTTAAACCTTTTACAGAGAGATAATATTGCAGCTTCTCCATAATTAGGCAGTACTTCAGCAGGCAGAGGCCTTGATCAAGGGCCACATTCAGGGATTTCTACATACTTTGAGGTTCTGAAGTTTAGAAATTTTCAAGGATGTTGTTATGAACCATATGGTGCTGCAAATTGTTTCTAAGTCTTGTAAGAAACAGTGGATCAGTGGTTTTCAAACTGCCCCCCTAAAGTCACATTCCACCTTAAGCAATCCCTATGCCATAAAGTGCTTAAAGTGGGATGTGGGTGGGAAGGGAAGGTTGAAAACCACTGCTCTAGACCCAATTGTGACTGAAATATTTTGCTTGAGAAAAATTGTCATTGGTCCATTTGCTTTGGAGTTCTGAAACCGTGCACATGAGTCATTATTAAAACAGTGGTTTTCAAACCTTTTTTTTTCCACTCACCTACCCCTTTAAGCAATCCCGTACTAATCATAGAGCACCTAAGGCATAGGAATTGCTTAAGGAGGAATGTGAGTTTAGGGGGGCAGTTTGTAGATAATTAATGGAGATAATTTTGTTGTTGCTTGTTAAGGTAATTGCTCCAAACTTCCCCTTCACAACTGCGTCTTGAGCTTCTAGGGTCTTTGTACCCGCTTATTCATGCAGTGAACTTATGCTCCATTGGATCACTGTCTGCATAAACGATCGTAGTCGTGAATTTCGATAAATACTCTTGACAGTGAACCAAGTTCATGCAACGTGTCAAACATTAGAGCGAAGTCCAATGAAAACTGTTCTCAAGAGAGTCTTTTCAACAGACCTTCATTGGTTTTTCTGTCACTCCCAAATCTTGTTTCACCCTTCATTGCTTGTTCGAAATGAAAACACACTGCTTCATAATTTTGCCACGCTGTTGAAACTGTTCGGAATGAGCCAGCTACCCACCTGGTGCAAATATGTTGTTCTAGTTGAGAGGCACATTCAGGCACTTCCTTTTGATTTAGAGGTGATCTACTGTAAACAGAGTAAAATTTGTCCATAAATGATTGAAAATTATTAATTCCGTGAACTTCTCTCACTGAATGACCAGCTGCGAGTTCTAATCTGTGATTAAGACAAATTAGTACATCATTGTAATGTTCCCTTGAGAATTGTAGCAACACCAGATTTGACACCAAGAATTACGCTCACCCCATCACTAGCAAATGCTACAAGGTTCTGTTTCAAGTAAGAGTTATCAAGCCCGTGGTTATTGAAACAGTTCATCAGATGCTTAGCAATAGTTGCAGGTGTATAATAGTTGATCAGGTAGTTCAATTAGATCTAAAAACATAAAATGGGATCATCTTCTTTCTCACTTTCACATTTCAAATAAACTATTAGGGGAGTCTTAATGCTCAGGCTTGTTGAGTCATCCAATGAGTACAAAAATATTCCCATTTATCTGCTTGATATGGTGGCATTTTTCTTTTTCATATTGATGGCTATGTGATTAATTACCTCTGTAGCACTAGTGTGGGAATGCAGTCCAATTCCATTGTCAACACCATTTTTGTTTAGAAGTTCCAGTAAGCCAAAGTGATCACAGTATGGTCTGTCATTCTGAGCTAAATAATATGCAGAACAAAAACTGGTACAAATTGCCTTTGGGTGCGAAGCCTTCATGGTATCACATACTGAGAAGCCATAGCATTGTTAGTGAGAAAAAATTGCTTCTGTATTAGTAAGTAATCCATGGACCACCATCCACCACAGATTGCAACTGAATCAGAGCAGACAGCAGGACCTACAGTGCTTAGCAGTGTTCCTAAGTAGGTACCTGTATTACAATAACAGAAATAAAGCAAATGAGTTTTTTGTATTTTTAGCCACCTAAATTGGATCCAAGTAATCAAGTATGAAAAAAAGAACGTCTATTAAACTATTGCAGTCCTGACCCCAGCTCTTGAGTTTGGCCCTCACAGTTCTGGTCATGGCGTTCCCCCCCCCCCCCCCACTCCCCTGTCCTGGCCCCTGGCTGTCTCAGCCCCCTGCTCCTTAGCCACAAAGGGAGGTGCCGGAGGATTAGAGAATGGCAAATGTGGTCATCTTGTTTAAAAAAGGTAATGGGGAGAATCCTGGGAATTATAGTCCATTGAGTCTTACGTCAGTGGTGTGCACAATATTGGAGAGGATTCTTAAGGACATAATTTATGACCATTTGGAGAAGTACAGTCTTCTCAGTGATGGCATGGTTTTATGAACTTGACGAGCCTAATTGAGTGTTTTGAGGAGGTTACAAAAGAAATGAATGAAGATAGAGGGGGCAGAAATGGTATATATGGATTTTAGTAAAGCATTTAGCAGTTAGTGCAATGCCTTTATAACGCCAGAAATTGGAACTGGGATTTGAGTTCTGCGCTGTCTGTAAGGAGTTTGTACGTTCTTCCCATGTCTGCATGGGCTATCCCCGGGGGCTCTGGTTTCCTCCCACCATTCAAGGTGTATGCGGGTGTAGGTTAATTGGGCGGCACAGGCTTGAGGGCCAAAATGGCCTGTTACCATGCTGTATGTCTAAATTAAAAAATTTGACAAGGTCGCCCATGAGAGATTAGTTCAGAAAGTCATGAGGCATAAGAGCCATGGAACCTTGGGTGTGTGGATAAAAACTTGGCTTGCCGTAGAAAGTATTCTGCCTGGATGTCAGTCACTAGTGAAGTTGCACAGGTCTGGGACCCCTGCATTTTGTGATTTTTACAAGTGACTTCGATGAAGAAGCGGAAGGATGGGTCAGTAAGTTTGCAGATAATATGAAGGTTGGAGGAGTTGTGGATAGAGCTGAAGGTTGTCAAAAGTTACTAAAGGATATAGACAGGATGCAGAGTTGGACAGAAAAGCGACAAATCTGGATAAGTGTTAGGTGATGCATTTTGGAAGGTCAAACCTGAAGGCTGAATTAATGGTTGGAGAAAGCCGTGTGGAGGAACAGAGAGACCTTGGGGTCCAAATCCATATATCTCTCAAGATTGTTGCACAGGTTGAAAGGATAGTTAAGAGAGCTTATAGGATGTTGGGCTTCATTAGTCAGAGGATTGAGTGAAAGAGTTGAGAGTCATGTTGCAACTCAAGAAATCTCTGGAGACTACACTTGGGGTATTCAGTTCTGGTCATCTCATAATAGGAAGGACGTGGAAGCTATAGAGAGGGTGCAGAGGAGATTTACCAGGATGTTGCCTGGATTGGTTAGCAGAGCTGAGACTTTTCTCTTTGGAGCAAAGAAGGTTGAGAGAAGTCTACAAGATTCTGACAGGCATAGATAAGGTAGACAGCCATCACCTTTTTCTCAGGGCATGAGTAGCAAACACCAAAGGACATTCGTACAAAGTGAAGGGAGGAAAGTTTAGGGGAGACATCAGGAGTAAGTTTTCCACACAGAGAGTTCTGGGTGCCTGGAATGCATTGCCAGAAGTTGTGCTGGAGGCTGAAACATTAGGGGCATTTAATAGAATCTTTAGAGAGGCTCATGGATAAAAGAAAAATTGAGGGTTACAAGAGAGATAGCATTTGTGTTTTTTAGGTCGGCACAACATTGAGGGCCTGTACTGTGCTGTAATATTCTAGTTCTGTGTTCAACCTGCAAGTTTACTCTCAGGGTATCCTGCATGAGGATACCCTTGAAGGTAAATTTGCAGGTTCACCATTGTTACCACCTTCTGGGGAAACAAATTTCTCCTCTTTGTTCTGAAGGGACATTTTAGTGTTCTGAGGCTGTGCCCTCTGGTTCCAGACTCCTTCACCATTGGAAACATCCTCTCCAATAGGTTTCATTGTGATGCCCTCATCTAAACTCCAGAGTACAGCCCCAGAGTCATCAAACCTCCTGATGATGACCATTTCATTTCAAGACTCACTCTTCTGAACCATGGCCAATGTGGAAACATCCTTCCTTAGAAAAGGAACCCAAAACGCTGAATCCTACTCAACATTACATTCCTGCTTTTATATTTTCTCTCTCATGAAATAAACGGCAACAATGCATTTGCCTTCCTTGCCACCGACACTAGTTGCAAGTTAACCTTTATGCAATCTTTCACGAGGACTCCCAAGTCCCTGTGCATCCCTGATTTATGAACTCTTTGCCTGTTTAGAAAATAGCCGATACCTTTATTCCTTCCACCAAAGTGCATATCATACATTGTATTCAATCTGGTATTTCCTTGTCCAATTTCTTAATGTGTCTTAAGATTTTCTGCAGACTTAGAGCTCCCTTAACACTTCCTGCTCTCTGATCTTTGCACCACCCACAAAATTGTTCACAAAGCCATCAATCCCATCATCCAATTCATTAATATTTAACATGAAAAGAAGCACTCCCAGTGCTGAGCCCTGTGGAACACCACTAATCAATGGCAGCCAACCAGAAAAGGCTCCTTTTTTCGCTTCTGCCTCCTACCAGTTAGGCAATTTTCTATTCCGTAATGCTGCGCTGGATGGGTCACGTCTCCAGAATGGAGGACCATCGCCTTCCCAAGATCGTGTTATATGGCGAGCTCTCCACTGGCCACCGTGACAGAGGTGCACCAAAGAAAAGGTACAAGGACTGCCTAAAGAAATCTCTTGGTGCCTGCCCCATTGACCACCGCCAGTGGGCTGATATCGCCTCAAACCGTGCATCTTGGCGCCTCACAGTTTGGCGGGCAGCAACCTCCTTTGAAGAAGACCACAGAGCCCACCTCACTGACAAAAGGCAAAGGAGGAAAAACCCAACACCCAACCCCAACCAACCAATTTTCCCCTGCAGCCGCTGCAACCGTGTCTGCCTGTCCCGCATCGGACTTGTCAGCCACCAACGAGCCTGCAGCTGACGTGGACTTTTACTCCCTCCATAAATCTTCGTCCGCGAAGCCAAGCCAAAGAAGAAGAATGCGGCACAGTTAGTGTAATGGTTAGTGGTGATCCAGGTTCTTATCCCTTGCTGATTGCAAGGAGTTTATATGTTCTCCCATTGACCATGCAGGTTTTCTCCATGTGTCCCCCGTGATCCAAAGACGTGCAGGGTCAGTAGGTTAATTGGTCACATGAGTGTACTTGGATGATGTGGGCCCTACGCTGGGTCTCCAAATTCAAAAATTAAATTAATACCATGGGCTCTCACCTCGCAACCTTACGTGTGGCATCTTGTCAAAGGCCTTCTGAAAATCAAGTCGAGGACTCCCATCACCTTGGTTACAACCTCTTCTCGTTGTTACTTGCAGGCAGATGATTCAATACCTCCAATTTCACAGCAGTTTTATCCAACAGCTACCAGGCTGTAATTTTGAATATCTATCCCTTACTATTTAGGATATATTTTTCTCCGTTGGCATTTTGTGATAAATATAATGTGTACTATTGTAGTTGGTGTATATTACATACGTGTGTGGCTACAGCAAGTAAGAACTTCAGTGCATCTGTACTTTGTATCCACAAGTACAATTACAAGATACAGACACTCTGAAGGGACTCTTTTATTTCCCTTTCTCCAATTATTGGGGATGCTGGGCAATGTCAGTGTGGTCTCTGCATGTCTTTATGGCAAGCAAAAGTCGCTGAATTTTGCGTATTATTACACTTGAATGTTGGACATATACACTTGACAATAAGCTGTCATTACCTTTGCCTCACACCATTACCAGCTGGCGTAACGGAAGCCGCACCAGCAGCAGATTTTCACCCTCTGATGGGATGACTTCTCTGAGTCTTAAACTTGGGGCTCCTCCTTCTGAGCATTGGACTTGTGTTCTTCAAACTGTTGGAGGATGGAGCCTCTCAATGTTTACTTTGTAAATCTATAACTCTAAAAAACATTTTGAAACTTCACCACAACGTCACAGTAGATTTTGTTTTTTGACTACAGAAGTATTGGGTGTTGTTGCCAAACGACACGTTCTGTGTCTCAAAGTTACCGCTCTGATTATCCAAAATCGATTTCTCCAAAGTCCTACATTTATAAATGAGGATATCCGAAACAAATCGAAAATGCTCGTTTATCTGAAACTTTTTTTGGAGCCAAACTGACTGGGGATGTCGGGCTCCTGGTGGTGGCAGCAACAGATCTTGGGCTCCCGGTGGTGGCAACGGGAACCTCAAGCAGGAGCAGGATCCTCGGGTTCCTGGTACGAGCAGGGCCTTGGTGGGGAAGTGTCGGTGATTGGCAGTAGCCAGCAATTTTTTGGGGTAAGAATTAAACATTATTTTAATGCTTAAAAAGCCTTACCTTATTGTTGAAACACTGTTACAAGAGATTTTCTGTTGCTACTGGACCGGTTTTTAAAAAAAATGACCAATTCTCCGAAAAAACCATTAATCCAAAATAGGCTCAATCCTGACCATTTTGGATAATTGTTGCCTTCACAGGATATGGTGTAGATGACGCAAGTTGGGATTGATGTGGCAACTTTACTATCCTTTTCAACCTCATTCTCGTGCCTTCTCCACACAACCTTTGATTTCCTTCCTAATCAAGAATCTAGAATCCAGCACAGTTGCCGTAGAGGTTAGCGCAACGCTGTTACAGCACTAGCGATTGAGACTGGGCTGGCTGTAATGAGTTTGCACATTCTCTTTTTTTAAAATTTTTTTATTTTTCACACCATAAACCACACTGACCAAGATACATACATTTTCCTTTTCAAATATTTACAGTGTCATTTTCTATCCCCCCCCACTCCTCCCATCCCACCCTCCCTCCCTCCCCCCCTATTCATTTAAAGTACAAAATCTAAGACACATTAAACCAGTCAAACAATGTTGTCATTCAATAAAAATAAACAAGAAATTCCACTGAGTCCATTCTTTTCATTTCCTTCTCCTTTCGTTAATTTAGGTGGTAGATGTCCCCGGTAGGTTTTCTCTATTGTGTTTCATGTATGGCTCCCATATTTGTTCAAATATTTCAATATTATTTCTTAAATTATATGTTATTTTTTTCTAATGGAATACATTTATTCATTTCTACATACCATTGTTGTATTCTCAAATTATCTTCCAATTTCCAGGTTGACATAATACATTTTTTTTGCTACGGCTAGAGCTATCTTAACAAATCTTTTTTGTGCACCATCCAAATCAATTCCAAATTCTTTATTTTTTATGTTACTTAGGAGGAAGATCTCTGGGTTTTTTGGTATATTGTTTTCTGTAATTTTATTTAATATATTTTTCTACTTTCTCACATGTCCAGACTGCATGAATTGTTGTTCCCATTTCTTTTTTACAACGAAAACATCTGTCAGATACTGTTGGGTCCCATTTATTTAACTTTTGAGGTGTAATGTATAACCTGTGTATCCAGTTATATTGTATCATATGTAACCTCGTATTTATTGTATTTCTCATCGTTCCAGAGCATAACTTCTCCCATGTTTCCTTCTTTATCTTAATATTTAAATCTTGTTCCCATTTTTGTTTAGTTTTACCATTTGTTTCCTCATTCTCCTTTTCTTGCAGTTTAATATACATATTTGTTATAAATCTTTTGATTGTCATTGTATCTGTAATCACATATTCAAAGTTACTTCCCTCTGGTAACCTCAGACTACTTCCTAATTTGTCCTTCAAGTAGGATCTCAATTGGTAATATGCCAACACTGTATCTTGAGTTATATTGTATTTATCTTTCATTTGTTCAAAGGATAATAATCTATTTCCTGAAAAACAATTTTCTATTCTTTTGATCCCTTTTTTCTCCCATTCTCTAAAGGAAAGGTTATCTATTGTAAAAGGGAGTAACTGATTTTGCGTCATTATTAGTTTTGGTAATTGGTAATTTGTTTTATTCCTTTCTACATTAATCTTCTTCCAACTATTGAGCAGATGATGTAATACTGGAGAACTCCTACGTTGTACCAATTTTTCATCCCATTTATATAATATGTGTTCAGGTATCTTTTCCCCTATTTTATCTAGTTCTAATCTAGTCCAATCTGGCTTTTCCCTTGTTTGATAAAAATCTGATAGGTATCTTAATTGTGCGGCTCTAATTTTTAAAGTTTGGCAATTGTAAGCCTCCTTGTTTATACCATTCTGTTAATTTATCTAGTGCTATCCTCGGTTTCCCCCCTTTCCATAAAAATGTCCTTATAATTTTCTTTAACTCCTTGAAGAATTTCTCTGTCAAGTGTATTGGCAATGCCTGAAATAGGTATAGTATCCTTGGGAAAATGTTCATTTTAATACAGTTTATCCTTCCTATTAGTGTTAGTGGTAAATCTTTCCAATGCTCTAAATCGCCCTGTAATTTTTTCATTAGTGGATAATAATTGAGTTTATATAGATGGCCGAGATTTTTATTCATTTGTATACCTAGGTATCTTATTGCTTGCATTTGCCATCTGAATGATGATTCCTTCTTAAATTTTGAGAAATCTGCATTATTCATTGGCATTGCTTCACTTTTATTTACGTTAATCTTGTAACCCGACACTTCTCCATATTCCTTCAATTTCTTATATAATTCTTTTATTGATAGTTCTGGTTCTGTTAAGTATACTATAACATCGTCCGCAAATAGACTGATTTTATATTCCTTGTCTTTTATTTTTATCCCTTTTATTTTATTTTCTGTTCTTATCAATTCTGCTAGTGGTTCTATAGCTAACGCGAGCAATAAGGGTGATATTGGGCATCCCTGCCTTGTTGATCTGCTTAAATTAAATAGCTTTGATATATATCCATTTACTGTCACTTTCGCCAATGGCCCCTTATATAATACTTTAGTCCAATTAATATACTTCTCTGGTAAACTGAACTTTTACAATACTTTGAATAAATAATTCCACTCTACTCTGTCAAAGGCCTTCTCTGCGTCTAAAGCAACTGCTACTGTTGGCACTTTATTCCCTTCAACTGCATGAATTAAGTTAATAAATTTACAAATATTGTCTGATGTCCGTCTTTTTTTAATAAATCCAGTTTGGTCTAGATTTACCATTTTAGGTACATAATCTGCTAATCTGTTTGCTAATAGTTTAGCTATTATCTTATAATCTGTGTTAAGTAACAGATGCGAGTGGATCTTTCCCTTGCTTTGGTATTACTGTAATTATTGCTGTTTTACATGAATCTGGTAAGCCTTGTGTTTTGTCAATCTGGTTGATTACTTCCAGGAGGGGAGGAATTAATAAATCTTTAAATGTTTTATAGAATTCTATTGGGAATCCATCCTCTCCTGGTGTTTTATTATTTGGTAGTTTTTTTATCATCTCTTGTATTTCTACTATTTCAAATGGTTCTGTTAATTTATTTTGTTCCTCTATTTGTAATTTTGGTAGTTCAATTTTAGTTAAAAATTCATCTATTTTGCCTTCTTTCCCTTCGTTTTCAGTTTGGTATAATTGTTCATAGAATTCTCTAAAGTTTTCCTTAATTTCTTTTGGATTATATGTAATTTGTTTGTCTTTTTTCCTTGATGCCAATACCATTTTCTTAGCTTGTTCTGTCTTAAGCAGCCATGCTAGAATTTTGTGCGTTTTTTCCCCTAGTTCATAATATTTCTGTTTTGTCTTCATTATATTCTTCTCCACCTTATATGTTTGTAGTGTTTCATATTTTATTTTTTTATCTGCCAATTCTCTTCTTTTTGTTGTATCTTCCTTCATTGCTAATTCTTTTTCTATATTTACTATTTCCCTTTCCAACTGTTCTATTTCCCGATTGTAGTCCTTCTTCATCTTGGTTACATAACTTATTATTTGCCCTCTAATGAACGCTTTCATTGCATCCCATAGTATAAACTTATCTTTCACTGATTCTGTATTTATTTCAAATTACATTTTAATTTCAATGAATTCTCTAAAATCCTGCCTTTTAAGTAGCATGGAGTTTAATCTCCATCTATATATTCTTGGAGGGATGTCCTCTAACTCTATTGTCAATATCAAGGGTGAATGGTCCGATAATATTCTAAGTTTGCACATTCTCCATGTATCTGTTTGGGTTCTCCCTGGGGGCTCTAGTTTCGTCCTACTGTCCGAAACGCACCAGGGTTGTAGGGTAATTGAGTGGCATGGGCTCGTGGGCCGAAATGGCCTGATACTGTGCTGTATGTCTAAATTTATAAATTTAAATTTATATACTTAATAAAACACTGGTTAGAGTCCATTTGCACTTCTGGCCACTTCACTATAGAAAGTAAATGACTGCCCTGGGGAGAGTGCAGAGGACGTTGCCCTGACTTTAGTAATGGATGAAAATGAACAGACTGGGCCTCTTTACATTGGAGAAAAGGATGCTGAGGTTGACCTACTAAAAGAGTACAAGATAATGAAAAGCATAGATAGTAAAACTTCTCTTTCCATGATAGGGGAGAGGCACAGTTTTAAGGTGAGAGGTAAAAGATTAAATGTATCTTTTTGCACAGAGAATGGTTGATGTCTAGAACACACTGTTGGAAGTAGTGGTTATGGAATCCTATACAAAAATGTATAGAATCCATCTTCACAGTCAGTGAAGATCGGTAAGAACTTCTCCACAATCTCTATCAGTACCAGAGCACTGCAGGGCTGTGTTTTTAGCCCCTTGCTTTACTACTCTACACCTCCGAATGTGTGGGTTGGTATGACAATAACACCATCTACAAATTTGCTGACGGGTTGTATAAAGGAAGGGGATGAGTCAGCGTACAGGATGGAAATTGGAAACTTTGCTGAATGATGCACCAACAACAGTGTCACCAAAACTAAAGAGCTGATTGTTGTCTTCAGAACAGGAGAGCCAGAGGAATGCAATCCAGTGATCACTGGGAAATCAGAGGTGGAGAAGATAAGTAAATTTAGGTCCTTGGGAATCACTATCTCAGAGGGTCTTTCCTGGACCCAACACACCAATGGCATTGTGAAGAAAGCATGCCAGCGCCTCTACTTCCTCAGGAGTTTATGGAGATTTGATATGATATTGGAAACCCTGGCAAATTTCTACAGAGGTGTGGTGGAAAGTGTGCTAACCGGCTGTATCATGGTATGGAAACACCAATGCCCCTGATCATAAAGCCCTCAAAAAGGTAGTGGACACAGCCCAGGACATCACAGGCAAATCCCTCTCCACTATTGAGTACATCTACAGCAGTGGTTCCCAACCTTTTACTTTCCACTCACATACCACTTTAAGTATTCCCAATGCCATAAGTGTTCTGCAATTAGTAAGGGATTGCTTAAGGTGGTCTGTGAGTAGGAAGCGAAGGTTGAGAATCACTGCTCTAGATCCAATTATTACTGAAATATTTTGCTTGAGAAAAATTCTCATTGGCCCATTTCCTTTGGAGTTATGAAACTGTGCACATAACGAATCAATTTGGAATGATTCAAACAGTGGTTTTCAACCTTTTTCTTTCTACCCACATCCCACCTTGAGCAATCCCTTATTAATCACAGAACACTGATGGCATAAAGTGGGATGAGAGTGGAAAGTAAAAGGTTGGGAACCACTGATCTACAGGGAACACTGCTATTGGAGAGCAGCAGCAATCATCAAAGATGCTCATCATCCACCCAGCACACTCTCTGTTCTCGCTGCTGTCATCAGGAAAGAGGTTTAGATGTGACAAGACTTGCACCCCCAGGTTCAGGAACAGCTGCAACCCCTCCACCATCAGACTCCTCAATGACAAACTCAAACAAAGACTCATTTTAGGACTCTGACATGTGTGCTTTATTGATTTTCTTTTTGTTGTCTTTGAATTGCAGTCAGTTTTTTTACCCATTCATTATCTATTTACAGTTCTTTGTTTACATGTTTAATTTTATTTTTGCACTACCAATTAGTGGTCATTCTGCCATGTCCGCAGGAAAAAGGAATCTTAGAGTTGTATGTACTCTAACAATAACTTTGAAATCTAAGTCTAATCTTTGAGGCAGTTAAAGAGACAAGCCACGAAAGGATACAGTCTGAATGCTGGCAAATGGGTTTAGTCAGGAAGAGAAAACAGGGAGGGTGCAGAAGGATGTAGCCAGTTGATGTAGTTTGCATGTTAGATGACATGTTAGATTACACTAAACTTGAATTTATTGCTGTGAATGACTGTGGAGGCTGTCATTGGGTATATTTAAGACTTGAGGCAGATAGTTTCTTGATTAAGAATGGAATCAAGTGTTATATGGAGAAGGTTGAAAGGAGAGTAGATCAGCCATGATGGTAGTTATCTGACTGCATCTAATCAGACCTGCCTTTCCATCGGTTGAGCTTGGTAAACAAGAAAGACCGCAGATGCTTGGAAAATGGAGCAGTGTAAAAATTGCTTGAGGTTTGTTACCATGCATGGATTTTATCTGACCCACTGGGTTCTTTCAGTGTTTTGTGTAGCTCAGTAAACACTTGATGTAGACAAATTAGGACAAAGAACATGTTTCAATTCAGTAAAACTATGATGTTCATAAAAGTGAGTGTTAATTTCAGTTTATCTGTTTGGAGGAAGTGAAAAAAAAGAGTAAATTAGAGACGGTAAAGAGAAAAAAATAGAATCTGTGAAGTTGAAAAGCTGGAATGCTGGAAAAACCCAGCAGATCTGGAATGCGTGGATTGGGATGTTTTTTGGGGGGCGAAGATGTGCAAGTTAAGTGGAAGACCTTCAAAGGTGAAATTTTGGGAGTACAGAGTTTGATGTTCCTATCAGGATTAAAGGCGAGGTTATCAGACCAAAGGGATATAGGGGATCAGGTTCTGGAAAAGAAGAGGACTAGAGCATGTAGAGGCAACACGGAGCAAGTGAGGAATTTGAGGAGTATAAAAAATTCAAGAAAAACCTCAAGAAAGAAATCAGGGAGGTTAAAAATTCACGAGGTTGATTTGGCCGACAATGTGAAGGAAAATCCTAGGGGTTTCTACAGGTATATTAAGAGCAAAAGGATGGTAAGGGTCAAAATTGGTCTCCTTGAAGATCACTGTGGTCGGCTTTGTATGGTGTCTAAAGAGATTGGGAAGATCTGAAATTTTTTTTTCATTAGTATACTCTCAAGAAATTGACACAGTCGTGGGAAGTAAAGGAAAACAAGCAGTGAGGTCATGGAAGCTATAGAGATTTAAAATGAGGAAAGGCTTGTTATCATAGAACACTACACCACAGAAACAGGCCCCTTTGGCCCTTCGAGTCTATGCTGAACTATTATTTTTGTCTCGTCTCACTGACTATGTACTGCATCCAGTATATAGCCCTCTGTACCTCACCCATCCATGAACCTTCTTAAATATTAAGATTGAGTCCGCATTCACCACATCACTCCCACCACTCTCTGTGTGAATAATTTCCCCCTAGTGTTCCCCCTAAACATTTCCCCTTTCACTCTTAACCCATGTCCTCTGATTTGTATCTCATCCACCCTCAGTGGAAAAAGCCCATCTACATTTACTCTGTCTATTCCCCTCATAATTTTAAATACCTCCATCAAACCTCCCCTCATTCTCTACGCTCTGTGGAATAAAGACCTAACCTGTTTAACATTTCCTTGCAACTCAGTTTCTGAAGTCCAGGCAACATCCTAGTAAAGCTTCTCTGCATGCTTTCTATCTTACTGATATCTTTCCTGTAGTTCAGTGACTAAAACTGCACATAATACTCCATATTTGGCCTCACAAATGTCTTATACAACTTTACCAGAACATTCCAGCTCCTCTACTCAATATTTTGAATTAGGAAGACCAATATGACAAAAGCTCTCTTTACAACCTTGTCCACCTATGATGCCACTTTCAGGGAATTATGTAACCATATTCCCAGGTCCTTCTGTTCTACTGCACTCCTCAGTGCCTACCACTCACTGTGTATGTCCTTTCTTGGTTTGTCCTTCCAAAATACAATTCCTAACTTGTTTGCATTAAATCTCATCTGCCATTTATCAAGCTGTTTTTCCATTTATCAGCCCAGATCCCTTCTGCAAGCTTTGAAAACCTTTTCTCTCCATATTTCCTCCATTCATAGTGTCATCTGCAAATGTGCTGATCCAATTGACCACATTCTCATCCAGATCATTGATATAGATGACAAACAACAATGGTCCCAGCACTGATCCCTGAGGCATACCACAAGTCACAGAGCTACAGTCTGAGAAGCAATCATCCACTACTACTCTCTGTTTTCTCCCATCCAGCCATTATCTAATTCAGTTCACTACTTCATCATAAATGTCTAGCGTCTGGACCTTCCTGACGAACCTCCCATGTGGGACGTCAAAGGCCATGTAGATAACATCTACAGCCTTTCCCCTTCATCAACTTTCCTGGTAACCTGACCAAACCCATGTTAATTATCCCTGATCAGTTTCTAGCTATCCAAATAATTGTGTATCTGAACTCAGAACAGCTTCCAATAATTTACCTATAACTGACATCAGGTTCACTGGCCTATAATTTCCAGGGTTACTTTTGGAGCCTTTTTTTTTTAAACAAAGGAACAACATGAGCATGGAATTGAGGGGTGAAGGACGCATGAGGGTGCTAATAGGGGTATATGACAGACCACCAAATGGCCAAGGAAATTAGAGGAACAAATTTGTAGGGAGATAACGTATATGTGTGAGAATCATAAGGTAGTGATCATGGGAAATTTTAACTTCTCTCACATTGATTGGGATACCCATACAGTTAGAGGGCTGGATGGGCTAGAGTTCGTTAAATGTGTTCAAGATTGTTTTCTAAATCAATTAGTAGAAGAACCGACTCGGGACGGTGTAATACTGGATCTCCTGTTAGGGAACGAGCTAGGTCAGGTAGAGGACATTAATGTTGGAGAACAAATTGGGTCTAGTGATCATAACTCTGTTAGTTTTAGGGTAGTTTTAGGGAAGAGCAAGGAGGGGCCTAAAGTTGAGATTCTGGATTGTAGAAGAGAAAATTTCAAAGGAATAAGAAAGGATTTGGGGAGTCTTGAGTGGGACAGGATATTTTCAGGTAAGGATGTAAATGAAAAATGGAGGATATTCAAAAAAGAAATTTTGAGGGTACAGAGTAGATATGTCCCAGTGAGGATCAAAGGAATGGCTGGAAGTCATAGGGAGGCTTGGTTTTCGAGGAATATTGGAAATTTGGTTAGGAGAAAAGGGGAGGTGTACAAGAGGTATAAAGAGCAGGGAGCTGAGAATTTGAAGGAGGACTACAAGGAGTATAGAAGGAATCTTAAGAAAGAAATTAGAAAGGCCAAAAAAAGGCACGAAGTGGCTATGGCAGACAGAGTAAAAATAAATCCAAAGGGTTTCTATAGGTACATTAAAAGTAAAAGATTAGTGAGGGATAAAATTGGACCCCTTGTAGATAGCGAGGGTAGGCTGAGTGAGAAGTCTGAGGAAATGGGGGAAATTTTAAATGATTTCTTTGCCTCGGTATTCACTAGGGAAAAAAATGTTGAACCAGTTGAAGTAAAGAAAAATAGTGGGGAGGTCATGAAGCATATAAGGATAACCGAGGAGGTAGTGATGTCTGTGTTGAAAAAGATAAAGGTGGATAAATCTCCGGGACTGGACAATATATTCCCAAGGACACTCAGGGAGGCTAGTGGACAGATAGTGGGGCCATTAACAGAAATATTTAGGATGTCACTGGCCACGGGGGTAGTGCCAAAGGATTGGAGGGTGGCACATGTGGTTCCTCTGTTTAAGAAAGGGTCCAAATGTAAACCTGGGAATTATAGGCCCGTGAGTCTGACGTCTGTGGTGGGCAAGTTGATGGAAAGTGTTCTGAGGGATGGTATTTACAAATTTTTGGAGGTACAGGGATTGATAGGGAGTAATCATCATGGTTTTGTCAGGGGTAGATCATGCTTGACAAACCTGATTGAGTTTTTCGAGGAGGTTACAAAAAAGGTTGATGAAGGGAAAGCTGTGGATGTTGTCTATTTAGACTTTAATAAAGCTTTTGACAAAGTTCCCCACAGGAGGTTAGGAAAAAAGGTGGAGGCATTAGGTATAAATAAGGAGATAGTGAAATGGATTCAGCAGTGGTTAGATGGAAGGTGTCAGAGAGTAGTGGTAGAAAATTGTTTGTCCAATTGGAGGCCGGTGACTAGTGGAGTTCCTCAGGGTTCGGTCCTGGGTCCACTATTGTTTGTTATATATATTAACGATCTGGAAGTAGGGGTGGAGAATTGGATAAGCAAGTTTGCGGATGATACAAAGATTGGTGGTGTTGTGGACAGTGAGGAAGATTACCGTAGATTAAAAGGTGATTTAGGAAGGCTGGAGGTGTGGGCTGAGAAATGGCTGATGGAATTTAATACCGATAAGTGTGAGGTGTTACATTTTGGAAAGGCAAATCTAAATAGGTCATATGCATTAAATGGTAGGCTATTGAGATGTGCAGAGCAACAAAGGGATTTAGGAGTTGTGGTAAATAGTACCCTCAAGGCTGATACTCAGGTAGATGGTGTGGTGAAGAAGGCATTTGGAATGTTGGCCTTCATAAATCGGAGTATTGAATTCAAGTGTAGGAGGTTATGATGAAATTGTACAAGGCATTGGTGAGACCAAATTTGGAGTACTGTGTACAGTTTTGGTCACCAAATTATAGGAAAGATATAAACAAAATAGAGAGAGTGCAGAGAAGGTTCACGAGAATGTTGACAGGATTTCAAGGTTTGGGTTACAGAGAAAGGTTGTGCAGACTAGGGCTTTTTTCTCTGGAGCATAGAAGATTGAGGGGGGACTTGATAGAGGTGTTTAAGATTTTAAAAGGGACAGAGAGTAAATGTGGATAGGCTTTTTTCAATTAGGAGTGGGGGAGATTCAAACTAGAGGGCATGGTTTAAGATTGAAGGGGGAAAATTATAAGGGGAACATGAGGGGAAATTTCTTTACGCAAAGGGTGGTAGGGATGTGGAATGAGCTTCCGGCAGACGTGGTTGAGGCGGTATCATTGATTACATTTAAGGAAAGACTGTATATTTACATGGAGAGGAGAGGACTGGAGGGGTATGGACTGGGTGCTGGTCAGTGGGATTAGGAGGGTGGGGATTTGTTACGGCATGGACTAGTAGGGCCGGACTGGCCTGTTCAGTGCTGTAAGTGGTTATATGGTTACCCTCCAAACCTCTGGCACCACCCCTGTGGCTAAGGACATTTTAAATATTTCTGCCAGAGCCCCTACAATTTCTAAACTAGCTTCCCTCAATGTCTGAGGGAATATCTTGTCAAGCCGTGGGGATTTATCCACCCTTATTTGCTTTAAGACAGCAAACCCTTCTTCCTCTTGAAGCTGTATAGGTTCCATGACCTCATTGCTTTTTTAACTTCCTTCCTACTCTTGTGCCCATTTCTTGAGTGAATACTGAGGAAAAAAAAACATTTAGGATGTCTCCTATCTCTTTTGGCTCCATACAAAGCCGACCACTCAGATCTTCAAGGGGACCAATTTTGTCCTTACCATCCTTTTGGTTTTAATATAATTATAGAAACCCTTAGGATTTCTCTTCATATTGTCTGCCAAAGCCACCTCATGTGCATTTCTTTCTTAAGGTTTTTCTTGCATTTTTTATACTCCTCAAATCTCTCACCTGCTCCATGTTGCATATACCTGACAGGAACATCAAACTCTGTACTCTCAAAATTTCACCTTTGATGTTATTCCCTTACATCTTGAGGCAGGTTGGTGTAGAAATTGCAGGTGTTCTAGCAGAAATATTTAAAATGTCTTTAGCCATGGGTATGGTGCCAGAGGATTGGTAGATAGCTCACATTGTTCCATTGTTTACTCCGAAAGTAACACTGGAAATTATAGGCCAGTGAGACTGATGACAGTACAGGTACATGATCCTTTATCCAGGCATCTAAAATCTGGAAAGCTCCAAAATCCAGCAAGTGGGGACCGGCGGTCGGGGGAGGTGGCCAAGGGACCAGCGGTCCGAGGAGGCGGCCGGGCGGTTGTGGGAGGCGGCCGAAGGACCGGAGTTGGGGGAGACAGTCGAGGGACCGCGGTTGGGGGAGACGGTCAAGGGACCGCGGTTGGGGGAGACGGCCGAGGGACCGGCGGGTGGGGGAGATGTCTGGGCGACCGAGGGACCACGGTTGGGGAAGACGGCTGGGCGACTGGAAGGGGGTGGGGGTGGATATGGCAGCACAATTCAGGTGGGCTTTCTGAAATCTGGAAAAATTCAAAATTTGGAACACACTGTCCCCCGAGGGTTCCGGATAAAGGATCATGTACCTGTAGTAGTAAATTATTGGCAGCTGTTCTAAGAGATTGGATATATAATTATTTGGACAGCCAGGGACTGGTTAGGGATAGTCAACATGGCTTTGTGTGAGGTAGGTCATGTTTAACCAAGCTTAGAATTTTTTTGTTGCGTTTACCAGGAAAGTTGACAAAGGAAAGGCTGTGGATATTGTCTACGTGGACTTTAGTAAGGCCTTTGACAAGGTCCCACATGAAAGGTTAGTCAGGATGGTTCAGATGCTCAGTATTCATGGTGAAGTAGTGAATTGGATTTGACAATAGGTGGATAGGAGAAGCCAGTGAGTAGTGATGGATGACTGCTTCTCAGACTAGAGGCCTGTGACTTGTGGTGTACCTCAGAGATCAGTGTTTGTCATCTATATCATTGATCTGGATGATGTGGTAAATTGGATCAGCAAATTTGCAGTTGACACAAAAAAATCCACTTTCAGATGGCCACAATACCTGACTGTAAAGCTGCACATTATTCTCCTGTGCAGGTGGCCATCTGAAACCGGAGAAGCTGGCCAGGAGGTCTCTACTTACCGAACCCTCCTCCAGGAGGTGTAATATCCTGCTTTGAGTATCGGTCCTGTTGCAGCTGAAAGCGGCCGGGCTGCCAGGGGTCGTCGTCGCAGTGACGTCATCAGCCATCGACTGTGTGAGCTTCATCGCCTGCAGCTATCTGAAGAGGAAGCAGGATTGCGGTTTGATGTGCTCGGTAACGAATTCCCTTTGTCTGTCAACCACTGCCGGTTAGGGAGGGCAACTCTGATCACAACACACCCTGGCGGCCCTGGTTCAGCGGCCGTTGCCCAGCCCCGCTCCTCCTGCCGGCACCGCATTTGTGTGACGTTCGACATTGTGTACTGCAGACACGGAGCGTGTAGATTTCCCGAGCTGTGCCAGACTCCAGGAGAACTGGGAATGCGATGAGAACTGATGGTTGCGTCACATCCCAAGCAGCTGATCACTGCAATTTGATGGACCTTCTCACCTTAAAGTTACAACACATCGTGTCCCTAAGCCTTTTTTAAAAAAATCGACAGACCCTTTGACAGCTCCGCTTCGGTGTTTGTTCCCCCGGACGGGTTAACTTCCTCATTCATCTCTGGTTGAATTCACTCCGTGAACCAGACAGACTCACCTCTGCAGCTTTAACGTGGGCTAAGAACGGCACTGAGTAACTCACTAACCATGGTCCTCCCAGTTACAGCCCGACGAATGAAGCTCAAGGGACTGAGAATTAAATGGGGCAATGCCTGTGTGATGGTAATATGGTTAAATTATTACATTAACCCAACAGTTCTGTTTACACGGATACTTAAATCAAAATGCTAAGGTTACGCAAAGAGAAGGGACTCGAGTCCTCCAGCCACTCCATTTACTATTCAATAAAGCACTTCAATATGAAACCAACTCACATACATTAGAATAGATTTTGCTCCACAAATAGACGTGTCGGAATGGCACTGACATTCAGTCATCATTCAGGACATTGCTCCACATTAACAAATATGGTTGTGCATTTGCATGTGATCAAACTTGGAAATAATTTTGATGGGGGAGGGGAGTATCAATATGGATTTTAAAATGTACTGTTTTTGGTAGTTCCTACTGACCAATCTGCACTTGTCCAGGGCTCAAGACGACTTTGCGGCACTCTCGGAGCTGCCTCTCCGCTCTGTTTTTCTGGGCTGCATCTTGCCAAGGTGGAGGATGGAGCCGGGTGACTTGGGGCAGATTTTTCGTCCATTCAATGCAGAACTCCTGCAAACATATCCAAGATGAACTTGTCCTCGCTAGGGGTGAGGTGGGTTGCGAAGGATCGCTCTATCTGGCAAAGAAATATGCGCTCACAATACAAGAAATTAGATGCTAAACAGGTTAGGACTTTGTTCCCTGGAGTATAGAAGAATGAGGGGAGATTTGATAGAGATATTTAAAATTATGAAGGGGGTAAAGAGTAAATGTAGATAGGCTATTTCCTCTGAGGGTAGGCAACATGCAAACCAGAGGAGATGAGTTATGAGTGAAAGGGGAAAGTTTAGGCCTATTTGTGCCCTGTAATGCTCTCTCATTCCAGATCAGCATGTGGAGGGAGAGGAGACACCATCACAGATAGATGACTTTGGACCAGAACTGGCTGTTCTAATGTAATCAAATAAGACTAGTTATCTGAAATAGATGAGTTCAGCATTGAGTCCTGCTAGCTATGATATACTGAGAAGACAAGGCACTGGATTTCAGTTTTTATTGAGCTTTGTGGGGTTGGTCTAAAGCAGGCATTCTCAATCTTTGGCCCCTTAAGAGTCAACGCAAAGTTTATGGGCCTCCTTCCCTATGAAGCTGCCAAGTTTAATTGGTTTCATCCGTACTTTCTTCCACCGACTACATAAAACACATTAAAAAAATTGTGATTTCAGTCCATGCTCACCTTGGATGTGTTGTGGCCCGCAAGGGTTTTGTGTGTGGTGGGGTGGGGGGGGGGGGGGGCGGGGGGGCAGGGTTGGGTTGGTGTACTGCTCCTGTTGAGAATGGCTGGTCTAGAGGGCCAAGGATGAGAATATCAGAGTGGGATGGAGTGGAAATTCAGGTCCACTCTTGCGCTGTGACCGAGGTGTTCTGCACATCAAAAAGGTTATTATAGTTTGTTGTAGGTGCAATATCATTCAGTGCTGTTAAAATTCTAAAACTAAACTGGGAAACACAAAATTTGTCTGAGATTAAGTACTTTTCTCATGTACAGGCAGTTTTTTGTGCATAGCCTCAGCCTTTGTTCGGAATGTGAACTTGATAATATTGTCCTGATGCCTTTGATTGTCTGGTCTTCTTTACTAAGGAAAAAAGAAGAGAATAATTCTCAAAATAATATTACTGAGAAACTATGAAGAAATCATATTGTTTCAAATGTTTGTTGAAAAATGATCAGATTGCGGGGATTTCCATCTCTTCCAGTCATGGACTAATTTGTTTGGCATGCAAAACTCATGAGGTCATATTTGAGGTACTCAGTAACATTGGTTTGTAATTAAATACAGAACTAATTGCTGGGGTTGGGCCAGATTTGGAAGCATTAATGGGACTTTTGGGGAGAGGGAAGATATTTAACACCTTGCATATCCAAGAGATATTGCAGTTTCATGTTTTAGAGGATAATTCACAGAGCAAGGTGTATGAAACAGCAATGTGATAAATTAACTGGTGGTCTTTTTAGTAATTCTTGGTTGAAGAGATTTTACAAAAAAAAATTACCTTAGATCCTCACAACTGAGAAACCTCAATTTAACCTCATTTGAAAGATATTACTGGGACTGGTGGTCTTGTTAGAAGAGGCTGGGACTTTTCTCACTGGAGTACAGGAGGCTGAAGTGTGATCTTGTAAGATCATAAGGGGCACAGGTGAGGGAAATATAATGTTTTTTTTAGAGAGAGGAAATCAAAAACAGGAGAAAGTTTTGAAAGGGATCCTTTTTCACACACAGTGATGTCGATATGTGGAAGTGTTGGGATGAGTACCATTACAATGTTTAAATTACATTTAGACAAGTATATGGAAGGTTTAGAGCATCCATCTCAACATTTTTTTTTGTTTTTGTCCCCTTTGGACTCGGCTCAATGTTTATGGGCCCCTTTCATGCGAAGCAGTCAAGTTTTGGTTTATTCCGTATTTCTCTCCTACCGGCTACATTTTAAAAAAATCAAAAATATTTATGTAATGTGAGGTGAAAAGACAAGACCTTTTTTTAAGTTTTATTTATTTGAAGAATCATTAGTAGTAATACAAAATACATTCCATAAAGAAAATTTTGTATCAGTATATATATTAAAAAAAAATTTTTAATTTCCCCCCCCCCCCCACCCCATCAGCCAACTCTCTTAAGGAGAGCTAAAAATATATAAACAGAAACTAAATCAAAATATATCTAAATGCACATATTCCAAATACGGTTACCACTTATTAACAAAAAAAGAATAATTGTCATGTATAACATAACAATTACAGCACGGAAACAGGCCATTAGGCCCTTCTAGTCTGCACCGAACCAAACACCCCTTTCTAGTCCCACCTCCCTGCATAATGCCCATAACCCTCCATCTTCTTCTCATCCATATACCTGTCCAACCTTTTCTTAAATAATACAATTGACTCCGCCGCCACTATTTCTCCCGGAAGATCATTCCACATGGCTACCACTCTCTGAGTAAAGAAGTTCCCCCTCATGTTACCTCTAAACCTCTGCCCCTTAATTCTTAACTCATGTCCTCTTGTTTTAATCTTTCCTCCTCTTAACGGAAATAGTCTATCCACATCCATTCTGTTTATCCCTTTCATAATCTTAAATACTTCTATCAAATCCCCTCTCAACCTTCTACACTCCAAAGAATAAAGACCCAATCTGTCCAATCTCTCCCCATACTCCAGATGCTTAAACCCAGGTAACATTCTGGTAAACCTTCTCTGCACTCTCTCCACTCTGTTTATATCCTTCCTATAATTAGGCGACCAGAACTGCACACAGAACTCCAAATTAGGCCGCACCAACGTCTTATACAATCTCAACATTACCTCCCAACTCCTATATTCCATGCAATGATTGATAAAGGCCAGCATACTAAAAGCCTCTTCACCACCCTATTCACGTGAGTTTCTACCTTCAGGGAACGATGTACCGTTACTCCTAAATCTTTCTACTCTTCTGTATTCCTCAATGCTCTCCCATTTGCCACGTATGTCCTATTCTGATTCTTCTTACCAAAATGAAGCACCTCACACAGATTATATGTAATTTTTTCCATAACAATATAAGCTTTCAATTCATTCTGCCACTGCATTATGTTAATCACTATATTATCTTTCCACGTACTTGCTACACATTTTCAAGTTACAGACAATGCTAAATATATAAATGCAATTTGAAATTTATCCAACCCTAATCTCCTTAAAGGAATCATTTAACCCATTAAAAAAATAGATGCATCTAATGGTAACTTAAAATTAACTTAATTTCATCCCAGAATGGTTGTAAATGCACACAAGACCAAACAGCATGTTCCAGTACATACACCACATCTAAAACAAAACTCCGAATTACAAAAACCATATTTTTTCAATTTCTCTGGTGTTAAATACAACTGATGTAGAAAATTATAATTAACCATTCCATCCCGCACATTCGTCAATTTAGTAACAATTTCATGACACATATCTGCCCAGTAGTCTTGAGAAAAAACAAAAGCTAAATCATTTTCCCATTTAAGCTTAGACTTCTCCCATTCTGACTTATCCATATTGTCTTGTAATACTTGGTACATAGCAGAAATATAACCCCTTTTTGGATAGTAGAAATCAAAGACTCGAATTCTGTCAATGCAGGTAAAATCATCTCTTTATCATACATATTTTTCACCAAAGATCGAAGTTGATAATAAACAAAGAATTTTCAGTAATATCAAAACGCTCTTTCAATTGATTGAAAGAAAGAAACTGTCCTTCTACAAAACAATCCTGTAATGTTTTTATACCCTTAGAATTCCAACTTTTTAAGTGACTATTAAACATTGAAAAAGAAATAAGCTGATTATTATATAGTGGAGTTAAAATTGACAATTTACCTTTTGATCCTAAAATTTTATTTTTTTAATCTATAATTTTAATAAATGTTTTAATATTGGCATATTGTATTCCCTCAACAAATTTACATTCAATCAAAATATAAATTGATACACTTCGACTTCAGAAATACAGGCCATTTCAACTTTAGCCCAACTTGGGGGATGGTCCAAATCCATCAATCTACTAATAAATTTCAACTGGGCTGCTTCATAATAATTTTGAAAATGAGGTAATTGAAGCCCACCTAACGCATACTTCCAAGTAAGTTTATTTAATGCTATCTGTAGTAATTTACCTTTCCATAAAAATTCTCTCGTAACTTGTATCCTGAAAGAAACTCGTTGAAAGAGAACACGGTATTGATTAAAATAAATATTGAATATGAGGAAAAATATTCATCTTAATACAATTAACTTGACCAATTAAAGTTAACGAAAGATCTTTCCACTTAATCAAATCTGCTTTAATCTTTTTTAATAATGGAACATAATTTAACTTGTATATAAAGATTGATACTCAGTATTTACAATTATTCCTAAATATTTAATCAGACCATTTCAGTTTTATAATATTTTTATACTCTGAATAATCTCCTTCTCCGACTGGTAAAAGTTCACTCTTATCCTAATTAACTTTATATCCAGATAATGTTCCATATTTTAATAAACATTCCCATAAATGTGGCAATGATTGTTCTGGGTTTGTTAAATATATCAAAACATCATCTGCAAAAAAATTAATCTTATACTCTTCATCCATAACTCTCATCCCTCTTTTCTGTTCATTCTACCTTATTGTTTGAACTAACGGTTCAATAGCCAATGCAAATAGAGCTGGTGACAATGGACAACCTTGTCGAGTTGAACACATCAATTTAAACGATGATGAAACTTGACCATTTGTCACCACCCTAGCAGTCGGGTTTGTATATAAAGCTTTACCCAACCAATAAAAAAAGGGCCAAATTTAAACTTCTCCAATACTATAAAGAAAAAAAATCCCATTCGACCCTATCGAAAGCTTTTTCCGCATCAAGCACAACCACCATTGTGTGGTTGGGCTGCTGTCAATATGCATTGACCAAACTAATCAATCGAAGAATATTATCTGAAGCATTTCTATTTTTAATAAAACCTGTTTGATCAACATGTATCAGTTTAGGTAAATACTTAGCAAGTTGATTTGCTAACACTTTTGCTATTATTTTATAATCAGTGTTCAATAAAGAAATAGGTCTATACGAAGATACTTTCAATGGGTGTCTATCTTTTTTCAGGATTACAGTAATTAAAGCACTAGAGCAAGATTCTGGTAACTCATGCTGTTCAGTCACTTGTTGTAATACCTCCTCAAACACAGAAGATAAATCTTCATTAAAAAGTTTTATAAAATTCCACCAAAAACCCATCATCGCCCGGTGACTTCCCATTGGGCATTTCCAACATAGCCGCCTTAATCTCTACTTCTGTAAATGGAGCTTCCAGATCCATAACATACTCCTCTTCTAAAGCTGATAACGTTAACTTAGATAAATAAGAATCAATAGAACCACTATCCTGTTTCCCCTCAGAAATATATAATTTTTTATAAAATGAACAAGAGTGGTCATCAATTTCCTGAGGTTTATAGGTAACTGTTGAATTCTTTTTTACAGCATTAATAGTCCGTGAAACCTGTTCCATCTTTAACTGTCATGCAAGTACCTTATGTGCCCTCTCACCCAACTCATAATAACGCTGCTTAGATCGATTAATTAAACATTCAAATTGATAAGTCTGCAACGTATTATAACACAATTTCAATTTAGTCAAAGCCACTTTTTTTTAAATCTTCTGTCACTTCCTTCTCCAATTCATCAATTTGCTTTTCTAATTCAAAGCTTTCTGCCATATACTGCTTCTTAACTTTAGTGGTATAACTAATAATCTGTCCTCTTAAATAAGCTTTTAATGCATCCCATAACACAAAATGACTTTTTACTGAATTAACATTTTCAGACAAAAAAAAGTCATCTGTTCTTTAACAAAAATAACAAACCCTGGTTTTTTCAACAACATGGTGTTAGATCCCCATCTATAAGATGAACGTACCACTTCTGAACTTACATAAGAAAAAAATAATAAAGAATGATCTGATATAACCCTGCTTTTATATTCTGCCTGTAATACCCTTCCTTGTAAATGTGCCGATACTAAAAAAAATCTATTCAGAAAATGAATCATGTCAAGACGAATAAAAAGAAAAATCCTTCTCCATAGGATTAACCTTTCTCCAAATATCCACCAAATTTAAATCCTTCATCAAGGCCCCAATTTGTATCGCCATCTTTGATTTCTTTATACTTTTTGGTGATCTATCCAACAAAGGATCCAAGACACAATTAAAATCTCCCCCAACTAAAATATTTTCATTAGCTTGATTTAACAAAAAAGCATCCGAAATAAAACACTCATCGTCTACGTTAGGTGCATAAACATTAAGCAAAGTCCAAGATTCAATAAAAATTTTACAATTCACCTTTAAAACCCTTCCAACATTCCCTTCCATAGTTTGCAACTCAAAAGGCAAATTCTTATGAATTAAAATTGCTACACCCCTTGCGTTAGAATTAAGTGAAGAAAAAAACACGTCCAACCCAATCTCTTTTCAACTTCAAATGTTCTTTTTCAGTCAAACGTGTTTCTTGTAAAAAGATAATATCAATTTTCACTTTCTTGATATAAGCCATAACTCGCTTTCGCTTAATTTAATAATTTAATGAACATTAAAAAAGACAAGACATTTACTTAAATGTGCTATGGCTCCCGGGGGGGGGGGGGGGGGGGATCCTGTTATGCTAATTTAGAAGGATAGGCAGCAAATGCAGGCAAATTGGACTAAATTAGGTGGACAACTTAGTAGTCAAGGACATTGAATGGAAGAACGGTTCCATGCTATCAAACTTCGACTTCAATCCACTATAAATTGGCAACCCTTGTAACAGGTCCATGAGAGATGCCATTTCCCTGGCCTAGCACTTTTCCCTGGCTCACCTGGATAACAAGGACACCCATTTCTGATTCCCTTTTATTGACCACAGTTCCATCTTTAGTGCCATAGTCCCAAACAAGCTTGTACCCAAACTCTGAGACTTAGGCTAAACACAATCTGCAGGAGAAATGCAATGGGTCAAGCAACATCAGTGGAAGAAAACGAACGGTTGATGTTTTGTGATATAATCCTTTATCAAGATTGTGGAAGTTGAGAAAGGTTGCTAATGTAAGGGCGACATAGGATCCCTATCCTACCTTTCTCACCATATGGGATTGATGGACAATATAGAGGTGAAACATGACAGACCAAGGCAATAGATTGGCAAATGCCAGATGAAGGGTATTTTAAAAAAAAGTCAGGTGGAGAAAACAAAGTCCTACAGGGTGGAATGGGTGAATTTGATAAGAGAAGGTAAGAATGGTGGTGTAAAGAGAGATCAGCTGGAACTGAAGTTTGGTTTTTGTGGGGGGGGGTGGAGAGGGAAGACAGTGAATGAATGCAGCGGGGAATGGATGTGGAGAGGGATGGAACCAAAAAAGAGGGGAGATAAGAATAGGTGGGGATTGGGAAAGAGGAAGGGATGAAAAGGATATTAAGATGGAGAAGGTGGGAGCTTCAAGTTCTTGGGAGTAAATGAATATCACCAACAACCAATTTTTACAGATGCACCACGGAAAATATCCTATCCGATGCATCACAGCTTCCCCAAAATAGCAAGAAACCACTGAGATGAGTAAAACATGAAAGTCTGCAGACACCGTGATTGAAGTAAAAACACAGTGCTGGAGAAGTTCTGCAGGTCAAACAGTGTACCTAATATAGCAAAGATAAAGATTTATAACTAACATTTCGGGCTTGAGCTCTTGCTTATGGTATGAGCAAAACGTAAGCTGGTGCCCGAACAAAAATGGAACTGTTGAAAGTTGTGAATGCAGCCCAGGTATTGTGCAAACCACTCTCTCCTCAATTGACTCCATTCCTCCCCTCCCGGAAAATCTAGATTTTTTTTCTTTTGAGTGCAGGAGGTTGACTGTTCTCCATGACTTGAAAAATGAATTTTTGTCTCGTTTTATTATTGAAATCATGGGTGGTATTGATAAGATTGACAATCTATTTCATACAAAAATCTGAGATGAGAGAGCATAACTCTAAGGGTGGTGAGCATGTGGGACGAGCTGACAAATTGGCGGAGGTGGTTCTGTTAGCTTCCTTTAAGAAACACTGGTTTTGCCACATGGATGGAGGGGTTTGGAGGGGTGTGAGCCTCGTGATCAAATGGGATTAAAGCAGGAAGGCACGTTGTTTGGCATGAATGAGATAGGCATGTGGACCTGTTTTCGTGCTATAGGACTGACTTTTGAATCCACCCTTGTTACATTAATCAGGGACTGTTCTGACAGCACAAAAGTTTTGTCTCCACTATTGCATCACTTTTTTTCCTCTTGCCCTACGATAGTGATTCCAAAAGTGGGTGCTGTTGCCTCCCTGTGGGGAGTGGAAAGATCCAAGGGGGCAATGAGGGAAAAGGGGGTGGTCAGGGGGCATTTAGGGGGCAATCAGGGGGTGGGGAGGAAATAGAGGTGGTCAGATGGCAGTGAAGAAATAGGGGCAGTCAAGGGGTGGTGAGGAAATAGAGGGTGGTCAGGGGACAGTGAGAAAATAGGGGGTGTTCCAAACCTTGTCTTTCTATTATTCAGTTTGCTGCAAAGTTTAATAAAGAAGCAAGTGGAGTAATTTTCTGGCTAGATTCAGGATGTCTGTAGTGAGCAAAATGGCGACAAGGAGTTCTCGTGAGAGCTGGTCTCGATGGCTGCAATATTGTAATACCCCTCTCAGTGCCATCTCTAGCCCCAACCCCCCCCTCTCAGGGCCGCCCCAACCACCCTCTCAGCACCACCCCTAGCCCCCTCTCAGCGCCGCCACTTCCCCCTCTCAGCGTCGCCACTACCCTCTCTCAGCCCTGCCACTAACCCCCGCCCACCTCAGAGCCATTGTATGGGGGGCACTCAGGGTGTGGCCTGGAGGCCAAGAGGGTGGCAGACTGAGATATTTTGGGAACCACTGCCCTATGATAACTGTGATTATTTAGGTTTGGGACATTTTCATGATTCTCAAGTGGGAAGAGAGGTATCAAGAGATGTTAGATAGAAATTCTTGAACTGAGCCTGTGATGGATCTAGCTCTGTTTGCTACCTTCTGCAGCGATTGGCTGTATTGCTTTAATGCAGAACCAGAAGGAATTTGGGAAACACAAGAAATGCTAAATGAATGAAGAGAAAGTGCAGATTGTTGGGTTTTTTTTAATGTCAGGAAATGCGGAGAATTCTTTAGAAAAGTTTAAGCCTTTATTTGCAAACAAAAGCTGAGACAAATCAAAGCCTGGTCTTTGAAATGCCTATTGATATGAGACTCTGCCATTTTAAAAATATTATAGTACAAGGACTGCTTAAAGAAATCTCTTGGTGCCTGCCACATTGACCACTGCCAGTGGGCTGATATCGCCTCCAACCGTGCATCTTGGCGCCTCACAGTTCGGCGGGCAGCAACCTCCTTTGAAGAAGACCGCAGAGCCCACCTCACTGACAAAAGACAAAGGAGGAAAAACCCAACACCCAACCCCAACCAACCAACTTTCCCCTGCAACCGTGTCTGCCTGTCCCGCATTGGACTTGTCAGTCACCAACGAGCCTGCAGCAGGCGTGGACATATCCCTCTATAAATCTTCGTCCGTGAAGCCAAGCCAAAGAAAAGATAGTCCTGACTTAATCACATTTCTGCACCCAATCATTCATAACCTCATATCTTAACAGGACATCATCTCATGGCTTGCCACAATTATTTTCATTATTCTCCACCCATTAATCTAATTATGTTTAGAACGATGTGTTTCATCATATCCAGCCACCTGCTGCCTTCTATTCATTACGGCGACCTTGTGAAGTAAATACATAATGGATTATTACTTTTCTAACATGGTGTGTGTAAATTGTTACATAATAATGAATGGTAGTTCATGTGGTTTATTTTCCATAAGATCAGGCAACATCCATGGATAGAAATTGTCAGGTGTCATTTCAGATCGGGACATTTTCATGAGACTCAAGTGGAAAGGGAGCTGTCAAGTAGGGGAAAGTGAGAGACTGAGTATTTCTATAAAAGGGTCCTGACTTGAAACATTGACTGACCATTTCTCTCCAAGGATACTGGGTGACCTGCTGAGTCTCTCCACTTCTCATTATTTGCATAAAGTTCCAATACCTGCAGTTTTTCATTTCTCTCGTGTATCACTCTGCTGTGAATTCTCAAGGTATGCCTACTTTGAAGAAGTTTTCCTTACCCCTCTGGGAGTTCTGCAAAAGTTCTCTCACTCTGCTTATCCCTGCACTCAACTGCTCTCTGGCACAGTGACCCTTGCCCAAACACTCCCTCCTTTCTCTTCCCCATTTATACATTTAGTCTCAGAAGGTCTTGACTTGCTGGCTCCCTCGTGCCTCTTTCTTCACTTAAGATTCTATTTCACCAAAGTGCTGGAAGAACTCAGCGGGTTATGCAGCGTCCACGGAAAGCAATGGGCAGTCAATGTTTGGGGCCCTGAAATGTTGGCTCCCTTTGCTTTCCATGGATGCTGAATTCCTCCAGTGTTGCTCTAGTTCTACAGCATCTGTGGACTCCTTGTTTATCCAGAATGTGCAGTTTTTGATTTTCACAAGAACTGCAAGTGCGGTAATCTTGAGCAATGAAAGAGGAAATGGAGACCAAACAGGGAAGGCAACGTCCATGGTGAGAAATGAATAGTTATTATTTCAAGTCAAGACCCCTTTTTGATTCTGAGATTGCTCCATTTCATTGGCTTCTTTTGAGCCAATATTGACTGTTAATTTCTCTGTGCCAGATCTGTGGAGCCATCCAGCTCCTCCTTTGTTTCAGAATGTTATGCTGCATCTGTACAAAGTACCGGTGAGACCGCATCTGGAGTGCTGCATGCAGTTCTGGTCTCCTTACTTGAGGAGTCTTTGGAATTGCTTTAGAGGTTGTGTGGAGGAGATTCGCCAGGTTGATTCCAGGGATGAAGGGGTTGGCCTCTGAGGAGAGACTGAGACACCTGGGACTGTACTCGCTGGTATTTAGAAGAATGAGAGGGGATCTTATAGAAACATAAAATTATGAAAGGCATAGATAGGATTGAGGGAGGAAAGTTGTTTCCTTTGGTGGGGGAGACCAGAACTAGATGACTTAGCTTCAAGATTCATGGTAGTAAATTTAGGATAGAGATGTGGTGGAACTGCTTTCCCCAGAGGGTGGTGAACCTATGGAATTTGCTGCCCACTGGAGCAGTGGAGGGTACCTCAGAAAATATATTTATGACAAGTTTGGATAGAGTTCTACATAGTATGTTGTCCAGAAGACCCCAAAACCCAGCAGCAATAGAAATTTACCAAGACAAATGGTTACTTAAACAAAAAGTTCCTTTTAATTATCTTTAAACATGAAAAAAGGATCAAACTTTAACTTATTACTATTAATTTATCCTAACCTAATTTAACCCCCTTCTAATTATAAAAGCACGTGAATGTAATGTGTGTGTAAGTTCAGGAAAGTTCTTTACTTCACAGTCCAATCTCACTTCTCACTCCTCCAAGTTCACCAGTATCAGGCAATTCTTATACTATGCACAGAATTTAACATTTACGAATTTCAAGAGGCTTTGGTGCTTGAAAGGTAAATGGTTACCGCTCAGGAAGGTTCTTGTTAGTTTTCAGAGGGAGATTTGTTGCTCGTTGGACACAAACTGATTCCTTCCGAACAGCCACTTCAGTGTCTTGCCGAAGAAACTCGCCCCATCAGGGTTTTCCAGATGAAAACCTCTTTCTTTCAGGTTACCACAGAGTTCCTTTTTGTTTTCCTTATTTCAAGTGAAACATTGTACAGCCAGCCATCTCCTCTTGTATGGAGCACAAGGGCTTTGACCAGGTTGAACTAAGAACTCACAACCCGTCTTCAAAATGAGGTTTTTCCACAATCTTGCCAGCTTGTCCTGTTCCAGTCCGAGCTGCTCCTGCCGAACTGTAGAACTGAATTCTCTCTCTCTCTCTCTCTCTCTCTCTCTCTCTCTCTCAGAGAAAATCACATGATCCTCTTAGAACAGCAAACTGCATTCAAACAGACTGTGGCACCGACCCAATCTTACGAGTCTGTTCATCTGTTGCTTTCCAAAACAATAATCCATTACTCCACAACATGTCCAATTAATAACTACTTGTGAAGTCCTTATAGCCATTCTTCAAAGTTTTTTCAAAGTCACTCGGACCCTAGACTGTCTGGCTTGAGCAGACCTCTGGCATTTTAAATGAGATTTGTTTTGAAGTATTTGTATTTGTTTATGACCTACACTTAAAAAAAAACACTCCCCAATTTATCTCTTTTAAAACATATCAATATACAATATAAAATATAATATAATCTGTCACAATGGGAATTAAGAGATATGGGGAAAAGACAGGTTGGTGGAGATGCGTCTATCATCAGATCAGCCATCCTCATAGTGAATGATGGAGCAGGACTGATGGGCTGGATGGTCTACTACTGTTCCTTTTTCTTATGTTCTGCCGTTCTTGCGGAGAATGGCCTTGATCTGTAACAATGATTTGATTCTGTGATTAGTGAGGTTAGCTTGTTAAAATGATGAATCATTCTTGGCCTTGCTAGAACCTGTGATAGTGTATTAACTTGGAAGGCAATGAAGTTCTGAGTCCAGAAGGTGGCCCCTAAAGTGGAACATGTGCTCAACCACTCTGGTGACATTTATCTCCAAAGTACTGTGTATTTTGTTAACAGAATCCAATCTGCAACCACTTACATTGTTTACCTTCTGAAATACTAATGTGGTCTTTGCTTTGATGCATTACAAAAACTAAAAATCTTTTATTAAACAATTATTGCGTGCTCTGTAAAGTCTGTCATTTTAACATTTTCGAGTGCTTGTATTCAAAAGCCCCGACTTCCACACTATTGATGGCATGCCAGTATTTACTTTTCATGCTTACACATAGCAATGGAAAGTTGAGTGAGTTTTCCTATAACAACCTGGTTTTCCTCCTTTCTTATCCCGTCTTAATCTTCTTGCACTGCACACTTCCTAAATATCGTTGAATATTGTATGTAAAGCACAACAAATTATTCATTGCTCAGTCAAATGTTACAGAGTTAATGGTGTCTTCTAGTCGCACTTGTGCAGTGTGGCGGCGCACATCCTCATGGCGAACTGGCCCCGCTTGTATTGCCATGTGGGGGGGGATATGGTGTCATCAGAGGTTTCTCTCTGACTCCAGCATCCCTTCCAGTGCCCACCTTGGGCAGCGATTATGATATCACAATGTACCAGGTGACTGAGCTCCTGCTGCCCTTAAAGGGACGTGCTGAATTTGGATAAAAACAGTCGTTAACGACCCTCAACGTGGTGGCTGTGTTTCTTCCACTGCTCACACCGACACAGTGGTGACCCCGACGAGCCCAGACGTTTTTCTGGACTCAAAATACCATGGATTCAGCAGAGGTTTTCACTGTCTCCATCAGGCTTCCCCCCTTTTGGACCCACCGACCTAGAACGTGGTTTGGGCAGGTGGAAGCACAATTTCAACTCCACAACATCTCCTCAGATGCCACGATGTTCTATCATGTCGTGAGCACTCTGGACCAAGGTACGGCAGCAAGGGTGGACGACATCATCCACCACCCCCCCTGGCTACGGGCAAGTACAACACCATCAAAGACCTGCTTGGAACTTTCGGGCTAACTCCCCAGCAACGAGCTTCCAGGCTCCTTCACCTAGATGGGCTTGGAGACCATAGTCCGTTGGCACTGATGGACAAAATGCTGGCCATGGCAGAAGACCACAAGCCTTGTTTTCTCTTCCGCCAGATATTCCTGGAACAGATGCCGGAGGATATCCAGGTGCTCCTTACAGATGAAGACTTCTCGAGCCCGAGGAGAGAAGCAGCCCATGCAGATGCCCTCTGGTGCATGAAGAGGGAGAACGAGGCAGCCCTCAACCAGGTTGCACGACCAGGAGCCAGCCGACTGCAAGGCGCTCCCAAGACCAAGCCAGAGGAGGGCCAGTCGACCTGGTGTTTCTACCACCAGTGCTGCGGAGCACAAGCCTGTAAGTGCCGCCAGCCCTGCGGGTTTCAGGGAAATGACCAGGCCAGCTGCCATTGATGGCTACAACGGCTGGCCAGACAAACAGCCTCCTTCGTGTGACGGACAGATCCACCAGCCGCCGATTCCTGGTGGAAACAGGCTGAACTCAGCATTCTTCCCCCCCCCCCCCCCCCCCCACAGCATTAGAGACTCGCACCCGATCTCGAGGTCCAACCCTGCGGGTGGCCAACGGCTCCACCATCTGGACCTACGGCACCCACAGGGCACAGATCCAGATCACTAAGGAGAAGTTCCACTGGAGGTTCATCCTAGCCTCTGTGGGCACTACCCTGTTAGGGGTCGACTTCCTCAGAGCTCACACCCTACTGGTTGACATGAAGGGCAAAAGGCTGGTCAAAGTACAAACATTCCACTCCGCCCGACTGGCCCGAAATCACCACCATAGCCGCCGCCATGGACGAGTTTGATGAGATCTCCACAAATTCCCTGCCATCTTAGAGCCACGTTCAACGCCGCCCTGCCCCAGCATGGGGTCTTCCACTACATCGCCACACAGGGCCCCCCACTGCACACTAGACCCAGACAGCTCCTGCCCGAGAAGCTCCAGCAGGCAAAGCAGGAGTTCCCCAGGCTCCAGGAACTGGGAATCGTCCGGCACTCAGACAGCACCTGAGCATCGCCGCTCCATTTGGTCCCGAAATCTTCTGGGGGCTGGAGACCGTGCGGGGACTACCATTGGTTGAAGGACACAACCACCCCCAACAGGTATCCAGTGCTCCACATACAGGACTTCTCCGCCAACCTCCACGGCGCACGGGTCTTCTCCAAAGTGGACCTCGTGCAGATCCTGATGCATCCAGACGACATGGGTAAGACGGCTATTATCACCTCTTTCGGCCTCTTTGAGTTCCTGTGAATCCCCTTCGGTCTAAAGAACGTGGTCCAAACGTTCCAGCGCCTAATGGACGCGGTTGGAAAAAACCTGGACTTTGTGTTCATTTACCTGGACGATATACTCATTGCCAGTTGCAACCGCGACGAACACAAAGCCCACCTCCGCGCACTCTTTGCCAGGCTGGCGGACTTTGAGCTCATGGTCAACGCAGCCAAATGCCAGTTCGGCAAGGATTCCCTCCAGTTCCGGGGTACACCATTTCAGCGGCTGGGGCCACGCCGGCGCCAGAGAAAGTACCGACTGTTCAACAATTCCTCAAACCCTCCACCCTGAAAGGTCTCCAAGAGTTTGCGGGGATGGTTAACGTTTACCATCGTTTCATCTCCGGAGCCGCGCACACCTTGCACTCATTGTTCGCACTCATGGCCACCAAAGAAAAGACTATCGTGGTCAGAGGAGGTGGACAGGGCTTTCATCACGACAAAGGAGGCTCTGGCCAGTGCCATGCTGCTGGTGCACCCACGGCCGGAGGCGCACACGGTCCTCTCTGTGGACACCTCAGCTCTGGCAGTGGCGGGGGGGGTGGGTGGGGGTTCTGGAACAGTTGCTTGATGGACAATGGTGCCCACTGGCCTTTTTCAGCAAGCAGCTGCACTCGCTGGAGCTCAAATTCAGCACCTTTGACCAGGAGCTCCTGGCACTCTATTTGGCCATCTGCCATTTTCGCTACTTCCTCGAGGGCAGGCCGTTCACAGCCTTCATGGATCAGAAGCCCCTCACTCAAGCACTGCCGATGGCCAAGGATCCGTTGTCTGCCAGACAGCAGCACCACCTCTTGTATGTGTCTGAGTTCACGACCGACATCTGACACAGGTCTGGCAAGGACAATGTAGTGACGGATGCGCTCTCCCGTCCAGCCATCAACACTCTCGAGCCCGGTCTGGATTACGAGCAACTGGCTCAGGCATAGAGGAATGATGCGGAATTGCAGGCCTTGCAGACCGCCATTTCGGTCTCAAACTCAAGGATGTCTGGGTGCCCAGCACCCCAGACACATTGCTCTGCAACGTTTCAACAGGCACGCTGCGCCCGGTGGTCCCGCCACACTGGAGGGAGAAGGACTTCAGTCTGATCCACGACCTCGCTCATCCAGCGGTAAAGACAACCATGTGGATGGTCGCGGAGCGATTTGTGTGGCAAGGGCTGAAGAAGGAGGTGGCAGAACTGGCCAGGAATTGTACCAGGTGCCAGACCTCCAAGGTCCAGTGACACATGCGAGCCTCCATCCAGAACTTCGACCCGGCAGTTCGCAGATTCCAACACATCCACGTTGATGTTGTCAGGTCCCTGCCGGTGTCCAAGGAGGCTCATTTCGGTTGATCCTCACGGTGGTAGATCGGGCCACAAGGTGGCCGAAGGCCATCTTGACTAAGGAGGCCTCCGCAGAGACATGCGCCAGGACTCTGGTCAGCCAATGGATCGCCCATTTCGGAGTCCTGGCGCACATCACTAGCGATAGAGGGGCACAGTTCACGTCTGCCCTGTGTACTCAGATGGTGAAGCTCCTGGGGGCCAAGCTCCACCATACCACAGCACACCACCTGCAGTCCAATGGGGTGGTGGAGAGGTTCCACATGCACCTGAAGGCATTGCTTATGGCCAGGCTCTTTGGACCAGACTGGGCGGACGAACTACCCTGGGTCCTCCTTGGGATTAGGACGGCACCCAAAGAGAATTTGCAGGCTTCAGCAGTGGAGATGGTCTATGACACACCGCTTTCCCTGCCGGGTGAGTTTTTTGACCCTAACGCCATGGCCACTGACAAAAACCTGCTGGCGGACCTACGCAGGCGACTGGCCTCCCTAGCTCCCCCACCCCTGATGCGCCATGGCACCCAGCCATTTCATCTCCCAAAGAGCTCGACTTGGTCCAGTTCATTTTCGTGCGGAGGGGACCACAAGGTGCACCATACAGCGACCAAACGAGGGGCCATACAAAGTCTTGCACCGGTCGGGCGGAACCTTCACCCTGGACGTTGTGGGGAGAGAACTTTTTACGGTGGACTGCCTGAAGGTGGTCCATCTGGACTTATCACAGCCGGTGCAGATGGCCGCGCACAAGCGCTGGGGCCGGCCGCCAAAGCGACAGGATGTGTAGCCGGTTCTGGGGGAGAGTTGAGTTGTATTGCCACGTGGCAGGTCAGCCATGGGGAAATGGCGTTATGAGAGGTTTCTCTCTGACTCCAGCATCCCTTCCAGCGCGCGCCCTGGGCAGCGATTCTGACTTCACAATGTACCAGGTGACTGAGCTCCTGCTGCCCTTAAAGGGACGCACGCTGAATGTGAGTGAAAACAGTCGTTAATGACCCTCAACGTGGTGTCTGTGTTTCTTCCACTGCTCACACCCCCACAACAGATTAATTTTATTGAAGAAACACAAGAGCTACAGATACTGGATTGTTATTTGTATAGATTTAATCATTTGTATCTTGTGTACCAAGGTAAAGTGAAGAGCTCTTTTTAATGTGCTTTTCGAAGGCTAGAAAAGAGTTGTCATTCTCCGCTACAGAATAAGAAGGGAAGTCCCTCAGAGACAGTGAGTGGTTGAGGATCCTTTGAGATAGACTCAAGATTCTTTGATGGTCATGTAATCAAACAGAAAAGGTAATATTAAACAAAATTTCCTTTAGTCAACTATAAGGCAGAGTTGCCATTAGGATTGCCTGGCTCCCTTTACAGTAAGGGCAAACAAAGCAAAAGAGACTCCCATGAGAGTAACAGAGTGTCTGTGGTTTTGCCTCCAGCTCTCTCTCAGCCTTAGCAGCCACATGTACTCCAGTTCAAACCATGGGCAACCCAAACCTCTGAAGGAAGCCTTCCAGATATCCGGCCACCTGCTCTCCATTGCTTGTCCTCATCCTAATTCCCCAAAGCCTTTCGTGGCTGAGTATGAAGCCCACCTTATCCAACGCTGCTGCCTCTTGACAAATGTTGATGCCTTGGGCTCTGCTGTAGTTCTATCTGCCTCCTGACTACACACCTTTCCTCCTTAATACATCTTTGCATATCGAGCATTGATGTGCGTTCTTTAAAGTTGTCTTGATTTGCTAGCTCCAGGAGAGGTTTTCTGAAACATAGACTCCCAGGAACCTGAAGGTCTCAACCCTCTCCACCATTGTTGACAGTGTATGGTCACTCAGACTCCCCTTCCTGACCGAGAACAAGATCAATGTTCTGACATCACCCAACCAGATTCCAGATCCCTTTCTGTATTCTGACTCATCTTCTCCAGTATTTTGGACACCAACATTTGTCATTAATATTGCATGGTCTGATTTCACCATATTTGCTTCACTTTTGTCTGTTCTGGTTTATTCCTCTGCCCTGTTTTTGATACAGCATTTTTTTTAAACATGATAAAATGACGAACAGTGCAGGAGAAATTAAATGTGCATCCAAATACAGTATTGTGTCTATTGGGGCAGTGGATGGTTTTCTGTTGACATTTGACCCAGGGCTGCATTTGTCTTTACATCTCGTGCATTCACAGTTTGTCCTGTCCTTTTCATTAAGGTGAAGGCATATTAGTGATTTGTACATGAGTTGGACTTGGGTTGAGACAAAACGTTGGACCAAACTGAAGTCAAACTTTGTGCACATCTTTGTGCATTGCGTCATCTTGGGGCCTAGATAAGGTGAGCGGTCACAGTCTTTTTCCCAGGGTAGGGGAGTCAAAAACTAGGGGTCATTGGTTAAAGTAAGAGGGTAAAGATTTTAAAGTGACCCAAGGGACAACTTTTTAACACAGAGCTGGCAGGCATATAGAATGAGTTTCCGGAATAAGATATAGACATTTAAACTGATTTTGGACAGGAATGATTTGGAGGGACAAGGGCTGATCACAGGCAAATGCGACATCCTGGTTGGCTTGGACGACCCAATGGGCCATTTCCATCTGATTTTTGTGTCTGTGTTTGTCAAAGGAGAATGTCTTTTTCTAAGTGGACTAATAAATCACAGAGGTGAAGTTGAGGATCTGCCATATGAACGTTTAGTTGGGCCTTTGCCATGCTTTCACTCTAGGACGCGTTCTTAAATAAACTATGAACTTAATAAGTTGCAATTTGCATCAATTTGCTTTTATGTGTGAGGATCCTGACAGGACTCTTGTTGCTATTAGTCCATTAAGGCATTATTACAGCCCAATTAGTGGTCTTCACTCTGATATTTCAGGACCATATTAAATTATTCATCACTTATTACCAGGAAATACTGATATCTTTCACAGATCATAAAGAAGGAAAAAAAATGACCAGATCTAATTTATACAGTTGTAACCAATATCAAATTCCAATAGCAGTTGACCTGAAAGATAACTGCAAAGGAAAATTTAGTGTAATGCTATAACAGTGTCTGTGACCCTGGTTTGAAACTAGTGCTGTCAATAAGGAGGTTTGTATGTTCTTCCCATGCCTCCCTGGGTTTCCTCTGGATGCTCAAGTTTCCTCCCATCCTACAAAATATACCCAATTTGTAGGTTAATTGGGTGGCACAGGCTCATGGGCTTGAAGGGAGTGTTACTGTGCTGTACATCTAAATTTACCAACATTGGTGTTATTGTGAACAATGAAGAAGGTTGCAGGTGGAACTGGGGAAATGGGCCAAGGGTTGGGAGGTGGTACTTAACTCTGACCAAGTGCAAGGTAGGTTAAACCAGGCCAAGGCCTTTAAGGTAAATGGTTAGTCCCTAGGGAGCTTAGTAGAACAAAGATTTGGGGATACAGGTGCATAGTTCCATGAAAGGGGACAATTGTAGACAGGGTGGTGAAAATGGTGTTGATATGTTTGCCTTCATTAGTTTGTGTATCAAGGACAAAAAAGGTGTAATGGAACAACTGAAGAATTTTGCACTTGGAATATTGGGTGATATTTAGGTCACATGTTTATAAGATCCATAGAACATTACAGCAAAGAAACAGGGCCTTCTGTTCTTCTCGTCTGTCTCACTAACCTACACCCAGTCATAGCCTTTCACACCCCTCCCATCCATATTCCTGTCCAAATTCACACCCCTCCCATCCATATTCACACGCCTTTCACACCCTTCCCATCCATATTCCTGACTAAATTCTTCTTAAATGTTAAAATTGAGCCCACATTCACCACCTCAGCTGTCAACTCATTTCACACTCCCACCATTCTCTTTGTAAAGTTCTCCCTCACTTCCCCCTAAACTTTTCCCCATTCACCCTTAACTCATGTTTTCTGGTTTGTATCTCACCTACCCTCTATATTTACGCCATCCATCCCCTTCATAATTTTAAATATCTCTTATCAAATCTCCCCTCATTCTTCTACGCTCCAGAGAAAAAATGTCCTCACCTGTTTAATCTTTCCCTGTAACTGTTCCTGAAGTCTGGACAACAAACTTGTAAATCTTCTCTGCACTCTTTCAACATTATTGATATATTTCCTGTAGTTAGATGACCAAAACTGCACACATACTCCAAATTTGGCCTCACCATTGTCTTATACAACTTTACCATAACATCCCAACTCCTTTACTCATTTTTTTGATTTATGAAGGCCAATATGCCAAAAGCTCTCTTTACAACCCTGTCCACTTGTGACACCACTTTCAGAAAGAAGAATATCATGAAGTTGGAAAAGGTGCAGAAAAGATTCATGAGAATGTTGATTAAACTGGTAGGCTTGAATTATAAGAAGAGGCTGGATAGGATGGAATAATTCTTCCTGAAGTGTACAATAAGACAGAAATAGGCTATTCAGCCCATTGAGACTACCCCACCATTTAATCTTGCGCTAATCCATTTTCCCACTCAGCCCCACTGCTTGGTCTTCTCCCCATAACCTTTGATGTCCTGGCTTATCAAGAACTTATTAATATCTGCATTAAATAAACCCAATGATTTAGCCTGTGGCAACAAATTCCACAGATTTGCCACCCTTTGGCTGAAGAAATCTCTGTTCTCTTCAATCCTGAGGTTGTGCCCTCTTGTCCTAGACTCTCCCACCATGAGCAACAACCTTTGCCCACAATCTACTCTGCCCATACTTTTCAAAAGTCAAAATGTTTCAATGTGCACTCCCCTCATTCTCCTCACTTCCAACGAATACAGACCAAGAGTCATCAAACGCTCCTTGTATGATAACCCTTTCAATCCAGGAATCATCCTAGTGAACCTCCTTTGAACTCTCTCTATGGTCAGCAAATCCTTTCTTAAATGAGGAACCCAAAACTGCTCACAATTCTCCAAGTGAGGTCTCACCGGTGCCTTTTGGAGCCTCAACATCACATCCCTGCTCTTGTATTCCATTTCTTTTGAAATGAACGCCAACATCACATTTGCCTTTTATTTGCTTCAGCCTGCAGAGAAAAAAAGCCCCACCAATCCATCCTGTCTCTCTTAATAGCTTAAAAAATGGGGGTCCTAATTAAGGCAATATTCATGCAAAGTTTTCTAGCGAATTATGTGATTATTCAGTTATTGAATATTGAAACAGTTGCATTCTAATTTGATGTCTTTTTTTCCTGCTTGTGCAATTAGATATTTCGCACTTTTTCTGAAACGGGGAGCTGAAGTCTATTAGAGAAAACCAGCATTCCTTTTAATTCCTATTTTGGTGAGGGTTGCATTGAATCAGTTGTTACGTGTTGCCAACTGATCCTCCCCAGAGGTGGGAAGAGAGAAGTCATGTTGAGAGTATTATCGACTGCTGCATTAATAGAATCCATTTGTAACGCAAATCCGTCCATTACAGTAGTTTTAGGCTTTGTGAAAGAGCAATCCGCATAAACTTGGTTAATTGGCCACTACATTTGAAATTGTGAAGAACAAATGCCCAGATTTGCTTGGAATGAAGATGGGTATTCCAGAAGTTGTCTCGCAACAGTGATTAGAATTTCAGTAATCGAGTTCTGTTTATCACGATAGCTGCAAATTGTGCATTGGTCGACCAGTGCCTCTCACTTTAAAAGCCAAGCCTGATGATCGGTAAGTGCTTTCTGGGGTGACTTTCTCATTTCCTGCTCCCACGGTTTTGCCTTGAAAGTTGGAGTCAGGGTATTATTTTCTTGCTCCGTGACACAGCGTACCTTTGTTATTATGCCCTGTAATACAGTACAGTGGAAGTATTTTTGGAAAGACCATGTGTTTATTTTAAGTTAAAAAATAAACCCTACATAGTTTCTTTTGTAACGCGCTGTCACGGTGTGGCTTTCCACTGGGGTATCTTGATGGTATGGATGGGTATTTGTTCGTGTTTGTTCCATGAAGTTCGCGATACTCACGGATGATTTTAACGAGAAAACTGGTGGTTATGATTTATTACTTTAAGGAGTGAGGTTTTGGGTTAACGTTCCTATGAGAAAGCCTGGTAAAAGTAGAAATTGCTCAAAGGGTATTAGCTAATATAAACCAAGGGGTGGGGAAATTGAGTATTTTTTTACACAGAGGGTGGTTTGATTTCTGCTTTTCTGGTGGATAGGTGGAAGCAATTTCAGTGGCAATTTCAGAACATACTGATTAAATAAAGATGTAAACATTAGAGGAGTACAAAAGGCTGGATGTGGAACTAAATGTATACATCACAAAACACCTACAGTTTTCTCTCTAACGTCAGTATGGCTGTATAAAAGACATAATTTATAGAGCATATGATTGCAATGAAGCAAAAATTTCAATTGGTACCAAGCAAAGTCAACATGATTTGGGGGGGGGGGGGTGGGTTCATTCAGGAGCCTGATGGGTATTGGGAAGAAACTGTCTAAGTTTGTTGGTGCATGCTTTCACGCTCTTAAGCCTTCTTCCCGTTAGCGGAGGGTTGTGTTAGCATGTTGGTTGCCTTTTCTGGGCAGTGGGAGATGTAGGTAGAAGACAGGGAAGTTTCCATTATGTTCTCAACTGCATGTGTGACATTAGCGTATTTTGAGTAGATCAATTCCCATTCACTCTGACACATCTAACAAGTATGCATATGATTGCGCACTTGAAGATGTTCAGGGACAGGGGCTACGAAGAATTTTCTTCATCTTTCAAGAAAATAGAGGCTCTGAGGATCATTACCTCATTGTTCTTCTCACAGGTTAGGTCACTGAACATATTTATTCCTGAGAGGTTGAAGCTGTCTATTGTTTTCACCAACACTATTTGTTTTGACACACAGCACAGTAACAGGATATTTTGGCCCATGATTTCATGCCACCCAATTAACCTATAACCCCAGTACATTTCATGAATGTGGATAGGGGTGTGGACTCTGGTCCCTTTCCTGAAGTCAGTGATCATCTCCTTCATCTTGATGATGTTGAGAGAGGTTAATAAGATTAATGGCAAGATCCTTGGCAGTGTGGCAGAAGAGAGTGATCTTAGGGTCTGAGTCCGTAGAAGCCTTAGGATCGCATGTAAGATAAGAACTGGATAAGATGTATGACATACTGGTCTTCAGTTCAATAAAAACCTGGTTAGACCACACTAAGAGCATTACGTTCAGTTCTGGTTGCGTCATTTTAGGATGGATGTGGAAGTTTTAGAGAGGGCGCAGAAGAGATTTACCAGGATGCTGCCCGTATTGGAGAAATGTTCTTATGAAAGATTTGCCCGACCTTGCTTTGGAACAATGGAGGGTGAGAGGTGACTTAATAGAGGTGTACATGGATCAGTGGACAGACAGCACCTTTTCCCCATGGTGGCAATGACCAGTACCAGAGGATATCCATTAAGATGAGTGGAAGAAAGGTTTGCAGAGATGTCAGAGGTGGGTTTTTTCAGAGGCTTTCCGATTTTTGTCCCGATTGTGTTAAAGGCTGACACAATTGGGACAAAAGAAAAGGATGTAGAAAAATGGAGGATTATGGGCTGTGAGGGAGGGAAGTGATAGGTTGATGCCAGAGAGGGTTTTCATCACAAACCAAGCACTTGTGTTTGCACCATGCAGCGAATCTTGCAGTCTCTCTCCTCAATTCCATCTTGTCATTATTTGATACTTGGCCTAATCCTTTGTTGCTGTGTTGAACATGAGATCACAGACTGTTAGTTTGGAATAGGGGATTGTTTGTAAAACGTTTCTTGAGACAGCAGATCACAATAAACAGGATTCTGAGGTCTGAGGAGGATAAAAATCTACAACCGCAGCCCAGGTCAGCAAAGTCAAGTTGAAAGAATGCTGCTACTCAAAATCTGATTCAGGATTTATTGTCACGAACAAGTCACAAAATGTGGTGTTTTGCGACAGCGTCATAGTGTAAACACACATATTATAACCATTTTTATGACATTACTATAAAATGTAAAATAATAATAAGAATATTAGTGCATGAAAAGTGAGGCCGTGTCTCTGGTTCATTGATTATTCTGGAATCTGATGGCAGTGGGGAAGAAGCTGTCCTTGTGTCACCGAATGCTCGACTTCAGGCTCCTTTACCTTTTCCCCAATGGTAGCAGAGTGAAGAGGGCATGGGCTGGGTGGTGGGGGTCCTTGAGGATAGAGGCTACTTTTTTAAGACACCGCCTCATGTAGATGTCCTCAATGGAGTGAAGTTTGGTGCCTGTGATGTCGCAGGCCGAGTTAACAACCCTCTGCAGTTTATTCCTGTGCTAAGAGTTGGTGTCTCCATCCTAGGCAGTGATGCAACCAGCCAGAATGCTCTGCACATCACACCTGTAGAAGTTTACAAGAGTCTTCGGTGATGTACTGAATCTCCTCACAAAGTGTAGCTGCTGGCAACCCTTCTTTGTGATTGGATTAACATGGAGGCTCCAGGACAGATCCTTCGAGATGATGACACCCAGGAATTTGAAGTTCTTGACCTTCTCCACTACTGAGCTCTCGATGAAGACTGGGTCATGTTCCCCTGGAATTCCTCCTGAAGTCCACAATCATCTCTCTGGTTTTTCTGACTTTGAGTGCAAGGTTGTTGTCTTTACACCATTCAACAAGCTGATCTATCTCCCTCCTGGGCGCTTCCTCATTACTGTTAGTGATTCTGCCGATGACCGTGGTATCATCGATAAACTTGTCGATGGCATTGGAATTGTGCCTGGCCACACAGTCGTGGGTGTATAACGAGTAGAGCAGTGGACTAAGCACGCATCCTTGGGGTACTCCTGTGTTGATGATCAGTGAGGAGGAGACGTTGTTTCCAATTCATACTGACTGTGGTCTTCCAATGAGAAAGTCAAGGATCCAGTCACAGAGGGGCTTACAGAGGCCGAGAGTTTGTAGCATCTTGAGGGAATAATGGTATTGAAGGCCGAGCTATAGTCTATGAAGAGCATCTGTATGTATGAATTGCTGTTTATGTAGTGATCGAGAGCTGAGTGGAGAGCCAATGATATTGCATCTGCTGTGGATCCCAATCTTCACTTAGGTACGTGTTAATTTTGGCCATGGCCAGCCTTTCAGAGCATTTCATCACAGTAGAAGTTAGTGCTATTGGGCGGTAGTCATTGAGGCTTGGGTACTGGGATAACTGATGCCCTTATGAAGGTGGTGGGAATCTCTGACTGCCACAATGAGTGGTTGAAAATGTCTGCGAACACTCTGGCTAGTTAGTTGGTGCAGATTTTCAGTAACCTGTCAGGTACAACGTCAGGGCCTGTTGCCTTGTGAGGGTTCACCCTCTTGAATGATGTTCTGAAGTCGCCCTAGAGAAAAAATACCACAGGGTCCTCAGCTTTGTTTGGTTCTTCTTCTCACAGTGGGCATAGAAGGGTAGTAGAGCATCACAGGCATATATAGTGTTTGCCTTTGCTTTGGGCTGTAATTGTTTGCAGTCCCTGCCATAGCTGGCATGGATCTGTCTCTGTCTCTATTTTTTTCCAAAATTGCCACTTTGCTTTGGAGATGACCTTCCGCAGGTCTTACCTGGACTTCTTGTAAAGATCTCAATCCCCGGCCTTAAAATGCTTTTGTGCTCATCCTCAGCAGGTTGTGGATTCTCTGATTCAGCCAGAGTTTCTTGTTGGGGAACACCCGGTATTTGCTCATGGGCACACACACTCATCCACACAGGTCAAGATGAAGTTGGTGACACCTGTGGCGTATTCATTCAAGTCTATGGATGAGTTCCTGAATACATTCCAGTCCATTGATTCAAAGCAGACGCTCCGCCTCCTCCCTCGACCACACCTTCGTTGTCTTCACAACTGGTGCTATGGTCTTCAGTCTCTGCTTGTAGGCTAGGAGTAGAAGTACAGCCGAAGTGCGGTAGCAATATGGCTTGGTATGTGTTTTTCATGGTGGTTTTGCAGTGGTAAAGAGTTTTGGTTCCCCTGGTCTCACGTGTGACGTGTTGGTGGTAGTTTGTCAGAGACTTCTTCCGGATGTGGTGTCTCATGGCTGTTCATCACAATGCCAGTCTGACATAGCCTGGGGAAGAATGTACACTACGACCAGGATGATGGAGGTGAACTCCCTCAGCAGGTAGAATGGGCGACAATTGATCGCTGGATGTTCCAGGTTGGGGAAGCAGGACTGGGACGTAACCATCACATTTGATGAATTGATGATGACACAAACACCGCCTCCCCTGGTTTTTCAGACTTTGGTGTTGGGTCAGCATGATGGAGGGTGTAGCCCTTGGGCTGCAGTGCTGTGTCTGGAATGTCCGCTTTTAGCCATGTTTCTGTAGAGCACATCACGCAGCACTCCCTGATGTCTCTCTGATGTTGAAGTCTGGCTTGGAGTTCATCAAGTTTGTGCTCCAAGGACTGTACCTCGGCCAGGAGGATGGTCGGGAGCGGAAGCCTCAGGTCCTGGCGTCTCAGCTTGACCCCCTTTGCGTCCATATGGTTGGGTCTTTATATGGCTCGTGGGTCTGCTGCAGGAGTGGTTGTTGTACCCACTGCAGGAGTGGTTGTTGTACCTGCTGGAACTGTTTAAAACTGCGAGTTGTTGTACCTGCTTGAGCCGTTTAAAGGCTATGCGGACGTTGTTATTGTATTGCGAGAGCTGTTTTGATGTTCCTCAGCACGACGGAGATTGCTGATTCTACAGATTCCACTGATTCTACTGATTTCAAGTGATCTTTAGGACTTCCATGTGGTCGGGTAAGTTTGATTTTATGTTCCTCATTTTTTGTTTGACTTTAGGAGTTCTGAGCAGGAATGTTTGATTATTTCCATCAGAGCTGCTTGTCAAGAGTCACAGCTGTAAAGAGCCATTTTGAAAATGACGTGGCTTCTGTTAGTCCCATGTGGGCAGATGAATTTGCAGAGCGAAAGCAGCTGGATGAAGTGGACTCCACCTCGGGCTCAGACTCAGTGGCCAATGGCCTCTTGCCAGGCTGCGTGCATTACCGGCTTCGGGACCAGGGGTTGGCAAGGTGTGACGGATGTGACAGAATATAGATATGTTTTTGGGAGATAAATTGGGGCGGAGTTTTTAGTGTAGGTCACAGACAAACACTTTAAAACAGATCTTATTTAAAATACTCGAGCTCTTCTCATGCTGGACATGTTAGGGCCAATGGTCTTTGCAAAAGCATTGGAGAGTGTCCAAGAGACTTCACTAATGGATTTTTATTTATGAAAAGGCACAGATGAAAGATCTTGTTGGAGCCACATTCTGTGTGGAGGGGAACTAGCTGTTCTAGGAGGGTCATGTGGTTTTGCAAGCAGAGAGAGAAAAACAGGCTTTCTCTCAGAGAGAGAGAGCCTCAGAGAACAGTTCTAGTGTGTTACAGTCAGCAGCAGCAGCTAGGACTGGAACAGGACAAGCTGGCAAGCTTGTGGAAAACCCCATTTGGAAGACGGGTTGTGAGTGCTTAGTGCAGCCTGGTCAAAGCTCTTATGGTCCACACGAGAGGAGAGGACTGGCTGCCTAATGCATCACTTGGAATAAGGGAAATGAAAAGGAACTCTGTGGTGACCTGAAAGAAAGAGGTTATCATCAGGAGAACCCTGAAGAGGCAAGTTTCATCAACAAGACACTGAAGTGGCTGATGGAAGTACATCAGTTGTGGATGTCCTGGAACAACAAAACTCTCTCTGAAAACCGACAAGAACCTTCCTGAGTGGTAACTATTTACCTTTCAAGCACCAAAGCCTGGTGAATTTTTTAAATGTTAAATTCTGTGCACAGTATAAGAATTCCCTGCAACCAGTGAACTTGGAGGAATGAGAAGTGAGATTGGACAGCAAAACCAAGAACTTTTCTGAACTTACACACACGTGCGCTAAGAATTAGAAGGGGGTTAAGTTAGGTTAGTTAAGTCAATAGTGATAAGTTAAAGTGTGATTCTGTTTTCATATTTAAAAATAATTAAAGACAACTTTTGTTTAACCATTTGTCTTGGTGAATATCTGTACTGCTGGGTTTTGGAGCCCTCTGGGCTCTAACACGGGGAGCAGGCAACTGGACCCAGTGCTCCAGCTCAAATTCTGCAGGCTGAACAATGTGCTGGAACAACATGATCAGTTATTGATGATGGTGGTTATGGAAATGGTGGAGGTGGCTACATTAGTGGAGGTGGTATGATTCACGGCCACTCACTGATTCACGGCCACTCACCGTCTCTGATTCACGGCCACTCACCGTCTCTGATTCACGGCCACTCACCGTCTCTGATTCACGGCCACTCACTGTCTCTGAAGGGACTTGCGTTTTAATAATCTTTTTGCAAGATGGTTCCAGAGCATGACAATTCTTCACAAGCTTTTGAATGGAACACTCAAGAAAGCTTTTCACTGTATCTTGCTGCATGTGAGAATAAGAAATAAATTTGAATAAAGGCCTTTCAAATGCTCCCTTTGTGGCCTTCTCGACATCGGACAGACTAGGTGCAGACCGGGAGATTGCTTCCCTGAGCACCTTCACTCTCTCCGCACCAGTGATAGGGACCTCCCAGTGGGCATTTCAGTTCTGCGTCCCACTCCCATGCTCATGTACTATTCCACCAAGACCAAGAAACAACACTTGATTTTCTGTCTGCGCACTCTCTAGCTGGATGGCATCAACATTAACTTTTCCAGTTTCTGCTAACCTGCTCTCCTTTCTCACTTCCTTCCCTCAGCTCTCCACCCCCTTCCCTCTCTATTCACCTAGCCATCCTCCCTCCCCTTGCTTGCTGCTGTGCTCTCCCTCCCTTCTCCACCTACTACCTCCGACCTTTGCGACAATGCTCCTCCATGCACGCCTCCTCCCCCACCTTTACCTTTTTATTCAGATGCCTGCCGACATTTTTCCATACTTCAAGCCCAAAATGTCGATTATGTATTTTATCTTTGTTGTATTAAGAACACGGTTTGACCTGCTGAGTTCCTCCAGCATTGTATTTTCACTTGAATAAAGTGGCCCCCAATTAGAGTTGCCACAATGGATTGAATGGAGGTGTTCTGGAAAGTAGTTACCCAATGTGACTTTGATTTTCCTCATGTGTATGTGGTAGATTAGATTGGAACAAATGCACTGTCCCTACAAGGTCTCGGAAGGCATCTCAGAGGCACCTGTATGGAAGGTCTCGGAAGGCATCTCAGAGGCACCTGTATGGAAGGTCTCGGAAGGCATCTCAGAGGCACCTGTATGGAAGGTCTCGGAAGGCATCTCAGAGGCACCTGAATGGAAGGTCTCGGAAGGCATCTCAGAGGCACCTGTATGGAAGGTCTCGGAAGGCATCTCAGAGGCACTTGAATTGAAGGTCTCGGAAGGCATCTCAGAGGCACCTGTATGGAAGGTCTCGGAAGGCATCTCAGAGGCACCTGTATGGAAGGTCTCGGAAGGCATCTCAGAGGCACCTGAATGGAAGGTCTCGGAAGGCATCTCAGAGGCACCTGTATGGAAGGTCTCGGAAGGCATCTCAGAGGCACCTGAATGGAAGGTCTCAGAAGGCATCTCAGAGGCACCTGTATGGAAGGTCTCGGAAGGCATCTCAGAGGCACCTGAATGGAAGGTCTCTTCATTTGAACTTCTCACAAACACAACAGACAAAACAGTCCCTCCCTCCCTCCCTCTCTTCCCTCTGCCCCCCACCTTCCATACATACAGATCTGTTCACCGTCAGAGCTTACATATATTTTAAGTGTATAGAGTACAGTTCGGGAAACTATATCTGAAAGGTCTCTTCATTGGAGCAAATATGATGGAGACTGCAGATGCTGGAATCTGAAGCCAAACTTAATCTGCAGGAAGACCATAGACCATAAATGTGGCGCTCCTTGACAGAATCAAGATCTCTCCTTGGATGATATTTAATTTTTTTCTTACTTCTCTCTCCCTTTGTGTGGCATTTGCCAGTTCATGCTTCTGACCCTCATATTTCACTTCTGCCTAGTTTGCCAGTCCTGTGCTAAGCCCCTTCCCACTCTGTTCTCTTTACATTGTTTCTGTACTAACTTTCCTCAGTCCTGCTGAAGAGTTTTATGGGTTCAGCACCTCTACTTCCTTAGGAGTTTGTAGAGATTTGGTATGATGCCAGAAACCCTGGCAAATTTCTACAGATGTGTGGTGGAAAGTATGCTCACCAGTTGGATCATTGTTTGGTATGGGGACCCCTATACCCCTGAGCATAAAGCCCTGTAAAAAGTAGTGGACACAGCCCAGGACATCACGGGTAAACCCTCTTCACCACTGAGAGCATTTGCAGGGAATGCTGCTGTCAGAGAGCAGCAGCGATCATCAAGGATCCACACCACCCAGCACACACTCTTTTCTCACTCCTGCCATCAGGAAAGAGGTATCGCTGCCACAAGACTCACACTACAGGTTCAGGAACAGCTGCTCCCCCTCCACCCTCAGACTTCTCAACGACAAGCTCAATTAGGGGCTCACTGGAGGACTCTGACATGTGAACTTTATTGATTTAAAAAAAAAAATTCTATTGCTCAATCAGTTTGTTTACATTCATTATGTCTATACAGTTCTTCATTTGTTTACATGTGTATGTAGAGTACATTTTATTTTGCACTATCAATAAGTGGTAATTCTGCCTCACCCGCAAGAAAAAGAATCTCAGGGTGGTATGTGATGTCAAGTAATGCACTCTGACAATAAATCTGAATCTGAAGCTTGGTCCCTGTCAGAATTTTTTGCATCTTCATTATCCACAGATCACCAGAAGCTAATATTGTTTCTTTATTTAAGAAAGGCAGCATGGATAGGCCAGGCAACTGTAGGCTAGTGAGTGCAAACAGAGGAACTACTGACATGGTCTTTGCCCTCAGACAGCTCCAAGAAAAGTGCAGAAAACAAAACAAAGGACTCTACATCACCTTTGTTGACCTCACCAAAGCCTTCGACACTGTGAGCAGGAAAGGGCTTTGGCAAATACTAGAGCGCATCGGATGTCCCCCAAAGTTCCTCAACATGGTTATCCAACTGCACGAAAACCAACAAGTTCGGGTCAGATACAGCAATGAGCTCTCTGAACCCTTCTCCATTAACAATGGCGTGAAGCAAGGCTGTGTTCTCGCACCAACCCTCTTTTCAATCTTCTTCAGCATGATGCTGAACCAAGCCATGAAAGACCTCAACAATGAAGATGCTGTTTACATCCGATACCGCACGGATGGCAGTCTCTTCAATCTGAGGCGCCTGCAAGCTCACACCAAGACACAAGAGAAACTTGTCCGTGAACTACTCTTTGCAGACGATGCCGCTTTAGTTGCCCATTTAGTGCCAGCTCTTCAGCGCTTGACGTCCTGATTTGCGGAAACTGCCAAAATGTTTGGCCTGGAAGTCAGCCTGAAGAAAACTGAGGTCCTCCATCAGCCAGCTCCCCACCATGACTACCAGCCCCCCCACATCTCCATCGGGCACACAAAACTCAAAACGGTCAACCAGTTTACCTATCTTCGCTGCACCATTACATCAGATGCAAGGATCGACAACGAGATAGACAACAGACTTGCCAAGGCAAATAGTGCTTTTGGAAGACTACACAATAGAGTCTGGAAAAACAACCAACTGAAAAACCTCACAAAGATAAGCGTATACAGAGCCGTTGTCATACCCACACTCCTGTTCGGCTCCGAATCATGGGTCCTCTACCGGCATCACCTACGGCTCCTAGAGCGCTTCCACCAGTGTTGTCTCTGCTCCATCCTCAACATTCATTGGAGCGACTTCATCCCTAACATCGAAGTACTCGAGATGGCAGAGGCCGACAGAATCGAGTCCACGCTGCTGAAGATCCAGCTGCGCTGGGTAGGTCACGTCTCCAGAATGGAGGACCATCGCCTTCCCAAGATCGTGTTATATGGCGAGCTCTCCACTGGCCACCAAGACAGAGGTGCACCAAAGAAGAGGTACAAGGACTGCCTAAAGAAATCTCTTGGTGCCTGCCACATTGACAGGCCCGCCAGTGGGCTGATATCGCCTTAAACCGTGCATCTTGGCGCCTCACAGTTCGGCGGGCAGCAACCTCCTTTGAAGAAGATCGCAGAGCCCACCTCACTGACAAAAGACAAAGGAGGAAAACCCCAACACCCAACCCCAACCAACCAATTTTCCCTTGCAACCGCTGCAACCATGTCTGCCTGTCCCACATCGGACTTGTCAGCCACAAACGAGCCTGCAGCTGATGTGGACATTTACCCCCTCCATAAATCTTCGTCCGCGAAGCCAAGCCAAAGAAGGAAGAAGATTTAAGAAAGGCAGCGTGGATAGGCCAGGCAACTGTAGGCTAGTGAGTGTTGCTTCAGTGGTAGGGAAATTATTGGAGAAAATCCCAAGCAATTAGATTTAATTGGAAAGGTGGGGGAGGGGTTGTGTGTTGATCAGGGACAGTCAGCATAGCTTTGTTCAGCAAAACTCATGCTTCGCTAATTTAATTGAAGGATTTTTTTTGAGGAGATTCCAAGTCAGGATCACTGACATTGTCCACGAGGTACCACGTGATAAGCTCATCCCATACATTTAAGAAACATTGGATTCAAGGTGAACTGGATAATTAGGGTAAAAGCATCAGGCACTAGAGGACACGTGTTTAGGTGAGTGGTAGAAGCTGGACAAGTTGGGGCAGCATAGCAGTTAGCATGCCACCTTTACAGCGCCAACAATCGGGACCTGGGTTTGAATCCTGCGCTGTCTCTAAGGATTTTGTACATTCTCCCTGTGTCTGTGTGGGTTTTCCCCGGGACCATTTGTGATGTTAATTGGGTGGCACGGACTTGTGGGCCAAAATGGCCTATTACCATGCTGTATGTCTAAATTTAAAATTTAAACTTACTCTATGTCTTTGCTCAGAGGATAGTGTATCTTTGTCTCTGCCCAAGTGTCCTGGAGGCCAGATCATTCGATATATTTAAGGTGGAGTTGGATAATATTTGAAAGTTGCGAGGAGCAGGTGCAGAAGTTTGAGGCCACATGGTTCAGCTGTCAAACCATGTTCATGTTGAATGGTGGGATGGGTAAGCTTGAAGGGCCTGGCGACCTCTACTGCTGTTCATATATTATTGTGATGGCAATTAGCCTTGGTGACCTTGATGAAAGAGTTGAAAAAGCTGCTTTTTGTAGCTGTTGAAATTTTATGTAACTTTCTATTTCTCTCTGGTGGTGGCTTTGGTTTATTAAATGTTACAGCAGTTACAGATAACAATGCCCCCCAGTAACTCATTTATTAACTAGTTTTTTTTAAAGTGAAGGGATTGTGTGTGCCTGGAATGCCTTGCCAGAGATGGTGGTGGAAGCTGAAACATTAGTGGCATTTAACAGACTTAGACAGGCATATGGATGAAAAGAAAATGAAGGGTTATGGGGTAGAGTGGGTTTAGGACTTTTTTAAGGAATATATGGGTCGGCACAACATTGAGGGCCTGTATTGTGTTCTATGTTATATGTTAAAGTAGCTACAGAATACTGTCCTATAAAAGTTGTTTCCTCATAGGCTGTAAATCCTCTTTGCTCTGTACGTTTGAATGCCATTTTTCCAGTCTTGGCTGATCCAGAAGATGATGGCACTCCTTTCGTAGAGAGAATGGCGTGGAGGTAGATGGATTATTGTTAGTATTAATTTTATTGGAAGGTATTTAAATTGTTGTTCAGTATAAGGGTATTAAAGGTTACGGAGAGAAGGAGGGGACGGGGTACTGAACTTTAAGATCAGCCATGATCTCATTGAATGGCAGAGCAGGCTCGAAGGATCGAATGACCTACTCCTGCTCCTATCTTCTATGGAAACTGGAGCAAATTTTATACTTTGGCAATGCAATATTTCAGTTAGCACCCGTAAGAATGATTTAAAATTATTTAATTTAAATTTAGACACAGAATGAGAACAGGCCCTTCCGGCCCACGAGCCTGTGCCACCCAAATACACAAATTTTCCTACTGAAAGGAGAGGGAAAGCAGAACACCCAGAGGAAACCCACACAGGTCATGGGGAGAACTTTCAAACACTTTACAGACAGCGTTGGATTTGAACCTGGGTCGCTGGCAGTGTGATAACATCACACTAGTTGGTACGCCAACCGTGACACACTTGAATTGATTTTATGATTTGCCTTGAACCATAAAAAGTAACAGTGACCAACCTTACCAAAAATAACTTGTTTTTTTGCATATTCTTTCATTGGGCATTATTATCACATGGTAAATAAATTACAGATAGCCCTTGATGGATATTTTGTGTGCATTAAATGATACTGGTTGTCATATTGAAACCTAGAGAATTACCTCTGTCCACCAAAGAATATTTGAGCAACAAAGAACTGTTTAGAATAAGCGTGAAGGTGACTGTATGAAGCTTTTCAAGCCATTAAATGATTCTCTGCTTCAGCCAGTCAAACCATGAAGAAAGCCACCTGCTGACATTCTTAAATATGTCCTAATTAATTTTCCTGACATGGGGGAGGGGTGAGGGGAAGATCAGGCACCCTTTAATATCCACGAATTTGAGAGGAACATGGTTGATAACTGATTGGATTTTTCTGCCATTAACTTGGGGACATAGCCTCAAGATTCAGGGTAGTGTAGCGGCGGCTACACGGCTCCTGCAAGAACACACACAGCCAGACGGGTTGAGCTCAGTGAGCAGACTAGTTTATTGCAGGCTGCTGGGCAGCACTCATACTCCCAGCTGAGAACCGCGCTGGAGGGCGCTGACGTCACCTGGGCGTCATGTGGTCCCCCAAGTGCAGGCTTCTGAGTCCCATGCTGGGAGAAAGGGAACATTCTTGACGGTGCCATTTTGGCATGGCTGCACCGCCGCGTGGCTTACAAGTGGGGCCGGTTCGCCTGCCTAGTGGTGAGCCGCCACACATCTCCACCCCCCCCCCCAGAACCGGCGCCAATGTCCTTTTTCGCCGGGCAGCCTCGCTTCTTGGGCTGGGCTACGACCATGGGCTCAGTGGGATTGAGGTGCGCTGGCTTCAGCCTGTCCACAGTAAACAGCTCCCGCCTGCTGCCAATGTTCAGCATTAACATGGAGCCGGAACACTGTACAGCCCCTCGTATGGTGGTTGCAGAGGTGCTGCGATCGGGCCCCGCCGAACGAAAATGTACTCCGCGGAAAGCAGTTTGCTGGGAACGTGAGACGGGTGGGTGCCATGCCTGGGCGGCGGTGGGGGTTTGAACGAGTCCAAGCGTTACCTGAGGTGAAGAAGTAGTTCTTGCGGCGACCGCTGCGGATGGTGAGGTGTGTTGATGAACTCACAGGTAGTGCCAGTGGCGCACCGTAGAACTGCTCAGCAGATGACGCCTGCAGATCTTCCTTGGGAGTGGAGCAGATGCCCAGGAGCATCCAAGGCAGTTCGTCCGCCCAGTCGGAACCGGTGAGGTGGGCCATGAGTGCCAACTTAAGATGACGGTGCAGATGTTCGACCAGTCCATTGGCCTGTGGGTGGTAGGCCGTGGTGCGGTGTAGCTGGATCCCCAACCTGTTGGAAAGCTGTGCCCAGAGCGCAGATGTGAACTGGGCGCCCCGATCGCTGGTGAGGTGACCCGGGACGCTGAACTGGGGAACCCAATCATGCAACAGTGCTCGGGAGCAGGAGTCGGTGGAGGCATCTGGCATCGGAATCGCCTCAGTCCAGCGAGTGGTGCGGTCCACCATCGTAAACAGGTAATGGTTGCCCTGGGAAACGGGTAAGGGCCCGACGATGTCCACGTGAATGTGCTCGAATTTGCTCGAACTCCTGTATGGGTGCCCTGGTGTGCCTGTGTCTAGCAATGGGTGCATGTTCTGGCCCAGCTCGCGATCTGTTCTGCCGCCACCCAGACTGTGGACCTAATGGACGGATGTGAAACATCGTGCATGTGACGGAAGACTTGCCTGCGCCACTGCTGGGGAACCACTGGTCGTGGGGTGCCCATGGAGATATTGCACAGGATGGTACCTTTGCCACTCGGAGTCAGGAGGTCTCGAAACCGCAGGCCCGTGATGGCGGCCTTGAAGTGCCCTCGTCTCCTCATCAGACTTCTGGTCCTGGGCGAGTTGGTCGACATCAAGGCCGGGCGTCAGCGTGCAGAATGCCGGTCGCGAGAGTGCATCGGCAACCACATTGTCCTTCCCCGCCTTGTGCCGAATGTTGGTGGTAAACTCTGATATGACGGAGAGGGTGAGGGTTTTGTGGTCGGTGAAGATGGTAAAAGTCCTCCAGCCGCTGGAGGTTTTTGTAACCAGGTGGAGCAGTGAGGCCCACGGGCTGTCAGACTGCCGAATGATCCCCAGTTCCAACAGGTTCGAAAACTCCTCCTTCGCCATCTGGAGCTTGTCAGGCGGAAGCCAGCGTGCCTTAGTGTCAACCAGTGAGCCTTAGGTGGGGATGTGGTGGAACACCCCATGGCGCGGTGAGGCAGCAGGGAACTGTGGCTTGAGGAGTATCGGGAACTCGTCCAGGATTCGCTGGAACTCATCTTTGGGCGTGCTGATCGTGGCCATCTGTGGTTGCTCCGAGCAGGAAGCGTCGAGGTGAATGGCCTGGAAGGTACAGGCATCCACCAGTCGCCTACCTTGAATGTCCGCCAGAAGCCCGTGTGCGAGGAGGAAGTCTGCACCCAGGATGGCAGTCAGGAGGGACGAGACAGTGAACCTCCACGTGAAATTTCGTTGGCCGACCTGGAAGTGGACTGTCTTGTCACCATACGTCCGGATTGCTGTTGCGTTGGCTGCACGGAGGGGAGTTCCACGAGGTCAGTTCCTGGACTTAATGGGCGTGGCCGGGATGACGCTGATCCGGGCTCCAGTGTCAATGAGGAACCGCCAGCCACTGACTTGAGTCCCACAGGTAGAGGAGGCTGTGTCCTTGGCCAGCCGCCGCAGGCGTTAACAGCGGCCGGCCTGGTCATTTCCCTGGGACTTCCAAGCCTTGGCTCCCCAGCGCTGGTGGTAGAAGCAGAGGCCTGGAGCAGATGCTGTGGCCTTGGTTATACACTTAGGGGCCCCTGCAGGGGCCGAATGCTCTATCGCAGCGCTAGGGGCAGGCTTGGCGTGGTCGTACCCGTGCCTCGTGACCTACTGGACCGCTGAGCCCTCCGGGAATCGTGCGAGCTATAGCTCTTGGGCCTTTTGGGCGACCTTCCTCAGATTGGTGAAGCTCTCCTGGATCAGCAGTGGCCGGATGTCCCCGGGCATATGGTCAAGGAAGATGCACTCGAAGAGTGGGCAGTTGATGTGCTCACCCATGACCATGAGCATCTCATCCATCAGCTCCTTTGGGGACCTGTCTCCCAGGGCGTCGAGGTGCAGCATCCGAGTGGACATTGGTGTCCGGATAGTCTGAAGGATCCGGTAAGCACTCGCTTGATGGTCTCGTATTTGTCTTCGGCGGGTGAGTGCTGAATGAGGTGCAGCACGTCTGGCGGTGGCCTGGTCCAGGGCAGCGACCACATGGTAGAATTTGGTCGTGTCGGTCCAAATCTGGCGGAGGTGAAACTGAGCCTCCACGTGGCCGAATCAAGTCTCCGACTCCTGAACCCAGAATTCAAGCAGTTTCACGACTATAGCGTTGATCCCAGGCTCGCTCATGATGGGTTCAAAGACGTTTGAACTAGTCGGGGTCACCAATTGTAGCGGCAGCACACTGTTCCTGCAATAACACCACACAACCAGAACTCAGTGAGCATACTAGTTAATTACAGGCTGCTGGGCTGCACTTATACTCCCAGCCCTGACCTGGCTGAGAACCGACGACGGCGCCATTTTGGCCGGCTGCCCAGCCACGTGGCTTACAAGCGGGGTCTGTTCGCCTGCCTAGTGGTGAGCTGCCACAGTAGTTAATTTAAAATGGTGATGAGGATGAAATGCTTTTCCCAGAGGGTGATGTCTCTGCCCATTGAAGCAATGGAGGCTACCTTAGAAAATATATTTAAGACAAGGTTGGATAGATAGAAGAGGAATTAGGGATATGTAGAAAAGGCAGGGGTAGGTGGAGATGACCCTATCATCAGATCAGCCTTGATCTTATTGCATGGCAGAGTAGGCCGGATGGTTGATTCCTCCTCCTATTTCTTATGTTCTGCCTCTGAAGAGTGGACAACGTCTAAATGAACAGCGGTAGTTATTCTTTGTTTTCTGGTCCATGTAACATTTCTTCAGCCAGAGCTTCGAAACAATGCTTTTAAAGATCAATCAATTTTTCTTTTTGATGATTAATTGATTTGGTGATTTCAACTTTCTATCTTCATGGATTACGAATTTAAACTTTACTGTTGGCATTTCTTTGAAGTCCAGTGTGCAAAACTGAAGCAAAGGGCTGGCTAGACCACGCCTGTTTCTTTATGCTTGTGTTTCTCTTGGTGAGATCTATTATCCACTGTTCAATATTGCAATTTGCAGTGTTCTTTCAGAGAGTGCCTTTTGGGTCTCACAGTAGCTGTTGAGCTACAAGGTGCTGGAATTAGGCCGCAATTAAGAAATTTATCTCCAGCAGGAAGTAGTTCTTTAAAACAACTTCAAGATATTAAATTGTTGATGGTGTTGTAAATGTTACAATGTTAGCCATAGATTTTGTTATCCTGGTGTCAGGCTCTGTTTATGTCCACTTGTTCTGAGTAATCTGGCCTGACATGATCTGTTCTTACAAGTACAAAAGGGAAAGATCTAAAATGTGTCAACAAATACTAATAAATCTAAAGTTAAGCACTGCTTTTGTTCCAGGAAAACGGAACCTACTAATGGATGACTTTCCTGTGGATCAATTCCAGGCTGGGAAAATGAAGCGTGTGTTTTTTGAGTTTGTGTTTTTGGCCCTTTTATTATCTGGTTGTGATCTGGCTCTTGCTCAAAATAATGGTGAGTTAACATTTATTTCTAATTTTTTAAAAATCAAATGATTTTGTCTGGAGGAGTTTATAATGTATCCACCTCTTTTCTTGAAAACTTCAATTGTGAGCATTTATTTAATTATTGGACTTGTCCTTCATAGTGAGGATAAGATTTTCCCCTGTGTACTTATGCATTTAATATTGCATTGTAAATCCCAATTTGAATGTTCTTTAAAGGCAAATCAGAATCAGGTTTATTGTCATGAACACGTCACAAAGTTTGTTGTTTTGCGGCAGCAGTATTCAAATAATGCTATAAATTACAATTTCTAAATGTAAGATTTGTTTTTAAAAGTGCAAAGAGAAAAGTTGGATAATGTCCAAGGGTTCATTGTCCATTCACAAATCTGATGGTGGAGGGGGAGATGCTGTTTTTGTAATGTTGAATGTGTGTCTTCAGCCTCCTGTGCCTCCTTCCTGTTGGCAGCAGAGAGAAAAGGATATGGCCTGGATGTTAAGGGACCTTGATGAGAGAAACTGCTTTCTTTACACCTCGCCTCTTAAAGATGTCCCTAATGGAGTGAAGACTGGTGCCCATAATGGCACTGGCTGAGTTCACAACCCTCTGTAGCCTTTTCCTCTCCTGTGCATTGGCAACTCCACACCAGGCAGTGATGCATCCAGTCAGAATACTCTCCATGGAACAGCTTGAGAAATTTCCAAGCCTTTGGTGACATACAAAATATTCTCAAACTCCTGACAAAATAATCTACTGGTGTGCCTTATTCATGATCCCATTGACAAAATGGCCCAGAGATGTTGACACCCAGGAATTTAGAACACAGAACATTACAATACAGTGCAGCCCTTCAGCCCACGATATTGTGCTGACCTAGATAAACCGATTCAACAATCTAAAGCTTCTCTACCTCACAGCCATTACCATCTATTTTTTTTTGCATCCATGTGCCTGTCCAAGAGTCTTTTAAATATCTCTTACTGTATCAGCCTCTGCCACCCACCATGGCATTGCATTCCAGCTACCCAGTACTGTCTGTGTTTAAAAAAAAAACACTTATCCCTGATGTCTCCCTTAAACTTTCCTCCCCTCACCTTATACAAATGTCCTGTGGTATTTGCTCCTGTGGCCCTGGGAAAAAGGTGCTGGGTGTCCACCTGATTTATGTCTCATAATCTTGAAGACCTCTCCAAAGAGAAAAGTCTGAGCTCCGTAAATCTTGCCTCATAAGATTCATTCTCCAATCCAGGCAATATCCCCATTAATTTCCTCTGTAACCTCTCTAAAACTTCCACATCCTTCCTGTAATGAGGTGACCAGAACTTGACACAATACTCTAAATGAAGCGTAATCAGAGTTTTATAGAGCTGCAGCATTATCTCATGCCTCTTGAACTGAATCCCCTAACTATTGAAGGCCAGAGCATACCAGAATCTTTATTATCTACCCTATCAATCTGCATGACAGTCTTGGGGAGATCTATGTATTTGGACCCCAAGGTCCCTCTGTTCTTCCACATGGTTAAGAATTAACTATATACTTCTCCTTCAAGTGTGAACATCAAAAATGCATTACCTCACACTCACCGGGATTGAACGTTATCTGCTACTATTCCACCCAACTCTGTATCCTGTTGTAACCTAAGGCAACCTCCTACACTTCCCACAACACCTCCAAGCCTCGTGTCATCTGCAAATGTACTGACCCATCCTTCTAATTCTTCATCCAGGTCGTTGATAAAAATCACAAAGAGCAGGGGTCTCAGAACAGATCCCTGCTGAATTCCACTTATCACTGACCTCCAGGCAGGATGTGTTCCATCTACTACTACCCACTGCTTTCTGCAGGCAAGCCATTACTGAATCCACACAGCCAAAGTTCCATGGAAACCATGCCTCATGACTTTCTGAATAAGTCTACCATGAGGTACCTTGTCAAATACCTTGCTAAAATCCATATACACCACATCTGCCACCCAACTGATCAATTTCTTTTGTTACTTCCTCCAAAAAAATCAATTAGGCTCGTGAAGCATACCTGCCCTTCACAAAGCCATGCTGTCTATTCCTAAACAGACTATGCTTCTCAAAATGCTTGTAAATCTGTCTGTAAGAATCCTCTCCAATAGTTTGCTCACCACTGAAATAAGACTCACTGAATTCTCGCTCTCAACTTTTTACTCAGGATCTACACTTGCCATTCTCCAATCGTCCTCTTCTCCTCCTGTGGCCAGGGAGGATGCAGAGTTCATTGCCAAAACCCCAGCAATCTCTTCCTAATTTCCTTTAGTTACATGGGGTATATCTTGTCTGGGACATAAATCCTAATAATTTTAAGAAAATTCTCCAACCTCTTCTTTCTTAACCTCAACCATATTACCATATAACAATTACAGCATGGAAACAGGCCAATTTGGCCCTTCTAGTCTGCACTGATCCAAGTACCCTCCTCTAATCCCACATACCAGCACTCTGGCCATATCCCTCCATCCCCTTCCCATCCATATACTTATCCAACTCTTTCTTAAATGACAAAATTGACCCTCCCTCCACCACCTTTCCCGGAAGCCCATTCCACACAGTAACCACTCTCTGAGTAAAGAAGTTCCCCCTCATGTTACTCCAAAACCTTTCCCCGTCAACTCTCAACCCATGACCTCTTGTATCCATCTTTCCTACTCTCAATGGGAAAAGCCTTTCCACATCAACTCTATCTATCCCTCTCATTATCTTAAACACCTCTATCAAATCCCCTCTTAGCCTTCTACGTTCCAAGGAATAAAGACATAATTTGCTCAGTCTTTCCTTGTATTCCAGATGCTGAAACCCAGGGAACATTTTTGTAAATCTCTGTTTTCTCTCTATCTTGTTAATATCCTTCCTATAAATTGGTGACCAGAATTGCACACAGTACTCTAAATTTGGCCTTACAGTTTCATCTTACTTCCCAATTCCTATATTCTATGCACTGATTTATTATATAGGCAAGCATACTAAAGGCCTTCTTCACCACCCTATCCACCTTCAGGGAACAATTAACCATTATTCCTAGATCTTTCTGCTCCACTGCATTCTTCAATGCCCTCCCATTTACCACATATGTTTTGCTTTGATTATTCTTTCCAAAATGAAGCACCTCACACTTATCAGCATTAAACTCCATCTGCCATCTTTCTGCCCACTTCTCTAAGCTGTTTAAATCCCTCTTCATCATCCACAATTCCCCCTATTTTAGTATCATCTGCATATTTACTAATCCAATTTACCGCCCCATCCTCCAGATCATTAATATATATATGACAAAAAGCAACAGTCCCAATACCGAACCCTGAGGTACACCACATGTCACCAGCCTCCATCCTGACAAACAATTATCTACTACTACTCTCTGGCACCTTCTTTCCAGCCACTGTTGAATGCATTTGACTATCTCCAAATTAATACCCAAGGACGTAGCCTTCCTAACTAACCTCCCATGCGAAACCTTATCGAAGGCCTTACTGAAGTCCATATAGACAACATCCACTGCTCTACCCTCATCAACATTCCTAGTCACCTCTTCAAAAAATTCAACAAGATTGGTCAAACACGACCTTCCATCCACAAATCCGTGTTGAGTGTCCCTGATCAGTCCCTGTCTCTCCATATACTTATATATACTATCTCTAAGAACGCTTTTCAATTTACCTTCCACAGATGTCAAACTTACAGGCTGATAATTGCTAGGCTTGCTCCTCGAACCTCTTTCAAACAAAGGAACCACATGCACAACACGCCAATCCTCCGGCACGATACCCGTCTCTAATGACATTTGAAAAATCACTGCCAGAGCCTCTGCTATTTCCTCACTAACTTCTCTCAAGGTTCTGGGGAAAATCCTGTCAGGACCTGGAGACTTATCCACCTTTATATGTTTCAAGAGCTCCAGTGCCACCTCTTTCTTAATCACTATAGTCTCCATATTTACCCCCTTTTCTTCCTTTACCCTGTACAGTTCAATATCCTTCTCCTCACTAAATGCTGAGGAAAATAAATTGTTCAAGACCTCCCCCATCTCTTTTGGCTCCACACACATTTGTCCTTTCTGATTCTCTATTGGACCAATTTTATCTCTCACTTTCCTTTTGCTATTTACATATTTGTAGAAAGCCTTTGGATTTATTTTCACCCTGCTTGCTATAGCCACCTCATACCTTCTTTTAGCTTTTCTAATTTCTTACAATTCTTTTTACATTCAATATCTTCTCTTTGGCTTGGCTTCGCGGACGAAGATTTATGGAGGGGGTAAAAAGTCCACGTCAGCTGCAGGCTCGTTTGTGGCTGACAAGTCCGATGCGGGACAGGCAGACACGATTGCAGCGGTTGCAGGGGAAAATTGGTTGGTTGGGGTTGGGTGTTGGGTTTTTCCTCCTTTGCCTTTTATCAGTGAGGTGGGCTCTGCGGTCTTCTTCAAAGGAGGTTGCTGCCCGCCAAACTGTGAGGCGCCAAGATGCACGGTTTGAGGCGTTATCAGCCCACTGGCGGTGGTCAATGTGGCAGGCACCAAGAGATTTCTTTAGGCAGTCCTTGTACCTTTACTTTGGTGCACCTCTGTCACGGTGGCCAGTGGAGAGCTCGCCATATAACACAATCTTGGGAAGGCGATGGTCCTCCATTCTGGAGACGTGACCCATCCAGCGCAGCTGGATCTTCAGCAGCGTGGACTCGATGCTGTCGACCTCTGCCATCTCGAGTACTTCGATGTTAGGGATGTAAGCGCTCCAATGGATGTTGAGGATGGAGCGGAGACAACGCTGGTGGAAGCGTTCTAGGAGCCGTAGGTGGTGCCGGTAGAGGACCCATGATTCGGAGCCGAACAGGAGTGTGGGTATGACAACGGCTCTGTATACGCTTATCTTTGTGAGGTTTTTCAGTTGGTTGTTTTTCCAGACTCTTTTGTGTAGTCTTCCAAAGGCGCTATTTGCCTTGGCGAGTCTGTTGTCTATCTCATTGTCGATCCTTGCATCTGATGAAATGGTGCAGCCGAGATAGGTAAACTGGTTGACCGTTTTGAGTTTTGTGTGCCTGATGGAGATGTGGGGGGGCTGGTAATCATGGTGGGGAGCTGGCTGATGGAGGACCTCAGTTTTCTTCAGGCTGACTTCCAGGCCAAACATTTTGGCAGTTTCCGCAAAGCAGGACGTCAAGCGCTGAAGAGCTGGCTCTGAATGGGCAACTAAAGCGGCATCGTCTGCAAAGAGTAGTTCACGGACAAGTTTCTCTTGTGTCTTGGTGTGAGCTTGCAGGCGCCTCAGATTGAAGAGACTGCCATCCGTGCGGTACCGGATGTAAACAGCGTCTTCATTGTTGGGGTCTTTCATGGCTTGGTTCAATATAGTACCCAAACATCTCCTTTTTTCCCTGTTTCTTATATTTATTGCAGTACTCCCTCTTTTTTCCAACCAAGTTTCCAATATCCCTTGAGAACCATGGCTCTCTCAAACTTTTGACCTTACCTTTCAACCTAATAGGTATATAAAGATTTTGTATTTTTAAAATCTCTCCTTTAAAAGACCCTCCATTTCTCTATTACATCCTTCCCAGAAAACAAATCGTCCCAATCCACCCCTTGTAAATCCTTTGGCATCTCCTGAAACCTAGCTTTACCCCACTCAAAAACCTCAACTCTGGGCCCAGACCTATCCTTTTCCATAATTACCTTGAAGCTAATGACACCATGATCACTGGACCTGAAGTGCTCCCCCACACATACCTTTGTCACCTGACCCATCTCATTCCCCAACAGTAAATCCAACACATCTCCCTCTCTAGTTGGTACCTCCATGTATTGATGTAAAAAGCTATCCTGCACACATTTTACAAACTCCAACCCATCTAGCCCTTTCATGGAATGGGTTTCCCAATCAGTATTCACAAAATTAAAATCCCCCCACAATCACTACCCTGTGCTTATTACAAATATCTGCTCTCTCCCTACTAATTTGTTCCTCTAATTCGCGTTCCCCCATTCGGTGGTCTATAATAAACCCCTATAATTGTAACTTCCCCTTTCCCATTCCTCAATTCCACCCAAATAGCCTCCCTGGATGAGTCTTCTATTCTATCACACCTAAGCACCGCTGTAATATTTTCTCTAACGAGTAGTGCAACCCCCCCCCCCCCCCCGGTTCTATCACATCTAAAGCAACTAAATCCAGGAATATTTAGCTGCCAATCACATCCCTCCTGTAACCATGTTTCACTAATCGTTACCACGTTATACTTCCAAGTGTCAATCCACACCTTCAGCTCATCCACCTTCCTTACAATGCTCCTTGCATTAAAATATATACATTTTAGAGATTTCCCACTTTTAACTTCCTGTTTGACCCTATCTTTACCAACTCCTCTCTAATGATCTTTTGCAATCGACCTCTGTCCATCTTCGTATCGAGCATCCCCCTTTTCTATCACCTGCCTTTCCCCCCTCAAACACTGTCTCAAGCTTTCTCTGCACTCTAACCTTCTTGCTGTTCTCCTTCATTTGGTTCCCTCCCCCCAGCTATTCTAGTTTAAAGTCTCCTGAGTAACCGTAGCAAACTTCCCCGTCAGAATCCTGGTCCCCCTGGGGTTCAAATGCAACCCGCCCTTTTTTTACAGGTCACAGCTACCCCAAAAATGGTCCCGGTGATCCACAAACTTGAATCCCTGGCCTTTGCTCCACCCCTTCAGCCACGCGTTCATCCTCCATCTCATTCTATTCCTACTCTCACTGTCACGTGGCACTGGCAATAATCCTGAGATTACTCCCTTTGTGGTCCTTCTTTTTAACTCTCTACCTAACTCCCTGTACTTACTTTTCAGGACCTCTTTTCTATTCCTCCCTATGTCGTTGTATCACGACTTCTGTCTCATCTCCCTCCCCCTTTAAGATGTCCTGGACTTGAGCAGCAACATCCCGGACCCTGGCACCAGGGAGGTAAACTACCATTCGGTTCTCCTTGCTCTGTCCACAGAATCCCCTGTCTGTATTCCTGACTATTGAGTCCCCTATGATTATTGCCCTCCTCTTCCTTTCCCTACCCTTCTGAGCCTCAGAGGCCGACCCAGTGCCAGAGGCACAGCCACTGATGCTTTCCCCAGCTGGACTGTTTCCCCCAACAGTACCCAAAGAGGAGTACCTGTTGTTGAGGGCCACAGCCATAGGGGTCCTCTCTACCACCTTACTATTCCTCTTCCCTCTCCTAACCGCGACCCACCTGTCCTCCTCCCGTGGCCCTGGCATGACCACCTGGCTGTAACTCCTATCTATGACCACCTCACTCTCCCTGACCAGAGCGAGGCCATCGAGCTGCAGCTCTAGTTCCCTAATACGGTTCCTGAGAAGCTGCAGCTCAGTACACCTGGTGCTCTAGCATTGTCCAAGGTCCCTCTCTTTGCTGAACACCAAACCTTCCCTACCTCTTCTGCCTCCGGGCCCACATTGCCTCCTTTATCCTTCAGTGGCCCTACCTTTGTTCTCTCATCCTTCTGTTTACATATACATAGAACACCTTAGGATTCTCCTTAATTCTACTTCCCTAGGCCTTCTCAAGCCCTCTTTGAGCTTTCTTTAGTTCCTTTCTGGCTACAATACAATTCTCATGAGCCCTTCCTGTTTTTTGCTTCCGGTTCCTTCTTCCACTTAACTAGCTGCCTCACCTGTTTTGTCAACCATGGCTCCCTTTCCTACCATTTTTACCCTCATGTCAGCAGTACATACTCATCCAGACCCTCACACAGGTGGTCCCGAAACATCCTCCAGATTTCTCCCAAGAACATCTGTTCCCATTTACTCTCTCTTGTTCCTGCCTTATCCCATCATAATTAGCCCTTCCCCAATTCAACACTTTTCCATTTTGTCTGCTATTTTGTGGACACAGTCATTGAAATGCTTCCCCCACTGAGAGGTGGTGCCTTGCCACACAGTCAAGGGTGTAGAGGCAGTAGAGCAGTGAGTGCATCTTTAAGGTGTGCCTGTGTTGATTGCCATTGAAGAGGAGATGTTAACGATCTGGACTAACATTTGCAGAGGGAGATGCAGAGGCCCAGATTTTGATGGTGTTGAAAGTTAAGCTGTAATTGATGAAAAGCAGCCTGTTACTATATAGGTACTTCAGTTGTCCAGATGATCCAGGGATGAGTGGAGAGCCAGTGAGATTGCACCTGCTGTGGAACAATTCTGGTGATAGGCGCATTGCAGTGGGTCCAGGTTAAGTAATCAGATACCTGCTGTGATTTAAGATGTCAGCAAGAATTGCAGGGACTGACTCAAGGGTTGGGGGTGGGGTTGCTATGAGGAGAAACTGGCCAGGCTGAGTTGATTTATCTGGAACAGAGGAAACTAAGGGGTGCTGATGGATTTGGGCAAAATTATAGGAGAATCAGACTTGGTAAATAGGAAAAGGCAGGTCAATATGGAAAGACATGAACTGAAGGTACTGAAATAAGATGGATTTGAGATTTTTTTTCCCACGAAATAAAGCATTGGATCCAGAAATCCTCAGCATGTAACAAGTGCTTTAACAAGCATTGGAAAAGCTGTAATCTGTAGATGAGAGCTGGGAGCTGGAAGTAATCTGAACAGTGTGGATCAAAATAGCTACTGTGACAAAAAAATTCTGTAATTTAATGAAGTATCTTCATCCCAAGATATTTACCACCAAAAATGAATCCAAGTAATATTTAGACATTAGTGAAAAAACACAATCCTGGAGAAACTCAGCAGGTCAAACAGTGTCCTTTATATAGCAAAGATAAAAATGCTCTACCTTGAGCCCTTCATCAAGGTATGGAAAAATCTCAGCATATCTTGCATGTTGCTGGCTTGGTTTCAAGGCAGGTACTGAGGGAGGGGTTTGGGCATAACAGCTTTTATGGGGATATCTTGGAGGGAGGAGTCACAGGTTCAGGGGTGGGCCAGCCCATAAACACATACATACAATATATATAGTGGTAGCACCACATTTACCCTCTTCTTTTAAAAGAAAGTCCAGCGGGGGTGATGTGGTACAATATTCATTACAGATTTAGCTTGTCCAGCGGTCTCATCCATCGCCGCGACCGACGCAGGGTCTGCTGTGGCACAGCTGTTGGTTCCTGGGTGGTGTCTTGTGCATCCAGTGGCTGAGGGGGAGTTGGTACAGTGGGATTGTTCGGGGCGCAGGGTCAGGCGTCAATGGCAGGACTGGCAGGTCAGGGTTACTGAGGGGTGGTGTGGGCTGGTTGGTCACAGGGCCCCCTGCATGTGCCAGGTCCCAGACGGAGACAGTGTCTTGTTGCTTGTCCTGGTACTCCATCTGGGTGTATTGGGGGTTGGCATGGAGGAGGGGGACCTTCTCAACCAAGGGGTGAATCTTGTGGTGCCTGACGTGCATCCGGAGGAGTACGGGCCCAGAGTTCATCAGGCAGGATGGCAACGTTGTTCCTGATGACATTCATAGCGGTGCAGAAGAGGGACTGGTAGCAGGAGCGCCCCAGGGAGGATGTCTTGCCACTGGGAGGTGGGCAGGCCCTTTGATTTTAGGGCTAGGAGAACTGTCCTCCAGACGGTGCCATTCTCCCTTTCTATCTGTCCGTTCCCCCGGGAGTTATAGCCTGTGGTCCTGCTCGCAGCTATGCTCCTCGATCCTGAATGAGGTCACTATGAAAGAAGCAGGGGTATCCAAACAGAGCGAAGATGCCACGCAGTGCCTTTATGATGGTGGCTGTGGTCATGTCTGAGCAGAGAATGGGAAAGAGGAAACGGGAATACTTGTCTATGATGTTTGTGGATGGGAGGGGTCCCTTAAAGTCCATACTCAGCCGCCTGAAGGGGTGGGTTTTGTCTGGGGTTTACACTTGGCACAGACTGGGCAGTTCTGTGTCAACTACCTGATGCCTTCGACAGAGTAGGGGAGGTTATGTGCTCTGACGAAATGGTAGAACCCGGTGACGCCGGGGTGGCGGAGGTGGATATGAAGGGCTTGGAGGCGGTCCAGCTGTGTGTTGTTGCATGTTCCCCAGAACAGTGCATCGGGAGGCTCATTGAGGTTCCCGGGTTGGTACAAGATCTCGTAGTTGTAGGTGGATAGCTCAATTCTCCACCTCAAAATCTTGTCATTCTTGAATTTTTTTTCTCCGCTGTTTGTTATTAAACATAAAAGTGGCTGCATTTTGGTTAGTCAGGGTGAGTGTTTTTCTGGCCAGGTAATGTCTCCAGTGGTGTACAGCTTCCACTGTGGCCTGGGCCTCCTTTACAATGGCTAAGTGCAGAAGTTCGGGGCTCTGGAGTGTTCGGGAGAAGAATGCCATGGGCCTGCTTGCCTGGTTGAGATGGCAGCCAGGGCAAAGTCGGATGCATCACTTTCCACTTGGATGGATTCATCCACCTCATGCATCGCCGCCTTGACGATGTCACCCTTGATGTGTGTGAACGCCGTTTGGGCTTCTACTGAAAGGGGGAAAAGTGGTCGATTTCACCAGGGGGATGGCTTTGTCCACATAATTGGGGACTCATTGGGTGTAATAAGAACCCCAAGCAACTTTCCTGAGCCTTGATGGTCTGGGGCAATGGGAATTCCAACAGGGGGTGAATATAGTCAGGGTCTGGTCCAATGACGACATTCTCCACCACGCAGCCCAGGATGGTCAACTATGAAGTGCTAAAGATGTGCTTCTTTGGGTTATAGGTCAGATTTAAGCTTTTGGCCACCTGGAGGAACTTGAGGAGGTTGGTGTCATGGTCCTGCTGGTCATGGCAGCAGATGGTCACATTGTTCAGGTAGGGACATGTGGGCTTGAGTCCATAGACGTCGACTAGCCGGTCCATTTACCTTTGAAAGACGGAGACCCCGTTGGTGACCCCGAAGGGGACTCGGAGGAAGTGGTAGAGGTGGCCTTCTGTCTCGAAGGCAGTGTATGGGAGGTCCTCTGGCCAGATGGACAGTTGATGGAACGCTGACGAGGTCACTGGTTGAGAAGACCCGGTACTGGGCGATCTCATTTACCATGTCAGCAGTGCAGTGAAATGGGTAGGTGTCCAGCTTGGTGAAGCAATTTATGGTCTGAGTATAATTGATGACCATGCGGTGTTGTACAGTACACGAGTGGATGAAAGCTGTCAGTGCTTCCTGTGTCGAATAAGCAGTTGGTGATTTATGGGCCCAGAGGACCCAAAACCCGGCAGCAATAGAAATTCACCAAGACAAATGGTTACTTAAACATAGCAGATGCTTTAAGAATTATTTTCCAGAACTCGATAGACTCAGGATCAGTACTCATGGATTGGAGGGTAGCTAACGTTACCCCACCATTTAAAAAGGTGGGTAGAGAAAAAGTGGGGAATAGGGATCAGACAGAGTCAACATGGATTTCCAAAAGGTAAATCGTGCTTGACAAATCTATTGGAATTCTTTGAGATGGTGACGGGTAAAATAGATGGGGGAGAGCCAGTGGATGTGGTGTACCTGGATTTCCAAAAGGCCTTCGATAACGTTCCACATAAACGACTGGCATGCAAAATCAAGGCTCATGGGATTGGGGGAAAGGTATTGATGTGGATTGAGAACTGGCTGACAGATAGATGACAGAGAGTTGGGATAAACGGCTCATTTGCTGAGTGACAGGCGGTGACCAGTGGGGTGACACAGGGATCTGCATTTGGACCCCAGCTGTTCACAATTTTCATTAATGATCTAGATGAGGGGATTGGATGTAATATCTCCAAATTTGCAGACGACACTAAGCTAGGAGGGGTTGTGTGCACTGAAGAGGGGGTCAGGAAGCTCCAGTGTGATTTGGATAAATTGGGGGACTGGGCAGATACATGGCAAATGCACTACCACTTCCTCCGAGTCCCCTTCGGGGTCACCAACAAGGTCTCCGTCTTTCAAAGGTAGATGGACCGGATAGTCGACGTCTATGGACTCAAGCCCACATGTCCCTACCTGAACAATGTGACCATCTGCTGCCATGACCAGCAGGACCATGACACCAACCTCCTCAAGTTCCTCCAGGTGGCCAAAAGCTTCAATCTGACCTATAACCCAAAGAAGCATGTCTTTAGCTCTTCATAGCTGACCATCCTAGGCTGCGTGGTGGAGAATGTCATCATTGGACCAAACCCTGACTATATTACTTTGGTAATACAAACCGGAGAGCAGATTACTATTCGAATGGCAATAGATTGGGAGATGGGGAAGTGCAGAGAGACCTAGAGGTTCTTGTGCACCAGTCACTTAAGGCGAGCATGCAGGTACAGCAGGCAGTTAAAAAGGCAATTGGTATGTTGGCCTCCATATCAAGAGGGTTTGAGTATAGGAATAAGGATACCTTACTGCACTGTACAGAACCTTGGTGAGACCCCACCTGGAATATTGTGTGCAGTTTTGGTCACCTTATCTAAGGAAGGATGTTCTTGCAATGGAGGGAGTGCAGAGGCGATTCACCAGGCTGAGACCTGGAATGGCAGGAATGACTTATGAGGAAAGATTGCACAATTTGGGATTGTACTCACTGGAGTTTAGAAGATTGAGAGGGGATCTCATAGAGAGATATAAAATTCTGGCAGGACTGGACAGAATGGATGCAGAAGGGATGTTTCCAATGGTGGGAGAGTCCAGAACACGGGGCCATGGTTCGGGGATAATAGGCAAACCATTTAGAACCGAGATGAGGAGGAATTTCTTGACCCAGAGGGTGGTGAATCTGTGGAATTCATTGCCACAGAGAGCAGAAGAGGCAGGTTCATTGAATATATTTAAGAGGGAATTAGATCTATTTCTTCAGTATAAGGGAATTAGGGGTTACTGAGAGAAGGCGGGGACGGGGTACTGAACTTTAAGATCAGCCATGATCTCATTGAATGGCAGAGCAGGCTCGAAGGGCCGAATGACCTACTCCTGCTCCTATCTTCTATGTTTCTAAAAGTTGCTTTTAATTAACTTTAAACAGGAAACTAGGATCAAACTTTAACTTATTACTATTAAATTAACTTAACCCCCTTCTAATTCTAATCGCACGTGTATGTAATGTGTGTAAGTTCAGAAAAGTTCTTTGATTCACAGTCCAATCTCACTTCTCACTCCTCCAAATTCACCAGTATCAGGCAATTCTTATACTGTGCACAGAATTTAGCATTTATGAATTTCAAGAGGCTTTGGTCCTTGAAAGGTTACCGCTCAGGAAGGTCCTTGTCAGTTTTCAGAGAGAGATTTGTTGCTCGTTGGACACCCACAACTGATTCCTTCTGATCAGCCACTTCAGTGTCTTGCTGAAGAAACTTGCCTCATCAAGGTTTTCCAGATGATACCCTCTTTCTTCCAGGTCACCACAGGGTTCCTCTTGTTTCCCTTATTTCAGGAGAAACACTCTGGCCAGCCATTTCCTCTTGTAAGGACCACAAGGGTTTTAAACAGGCTGAACTCAAAACTCACAACCTATCTTCAAAATGGGGTTTCAACAGCTTGCCATCTTGTCATGTTCCAGTCCCAACTGCTGTTTCTGAACTCTCTCCCAAAGATAAAGATGAATCCCTGCCCCCCCAACCCCCCCCCCCCCTCTCTCTCTCTCTCTCTCTCTCTCTCTCTCTCGTTCTCTCTCTCGGATTTTAAATAAGATGTGAAGTGTTACTCTGTGATGACCTACACTAAACCCTCTACACTCTATCTCTTTTATAAAATACAATATAATCTGTAATCATAGAGGTTTCTTTCTTAAGACACATCCTCTTGTAGATATCCTTAATGGAAGGAAGACTGATGCCCATGATGGCGCTGGTCAAGTTCACAACCCTCTAGTCTTTTCCTTCCTTATGCATTGACACCTCCATACCAGACATTGATGAAACCAGTCAGAATGCTCTCTATGTTTGGTGACAGACCAAATCTCCTCAAACTCCTCATGAAGTACAGTTGCTGGCGAGCCTTAGTGATTGAATCAACTTGGAGGCCCCAGGATAGATCTCTTGCAGATCACCACTGACAGGTAAGTCTTTAGCTGCCAAGTTCCTGAGGTTTGGAATTCCAAGCATTGATCTCTCCATTTCTCTCTCGTCTGCAATACTCATTCAGACCCAAGTCTTTTAGACTCCATCTCTAATATCACAAAACTATTTATCTTACTCACACCATTGGCCGAAGACTGCATCTCAAATATATCAATATGTATATTTGTTGAGGAACCTGTATAACTACAATGTTCAATTTTCAGACACGTTTATCAAGTGACTCCCCGTGGAGTTCACTCAGCTTTACCTTGTGATTTCAGAGCTTGCCATTGCCTACAAGTTTCAATGGAACTGGTTTGTGAGCTAATCTAATTTTCTTTTAAGTATTTAAGCATTTCAACGTACTTATAATGTGTTAATGTTTGTGGAACATTTCAGAACATATTTATGTTTTGGAGAGGTTGAGGAGGGCTAGTTGGAGGGGTCCCTAGTTTAATCTGTTCCTCTTGTTGTCTTTGGAAAGTCAATTTCTATTCTTAGTGGAAATAGCACAGAAATAGGCTCTTCGGCCCTTCTAGTCTGTGCCAAACTAGTTTCCTGCATGGTCCCATTGACCTGCATTCTGATCACATCCCTCCATACCCCCCTGTACCAGACCAAATGTTTCTTAAATGTCAAAATTTAGCCTGCGTTTATTAATTTAGCTGGGAGCTTGTTACACTCACCCACTCTCTATGGGAAGAATTTTTCCCCTAATGTTTTCCTTTTCACCCTTAACCCATGTGCTCTCGTTTTTATCTCACTTAACCTCAGTGGAAAAAGTTTTCTTACATTTAACTCTTATCTATGCACATTGTATTTTTCATATTGAACATCTTGTATTCTTCGACTTGGCATTCTTCCGTCAGAAAGAATCAATATTGACTTCTCCAATTTCCTTTAAACCCCTCTCCCTCCAAAGTTAGGAAATGTTTTTTTTAATATTTTATTTTTGATTTTCAAAAACTCATAAATTCAAACACACAATACGATCTCTTTCAAAACCAGTATAACATGCAGAGTCCATTTTTATCTCCCCCTTACGCCCTTCCCACCCCCCAACCCAGTCCGATATAACTAACTATAAAGTCACATAAATTATACAGATACGAAAAACACAAATACAGGAGGGGTCAACAACCCCTGCAGAACCTAGCAAAAAGCCAAGGGAGAGAGAGAAAAAAACATCCAAAGTAACTGAATAACCAAAGGTAAGAAATAAAAATAAAAACTGGCTCGCAGAGCAGGTCATCTGCACCTTGTCCCATTTCCTTGATCCTAATCGTTTCTCTGTTGAGACAAATTGGTTCAGTAACCATGTTCCGAAGGGGGATAGTCATATCTGTAAACCAATATACTTCAGAAAAGTTTGCCTCACGAATGTGTCATATTTCCTCCTTAAATTGTATGTGGATTTCTCCAGGGGAATGCAACCCTGCATTTCCATATTCCATCATGTAATGTTTAGTTGGGACTCAGACTTCCATGTGATTGCTATACATTTCCTGGCTTGTGACCTTCACAAACTGAATTTGGTATCTTGACAGTTTAAAACCCACGTCCAATATGTTCCTCAGAAGGTATAATTCCAGATCTGATGGAAAATCCACCTTTGTAATTTATTTCAGAATGTCCGCTAGGTCCTCCCAGAAGGATCTCACCCCTAAACACAGCCAGGTTGAATGGATAAAGGTTCCAATCTCCACACCATGCCTAAAGCACATATCTGAGATTTCTAGTTTAGATTTGTAGTTTTTGAGGTGTGAGGTACAGTTGATGCAGGAAATTGTATTGTAAAGTTAGGAAATGTTATCGAGTTTTAATGAGATATCATTTGGGGTGTTGCATAAAGTTTTATTCTGCTGACCTGAAGAAAATTTACTGGCTGTAGCTATAGAATTGTGGGAAGATTTGGTTTCAATAAAGGATATTGGCTTGTAATATCAACCATTCTTTTTCAAGTTTATGTTTATTGTTATCTGATTGTACTTCATCTATACAAATAAATAAATAAATATTGTTTCATGAATGTGAGATGCTTGGGTGGTCAGTTTGAGCAGTTCACAGGAACATACGAAACCCACCCTTACAGAACAGAAACATACGAAACCCACCCTTACAGAACAGAAACATACGAAACCCACCTTACAGCACAGGAACACACGAAACCCACCTTACAGCACAGGAACACACAAAACCCACGCTTACAGCACAGGAACATACGAAAACCCTCCCCTATAGAACAGAAACATACGAAACCCACCCTTACAGAACAGAAACATACGAAACCCACCTTACAGCACAGGAACACACGAAACCCACCTTACAGCACAGGAACACACAAAACCCACGCTTACAGCACAGGAACATACGAAAACCCTCCCCTATAGAACAGAAACATACGAAACCCACCTTACAGCACAGGAACATACAAAACCCACCCTACAGCACAGGAACATACGAAAGGAGGAGAGAATGGGTAGGGGATGCAACATCAGCATCTTATACAAGAATATACAAGAAACCCACCCTTACAGCACAGGAACATACGAAACCCACCCTTATGGCGCAGGAGCATACGAAACCCACCCTTACAGCACAGGAACATACGAAAGGAGGAGAGAATGGGTAGGACATGCAACATCAGCATCTTATAATTCCAAAGCCATCCTGATGAACAATAACACAAAATCTTTAATATTTAACTATATTTCTTGTATAAAAATGTCTTAGTAAAGTAAATTATAGAGTTAAAATATTGTAGCTGTATTCTTAGCAAGTTAGCTGTGGGTTGGTTCAGTGTCACACACAGGTTATAGCACATTTATAGAGAACATTGTTTTCTGGAAAGAGTGTTCATTCTCAGCATCGACCTGTCTTGGACAGACAGACCTAATGGATTTCAAGTGGGTTTTAATTATTCAAGAACTGCTGAGGAAGCCATCTGATTTTAATCAAAGCCACTTAAGCTTCTTGAACAGAGATGAGGTCAGAGGTTGTTATAGATATGGAATGGTTTTGAAAAAGGAACATAATTTTGGTAGAATTAAAACTGATGGTCATGTAGTTTTCACAAATTGGGATGCATCTTGGTGATGATGGAGGAGTCACATGGCTTGGAGAAATATATTACTAAATTCAGACATTTTGTTTTCAGTTTTGGAACATGTTACGAGCCCAGAGGACCTCAAAACCCAGCAACAATAGATATTCACCAAGACAAATAGTTACTTAAACAAAAATTTCTTTTAATTATCTTTAAACATGAATTTAAAATCAAACTTTAACTTATCACTATTGACTTACTTAACTTAACTCCCTTCTAATTCTAAGTGCACGTGTGTGTAATGTGTGTGTAAGTTCAGAAAAATTCTTTGGTTCACAGTCCAATCTCACTTCTTATTCCTCCAAATTCACTGGTTGCGGGCAATTCTTATACTGTGCACAGAATTTAACATTTATGAAGTTCACCAGGCTTTGGTGCTTGAAAGGTAAATGGTTACCGTTCAGGAAGGTTCTTGTTGTTTTTAGAGAAAGAATTTTTGTTCCAGGACATCCACAACTGATTCCTTTTCAATCAGCCACTCCAGTGTCTTGCTGACGAAACTTGCCCCCTTCAAGGTTCTCCAGATGATAACCTCTCGCTTTCAGGTCACCACAGAGTTACTTTTTGTTTATTTTACTCCAAGTGAATCATTAGTCAGCCAGTCCTCTCCTCTTGCTGGAACCACAAGGGCTTTGACTAGGCCGTATTCCAAATGGGACTTTCCACAAGCTTGCTAGCTTATCCTGTTCCAGTCCCAGCTGCTTCTGCAGGCTGTAACACTATAGAATGATCTCTCTCTCTCTTAGAGAGAAAGATTATTTGACTCTCTCTGCTTGCAAAACTACACGACCCTCTTCGAACAGCAAGCTCTACTCCAGTCAGAAAGTGGCTCTGACAAGATCTTTCATCTGTTGCCATTTGTAAACAATCCATTAGTAGAGTCTCTTGAACACTCTCTAAATCTCTTGCAAAAGCTGTGTAGCCGATATGTCTAGCATTAGTAGAGCTCTAGTATTTCAAATAAAATCTGTTTAAAACTATTTGTGTGTAACCTTCTCTAACAAACCTTTCCCACTTTATCTCCCCAAAACATACAGGGGTTGAAACCTTATGAAAGACAGGATTGACTTACATTAATTAACCAGAATTGGTGCTGTTTGTTGTGTGTTTCACAAGAAGGGGAACACAGAATCTGTGGCTTTTGAATTAACGAAGAGCACTTTGCTGTCTCTTTGGAAAAGAGGACAGAATTTTAGTGGGTCTATTTTTGGTTTTGCCACTTCATTTAACCCTTGTCGAGTTTGTGACTTCATCGTGGAAGAAGATAACCACAGTTGTTTACCCCTTGTCTGGGTTTATGAATTCATTGTGAAAGATAATAGCCACATTTGCTGTCTTTGAGAAAAGAGCAGTTTCTTCATGTGGGAAACATAATTGTGAGTAAAAGAGGCCTGAAGATGTAATGTTTCAAGCGCTTTATAATTATTTCTGAACTGAGAATTTAAGATCTTCAAGCAAGACTAAAACGATGCTGAACTTTTAAAGATTGACTTTACAGAGTGGGACTGTATCTCTCTCTCTCTCTCAAGTTTAAAGTTAAGTAAATTTAGAGTTAAGAAAGAAATGCTATTATTAATATTTTAATAAAAACTATTATTTTGAATTTGCCATTGGTAAATTTTCCATTGCTGTTCCGTTGTTAGTGTTAACAAAAACTCTTTAGTTCCAAACATAATTAAAAGGGTTGTTAGAGTGTAACATCAGTTCAGGTTTGGGCAACTTTTTATTAACTGGGTTAAAACTCTTTATCATAGACCAAAAACCAAGGTTGCAACTAATGGACAGATCTCGGCAGCGTTCCTGCTGAGCGGGTCAAGTCCACAGGGCTGTCCTTGGATATTGAGCCCTCAGCAGAGGCAATTAGACAAAACTCAGATATAAAGGGTTTTAAAGTGGGTCAGACAAATCACAAAATTAATCTTATGGCAGATGATGCAATCCTGTATTTAACAGGTCCAGTTAATTTCCTCATTAAATTACAGACTTTATTAAAAGCTTACGGTAAAGTTTCAGGATACAAGGTAAACTGGGAAAAAAGTGAAATGATCCCACTAACAAACGTTGATTACACTGAGTATCAGCGAACAAGCCCATTCAAGTGGCCCTCGAGTGGCATTAAATATCTTGGAATAATGGTAGATAATGATCTTCAGAATTTATACAAACTTAATTACTTCCCATTACTTAGTAAAATTATATTGAAGATTTGAGTTGGTGGATGAATTTGCCCATCAACTCTAATTGGCAGAGTCAACTGTGTGAAGATGAATATATTGCCAAGATTGCAATATCTTTCCCATTCCACTACCCCAAATCTAGAGTTAGATGGGAGTCAGATCTAGACATAACAATTTATGAACAACTCTTATCAGATTTGTGTCAGGGAAGTTTGTTGGCCACTATCAATGCCAGATAGAGACTGGTTCGCTCTAATTTTCTCCATTAGCTGTACCTCAGCCCACAGAAATTGCACCAATATAAACCAAAATTATCAGAGATGTGCTTTAGGTGTATAGAGGTCGGTTCCTTCTTGCACACTACCTGGCTCTGTACAAAGATGAGACCCTTCTGGTATGACCTTTGTGTCATCCTAACTAAGATCACAGGTGTCACCTTCCTAGTAGTCCCAGTTTTGCCTTCTGGAGAACTTTACAAGTGTTGGTAGATCACTAACTAATTTCCAAATTAAATACACAAAAATTACCTTGTGTGTGGCCAGAAAACATGGAAATCTGACTCTCCTCATTGATAGGTGGTCTTCAGAAATGAACAGCTGTGTTCCTCTTGAAAAGATCACATATATTCTTTGGAAGGGATATAACACCTTCCTAAAAATCTCGCAGCCTTCATACTGGTGCCACCATAGGGTTACAATTGCTACTGACTAGCCAGCAGACCTCTGTAAACATAACGTTGTGGCATTATTATGTCTCTGTTTTACTGTACACAATGACGATGGGATTTTCCTTTTCCTTTTTTTGTTTTTTTTCTCTTTTTATGAGCACCTTCTTCCAAGAGACCCCAAAACCCAGCAGCAACAGACATTCACCAAAACATGTGGTTTTTCAAACAAAAGTTGTCTCTAATCAACTTTAAACATGAAACCAGAATCAAACTTGTTATCTCTATACTTCATTAACCCCTTTCTAATTCTAAGTGCACATGTGTGTGTAAATTTAAGAAAAGTTATTTGGTTCACAGTCCAATCTCATTCTTCCAAGTTCTTATACCGTGCACAGAATTTAACATGTTTAAAGTTCACCAGGCTTTGTACTCGAAAGGTAAATGTTTACCGCTCAGGAAGGTTCTTGTAGGGTTTACAGAGAGAGATTTGTTGTTCCAGGATTTCCACAACTGAGGTACCACCATTAGGCACCTCAAGGTCTCGCTGATGAAACTTGCCCCATCAGGGTTTTCCAGATGGTATCTCTTTCTTCAGGTTGCCACCACAGAGTTCCATTCTATTCCTCTTATTCCAAGAGAAACATCAGACAGATAGCACTTCCAGCCGTCCACTGTTCTGGAACTTTGTTTCCAACCAGCTCTTCCTGGCTTGTTTCACCCGTGACTGTTCAGTCTCTTTTCAGTGCTACATACCAGCTGAGAGGCCTCGTCTTGTCTCCCCCTCTCTCTCTCTCTCTCTCTCTCTCTCTCTCTCTCTAAATGAGACTGGCAGAAAGTCCATGTGACTCTCTCACTTGCAAAACCCCACCTTCTTCAGCAAACAAGAGTCCTTCTCCTTGGTCAAGATATTGTCTTAGATAAGCAAAACCCAGGAGTGACCATTCTGTGAGCACTCTGTAAGTACTTTTTAACAGCCAGCTTGTCTCCTACAAACAGTGGTCTTTAGCGGCGGCTACTCTGCTCCTGTAATAACACACACAACCAGACGGGTTGAGCTCAGTGAGCAGACTAGTTTATTGCAGGCTGCTGGGCTGCACTTATACCCCCAGCCCGGACCTGGCTGAGGACCGCGCTGGAGGGCGCTGACGTCACCTGGGCATCACGTGGTCCCCCAGCGTGGGTTTCTGAGCCCCGTGCTGAAAGGATGGGAAACCCCCGACGGCACCATTTTGGCTAGCTGCCCCGCTGCATGGCTTACAAGCTGCCTTGTGGTGAGCTGCCAAACAGCCCCTCCTGCCCCCAGAATCGCCGCCAATGTCCTTTTTCGCCGGGTGGCCTCGCTTCATGGGCTAGGAAATTACTACCGGCTCGGTGGGATCGAGGTGCGCTGGCTTCAGCCTGTCCATGGTAAACAGCTCCCACCTGCCACCAATGTCCAGCATGAACGTGGAGCCGGAATGCTGCACAACCCTGTATGGCCCCTCATACGGTCACTGCAGAGGTGCCGCGGTCGGGCCACGCTGAATGAAAACGTACTCCACAGAAGGCAGTTTGCCAGGAACGTGAGATGGGTAGGTGCCATGCCTGGGCAGTGGTGCGGGTTCGAACAAGTCCAAGCGTGCCTTGAGGTGAGGAAGTTGTTTGTGCAGCGACTGCTTGGGATTGTGAGGTGCATTAACGAACTCACCAGGTAGTGCCAGCGGCGCACCGTAGAACAGCTCAGCTGATGACGCCTGCAGATCTTCCTTGGGAGTGGAGCGAATGCCCAGGAGCACCCAAGGCAATTCATCCGCACAGTCGGTGCCGGTGAGGTGGGCCATGAGCGCCAACTTAAGGTGGCGGTGCAGACGTTTGACCAGTCCATTGGCCTGCGGGTGGTAGGCCGAGGTGCAGTGTAGCTGGATCCCCGACCTGTTGGAAAGCTGTGCCCAGAGTGCAGATGTGAACTGGGCGTCCCGATCACTGGTGAGGTGACCCGGGACACCGAACCGGGGAACCCAACCATGCAACAGAGCTTGGAAGCAGGAGTCGGTGGAGGCATCTGGCATCGGGATCGCCTCAGTCCAGCGAGTGGTGCGGTCCACCACCGTAAACAGCTAATGGTTGCCCCACGAAACAGGTAAGGGCCCGACAATGTCCACGTGAATGTGGCTGAACTGTTCTCGGACGTGCTTGAACTCCTGTGCGAGTCCCTGGTGTGCCTATGCACCTTGGACATCTGGCAATGGGTGCATGTTCTGGCCCAGCCCGCGATCTGCTTCCGCAGCCCATGCCATATGAACCGTTCTACCACCATCCAGACCGTGGATCTGATGGACAGATGTGAAAGGTCGTGGATGTGATGGAAGACCTACCTGCACCACTGCTGGGGAACAACTGGCCGCGGGGTGCCCAAAAAGATATCGCACAGGATGGTGCCTTCGCCGCTTGGAGTCGTGAGGTCTCGGAATCGCAGGCCCATGATGGCGGTGTTGAAGGCCCTCGTCTCCTTATCATATTCCTGGTCCCGGGCGAGCTGGTCGAAGTCGAGGCTAGGCGTCAGCGTGCAGATGGCTGGTCGCTAGAGTGCATCGGCAACCACATTGTCCTTCCCCACCTTGTGCCGAATGTCGGTGGTAAACTCCGACACGAAGGAGAGGTGACGCTGCTGGCGGGCAGACCAAAGATCCTTTGCCATCATGAGCGTCTGGGTGAGGGGTTTGTGGTCAGTGAAAATGGTAAAAGTCCTCCCCTCCAAAAAATAGTGAAATGCCACACCGTCAGGTATATGCCCAGTAACTTGCGGTCGAAGGCACTATACTTGCATTCTGGTGGGCGGAGCAGGCGGCTGAAGAATGCCAGCAGCTTCCAATGTCCATTCACCTGCTGCACCAGGATGCCACCGACAGCTGTGGCAGAGGCATCGATAGAGAGTGCCATATGCAGGTCGGTGTGTGGATGGGTGAGCATGGCAGCATTCGCGAGGGCATCCTTGGTGGCCTCGAATGCGGTGCAGGCTTCTGGATTCCAAGCAAGCGTCTTGTGCTTGGTTGCGATGAGGGCGAACAGCGGCTGCATGATACGTGCAGCTCCTGGGATGAAGCAGTTGTAAAAGTTGACCATACTCGTGAACTCCTGCAGCCCCTTGAGGCTGTCTTGGCATGGGAACTCCCTGATAGCGGCGACCTTCGCAGGGGGAGGCGTGGCTACTTCGGCTGTGATGGTATGGCCCAGGAACTGCATGGACTCTTTCCCGAACTGGCACTTGACCAGGTTGATGGTAAGGCCGAAGTTGGCCAGCTGGGAGAAAAGGGCACGTAGGTGGGCGTTGTGTTTTTCACGGTCTTTGCTGGTGACGAGGATGTTGTCCAAATAAATAAAGATGAAATCCAAGTCCCTGCCCGCAGAGTCCATGAGGTGTTCTTGAGCCCGAATGACATGTGCAGGAATTCGAACAAGCCAAAGGGGGTGATGATGGCCGTCTTGGATATGTCCTCAGGGTGCACCAGGATCTGGTGATATCCGTGCACCAGGTCAACCTTGGAAAGACCCTTGCGCCGTTCAGGTTGGCTGTAAAGTTTTGGATGTGAGGGATGGGTAACGTTTGCCTTGTTGAGCCATCGATAGTATCTGCAGGGACGCCAGCTGCCAGAGGCTTTCGGGACCAGGTGGAGCAGCGAGGTCCATGGGCTGTCAGACCGCCGAATGATCCCCAGCTCCAACAGGTGCGAAAACTCCTCCTTCGCTACCTGGAGCTTGTCAGGTGGGAGCCGGCATGCCTTGGCATGAACTGATGGGCTCTGGGTAGGGATGTGGTGGAACACTCCATGGCATGGCGAGGCAGCGGAGAACTGTGGCTTGGCGAGTGTCGGGAACTCATCCAGGATTCGCTGGAACTTGTCTCTGGGCGTGCTGATCGTGGCCATCTGCGGTTGCTCCGAGTGGGAGGCATCGAGGTGAACAGCCTGGAAGGTATGGGCATCCACCAGGCGCCTACCTCGAATGTCCACTGTGTGCGAGGAGGAAATCTGCACCCAGGATGGCAATTGGGAGGGACAAGACGGTGAACCTCCACGCGAAATTCCATTGGCCGATCTGGAAGTGGACTGTCTTGTCTCCATATGTCCGGATTGTCATTCTGTTGGCCGCATCGAGGGGAGGTCCACGAGGTCGGTTCCTGGACTCGATGGCCATGGCCGGGATGATGCTGATCTGGGCTCCAGTGTCAACGAGGAACCGCTGGCCGCTGACTGAGTCCCGCAGGTAGAGGAGGTTGTGACCTTGGCCAGCCACCGCAGCCATTAACAGCAGCTGGCCTGGTCGTTTCCCTGGAACGAGCAGGGCTGACGACACTTCCGAGCCTTGGCTCCCTAGCACTGGTGGTAGAAGCAGAGGCCTGAAGCGGATGCTGTGGGCTTGGTTATGATCATGGGGGCGGCTGCAGGGGCCGGGTACTCTACCGCAGCTCTAGGGGTGGGATTAGTGTGGTTATGCCCGTGCCTTGTGACCTGCTGGACCACTGAGCCGTCTGGGAATTGTGCGAGCCATAGCTATTGGGCCTTCTGGGCGATTTTCCTTTGGTCGGTGAAGCTCTCCTGGACCAGCAGCGTCTGGATGTCCCCGGGCATACGGTCGAGGAAGATGCGCTCGAAGATTGGGCAGTTGGTGTGCTCACCCATGAGTGTGAGCATCTTGTCCATCAGCTTCATCGGGGACCTGTCCCCCAGGGCTTCGAGGTGCAGCATCCGAGCAGCACGCTGGTGTCTGGATAGTCCAAAGGACTTGGTAAGCACTCGCTTGATGGTTTCGTATTTGTCCTCGGTGGGTGGGTGCTGAACAAGGTGCAGCATGCGTCTGGTGGTGGCCTGGTCCAGGGCAGCGACCACATGGTAGAATTTGGTCGTGTCGGATGAAATCTGGCGGAGGTGAAACTGACCCTCCGCTTGGCTGAACCAGGTCTCCAGCTCCTGAACCCAGAATTCAGGCAGTTTTACAGCTATAGCGCTGATCCCAGGCTCGCTCATGATGGGTTCAAAGATGTTTGAACCAGTCGGGGTCACCAATTGTAGTGGCGGCTACACAGCTCCTGCAATAACACACACAACCAGACGGGTTGAGCTCAGTGAGCAGACTAGTTTATTGCAGGCTGCTGGGCTGCAATTATACTCCCAGCCTGGACCTGGCTGAGGACAGCGCTGGAGGGCGCTAACATCACCCGGGTGTCACGTGGTATCCCAGCGCGGGTTTCTGAGCCCCGTGCTGGAAGGAAGAGAAACCCCTGGCGGCGCCATTTTGTCCGGCTGCCCTGCCGCGTGGCTTACAATCGGGGCCAGTTCGCCTGCCTTGTGGTGAGGCGCCACAGGTCTTTCATTTCATGACGTCATTTCAATTAGCACCTAGTCGTGAAATGTGCATAAAAGTCTCTATAAAAGTCTGCAATGTTGCTGAATATGAATTCTTCAGTATTTCAAATAAGATCGGTTTTATAATATGTGTATGTATATAACCCACTAATCTTACCAAATTCTCCCAATATTTATCCATTACACTCTGTTTAATTGGTTTACACGGAGTGGGTGGAGGGATGGGTTTTCTTGATGTTTCGTATTTTGTATGGTTGTTGATTGTTAAATATACTTAAAATGATGAGTAAAATATTACAAAAAAAAGGTTTATCATGTATGATACATTTTTATTGAATTATTATGTGATAATAAAAGGAACTTGGTGAACCATGGAGGGATGAAAGGTGATTGTCAGATGGTGAATTTGAGACATTCGATAAGGAGAGGAAAGGAGAAAGGTTCAGGTGAAGGAAGATGAGTCCTGCAGGTGAAGTTGGGGGGCTGATATTGGGGACAAGCATTGCCGAATCTGATTGCCGGACTTGATATACCTCAGGTTGCTGTTGGTAATGAGGGAAGAGATAGCTCGAGCAGAAACTATGATCTTTGAATTCTCTTTGGCCTCATGGGAGCTGCCGGAGGTTTGGCGAATGGCAAATGTGATTCCCTTGTTTAAGAAAGGTAATAAGGAGAATCCTGGGAATTATAGACTGAGTGGAATGCAAATTATTGAAGAGGATTCTTAAGGATAGAATCTATGAGAATTCGGAGAAATACAGTCTACTTAAAGATAGTCAACCTGGCTTTGTGAAGGGAAGGTCATGCCTTACAAGTCCAATTAAGTTTTTAGAGGATGTAACAAAAGTAATTGTTGAGGGTAGGGCGGTAGGTATGGTCTAAATGGATTTTAGTAAGGCATTTCACAAGGTCCTCCATGAGAGACTCATTCAGAAAGTGATGAGGCAGGGGATCCATGGAACTTTGCCTGTGTGGGGAACAAAATTGGTTTGCAAGAAAACAGAGTACAGAAGTGTAAGGAGAGTTTCTCGTGTAGTACCAGAAGGATCAGAAAAGTTCTTTAATTCACAGTCCAATGTCACTTCTCACTCCTCCAAGTTTACCAGTATCAGGCAATTCTTATACTGTGCACAGAATTTAACATTTATATATTTCACCAGGCTTTGGTGCTTGAAAGGTAAATGATTACCGCTCAGGAAGGGTATTGTCGGTTTTCAGAGAGTGATTGTTGCTTGTTGGACACACACAACTGATTCCTTCCAATCAGTCACTTCAGTGTCTTGCGGAAGAAACTTGCCTCATCATGGTTTTCCAGATGATAACCTTTTTCTTTCAGGTCACCACAGAGTTCCTTTTGTTTACTTTATTTTAAGTGAAACATTATGCAGACCTCTCCTCTTGTATGGACCACAAAGGTTAAGCCAGGCTAAACTAAGAATTCACAACCCATCTTTAAAATGGTGTTTTCCACAAGCTTTCCTGTTCCAGTCCCAGCTGCTGCTACTGAACTGTGGAACTGAATTCTCTCCCTCTCTCTCTCTCTCTCTCTCTCTCACTCAGAGAAAACCACATGACTCTTAGAACAGCCAGCTGCACTCAGAGAGACTGCTGCTCCGGACCTAATCTTCCAGAGTTTGTTCATCTGTTGCTTTCCAAAACAATAATCCTTAACTCTACAGCATGTCCAATTAACACCTGCTTGTGAAGACCTTATTGCACTCGGAGCCTGGACTATCTGGCTTGAGCAGAGCTCTGGCATTTTAAATGAGATGTGTTTTGAAGTGTTTGTATGTGTGTGTGACCTAACTAAAAACCCCACGCCTTTAAAACAATATAAAATAGAACATAATCTGTCACAGGTCAAACCAAAACGCATGCAAATAACCTTGAGTAAAATCTGTAATGTGTGTGCCCTTTAATCATTTTTGAATTATTTGATTACAAATTTAAAACAATGGAGCATAGGCAAATAAAGGAAAAAAAGTGTCTTTGACCCAATCACAGAGGTCACTGTATGTACTTGTGGAGTTAGATTTCAGACTCGGATAGCAGTGGAGACTGCCACTAACTCTGTGATGTATCATATAAAATGAAGTCTGTGAAATGTTTCTTGAGGTCGCTGGTGAATTACTTTAACAAGGAGAGGTGACGGACAGATGGAACCAGGTAGAACTGAAGGAGGTATTGGTGATGTGAATGAAATCAAAAGGGGATGACAATTGGTGAGGGGCAGGATGGATGGGTAGGAAAAGGGACAAAAATTTGTGGCAGGGAGGGGAGAAGAAAATGTCAGCAAATTTGAAGCCTATTTGGAATGATATTTAGCTGTACAGACATGTTGCAGAAATACTGTAGGGGACTGACTTCACATCTTTGAGGAGCATCAGTGTTGAGTGATCATAGAGGGGATGTTAGACGTAAAACATAAATCTGCAGACCATAGAACCATAAAATGCTACAGCACAGAAGACAGGCCATTCAGCCCTTGTAGTCTGTGCCAACCATTATTCTGCTAGTTCCATTTGCCTGTTCTCATTCCATAACCCTCCAGACCTCTCTCATCCACGTATCTATCCAATTTATTCTTAAAAGTTAAGATCAAGCCTGCATTCACCACATCATTCCACACTCCCCACTGTCTGAGGTTAAAGACACTGTGATTGATGTAAAAACAACGTTGGAGAAACTCAGCAAGTGAAGCAGAGTCTTTTATATAGCAGAGGAAGAGATGTTTCCCATAGTCACTGAATGTATTCAGTTCAACAGGAAGTCAGAGATCCAGTTGCAGAGAGATCTGAGATCTGTGTCCCGAAATCTGGGAACAAGTTTGCTGGGGGTATTCAAACTGTTCATCAATGACGCTTATCAAAACATGGAGTGTAAGTAATTGTTTTCTCACTTTAAAAATGCTTGATTTTTTTTAATGCAAAGTAGAAGGTTATGGATGGTCTAGACAGATTATTAATTCTAATCACTGTCTAGTTCAACATCCAAGAGTGATTTCAGTTCATCTTATCCAAATGGCCCACAAATTGAGTGTTAGAAGGTTGTAGGTGGTAGGAGAACAAAAAGAGTTGTAATCAAGGAGAATGTTTTGGTGGTGGGTTGCAGTTGGATGAGGTGTAGTTGTCATCATTTCAGTGGGGGTGTTACAAGATCAAACCAGCAACCACAAAGAAGGGAGATCACACAGGGGTAAAGATGAACAATTACTTTATTAACAAATAATTCACCTTCAAACTTTAATTCAAAATCCCCCCTTTTATAACAATGCCCACTGGTTACTATGCAAATTTCTATAACATTGTAAAACTAATAAATTCCCCAGCCTAAATATAACATACATAATTAAAGTCTAAGTTATACTTCTAACCAGCCCACAGAAAAACTTAGACACAAGATTCACAAAACTTCAATCTCAACCAAAGCAAAGATCATAAACAAAATTCAGTTTGTTTGGTAAACTGAAGCCAAAAGATCTTTGAGAGAGAGAGAGGGAGAGAGAGAGCACAAAATTCGAAGTTGTCTTCTTGTGTTGCTTGCATCCGGATCCCTCTGGCTGCCTTCGGAATGTTCATCCCTTTTAAAATGCCCAACATTTTAAACTGTCTTCCAGACAATGACTCATGCTCTGGGCCTTCTTCCATTCCACAGCTCCCCCAATGGTGGTTTGTCGTCCAAGTCCAGAAATTTTTAGATCATCTGCACATGCCCAGTCCATCTCCCACTCTCTACAGTCCACCTCCACCTTGGCTCTAAAAGGCAAACTGTCACTTTTTAAACATAAACCACACATCGCATAGGTCAATACACAACACAGAACTTGGTCCACAAGAACAAAATTTTAACAATTAATGGAAGTATTACATAAATAAAATAAAAGTAAACATTTTTTACAGTAAGTATGTGATTAGATTCATATCTACCCAGATTAACATCTTGACAGGCAATGTGCTATTACATTATCCGTACCCTTGTAACATTAAGCTCCAGTTCAATAACCGTCTGTTCTTATTTTTCATTTTGGAGAGAAAAACTAATTGATTATGATCAGTATATATTATTAACAGTTCTTGAGCAGTACAAATATACACATCAAAATGTTGCAATGCTAAAACAAGCGCTAATAACTCCTTCTCAATGGTTGAATAATTTTGTTGATGGTCGTTAAACTTTTTCGAGAAGTACAAAATAGGACGTTCTACTCCATCACCATCCTTCTTCTGTAACAGTACATCACCAACTGCTTCGTCACTGGCATCCACGACTGAAGAGAATGGCTTTTCAAAATTAGGGGACACAAGTACAGGCTGATGGCATAAAATGACCTTTAACTTCAGAAACGCTTCCTGGCATGCATCTGACCAGATAAATTTTTCTTTCTTTCCAAGTAGTTTTGTTAATGGGAGTGCAATTTCTGCAAAGTTTTTACGAAATCTACGATAGAAGCCAATCATACCTAGAAATCTCCGAAGAGCTTTCTTATTACCGGAGATAGGGAACTCCGGTAATAGCCAATACTTTGGCTCCAACCAGTGCCACCTGTCCCTGTCCTACCACATAATCCATATAAATGACAGTGGTATGTCCAAACTCACTCTTGTACAAATTCACTGTGAGGTGTGCTTCCACCAGTCTCTGAAATAACTGCTCTAATTCAAGCATGTGTTCTTCCCATGTATCCGTACAAATTACTAAATCATTGATATAGGCTCCTGTGTGCACTAAACCCTGAATTACTGCATTAATCATTCTCTGAAATGTGCCAGGTATATTTTTCATCCCGAAAGGCATCACATTATACTCATAGAATCCTGAAGGTGTAACAAATGCAGATATCTCCCTGCCTCTCTGTCAAAGGAACACACCAGTATCCTTTTAAGAGATCAATCTTTGTAAGAAATTTAGCCTTCCCCACCTTATCTATACAATCATCTATTCTGGGGATAGGGAATGCATCAGTCTTTGTCACCATGTTTACCTTTCGATAATCTGTACAAAACCTAATTGAGCCATCTGGCTTAGGCACCAGAACACAGGGTGAACTCCAATTTGAACTTGATTTTCAGATGATGCCATTTTTGAGCATATAATCCACCTCTTGATCCAACAATCTGTTCTTTTCCTGATTAACTCAGTAAGGATGCTGCTTAATAGGCTTAGTATCACTGACCTCCACATCATGACAAGCCACAATAGTTCTTCTTGGGACATCTGGGAATATATCATTAAATTTCATAAGTAATGTCTTCATTTCTTCCCTTTTTGAAATAACTGATCTAATTCAAGCTTGGTGTCTAAGTTTTGCTAAAAGTATAGAATTTTCCAGCCTGGGGCTTATCACTTTCTGTGCTCCATGGCCTTCCACAAAACTTATCTCCTCCTTACTTTCCTCTATAACTAGCACCTTGGTTGGAATCTTAGTCTCCTCCTCAGTCATTCTCTCAAAGTAAGGTTTAAGCATGTTCACGTGACAGACCTGTGTCTCTCTCTCTTCGACGATCAGGCGTCTCAATGACATAGGTGACCTGGTTAATTTTTGATTTCACCTTATATGGTCCAGAAAACTGAGCTCTCAAAGGGTTTGACTGCATTGGAAACAAAACCAATACTTTGTTGACAGGTTTAATGTCCCTAATTTTTTGCTTTTTGATCATACTGAATTTTCACTTTTCCTTGCCAACTTGCAAGCCTGATGCAATCTGTTTTTAAATTTGAAAACATAATCCAACAGATTTGATTGCATATCATTATGTATCCACTGTTCCTTCAACAATAGTAATGGACCCCTGACTTCATGACCAAACACCAACTCAAATGGACTAAAGCCAAGAGACTCCTGAGTTGCCTTTCTAACAGCAAACAATAGCAAATGGATTCCTTCATCCCAATCCTTTTTATTTTCCACGCAATAAGCCCTCATCATATTTTTCACAGTTAAATGGAACCTTTCCAAGGACCCTTGACTTTCAGGATGAGAGGTAGATGACAGAATTTGATGGCCTCCCAATTCCACCTGTTGAAATATTCCAGACATAAAATTACTCCCTTGGTCCGATTGAATTTTCCTTGGTGGGCCAAACAGTGTGGACAATTTTAGCATAGCCTTCACGATTGTCTTTGCTTTAATGTTTCTCAGGGGAATAGCCTCTGGAATCCTTGAAGGTATGCACATGAGTGTTAACAAATATTCATTTCCTGCTTTGGTTTTTGGCAATGGGCCAACACAATCCACTATCACTTTTGAGAAGCGCTCCCCGAAAGCAGGGATGGGTTGTAAAGGTGCCACTGGTGGTCCTTGATTAGGCTTGTCCACCAGTTGACAAGTGTAACAGGTTCTACAAAGGTTCACAACATCCTTTCTTAATTTCAGCCAATAAAACTGTTTCCTTATCTTTTCTACTGTCTTCTTCACTCCAGGATGACCTCCGAAAGGTGTACTATGAGCCAACTTCAATATTTCATTCCTGTAAGTTTTGGGAATTATAACTTGCCTTATTACCGCCCAGTTTTCACTGGCAGGTATCACTTCTCATCAATATTTCATCTTGAACAAAGTAACCTACTGGCCCAGTTTCAATTTCCTGGTTAGACAGAATCTTACCTCTTATTCCAGCAAGATCAGGATCATGCTTTTGTCTAGCTATTAATTCTTCTCTTGACAACAGCAAAGCTGGATCCTTAGGTTTGTCCTCAATGTTTGCCTCCGCCTTACTTTCTCATCACAGACTTTCTCTACCTCTACCTTTTTTCTAGACATGGCGTTGGTAATGGCACACGCAGGGTAGATTTCTAAATCCTTTTCAGACTCATAAACCAATGGCTTACTTGTGAGTTTCACCGCAGGTATGACTATACCCTCTGCTAAATCATTCCCTAACAAAAGAGAAACTCCATCCACTGGCAGACTTGATCTTATCCCTATCATAACCGGGCCATTAACTAAGTGTGATTTCATTACTATTCTATGCAAAGGTATAGACTCTGCTTCACCATCAATGCCTTTAATTAAATTCACATCTCCAGTATCGGTCTCCTCACCATAATTCAAAAGGTTGCTTAATACAAGCGATTGGGCTGCTCCAGTTTCCAGCAGGATTTTAATTGGCACTTGATTGGATCCTTCTTTAACCGAAATGAAACCTTCAATCATGAATCGTTTAAAAATATCTCTAACTTTCTCACTCTGAACACAGGCAGTTGGTCCCACCCTTTTCTCTTTCGTCCTTTTCAGTACAGGACAATAGTGGCAAATAACACTCGAAATTTTTTCCTTCACCCATTTCTCTTCCTCTCTTCCTTTAAACTCACTTCTAGCTTTTCTTTCTACTCTACTTGGATTATCAGCAGTATTCCTTTGAAAGGTTTTCCCTGGTGTCCACTTGGGCTTGTGGGTTAAAGCATATTTCTCTGCGAATTTAGCCAATTCTTGCCAAGTTTTTATATATTTTTCTGCCAAGTACATCTGAATATCGTCAGGAACACAATTTTTAATCTCTTCAATCAGAATGATTTCCCTCAATAAATCAGTTCTACTTTCATTGCGGCACACCACCGATCGAAACACACAACCTTCTTAAGCAAAATCCAGGTAAGATTGGATTGCTGCTTTTTTTAAACTCCTGAACTTTTGTCTATAAGCCTCTGGGACGAGTTCATAAGATCGGAGTATAGCCTGCCTTACAAATTCACAATCAGCTGCTTGTTGTACAGTGAGACATGAATACACCTGTTGGGCTTTCCCTTTAAGAACATTTTGTAGCACGAGTGACCACTGGTCTGGTGGCCATTTTAAATTTAGAGCTACTTTCTCAAAATGCTGAAAATACTAGTCTATTACAGCTTATTCAAATGGAGGAACTAACCTCACTTCTCTACTGACCAGAAACTTCTCATCCTGACCAGCTCGTGGGTTTTGGGCTTTTCCCTCTCTTTGCGTTAGGGTCAGCTTTAATTTAGCTAGTTCTAGCTCATGCTTCTGTTCTTTCTCTCTCTCCTCCATTTCTGCCTGCCTCACTGCTTCCCGTTCGACTTTCCTTTCTGTCTCTCTTTTTTCCTCTAACTCTAGTTTTCTCAAAGCCAACTTTTCTTCCTCTGAAGTTTTCTCCTTTGGAAAATGTTTTAATGCTCCTTCTTCAAATACCTCCTTTCCTACATGGTGCTTAACAATCTTTCCAGCAATTTCCTTCTTTTTCATCCTAGTTTTTACTGTAAGAAGTTTTAACTTGCCAACTATAACCATCAGTTCTGACTTTTTAGCCATTTTTAAATTAACCACTGAAGGGTTCGCAATGAACTGGTCAATATTCACAGTTGCTGGGTTTTCTGCACTCACTGTTTATTTTTAATTTCAAGCTGGAGGTTGAGTCAAACTCAAACCACTGATAACTAAGCACAAGTCAATCGCCCCTAAAGCTCCCAAATTGGTTTGATCCCGGACAGTGTCCCCAAATTATGTTACAAGATCAAACCAGCAACCACAAAGAAGGGAAATTGCACAGGGATAAAGATGAATAATTACTTTATTAACAAAAATTCACTTTCAAACTTTAATTCAAAATCCCCCTTTTTATAACAATGCCCACTGGTTACTATGCAAATCTCTATAACAGTGTAAAACTAATAAATTCCCCAGCCTAAATGTAACATATGTAATTAAAGTCTAAGTTATATTTCCAACCAGCCCACAGAAAATCTTAGACTCAAAACACACAAGACTCACAAAACTTCGATCTCAACGGAAGCAAAGATCATAAACAAAATTCAGATTGTTTGGTAAATTGAAGCCAAAAGATCTTTGCGAGAGAGAGAAAAGTCTTCTTGTGTTGCTTGCAGAGAGAGGAACAAAGGCTTGGTCCAGATCCTTCTGGCTGCCTTTGGAATGTTCATCCCTTTTAAAATGCCCAACATTCTAAACTGTCTTCCAGACAATGGCTCATGCTCTGGGCCTTCTTCCATTCCACAGCACCCCTAGTGGTGGTTTGTCGTCCAAGTCCATTAATTTTTAGATCATCTGCACATGCCCAGTCTGTCTCCCACTCTCTGCAATCCACCTTCACCTTGGTTCTCAAAGGCAAACTGTCACTTTTTAACATAAAACCCACAACACAGAACTCTGTAACAGGGGCAGTTATAAAAAATGAACAATAGCTGTGAAATGAGGGCTGGATGGTGACAATACAAACAAAAGAACATAAAACATTGCCAAGTGATTGTTGGGCATGCTCAGTAGATTAGACAGTGTTAATACAGATTGAAAAGTAACTTACCTGATGTATAATTCGAGACTCCCTGATCCGGTCTTTCATCCCACTAATTCTGCCCCTTTTACAGCACTTTCTCATGCAGTTACAGAAGACGCAACTGTCCTTTTATCTCTATTTTTCCCCCACAAACTTTTTTTTTGGGTCCCCCTCAAGGACCCAAACTTTCCTTCCAAGTAAACTCTGAGGCACTGGCTACTGAAAATGACCCCCAATGTAGCAAGCCATTATCAAAGTTGTGGTGCGCTTTCAAACAGAAGCAAACACACTAAACATAAAGTCTGTTTTACAGGCTTTATTGAACTTAAGCCTTGAATGAACTTGGTGTGAGAATACTGATGCAAACTCTGAGACTGACTCCAAAAAGGCCGGACTCAGCTTATATCCCGGAAGGTGATTGACAGCCAACCGGGTGTTGCTTGTTCATTCAGGTCGACTGATTGACAGCCGGCCCGGTGTTGCCCTGTCCTCCCCTGTTCTTCTGCAGATACAGAGGTCGACCCTGCAGTAGGCTGGTGGTGTAACACCACAGAAGTGAAAAATGGACACAAGAGGGAATAAATTACAGGGAAATAAGTGGAAAAATTAGATTGATGGAATTGCTTTTGAGTGTTGGCATTGACTCGATGGTCTAATACCTAGTCGATAAAGTGTCCTCGCTGGGACTCAGTACCCCTCTCTGCAACTGGAACCTGGACTTCTTGATTGAAAGATCAGTCTGTCCTTGTTGGTAGCAAAGCTTCAAGCCTCATGACACTGAGCACTGGTGCACCTCAGGGCTGCGTGCTCAGCCGGCTACTGTTCATGCTCCTGACTCGCGACTGTGCTGCCAGGTTCAGCTCCAACAGGATCATCAAGTTTGTGGATGACACAACGTTGTCAGCCTTATGAGCCACAACGTGAGTCTGCTGACAGAGAGTTGAAGATGTATTTTATTGTCACATAATAATACATTAAAATGTAATATACGTGATATATTTTAACTTTTGTCTGCAATAAGGCAGGATCTCTACGAGGATTGCCCGGTGCCCCTAACAATGAGAAAGAGAAGCAAAGGCTTGTACATTAATGCAAGAGCAACAACCCGAGACTCAATGTGAATAAGACAAAGGAGATGATTGTGGACTTCAAGAGGATGAAGGACCACTCCCCACTACATATCAATGGCTCTGCCAAAGAGAGGGTGAGGACGACCTATTCTGGACCCACAGCACCTCATTAGTCGGAAAGGTGCAGCAGCACGTATACTTCCTCAGGAGGGAGAGGGCAAGGAGACTGGCGACCATCCCGACAACGTTCTACAGGAGCACCATAGAGCATGCACTGGCTGGCTGCACTGTAGTGTAGTATGGTAGCTACAAAGTGTCAGTACTGAGGATGATTTAAACGGCTGAGATCACTGGGGTCTTCCTTCCCTCTATCAACGATATCTACATGGAATGGTGATTTAATAGGGCTCAGAGAATCATTGAGGACCCTCACCATCTAACCTGCAGTATCTTTGTGACATCGCCTTCAAGGAAGAGGTACAAGAGCATAAAAACCAGGACTGGGGAACAGCTTTTTCCCACAGGTGTTGAGACTGTTGAACAATCCTAGAAACCCATAAGTTATTTTTATATATCTTTTTCTTTTTCTTTTCTTTGGCTTGGCTTCGCGGACGAAGATTTATGGAGGGGTATGTCCACGTCAGCTGCAGGCTCATTGGTGACTGACAAGTCCGATGCGGGACAGGCAGGCACGGTTGCAGCGGTTGCAAGGGAAAATTGGTGGGTTGGGGTTGGGTGTTGGGTTTTTCCTCCTTTGTCTTTTGTCAGTGAGGTGGGCTCTGCAGTCTTCTTCAAAGGAGGTTGCTGCCCGCCGAACTGTGAGGCGCCAAGATGCACTGTTGGAGGCGATAACAGCCCACTGGCGATGGTCAATGGGGCAGGCACCAAGAGATTTCTTTAGGCAGTCCTTGTACCTCTTCTTTGGTGCACCTCTGTCTCGGTGGCCAGTGGAGAGCTTGCCATAGAACATGATCTTGGGAAGGCGATGGTCCTCCATTCTGGAGACGTGACCCACCCAGCGCAGTTGGGTCTTCAGCAGCATGGATTCGATGCTTGCGGACTCTGCCAGCTCGAGTACTTTGACGTTGGTGATGAAGTCATTCCAATGAATGTTGAGGATGGAGCGGAGACAGCGCTGATGGAAGCGTTCTAGGAGCCGTAGGTGATGCCGGTAGAGGACCCATGATTCGGAGCCGAACAGGAACGTGGGTATGACAACGGCTCTGTACACGCTGATCTTTGTGTGTTTCTTCAGGTGGTTGTTTTTCCAGACTCTTTTGTGTAGTCTTCCAAAGGCACTATTTGCCTTGGCGAGTCTGTTGTCTATCTCTTTGTCGATCCTTGCATCAGATGAAGTGGTGCAGCTGAGGTAGGTAAACTGGTTGACCGTTTTGAGTTCTGTGTGCCCGATGGAGATGTGGGGGGGCTGGTGGTCATGGTGGGGAGCTGGCTGTTGGAGGACCTCAGTTTTCTTCAGGCTAACTTCCAGGCCAAACATTTTGGCAGTTTCTGCAAAACAGGACATCATGCGCTGGAGAGCTGGCTCTGAATGGGCACCTAAAGCGGCATCGTCTGCAAAGAGTAGTTCATGGACAAGTTGCTCTTGTGTCTTGGTGTGAGCTTGCAGGTGCCTCAGATTGAAGAGACTGCCATCCGTACGGTACCGGATGTTTATATATATTTATTTAGGATTGCTATATAGATATATTGTTTGTGTGTATGTATGTGTGCCCTATGGTCCGGAGATAATGCTGTTTCATCGAGTTGTATACTGTATATGCTGTTGTATAGGACAATCCTCAAAACATAAAAATTTCATCTTTACAATACATATAGTAAAGGAGAAATTTTTACATTTACATGAGTGTATGTGTGTGTGTGTGTTGAATATGTACAGTCAAATGACAATGAATTTGAACTATGTTATGAGAAAATTAAGTTTTTTTTCTATTGGTCTAGATTCCTGTGGTTCCATTTCTATCAACACATTGGTTGTTAATGTCAACTCGAGCCACAATATAACCTGCTCCTTTTGCAAAAAAGGAGCTGCTGAGAATGTGCTCTGGATATATGGTGGCAGCGCACTGCCCAGGAGTCAATTTATTCAGATCAACTCCAGTGCAAGCATGGTGATGCTGAGTAATCTGCGCCTAACTGGCAGGGAAGGAGAAAATCTGACATGCATGTCTGAAGAGGAGTCGTACACAACTGTAATTCAAACTGGATGTGAGTACACAATGGAAAGATGTTGATATAATGCTACTCCCAAGAGCCATTCAAATATCAAGTTAGCAGGCAAGGAAGTCATCCATAAATCAAATGTGTAGAATTCAGGAAACATTCCTAAAACTAAATGGTAGAGTCATAGAATTGTCCAGTGTCCAGAACCTTTTGACCCTCCATGTCCATATTGATCTTTTTTTTTACCCATTGATGCCATCTGCATTAGGTCTCTTCATTGCCTATTTAAATGTATTTAGTTCCTTTAGTTCCAGATATCAACTGCTCTCGGTGTAAAAAGTAGAGTCTTTTCCCTCAGCTCCTCCCTAAAATGTCTTTCTCTCACTTGAAACCTATGACTTAACTGCACTTTTCTTCATGCCCTGCACTTTGTCTTAACAGTATATCTTGCCCTCTTTGTCCTATTGTAATTGCTTTAGTATCATTATTCTAGAATCCACTATCCTGTATGGATTGACTTGCTTGGATAGGATAGTATTTAAAATAAAGGTTATTTTTGTGCACATAACGATAAACCAATAAAGTTCATTAATTTAATATAAAGGTGGATAAGTCTCCGGGACCAGACGGGATCTTCCCCAGGACATTGAGAGAAGTGAAGGAGGAAATAGCAGAGGCTCTGGCGGTAATTTTCCAAATGTCATTAGATGTGGGGATAGTGCCGGAGGATTGGCGCATTGCGCATGTGGTTCCGTTATTTAAAAAGGGTTCAAGGAGGAAGCCTGGTAACTATCGGCCTGTAAGTTTGACGTCTGTGGTAGGTAAATTAATGGAGAAAATTCTTAGAGATAGTACTTATAAACATCTGGATAGACAGGGTCTGATCAGGAGCACTCAACATGGATTTGTGGGAGGAAGGTCATGTTTGACCAATCTGATTGAATTTTTTGAAGAGGTGACTAGGAATGTGGATGAGGGTAGCGCAGTGGATGTTGTCTATATGGATTTCAGTAAGGCCTTCGATAAGGTACCACATGGAAGGTTAGTTAGGAAGGTGCACTCTTTAGGTATAAATTTTAAGATAGTCAAATGGATTGAACATTGGCTGAAAGGGAGAGGCCAGAGAGTGGTAGTGGATAATTGTCTGTCAGGTTGGAGGCCGGTGACCAGTGGTGTGCCTCAAGGATCTGTATTGGGCCCATTGTTGTTCGTTATATACATTAATGATCTAGATGATGGGGTGGTGAATTGGATTAGTAAATATGCAGACGATACTAAGATAGTTGGAATAGTGGATAATGAAGAAGGTTTTCAAGGATTGCAGAGGGATTTGGGCTGCTTAGAAAAGTGGGATGAAAAATGGCAGATGTAATTTAATGCTGATAAGTGTGAGGTGCTTCATTTTGGTAAGAAGAATCAGAATAGGACATACGTGGTAAATGGGAGAGCATTGAGGAATACAGAAGAGCAGAAAGATTTAGGAGTAACGGTACATCGTTCCCTGAAGGTAGAAGCTCACGTGAATAGGGTGGTGAAGAAGGCTTTTAGTATGCTGGCCTTTATCAATCATTGCATGGAATATAGGAGTTGGGAGGTGATGTTGAGATTGTATAAGACGTTGGTGCGGCCTAATTTGGAGTTCTGTGTGCAGTTCTGGTCGCCTAATTATAGGAAGGATATAAACAGAGTGGAGAGAGTGCAGAGAAGGTTTACCAGAATGTTGCCTGGGTTTAAGCATCTGGAGTATGGGGAGAGATTGGGCAGATTGGGTCTTTATTCTTTGGAGCGTAGAAGGTTGAGAGGGGATTTGATAGAAGTATTTAAGATTATGAAAGGGATAGACAGAATGGATGTGGATAGACTATTTCCGTTAAGAGGAGGAAAGATTAAAACAAGAGGACATGAGTTAAGAATTAAGGGGCAGAGGTTTAGAGGTAACATGAGGGGGAACTTCTTTACTCAGAGAGTGGTAGCTGTGTGGAATGATCTTCCGGGAGAAATAGTGGCGGCGGAGTCAATTGTATTATTTAAGAAAAGGTTGGACAGGTATATGGATGAGAAGAAGATGGAGGGTTATGGGCATTGTGCAGGGAGGTGGGACTAGAAAGGGGTGTTTGGTTCGGTGCGGACTAGAAGGGCCTAATGGCCTGTTTCCGTGCTGTAATTGTTATGTTATGTTATATGTTATCTTGCACAGGTCAGTGGCATTGTTAGGACTTGGAATATTGTGAGCAGTTTTGGGCTCCTCATTTAAGAAAGGATGTGCTGATATTGGAGAGAGTCCAGAGGAAATTCACAAGGATGATTTTGGGAATGAAAGGTTTATCACGAGGAGTATTTGGCAGCTCTTGGCCTGTACTCATTGGAATTTAGGAAAAAGTGTGGACAAAGTAGATGTTAAAAGGTTGTTTCCCATGCTGGGAGAGTAGGACAAGAACCATAGAAAAATTACAGCACAGAAACAGGTCACCTCAGCCTCTCTAGTCTGTGCCAAACTATTTTTTTCCCCTAGTCCCACTGACCTGCACCCACCCCATAGCTGTTCATATCTCTCTCATCCATTTACATGTCCAAATTCTTCTTAAATGTCAAAATTGAGCCTGCATTTACCGCTTCCGCTGGAATCTTGTTCCACACTCCCACAACTCTGTGTGAAGAAGTTCCCCCTCATGTTTCCCCTAAACTTCTCCCCTTTCACCCTTAACCCATGTCCTCTGATTTGTATCTCACCGACTCTAAGTGGAAAAAGCCGACCTACATTTACTCTGTCTACCCCCTCATCATTTTAAATACCTCTATCAAATCTCCCCTCATTTTTCTATATTCAACTTCAGGGTTGAAGGATGGCCACTTAGTAAAGAAATGTGGAGGGATTTCTTTCGCCAGATGGTGGTAAGTCCGTTGAATTTGTTGCCATTGGCAGTTGTGCAGGTTAGTTCATTGGGTGTATTTTAAGGCAGAGATTGATAGGTTCTTAATTAGCCAGGGCATCAAAGGTTACGGGGAGAAAAGTGGGCAATGGGGCTGAGAAGGAAAATGGATTAGCTAATGATTGAATGGCAGGGCAGATTTGGTGAGACTTATTTCTGCTCTTATGTTTTCTAACACTAAAATTGGTGGTGTAGAGGAGAGTTACAAAGGTTATTTAAGATAACAGGATCTAGGTTTGAAGAGAGTTAGGTGATAGGCAATCAGTCCAATAGGCCATCAAGCTGGGATACTGTTGAAGGGGGATGACCTACCAGGTCTCTGACATGGAGTCTGTCCCTTTAGCTCAGAAGGGTAGGGGGAGATGAGACGAGCTGTAGTGATGGAGGATTCAGTGGTTATGGGAATAGATAAAAGGTCTGTGGATGAAATAGAGACTCGCAAATGTAATGTTGCCTCCCAGAAGCCAGGGTCATGGATGACTTGGATTGATTCCACGTCATTCTCAAGTAGGAAAGTGAGCAGCCAGATGTCTGGATCCATGTAGTAACCAATGGTGTGGATTTGGGGAGCTGGACGTGAAAATGACCTCTAGAATTGTTATCAGATTGCTACCTTCCATGGGTTAGTGCGTGATAGTAATCAGACTAAATGACTACTGCCCAATGGCACTGAGGTATACGCTGACGACTGCCCAATGACACTGAGGTATACGCTGACTACTGCCCAATGGCACTGAGGTATACGCTGACTACTGCCCAATGGCACTGAGGTATACAGCTGACTACTGCCCAATGGCACTGAGGTATATGCTGACGACTGCCCAATGGCACTGAGGTATACGCTGACGACTGCCCAATGGCACTGAGGTATACAGCTGACTACTGCCCAATGGCACTGAGGTATACGCTGACTACTGCCCAATGGCACTGAGGTATACAGCTGACTACTGCCCAATGGCACTGAGGTATACGCTGACTACTGCCCAATGGCACTGAGGTATACAGCTGACTACTGCCCAATGGCACTGAGGTATACAGCTGACTACTGCCCAATGGCACTGAGGTATACGCTGACTACTGCCCAATGGCACTGAGGTATACAATTATGAAGTGCCGAAATGCATGAAATCCATGAGATATTTGGACAAATTTAGGTTTTTTTTCTCTGGAGCATCAGAAACTGAGGGGGAACCTGATGTAATTTTGTATATTTCTGAAAGGCATTGATAGGATAGACAGTTGGAGTATAAGAGGACATGTGAGGTGGTGGGGATGAGATTTAAAAGATGCGTTGGATAATTGGCAGACCTCGGAATTGGAAGAATCGGCAGTCTCCATCGGATTGCCGGACCTTGAAACAGCCAGTGCTCAGGCAAGTTCAACACTGCGGGAATTTTAAACAGCCAACGATCGGGCCATTTAAACTTCACGGGAGTCACAGATAGCAGATGCTCAGTACATTTAAACACCATGGAATTTACCAGCAATTGGCCCACAGGCATGTAAAGAAGACCCGACCAAGAGAACGCAGAGGGTGGCTACAGGCATGTAAACATGACCCGACCACGAGAATGCAGAGGGTGGCTACAGGTAAAACTGAGACGTTGTGCCCTAAGGCTTCTGTTCTCTACAGTTCTCCTGGCCAATGTACTATCCTTGGAGAACAAACTTTATGAACTCCAAGCCAGATTTCAACATCAGAGAGACATCAGGGAGTGCTGTGTGATGTGCTTTACAGAAGCATGGTTAAAAGTGGACATTCCAGAATTCTGGATATGATGCTACAGCCTGTGGGCTACCCTCTCCACCACGGTGACTGGAAACTGGCATCAGGAAAAACCAGGGGAGGTAGCATTTGTGTCATCATCAATTCATTGTGGTGCACAAATGTGACGGTTACGTCCCAGTCCTACTCCCTTGACCTGGAAGATCTAGCGATCAAGTGCTGCCCATTCTACCTATCAAGCGAGTTCACTGCCATCATCCTGGTTCCAGTGTACATTCTGCCCCTGGGTAACGTCAGCCTGACTCTGGAGGAACTGAACTGTGATTAACAGCTATGCTACAGTGCATTCTGATGCCTTCCCAATCATCGTAGGGGACTTCAATCAGGCAAACCTGAAGAAGTCTCTGAGAAACTACCACCAACAGGTCACATGCGAGACCAGGGGAGCCAACACACTGGACCACTGCTACACCACATTGAAGAATGTCTCCTGAGCCATAAAACGACCGCACTTCGGCAAGTCTGATCACCTGGCTGTACTTCTACTCCCAGCGTACAAGCAGAGACTGAGGACCACAGCACTAATAGTGAAGGTGGCAAAAATATGGTCGAGGGAGGCAGAGAAGCGGCGGAAGGACTTCTTTGAATCGATGGACTGGAACATATTCAATAAGGTGGGGTGACACAGTTGGCGTAGCGCAGTGGTTTTCAAACTGCCCCCCAAATTCACATTCCACCTTAAGCAACCCCTATGCCATAAGTAACCATATAACCACTTACAGCACAGAACAGGCCAGTTCAGCCTTACTAGTCCATGCCGTAACAAATCCCCACCCTCCTAGTCCCACTGACCAGCACCTGGTCCATACCACTCCAGTCCTCTCCTATCCGTGTAACTATCCAGACTTCCCTTAAATGTAACCAATGATCCCGCCTCGACCACGTCTGTCGGAAGCTTATTTCACATCCCTACCACCCTCTGCGTAAAGAAATTTCCCCTCATGTTCCCCTTATAATTTTCCCCCTTCAATCTTAAACCATGCCCTCTAGTTTGAATCTCCCCCACTCTTAATTGAAAAAGCCTATCCACATTTACTCTGTCCCTTTTTAAAATCTTAAACACCTCTATCAAGTCCCCCCTCAATCTTCTATGCTCCAGAGAAAAAAGCCCTAGTCTGCACAACCTTTCCCTGTAACTCAAACCTTGAAATCCTGTCAACATTCTTGTGAACCTTCTCTGCACTCTCTCTATTTTGTTTATATCTTTCCTATAATTTGGTGACCAAAACTGTACACAGTACTCCAAATTTGGCCTCACCAATGCCTTGTACAATTTCATCATAACCTCCCTACTCTTGAATTCAATACTCCGATTTATGAAGGCCAACATTCCAAATGCCTTCTTCACCACACCATCTACCTGAGTATCAGCCTTGAGGGTACTATTTACCACAACTCCTAAAACGCTTAGTTGCTCTGCACATCTCAATAGCCTACCATTTAATCCATATGACCTATTTAGATTTGCCTTTCCAAAATGTAACACATCACACTTATCTGTATTAAATTCCATCAGCCATTTCTCAGCCCACACCTCCAGCCTTCCTAAATCACCTTTTAATCTACGGTAATCTTCCTCACTGTCCACAACACCACTAATCTTTGTATCATCCGCAAACTTGCTTATCCAATTCTCCACCCCTACTTCCAGATCGTTAATATATATAACAAACAATAGTGTACCCAGGACCGATCCCTGAGGAACTCCACTAGTCACTGGCCTTCAATTGGACAAACAATTTTCTACCACTACTCTCTGACACCTCCCATCCAACCACTGCTGAATCCATTTCACTACCTCCTCATTTATACCTAATGCCTCCACCTTGTGATTGGTAATGGATTGCTTAAGATGGTATGTGAGTGGGAAGGGAAGGTTGAGAATCATTACTCATTGGAAGACCATAGTAAATACAAATTGGAAACAACGTCTCCTCCTCACTGATTATTAGCATGGGCACACCTCAAGGATGTATGTTTGGCCCAATGCTCTACTCATTATACTGTGTGACCAGGCAGAATTCCAATGCTATTTACAAATTTTCCAATGACACCACTGTTGTCGATAGAATTGCAAACAGCAATGAGGAAACATACGGGAGTGAGATCTCATAGAGGCATTTTGTATTTTGAAATGTGTAGATAGGGTGGATGCAGGTAAGATATTTCCCTTGGTGGGTGAATTGAGGACAAGGGGTTATAGTCTGAAAATTAGAGGTTATCCATATAAAACAGAGATTAGGAAGAACTTCTTTAGCCAGAGGGTCGTGGATCTGCTGCATACAGTAGTGGAAGCCCGATCACTGGAAGTATTTAAACCAGAAATAGACAAGTATCTCATTAGTGACGGCATCAAGGGATAAGGGGAAAAGCTAGAAATTGGAACTAGTGTAGAATAGTTTAGTGTATATTTATGGAACAGACTCAATGGGCCGAGTGGCCTGCTTCTGTTCCTTTGTCTTGTGATCTTGTGAACTCATTGAATGGTGTCACGCCAACAATCTTGTGCCCAACATTAGCAAAACTAAGGAGATGATTGTGGACTTCAGGAGGAAGTCAAGGGAACACGACACAATCCTCAAGGGCTTAGTAGCAGAGAAGGTCAAGAACTTCAAATTTCTGGGTGTCAGCATTTCTGAGGATCTGACCTGGAGCCTCCATATCGATGTAATCATGAAGAAGGCTCACCAGCGGCTATACTTTTTGAAGTGTTTGATGAGATTTGGTATGTCAGTGAAGACTCTTGTACACTTCTACAGATGTACCGTGGAAATTATTCTAGCTGGTTGTATCACTACCTTTTATGGAGGTGCCCACTTCCAGGACAAGAAAAAACTCCAGAGGGTTGTTAATTCAGCCTGTAATATCACGGACTCCAGACTTCAGTCCATCGAGGACATCTACAAGAGGTGGTATCTCAAAAAAGCAGCCTCTATCCTCAAAGACCCCACAACCCAGGCCATGCCCTCTTCACTCTGCTACCATCGGGGAAAAAGAAACAGGAGCCTAAAGACAAGCGCTCAGTGACACAAGGACAACTTCTTCCCCATTGCCATCAGATTCCCGAATAATCACTGAACCAAGACACTGCCTTACTTTTCATGCACTTTAAAAAAATGTATTGTTGCAAGGTAGTTTATATGAATGCTTATACTATGATGCTCTAGAAAAACACCGAATTTCGTGACTTATTCATGACAATATATTCTGATTCTGATAAGTTTTTAATGTAGAGAGTGATGGATGCCTGGTACGCATTCTTGGGGTGGAGGCTGGTACAGTAGGGATATTTAAAAGCCTCTTAGATAGGCACATGAGTGTAAGAAGAATAGAAGGTTATAAATATGGGGTTGGGAAGGATGAGATTGTTGTGGTGTAGGTGTACATTGGTCAGCTCAACATTGTGGGCTGAAGGGCCTGTACTGTGGTGTTCTGTTCTCTGTTCATAGTCATTCAAAGCCTTGGCCATTTCTGCACTCCCAATATTAATTATCCCTTCTCATTTCCAAGGGATGATTTAATACATTCAATTTAGCCACCTTTAAATAATTATAAAACTTTTACCATGTTTTTATATTTTGTTGTAATTTACTCTCATCATCTGTCTTTCCTTTTTTTGTGTCCTAACTGTTCAAATATTGGAGTTTAAATATTCTTGCTTCCTTAGATCCTCCAGATGCTCCTCGAGATTTGAAGTGTATAACGCAGAATTTTGATAAAATCAACTGTTCTTGGGTCACAGGAAGAGACACAAATCTAGAAACCAACTACATCAGCTGTTTCCAGTGAGTTCTCTCCATTAATGCAGATTTTCAAAATGACATACCGACATGTTTAAAAATGCAGCATAGTTTGGCTTACCGTAAACACGAGAAGTCCACAGGACTTTTCAACAAGACTAAAATGAAGTAAACAGTGTTTGTTGTTTATTGCTTTCCCATCAAATCCATACTTTTCAAGACCTGGTAACTGAGGTCAGATGTTCTGGCTGGGCCCATAGAGACCAGGAAACAAAGCTGGAATCTTGTGTTTTATAAAGCCTAATGTTGCAAAGGCACCTTTGTCTGCTGAGCTGAGAAATAGCATTTTGGGAAATATCAGAAAATGATCATTATTCATTTTTAATTATCTTTGATCTTCAATGATAATTTTAGTTTTGATTTTTAGTTTGAATTTAGGTTATACTAGCAAATCTGTTTTTCATCTTTCCCTGTCTGGAGAGGTGGTGGCAAAACTATGTGATTAATTGATTCAATCTGACTGTTGAAAACACATTAAGAATCAGCTATGTTAATGTGGAGCAAGGTTTAGAGCTGATGATCAGCTTCTCAGAAGTAGTTATAGTGAAGAGTCCAGTTATCATCTTCTCAAATTTAATAGATTCTGGACAGAACATGGAACATTACAGCAAAGTGCAGTCCCTTTGGCCCTCGATGTTTTGCCATATAACCATATAACCATATAACCATTTACAGCACAGAACAGGCCAGTTCGGCCCTACTAGTCCATGCCATAGCAAAACCCCACCCTCCTAGTCTCACTGACCATCACCCAGTCCATACCCCTCTAGTCCCCTCCTATCCATGTAACGATCCAGTCTTTCCTTAAATATAATCAATGATCCCGCCTCGACCACGTCTGCCGGAAGCTCATTCCACATCCCCACCACCCTCTGCGTAAAGAAATTTCCCCTCATGTTCCCCTTATAATTTTCCCCCTTCAATCTTAAACCATGTCCTCTAGTTTGAATCTCCCCCTTTCTTAATTGAAAAAGCCTATCCACATTTACTCTGTCTGTCCCTTTTAAAATCTTAAACACCTCTATCAAGTCCCCTCTCAATCTTCTACGCTCCAGAGAAAAAAGCCCCAGCCTGCACAACCTTTCCCTGTAACTCAGACCTTGAAATCCTGTCAACATTCTCGTGAACCTTCTCTGCACTCTCTCATTTCTGCAAAAAAAGTACTAAACCCTTTCTACCTCATAACCCTCTATTTTTTTCATCCATGTGCCTGTCTAAGAGTCTCATTAGGGGATTTTCAGCCTGGCAATGGATCCCAGGCACCCACAACTCTTTGTGTGAAAAAATTACTTACCACTGACTTTCTTCCCTTCACTTTGTAGAGATCTCCCCTGGTATTTGCTGTTCCTGTATTGGGAAAACAATGCCTCTCAGAATAGAGGTTTACCTCTCAGAATCTTGTAAACCTCTATTAAGTCTCCTCTCATTCTTCTGCACTTCAAAGAGATAAGTCACAACTCATGCCTCATAAGACTTATTTTCCAATCCGGGCAAAATCCTGGTATACAGTATCTCCTCTTCACCCTCGCCAGAGCTTCCACATCCTTCGTATAATGTGATGACCGGAAACAAAAAACTTGCAAACATGACTCTTGAATCAATCCCCCTATTAATGAAGCCCAACATCCCTTAGGCCTATCCTATCAATCTGTGCAGCAACTTTGAGAGATGCATGGATTTTGACCCCAAGGTCCCTCGTGCATACAGCACGATAACAGGCCATTTTGGCCCACGAGTCTGTGCTGCCCAATTGCACCCAATTAACCTACACCTCCAGAACGGTGGGAGGAAACTGTAGCACCCAGAAGAAACCCACACAGACATGGGGAGAAACTCCTTACAGACAGTGCAGAATTTGAACCCTGGTCCCACTTGCTGGCTTTGTAAGGGTGTTGTGCTAACTACTACGCCAATTTGCTACCCTGTATCCGATCATTAACCCTGTAGTCAGCCTTCAGTTTTGACATTAGAAAATGCATCACTTCACACTTATCCAGATTGAATGCCATCTGCCACTTTATGGCCCAACTCTGCATTCTGTCTATATCCTCTTATCACCTTCAACAAACTTCAGCTCCACCTCCTCCAAACTTAGATCATCTGCAAACTAACTGTCCCATCCTACCGCTTCTTCATCTAGGTCATTTATAAAAATGACAAAGAGCAGGGGTCCCAAAACAGATCCATGTGGAACTCCACTAGTCACTGACCTCCAGGCAGAATATTTCATCCAGTACTACTCTCTGCTTTCTATATACAAGCCAATTTTTAATCCACACAGCCAAAGCAGCATGTCTCAAGACTTTTCTGAATGAGTCTCTCATGGGGGACCTTGTCAAATGCCCTACCTTCATCAATTTCTTTTTGTCACCTTCTCAAAAAACTTGTGAGGCACAACTTTCCCTTCACAAATCCATGCTGACCATCCTTGAGTAGATTATACTTCTCCAGATGATCATAGATCCTTTCTTTAATAATTCTTAAGTGTCCTCTCCATTAGTTTGCACACTCACTGGTCTAAAATTCCCAGGATTCTCCCTGTTACCTTTTTTAAACAAGGGGACCACATTTGCTATTCTTCAATCCTCCACCACCTCCCCTGCAGCCAAGGAGGACTCAAAGATCATGGCCATTGCCCTAGCTATCTCTTCCCTCCCTTCCCACAGCAACATGGGATATATCGTGTCTGGCCCCAGGGACTTATCAATCTTGAATTTGTTAAGAAGATCCAACTCTTAATCTTCCTTAATCTCCACATCATGTACGGAATACAAGCCTATTTTACTCCGAACTCACCCTGATCAAGGTCCTTTTCTCTTGTTAATACTGAAGGAAAGTATTCATTTAGGACATCTCCAACCTCCTCCGCCTCCAGACCCATTGCCTCCTGTAGCGACTACTATCCACAAAAGCCACTTGGAGACTAGATGAGGCTCTTGTTTGTGATGCATTTCAGTTTTTAAAAAACAAGTCCAGATGTATTTAAATTGTTTATTTTTAACACACAAATCTAGTAGACATTCTACGAAATGTCTATAAATATTCTATGATAATAATCAATACTACAAATCATCTGTGTTAACGTATAACATAAAATATGTGAGCCTGACTCACCCTCTCTCGTCTACACCACCATATGGTTCAATGCGCCCTAACAATCCTGAATAACTCTCATGCACGCGCAAACCAAATTCCAATATGTGAACCCACCGCGCATACGCCAATCGAAGACTCACGTATGCGCAGAGGAATCAAGATGGCCGTGTGGGATGCTGAATAACAAAGTAAGAATGCGCATTTGGCTTTTACATCTCCTTTATCCTTTAGTGACCCCACCTTCATTCTTATCATCTTTCTGTTCGCTACATAGAGAAAGAACGCCTTGGTCCTTAATCTTAATTACCAAGGCCTTCTGTGCCCTCTTCGAGCTCTTCTAATTCCTGTCTTATGTTCCTTCCTGGCTACCGTATACTTCTCATGAGCCCTTTGTTTCCTGCTTTCTAAATCTAATGTATATTTCCTTCTTCCTTTTAAATAGCTGCCTCACCTGTTTTATCAACCACGCCTCCCATTTCCCTGTCCCAGTGGAACAAACCTATCCTGAACAAGTGGTCCCTAAACTTTCTCCACATTAATGCTGTGCTTTCACCCTTGAACATCTGTTTCCAATTTACTCTTGCTAGTTCCTGCCTCAACTCATCGTAATTAGCCTTTCCCCCATTTGAACACTTACCCATTTTGTCTGCTTTTTACCCTTGGCCATAGCTATGCGAAAGCTCAGGGAGTTGCGGTCACTCTCACCGAAATGCTCCCCCTGCCACCTGACCAGGTTCATTACCCAGTATTAGATCCAGTATGGCCTCTCCTCTCATGAACTGTAGCGGGGTGAGCTTGAAGGAGGCATGAGACGCCTTTGCACATTGGAATAAGGAGAATCCCAAGGCGTTCTATGCGTATGTGAAGAGCAGAAGGATGACGAAAATGAAAGTGGGGCCGATAAAGAAGGCAACGTGTCTGGAGGTGGAGGAAGTTGGGGAGGTCCTAAATTAATACTTTGCTTCAGTATTTTCAAGAGAAAAGGACTTTGATAAGGGTGAGGTCGGAAAAGAGTAGGTTTGTATGCTGGACAATGTGGAGATTGAGGTAGAGGAAGTGTTGAATCTTCTTAAAAACATTAAGATTGACAAGTCCCTGGGGCTGGGAGTGATGGTTGCTGTGGGAAGTGAGCAAGAAATAGCTGGAGCAATAGCTATGATCTTTGAGTCCTCTTTAGCTGCTGTGGAGGTGGCAAAGGATTGTAGAATGGCAAACGTAGTCCCCTTGTTTAAAAAAGGTAATAGGGAGAATCCTGGGAATTATAGACTGGTGAGTCTTACATCAATGGTGTCCAAACTAATGGAGAGGATTCTTCAGGATAGATTTATGAGCATACAGTCCTACTCAAGGATAATCAGCACGGCTTTGTGAAGGGAAAGTCATGCCTCATGAGCCTAATTGAGTTTTTGAGAAGGTAACAAAATAAATTGATGAGGGTAAGGTGGTAAATGAGAAGCATTAGTAAGGCATTTGACAAGATCCCCCGTGAACATCATTCAGAAAGTTATGAGGCATGGGATCCATGGAACTTTAGCTGTGTGGATAAAAAAATGGCTTGCACGATTAAACCAGAAAGTAGTAGTGGAATGAAAGTATTCTTCCTGGAGATCAGTGACTAATGGAGTACCACAAGGATCTGTTCTGGACCCCTGCTCTTTGTAATTCTTTTTAAATAAATGACCTGGATAAAGAGGCGGAAGGATGAGTCAGTAAATTTACTGATGATATGAAGGTTGGAGAAGTTGTAGTGGAGCTGAAGATTGTTGAAGGTTCCAAGAGAATATAGACAAGATGCAGGATTGGGCGGAAAAGTGGCAGATGGAGTTCAATCCAGATAAGTGTAAAGAGATGCATTTTGGAAGGACACACCAGAAAGCTAAGTACAGGGTTAATAGTCAGTTACTTAAGAGTGTGGATGAACAGAGGGACCTTCGGGTCAAAATCCATACACCTCTCAGGGTCGCTGCACAGGTTGATTAGAAAGTTAAGAGGGCCTATGGGATGATGGGCTTAACTAATAGGGAGATTGGGTTCAAGAGTAGAGAGGTAATATTGCAACTCTACAAATCTCTGGTGAGACCACATTAAGAGTATTGTGTTCAATTCTGGTCGTCTCATTCTAGGAAGGATGTGGAAGCTATGGAGAGGGTGCAGAGGAGATTCACCTGGATGTTACCTGGATTGGGAAACAAGTTTGATGAGGCAAGGTTAGCAGAGCTGGGACTTCTTTTACTTTGGATTGTAGAAGGATGAAAGGAGACTTAATAGAGGTCTGTCTACAAGATTATGAGAGGCATAGATAGGGTGGACAGGCAGCATCTGTTTCTCAGGGCAGGAATAGCAAATACCAGAGAACATGTGTACAAAGTGAAGGGAGGGAAGTTTAGGGGGGGGACATCAGCTGTAAGTTTTCTATGCAGAGAGTTGTGGGGGCCTGGAATGCCTTGCATGGATGGTGGTGGAGGCTGAAGCATTAGGGGCATTTAAGAGACTCTTAAACAGGCATGGGCAACTAAAGCGGCATCGTCTGCAAAAAATGGCTTTAGTTGCCCATTCAGAGCCAGCTCTTCAGCGCTTGACGTCCTGCTTTGCGGAAACTGCCAAAATGTTTGGCCTGGAAGTCAGCCTGAAGAAAACTGAGGTCCTCCATCAGCCAGCTCCCCACCATGATTACCAGCCCCCCCACATCTCCATCGGGCACACAAAACTCAAAACGGTCAACCAGTTTACCTATCTCGGCTGCACCATTTCATCAGATGCAAGGATCAACAATGAGATAGACAACAGACTCTCCAAGGCAAATAGCGCCTTTGGAAGACTACAAAAAAGAGTCTGGAAAAACAACCAACTGAAAAACCTCACAAAGATAAGCGTATTCAGAGCCGTTGTCATACCCACACTCCTTTTCGGCTCCGAATCATGGGTCCTCTACCGGCACCACCTACGGCTCCTAGAACGCTTCCACCAGCGTTGTCTCCGCTCCATCCTCAACATCCATTGGAGCGCTTACATCCCTAACGTCGAAGTACTCGAGATGGCAGAGGTCGACAGCATCGAGTCCACAGCATCGGGTCACGTCTCCAGAATGGAGGACCATCGCCTTCCCAAGATCGTGTTATATGGCGAGCTCTCCACTGGCCACCGTGACAGAGGTGCACCAAAGAAAAGGTACAAGGACTGCCTAAAGAAATCTCTTGGTGCCTGCCACATTGACCACCGCCAGTGGGCTGATAACGCCTCAAACCGTGCATCTTGGCGCCTCACAGTTTGGCGGGCAGCAACCTCCTTTGAAGAAGACTGCAGAGCCCACCTCACTGACAAAAGGCAAAGGAGGAAAAACCCAACACCCAACCCCAACCAACCAATTTTCCCCTGCAACCGCTGCAATCGTGTCTGCCTGTCCCGCATCGGACTTGTCAGCCACAAACGAGCCTGCAGCTGACGTGGACTTTTTACCCCCTCCATAAATCTTCGTCCGCGAAGCCAAGCCAAAGAAGAAAGAAACAGGCATATGGATGGAAGAAAAATAGAGGGTTACGGGGTAGGGAGAGTTTAGTACTTTTTTTAAAACGAATAAGCTTAACGGTTAGCGCAACACCTTTACAGCGGCAGCATTCAGGACCCTGGGTTTGAATCTTACGCTGTTTGTAAGATTCTCCCCATATCTGGGTGGGTTTTCTCTGGGGTCTCCGGTTTCCTCTCATAATTCAAAACATTCCAGGGCTGTAGATTAATGGGGTACACATACGCCGTGCTGTACATCTAAATTAAATATATAAGTTGACATAACATTGAGGGGCTGAAAGCCCTCTACTGTGCTGTAGTGTATGGAATTTCAGGTACAGAGGAGAGTGTTAAAGAGGCATTGAGAGAATATGGCCAGGCCAAGTGAGGTAAGTATGAAGACAATGTAGAAAAATGTGAAGTGTTCTACTTTAGTGTACAAAACAGAAAAGAAAGTTGTTTCAAAATTAGGAGAATAATTCTGTAGAAAAACCCAAGTATCTTTGTACAACAGTTTCTGAATAGCAGAAGAAAGAGTTGAGATGCAGGTCATGAAATAATCGGAAATACAAATGGTCTGTTCGTATGTGAAGATTTGAGATAGAATGCAATAAATGCAAAAACTGATAGATTTTGGACATCAAGGTACAGTGAAACCCATGGTGTCTGGCACCTTTAGGGATTGGTAGATGCCAGATAAGCACGTTTTCCAATTGCTTAAGACTCATTCTTACAATGCCTAACTCATCCAGTTTAAAATACAAAAATGCTGGACTGTATTTACACTGAACAAACTTCACTTGCTTGAAGATATAAACCTTAAAGCATTTTACTTTATTTTCAGTCACATTCTTTGAAAACATCTAACCGTTTCTACATCGTCCCTCCATGGAGCCACCCGAAAAAATGAACAATAACATTATAGATAATGAACGTTTCCCCCACCCCCACCCCACCCCCACCCCAAGTTTACAGGTAAAGCCTTACTACAGTAAAACCTCAGTATCCGGCACCTACAGGATGATGGATATGCAAATTTTCCTGTTGCCCAAGACACGCTCTTACAATGCTTATCTAATACACCTGCATAATATACCGGCAGGGTTTAGATCAGTTGGACATTTAGGCAAATGGAGTTTGATTTCAACAAGTGTCAGGTGATCCATTTTGGGAAGTCAAATGCAAGAGGAAAATGCACAATTAATAGCAGAATAAGAATGTTCCCATCGAATGGGATGGGAATTCAAACCAGTAGCACTAGGAAATGCAAGTAGATTGGATAGTAAACCAGAAGTATGTCGGTTAAATATCTTTACATCCTATGGATTGTGCGAGACCTGCCGAGTTCCTCCAGTATTTCTGTGTTTTTAATGCACCATGTTTGCCTTCGTCAATCTGGTCAGCGAGTATAAAAGATGAAAATTCAGATTGCAGCGGTATAAAATGTTGCATAGACCACGTTTGGAGTAGTGTTAGGTCTGCTTTGTTCATGAATGAGTGAGACAAACACCAGGCTGAGTCGAAATCAGGGTTCTTTGTTCTTTATTACCGGATCGTAACACTTGCGACTAACCATGTTAGTCGGAGAATGCATTCTGCCGTTATCAGCAAAATGGTGATTTTTTATACCCTTGGATACGTGCTTAGAACATCATCATATCATTACTTGTCCAATGACTAAAACTGTTGCTATCCTTTCCCTGCTAGCTTCCTGCCTCTCAATCCATCAATGTCTCTCTTATCTTGTAAGTACAAGGATGCATTCACATCTTGTTACAGCCCTGCACATTCCCATCTCATGATGTTTTACCTTACAGTAGTTCAATGTTCCTTTTTATTATCCTGTAATAATACATTAAAAATGTAACATGCATGATGTACTGTAACTTTTGTCTGCTGTAAACCAAACAAAGGTTCCCTAAGATTATTTTATTGTTGTGTAATTAAAAACTTAGAAGTGATATTACACAAAATTTCCTTTAGTCTACTTTAAGGCAGATAAAGGTTCGCTATCAGCAAAAATTGCCAAGAGTCCCTTTCAGCCAGAGAAAGAAAAACAAAAGAAGGAGTCCCTTCACAGTCACTGTGTCTGCGATTTCGCCTTCAGCGCTCCCGTTCCCTCTGCAGCCACACAGACTCCTGTTCGATTCATCGGCAAACTGAGCTCCGGATCCAAACCTAAGATATGATCAGGAAGCTTTTAGCGCCCACATATTGTCTGCACTTCTAGTTGCCACACCATAGGAAGGATGTGGAGGTTTTGGAGAGGGTGCTGAAGAGGTTCACGAAGATGTTGACTAGATTGGAGAGCATTAGCAAAAAGGAGATGCTGGACAACCTTGGACTTTCTCTGAAGTGTCACTGGCTGAGGGATGACCTGTAGACGTATATAAAATTAGCAGAGGGAAAAACAACATAGATCGTCAGTCCTTTCCCGTGGGTGGAAATGTCACATTGTAGAGGGCATTTAAGGACTGTGGGGGAAAATTTAAGGAAGATTTGATTTAGGCATATTTTGTTTTACACAGAGTGGTAGATGCCTAGAAAGTGCTGCCAGAGGTGATGATAGAAGCAGATACAATAGCAATATTCGAGAGGCTTTTAGCCATGTATGGACCAAGTGCAAGCAGATGGAATGAGTTGAGATTGGCACCTTGGTCATTGGAGTTGTGATGATCCGAGCGGCCTTTTTCTATGTTGTGTTGTTCTATGTTTAAACCACACAGTCAATTTGAAAGCTTCATTTGCTTTAGACTTAATTTGATAGGTGACTAAGATTTTGCCACCTAATACGAGGGAACGTGGTTTCTTTTCACGAGGGCAGTCTGACAAAGATCTGTATCTCTTCCAAACAAAGCATGTTGCATATTTTTAACAACAGCTTTATCTGTCATCCTGTAGTTTCTTATTGGAGCTCAAATATGAACATTATCTCCATGTTGATTCCTACTCTTTGTTTTCCCTGTTAAAGATGACTGAATGTCGATGCAGATAAAGAACGATCCCCAAAATCTGGTTTTATGAAGAAGTACATTGGCAGTCTGTCCCTTGTAGCTGCAAGACAGGAATGGTCCTTGGACATGACAAAATAAGCAGTTTCTCTGAAAGGGTTTAAGTATAAAGTTTTCATTCTGCAGAGAATAGTTAATTAAAGTGTTTGCATCCCTTGGTGTCTGGAACTCTTTGGACATGGAAGATTGTGTGATTGTTAACAGTTTGCCATTATTTGCAGGGTGGTAGAAGCCGATTCTGGCCATTTAAACCTGTACTGCCCAATTATACCCAAATTGACCTGCAACCCAGTACATTTTGAAGAGTGGGAGGAGACACAGGGAGGACGTAAAACCTCATTTTAGACAGTGCTGGATTTGGACCCATGGCACTGGCACTGTGTCACGCTATCATACTGCCAAAATGATGGGAGTGATAGCATTTAGATGCAAAATGCTTTGGATATCCTGAGGTTGTGAAATGAGCTACAAAGTTGATGTAGACAAGTTATTTCCCATGGTGGGAGAGTTTAGGGCAAGAGGGCACAACTTCACGAGCGAAGCACTTTTGCTTAGAACAGAGATGCGGAGAGATTTCTTTAGCCAGAGGGTGGCCTGTGGAATTTGTTGTGGAAGCCAGGTCTTCTTTAAGGCTGAGAATGATTGGTTCTTAGCCAGGGCATCAAATGTCACACCAAGACACAAGAGAAATTTGTCCGTGATGGGGAGAAAACCGGGCAGTGGGGCTGAGTTGGAAAATCGATCAACTCTTGATTAAATGGCGGGGCCGACTCGATGGCCCTATTATTATTTCTGCTCCTATGTCTTATGGTCATAAAGAAATTGTTGAACAAGATAGTTCTTAAATGGAAACACTTTGTTTTTTTTTCTTCTTAGGTCATCGACTAACTGCTCAAGCGTTGGAAAAGTTAACTTTGTGGAACATAACTTTGTGGTGTTTGAGGATATAATATTACAGATAACTGCTAGAAATGAACTGGGCACAGGGAGATCAGAAGCATTCAGAGTGAAAGAAAGTGACATCGGTAAATAATTGAAACTAGTTGCTTTGGACTTTTAAAGAAATTGGCTCCCTTCACTTCAGGCTAATTTCAGGGTACAAATTATTTAATATTCTTGGTGATTCACTGATCACACCTCCCACCTTGTCTCCAATAAGGGTAGGGATTACATTAATAAATGTAACAAATTCCTTTGTATCCAATGTCAATGCAGAATACAGAGGCTAACCTATAACTTTTAACAGGTCCTCAAATTTCTGAAACTGGGCTGGGAAGAATCTGATACAAACATTGAGCTGTGTAAGATGGCCAGTCATGTTTTCGTATCTTGTGGGCCCCATTCTAATGGAAGCGATGCATAAAAAAACGGAGCAGAAGTAGGCTAATTTTCTTCATTCATTAATGGACAGAAAACTATCAAATTTTGTCTTTTAATGTACTTGACCTCCAGCCTCATTACAGAAAATTCCGAAGACTCGCACCCCTCAGACCGATATTGATCTCCGTCTCATTTAACATGCATATCCATTATCTTTTAGAATATGAGGACCTTTGAAGAAGGACACAAGTGGGAGAAACAACTTCTCAGTGCCATCATTCCAAGCCTTCTACTTTTTATTTATTTTTTTCCCAGCGACACCACCTTTTCATTCTTCTGAACTCCAAAGAGCAGAGTCTCACATTTTTCATATTCTATCCACATTGGACTGCCCTCTCGTTCTGGGATTTAATTGAGTAAAGCTCTGTTTGAACCCTCTGCTCCAGTTAGAGTACATTGAACTCCAGGAATGGTCTTGTCAAATCCCAAAATAAATGCACAAACCTTTTCCACGAAAGGAGAACACAGCATTTGTCTCTCTTCCAACCAAAATAGGAAATTGCCTAGGTGTGCCCTGTTCACACAATATAGCACAAATTCAATTTGATTAATTACCACCCAATTGGTCTACTTCAGTTATTGTCAATGCACTCAGGCAGCTCCAACTCACAATAATTTAATGCTGGTGCTCAAATTACTTTATGCTAGACACATGGCTCCAGTGTACATCGCAGCCTTTGCTTCAGCTTGAACCAACAGCAGAGGTGATGGTGGAAAGACTGCCTTTGGCTTCAAAGCAGTATTTAATTATAAGATATAGAAGCAGAAGTACGCTATTCAGCCCACTGAGTCTGCCCCGTCATTCCTTCATGAGCTGATCCATTCTCACTCAGAACCACTCCCCTGTCTTCTCCCCAAAATAACCTGACTATTTGGATACCTATCAATTCCTGCCTTAAGTACACCCAATAACTTGGCCTCCATAGCCACCTGTGAGAGCAAATTCCAGAGGTTCACCACACTCTGGTTAAAGAAATTCCTCTGCATCACTGTTTCAGATGTGCACCCTTCCATCTTGAAATTGTGCCATCTTATCCTTGTCTCCCCTACCATTGGAAACAGCTTTGCCACATCTGCTCTGTCCAGGCCTTTTAGCATTAGAAATACTCTTATGAGGTCACCCCTCATTCTTTTAAACTTCAGGAAGCCCAGACCAAGAGCCATCAAATGTTCCTTGTATGTTAATCCCTTAATTCTCTTAAATAAGGAGCCCAAAACTGTATCTGTGCTCCGTGAGGCCTCACCAGAGCTTTATAAAGCCTCAACAGCATATCCCTGCTCTTTTATCCTATTCCTCTAGATATGAACGCCAACATTGCATTTGCCTTCTTCACCACCAACTCAACCTGGAAGTTAACCTTTAGGGTATCCTGCACGAGGACTCCCAACTTGGTTTGCAGCTCTGAATTTAGAATCTTCTCCCCGTTCAAAAATGGTCTGTCCTTTTATTCCTTCTACCAAAGTGTATACTATTTAAATTAAAAATTTAATAATGTGTGGCATGAAGAGCTCTGTTGAGACTAGTCTGTGGGCATTGAAGAGAAAACATTCCAGTGGCTGGAGTCATACTTTGCATGAAAGAAATTGGTTATGGATGTTAGGATTCACTCATCTCAGCTCCAGAGTACAATTGTGATGTGATTTGAACTCTGGTTTCTCAGGCCATAGCACCTTTAGCCTTTATTATTTCCTTTATTGATAAGTGAGTGTGCTTGCTGATGTTTGCAGTGTTCAGTGTTATTCATGACTCCTTAGCCCTTGCTTATTGCTGTGACATATAGTCAGCAATGAATTGATGTACCGAATGGCTTCCATGCTATAATCATTTTGTGTGCTCTGTGTTTATTCAGTGTTTGTACCTCACACACCGAAACTCATCAGGGTGCTTGAAGATCTGCCTGACTCCCAGGTGATAGTGGAATGGTTTGAAGGAGGTGATATTTATGGCTTGGATTTAAAAATGATTTTCCAAATCCAAATTTTACTGGCATACAAAATGCAAGAGGTCTGGGTGGTAAGTGAAATGGTGCATGAGGTGTGAAGAATTTCTACTTGCCTTTATTTCCTAAATTATCTCGGAAACTTTGGTGAAGATTTACTGCAACCAAAACTGTAGCTCGGATGCTTGCTACGTGTACCAGCTTATCACTCCTTACACCAGGGCCCGCCCGTGATGATTATAGACATGATGAAACAGATTGGTTGCACTGTTGCTGTTGGGCTTCAGGAGATCAATTAATTGTAGAGTTACTGACACGTAATGCATTTTTTCCAACTCCTTTTAAGGCCTCCCAAATGTTCCTTGAAAGAACAACACGACAAATATTTATATATGCTGCTTTCCTACGGTCATATGAGGCAATACTATTGACCAAAATAATGGGGGAAACTTCAACAGTGTGTTAAAAATACTTTGTTTCGCATGAGAAACCCAAAAGACAGTAGCTCTCACACTGACATTCCTTCAGATTTGAGGACCAGCCTGGTTTATGTAAAATTTCGCAAAAGCCCAGATGCAAGAAGTAATCGCGAAAGCAGGGCTTCAGATTTGTCGATCATTGGGATCACTTCTGCAGAAGTTATGACCTGTACAAAAAGGACGGGTTGCACCTGAACTGGAGGGGGACCAATATCCTGATGGGCAGGTTTGCTGGAGCTGTTGGGGAGAGTTTAAACTTGTTTGGCAGGGGGAGGGAACCAGAATGTGAAAAAGGCAGAAGGTGGAAACGTGCTGTGGGATTGTGAGAAAGGAAAGGCTGGGGAAGAAACATTAATGTAGTCTATTTCAACGCTAGGTGTATTAGGAAAAAATGAGATGAGTAGAGCATATAACCACTTACAGCACAGAACAGGCCAGTTCGGCCCTACTAGTCCATGCCGTAGCAAATCCCCACCCTCCTAGTCCCACTGACCAGCACCCGGTCCATACCCCTCTAGTCCCCTCCTATCCATGTAACGATCCAGTCTTTCCTTAAATGTAACCAATGATCCCGCCTCGACCACATCTGCCGGAAACTCATTCCACATCCCCACCACCCTCTGCGTAAAGAAATTTCCCCTCATGTTCCCCTTATAATTTTCCCCCTTCAATCTTAAACCATGTCCTCTAGTTTGAATCTCCCCCTTTCTTAATTGAAAAAGCCTATCCACATTTACTCTGTCTTAAAATCTTAAACACCTCTATCAAGTCCCCTCTCAATCTTCTACGCTCCAGAGAAAAAAGCCCCAGTCTGCACAACCTTTCCCTGTAACTCAGACCCTGAAATCCTGTCAACATTCTCGTGAACCTTCTCTGCACTCTCTCTATTTTGTTTATATCTTTCCTATAATTTGGTGACCAAAACATAGAGCAGTATGCGGAACTATGATGCTGTGGCCGTTACAGAGACTTGGCTAACGCAAAGACAGGATTGTCTGATGCAGGTAGCGGGGTTTGGATGTTTAAAATAGGATAGAATGGGAGGTTAAAAGGAAGGGTAGGAGTAGTAATACTGGTCAGGGATCTTGGCTTGGCTTCGCGGACGAAGATTTATGGAGGGGGTAAATGTCCACATCAGCTGCAGGCTCATTTGTGGCTGACAAGTCCTATGCGGGACAGGCAGACACGGTTGCAGCGGTTGCAGGGGAAAATTGGTGGGTTGGGGTTGGGTGTTGGGTTTTTCCTCCTTTGTCTTTTGTCAGTGAGGTGGGCTCTGCGGTCTTCTACAAAGGAGGTTGCTGCCCGCCGAACTGTGAGTCGCCAAGATGTACGGTTTGAGGCAATATCAGCCCACTGGCGGTGGTCAATGTGGCAGGCACCAAGAGATTTCTTTAGGCAGTCCTTGTACCTCTTCTTTGGTGCACCTCTGTCACGGGGGCCAGTGGAGAGCTCGCCATATAACACGATCTTGGGAAGGCGATGGTCCTCCATTCTGGAGACGTGACCTACCCAGCGCAGCTGGATCTTCAGCAGCGTGGACTCGATGCTGTCGGCCTCTGCCATCTCGAGTACTTTGATGTTAGGGATAAAGTCGCTCCAATGAATGTTGAGGATGGAGCGGAGACAACGCTGGTGGAAGCGTTCTAGGAGCCGTAGGTGATGCCGGTAGAGGACCCATGATTCGGAGCCGAACAGGAGTGTGGGTATGACATGGCTCTGTATACGCTTATCTTTGTGAAGATTTTCAGTTGGTTGTTTTTCCAGACTCTTTTGTGTAGTCTTCCAAAGGCGCTATTTGCCTTGGCGAGTCTTGTCTATCTCGTTGTCGATCCTTGCATCTGATGAAATGGTGCAGCCAAGATAGGTAAACTGGTTGACCGTTTTGAGTTTTGTGTGCCCGATGGAGATGTGGGGGGGCTGGTAGTCATGGTGGGGAGCTGGCTGAATGAGGACCTTCATTTTCTTCAGGCTGACTTCCAGGCCAAACATTTTGGCAGTTTCCGCAAAACAGGACGTCAAGCGCTGAAGAGCTGGCTCTGAATGGGCAACTAAAGCGGAATCGTCTGCAAAGAGTAGTTCACGGACAAATTTCTCTTGTGTCTTGGTGTGAGCTTGCAGGCGCCTCAGATTGAAGAGACTGCCATCCGTGTGGTACCGGATGTAAACAGCGTCTTCATTGTTGAGGTCTTTCATGGCTTGGTTCAGCATCATGGTGAAGAAGATTGAAAAGAGGGTTGGTGCAAGAACACAGCCTTGCTTCATGCCATTGTTAATGGAGAAGGGTTCAGAGAGCTCATTGCTGTATCTGACCCGACCTTGTTGGTTTTCGTGCAGTTGGATAATCATGTTGAGGAACTTTGGGGGGCATCCGAGGCGCTCTAGTATTTGCCAAAGCCCTTTCCTGCTCACGGTGTCGAAGGCTTTGGTGAGGTCAACAAAGGTGATGTAGAGTCCTTTGTTTTGTTCTCTGCACTTTTCTTGGAGCTGTCTGAGGGCAAAGACCATGTCAGTAGTTCCTCTGTTTGCGCGAAAGCCACACTGTGATTCTGGGAGAATATTCTCGGCTACACTGGGTATTATTCTATTTAGGAGAATCCTAGCGAGGATTTTGCCTGCAATGGAGAGCAGCGTGATTCCCCTGTAGTTTGAGCAGTCTGATTTCTCGCCTTAGTTTTTGTACAGGGTGATGATGATGGCATCACGAAGGTCCTGAGGCAGTTTTCCTTGGTCCCAACAAAGCTTGAAAAACTCATGCAGTTTGACATGCAGAGTTTTGCCGCCAGCCTTCCAGACCTCTGGGGGGATTCCATCCATACCTGCTGCTTTGCCACTTTTCAGTTGTTCAATTGCCTTATATGTCTCATCCTGGGTGAGGACCTCATCCAGCTCTAGCCTTAGGGGCTGTTGAGGGAGCTGGAGCAGGGCGGAATCTTGGACTGAGGGTTTGGCACTGAAAAGAGATTGGAAGTGTTCTGACCATCGGTTGAGGATGGAGATCTTGTCGCTGAGGAGGACTTTGCAGTCTGAGCTGCGCAGCAGGCTTTGGACTTGGGGTGAGGGGCCGTACGCAGCCTTTAGAGCCTCGTAGAAACCCCTGAAGTCGCCAATGTCCGCGCTGAGCTGGGTTCGCTTGGCGAGGCTAGTCCACCACTCATTTTGGATCTCCCTGAGTTTGCGCTGAAGATGGCTACGTGCGCGACGGAAGGCTTGTTTCGTCTCTGGACAGGACGGCTTTGTAAGGTGAGCCTGGTGGGCAGCTCGCTTCTTTGCCAGAAGCTCCTGGATTTCCTAGCTGTTATCGTCGAACCAGTCTTTGTTTTTCCTGGAGGAGAAGCCCAGTACCTCTTCAGTGGATTGCAGTATGGTAGTCTTCAGCTGATCCCAGAGGGTTTCAGGGGACGAGTCCGTGAGGCGGATTGCATCGTCGAGCTTTGCTTTGAGGTTTGCCTGGAAGTTTCCTCTCACTTCGTCAGACTGCAGGTTTCCAACATTGAACCTCTTTCTGGGGACTTTACTGTTCCTGGGCTTTGGCTTGAAGTGAAGGTTGAGCTTGCAGCGAACCAGCCGGTGGTCAGTGTGGCATTCCGCGCTAGGCATGACCCTGGTGTGGAGCACATTTCGTTTGTCACTTTCTCGCACCAGGACGTAGTCCAGGAGGTGCCAGTGTTTGGATCGGGGATGCATCCAGGTGGTCTTAAGGCTTTCCCTCTGTTGAAAAAGGGTGTTTGTAATGACAAGCCGCTGTTCTGCGCAGAGCTCCAACAGGAGGCGCCCATTGTCGTTGCACTTGCCGACACCATGTTTGCCCAGGATTCCTGGCCAGGTTTCTGAGTCTTTGCCGACGCAAGCGTTGAAGTCGCCAAGGATGACAACCTTGTCGGCTGTAGGGGTGCATTGAATGAGGTTGCGCAGGTCAGTGTAGAATTTGTCCTTTTCTGCTGGTTCCGCCTGGAGGGTTGGAGCATAGACACTGATGAGGGTGATGTGACGCTTGTTTTGAAAGGGGAGTCACATGGACCTGATCCGGTCTGAGTGGCCTGTCGGGAGGTTTTCGAGTTTGGAGGCAATGGAGTTCTTGACCATGAAGCCTAAACCAGATAGGCGTCGTTCATCCAAAGGCTTGCCAGACCAGTAGAGTGTGTAGCCGCGCCGCGTTCTTGGAGGCTGCCTACATCTGCCAGGCGGACTTCACTGAGAGCAGCTATGTCGATGTCAAGTCTGAGGAGTTCATGTACAATGAGGGCAGACTGACGTTCAGGTCGGTGGCTGTCACCCTTGTCTAGCATGGTTCTGATGTTCCAGCATGCTAGCTTGAGTTTGTGAGCATCTTTTGCCTTGGAGGGGGAGGACGTGGAGGGGGAGGATGTGGAGGGGGAGGACGTGAACCTGTCCTCGTGCCTGCGCAAAGTAGCTTTTAGGTGGAGTGCAGTGCGCGCAGTACTGGCCCCACCCTTTACACCCATGGTTCGTGTGCCGTGGCCAAGCAAGCTGGGACGTGGCAGCGAGGTCCTTGGGTCGTAGGTTTTATATCGGAGTGGCCTTCTCCTATGCAGGTTTCTTACCCGGGCTGGAGGGGCCTGTCTCCCCTCTTAGGTCGGTCCATACTGCCCGGATCGGGGCCGCTGCCGCCTATCCTCTGCCCGGACCGGGGCCGTGCCGCCGCTGCTCTCCCTGTGCCCGGACCGGGGCTGCCGCCTCCAACTCTCTGCCCGGACTGCGGTCTCCGCCTGCCTCACTCGACCGAGGCTGGGGCCGCCGCCTCCCCCTTGCTCCTGCCTGGATCGGGGCCGCCGCCGCCTACCCTCTGCCCGGAACAGGGCCGGGGCCGCCGCTGCTCTCCCTGTGCCCGGACCGGGGCCGCCGCCGCCTCCAACTCTCTGCCTGGACCGGGGCCTCCGCCTGCCTCACTTGACCGAGGCCAGGGCCGCCGCCTCCCCTTGCTCCTGCCCGGATCGGGGCCGCCGCCGGCTACCCTCTGCCCGGAACAGGGCTGGGGCCGCCGCTGCTCTCCCTGTGCCCGGACCGGTGCCGCCGCCTCCAACTCTCTGCCCGGACCGGGGCCTCTGCCTGCCTCACTCGACCGAGGCCGGGGCCGCCACCTCCCCTTGCTCCTGCCCGGATTGGGGCCGCCGCCGCCTACCCTCTGCCCGGAACAGGGCCGGGGCCGCCGCTGCTCTCCCTGTGCCCGGACCGGGGCCGCCGCCTCCAACTCTCTGCCTGGACCGGGGCCTCCGCCTGCCTCACTCGACCGAGGCCGGGGCCGCCACCTCCCCCTTGCTCCTGCCCAGATTGGGGACGCCGCCGCCTACCCTCTGCCCGGAACAGGGCCGGGGCCGCCGCTGCTCTCCCTGTGCCCGGACCGGGGCCGCCGCCTCCAACTCTCTGCCCGGACCAGGGCCTCCACCAGCCTCACTCGCCCTCTGCTGGACATCATGACGCCCACATCATGATGTCACCCTTCCACATATATAACCCTGTGTGTCAGTCGCCAGGTTAGTCCAATAGAAGTAAAGGATGAGAAAGCTTCAGGTCTCTGAGTCTTAATTGTGTGAGTGCACACACAACAGATAGTATCATGGCTGCAGAAAGGGAGGACACTGTGGAGGGAGTGTCTACCGAGTCAGTGTTGGTGGCAGAAATAGGAAGGGAGCAATCACTGTATTAGGAATTGTCGAAAGGCCCACAAATAGGAATAGATAAGTAGGCAGATTTTGCCATGGTGCAGAAATTTCAGGGTTATATTACTTCCCTAATATTGGCTGGCACTTCTTGACTGCAAGAGGGATAGATGGGGCAGAATTTGTTAGGTGTATCCAAGAAGGATTCCTGATACAGTCTGTAGACCAGCCAACTAGAGGAAAGCCATACTGGATCTAGTACTGGGTAATGAACTTGGTTAGCTGACAGATCTCTTGTACATTTCAGTGCTAGTGACCACATCCCTGAGCTTTAGCAAAGCTATTGTCAAGGTTAAAAGCAGACAAAATGATAAAATGTTTAATTGGGGAAGGGCTAATTATGAAGGGATGCGGCAGGAACTAGGGAGAGTAAATTGGGAAGAGATATTCTCAGGAGAAAGTACAGAAGTAATGTGGAGGATGTTTGTGGACCACTTGTGCGGGGTTCTGGATAGTTTGTCCCACTGAGACAGGTAAAAGAAGGTAGGGAAATGGAACTGTGGTTGACAGAACAGGTGAGGCAGCTGGTCAAGAGGAAAAAGGAAGGATGCATTAGATTTAGGAAGCAAGAAACAGGAAGGGCTTGTGAGAATTGTATCTCAGTCAGGAATGAACATAAGAAAGAACTTAGGAGAGCTTGAAGAAGATATGAGAAGGTCTAGGCAATTAGGATAAAGGAGAATCCCAAGACATTCGATGCATATGTGAAGAACAAAAGGATGAGAGAGTAAAGGTAGGGTCGCTTAAGGATAAAGGAGGCAATGTGTCAGGAGGCCCTCAATGAATATTTTGCCAGAGAAAACTGCCTTGATCGACATGAGATCAGAATAGAAGAAGCTTATGTGCTGGACCATGTTGAGATTAAGAAAGAGGAAGTGCTGGATCTTCTTAAAAAAAGTGAAGATTTATAAGTCCACGGGACTGGACAAGATATACTCCAGGTTTCTTTGGGGAGAGAAGGAAAGAGATAGCTGGGGCTTTGCCAATTACCTTTGTACCCTCATTGGCCATAGGAGAAGAGGCAGAGAATGGCAAATGTGGTCCCTTTGTTTAAAAAAGGTAACAAGGAGAATCCTGGGAATTATAGACTGATGGGTCTTACATAAGTGGTGGGCAAACTATTGGAGAGGATTATTAAGGACAGGATTTATAAGCATTTGGAGAAGTCCAGTGTGTTTAGGGATGGTCAGCATGACTTTGTGAGGGGATGGTCATGCCTTACAAGCTTAATTGAGTGTTTTGAGGAGTTAAACAAAAAACTAATGAAGGTAGATGAGGTGTATGGATTTTAGTGAGGCATTTGATAGGGTCCCACATGAGAGACTCGTTCAGAAAATTATGAGGCAGGGGATCCATGGAACCTTGGCTATGTGGATTCAGAATTGCCTTACCTGTAGAAAGTAGAGGGCAATAGTGGACTAAAAGTATTCTGCCTGGAGGTTGGTGATGAGTGGACTTCTGCAAGGATCTGTTCTGAGTCCCCTGCTCTTTGTGATTTTTAGATATGACCTGAAAGAAGATGTAAAGGGATGGGTCAGTAAGTTTGTGGATGATATGAAGTTTGGAGGAGTTGAGAAGAGTGTTAAGGTTGTCGTAGGTTACAACTAGATAGAGACAGGATGCAGATTTGGGTAGAAAAGTGGAAGATGGCATTCAGATTTCAGATTTATTGTCAGAGTACATACATGACATCACATACGACCCTGAAATTCTTTTTTTCTGCAGAATTACCACTAAATGGTGGTGCAAAAAAAAGACATAACGTAAACATTTAAACAAATAAAGAACTGTAAACAGAAAAAACACAAATGCTGGAGAAACTCAGCAGGTCAAACAGTGTCTTTATGTAGCAAAGGTAAAGATACATCATCAATGTTTCGGACTTGAGCCATTCATCAAGGTATGGAGGAACATGAGAGATGTCCGAACTAAAGGGGGTGGGGAGGGGGGGGGGTTGGGAGGACCACAGGAGGTGGGGGGGGTGAGTTTAGGCTTGGTGGAGAGAGAAAGGAAGTGGGAAATTGAATGACTAATTAAAGGGGGAAGGGGGAAAAAAGGAAAGCTGATTAATGGATTGCAGTGAACTCAATGTTCACGCTCAGACAAAAAATGAGGTGTGGTTCCTCCAATCTACGGGTGGTCAGGGTGGGGTAGCGTGAAAGGCCACGGACAGACATGTGAGCTTGAGAGTGTGACAGAACTGAAATGGTTGGCTACGGAGAGATTGCTTTTGTTGTGGACGGAGAGGAGGTGCTCGGCGAAACGATCTCTTCATCTGTGACTGGTCTCTCCGATGTAGAGAAGGCTACAGAGGGTGCACCGGATACAGTAAATGAGTTATTTGGAGGTACAGATGAAATGTTGCTTCACCTGAAAGGTCTGTTTGGGACCTCAGACCGTGGTGAGGGAGGAGCTGTTGGTGCAGGTATTACATCTCGTATGACCAGAGTGGAGGGTGCTGGGGGGGTGGGCGATGGATGGGGAGGGAAGACGAGGCACGTTCTCCAAACTAGGCAGCATCCTGATGAGTCTCCTCTGCCTCCTCTCCATAGCTTCCATATCCTTCCTGTAATGAGGATGCACAAGGGAGTCACGGAGGGTGTGGACCCTAAGGAAGGCTGAGGGGGAGGAGAAGGAAATATGTGTCTGGTGGTGGGGTCCTGTACCAGAAATTCTGGTAGATTATGTGTTGGATGCGGAAGCTGTTGGCCTGGTAGGTGAGGATGAGGAGGATTCCGTGTTTATTGTTTCTAGGGGAGGGGCTGGGGCAGATGAGCTGGGAATGGAGGAGGTGCGGGTGAGGGCCGAGTTAATAGTAGTGGAGGGGAAGCCATGTTTGTGGAAGAAGGCAGACATTTCAGAGGCTCTGGGCTGGAAGACCTCGTCTTGGGAGCAGATGCAGCGGAGATGGAGAAATTGAGAGAAGGGGATGGAGTCCTTGCAGGGGACAGGGTGTGAGGACATGTAGTCCAGGTAGTTGTGGGAGTTAGAGGGTTTGTAGTAATATCAATGGAGAGTCTGTCTCCTGAGATTGAGACAGATCCAGAAAAGGGAGAGTGTGTTCAGAGATGGACCAGCAGAAATAGGCCTTTCAGCCCATCGAGTCTGTCCCACCATTCAATCATGAGCTGATCCATTTCCCCACTCAGCCCCACTGCCCGGCCTTCTCCCCATAATCTTTGATGCTCTATAAAAACTTAACAATTTCTTCCTTAAATACAACCAGTGACTTGGCCTCCACAACCGCCTGTTGCAATAAATTCCATAGATTTATCACCCTCTGGCTGAAGATATTGCTCCACATCTCTGTTCTCAGTGGACACCCTTCAATCCTCTTCCACCATGGAAAACAACCTTCTTCATCTGCTCTGTCCATGCCGTTCAATATTCATAATGTTTCAATAAGATCCCCCTCATTCTCCTAAATTCAGGCCAAGAGCCTTTCATTTCCAGAATATCATTTGAACCCTCTGCAATGTCAGCATATCATTTTGTAAATGAGTAGCCCAAAACTGCTTGCAATATTCCAAGTGAGGTCTCCCTCCATGCTTTTCAGATGACTCCTTTATTTTTCTTGTCTCTTCCTCACATTGTCTGGCATTTGTCTATCTACTGTCTCTACCTAGTTCACCAGTCCCATATGGAGCCCTTGTCCCTCCCCTTCTATTCTGCCCTCTTTACATGGACTTCACTTCTGTATTGAAAATGTCTGGATAAGGGGTTTTGGCTCGAAACCCATTTTATTTTCCCCAGGGTGACAGTAGCAAATAGAGCAGAATATATCTGTATAAGGTGAGGGGAAACAAGTTTAGGGGAGACATCATGGGTAAGTTTTTTTTTAACAGAGAGTGTGATAGCTGGGGAGAGCTTGAAGAAGAAGAACTGAAATGGTTGGCTACGGAGAGATTGCTTGAATGCAATGCTGGGGTGGTAGTGGAGGCTGGTATAATTTGGACCTTTAAAAGACTCTTAGGCACCTGAATGCAAAAAAAAAAAAATAGAGAGCTTTGGGTGTGAGTAGAGGACATTTAGGTTGTTGAGTAGCTTTATAATCACGGGGCGAAGGTTCTGTGGTGAGCTGCAATATTCTTAAATGTATTCTGTTCTTTATCTCCCACTGATGCTGCTCGACCCACTGAGTTCCTCCAGCAGATTGAATTTGGCTTCAGATTTTGATTCCAGCATCTGTAGTCTCCTCAGTGTCTCCCCATTCATTTGTTGATGGCATCAAGCCTTCAGAAGGCTATCTCCTACACTCTGGAACATTGGTCAAAGTTTTTAGATAAACTTTGTTACCCCTTTTGCTTTGGTTTCACTACATTTGTGTCTTTTAAAACCAATTAGGTGTCTTCCTAACCTATTGAATCTTTCATTCGACTTCCATGAGCATAAATTTAAAAAAATTAAATTAAATTTAGACATACACCACGGTAACAGGCCATTTTAGCCCACGAGTCCATGCCGCCCAATTTACACCCAATTAACCTACACCCCCAGTACTTTTTGAATGGTGGGAAGAAACAAGTCCCCAGAGAAAACCCAAGCAGATACGGGGAGAATGTACAAACTCCCTGCAGGCAGCGCGGGATTCAAACCCAGGTCCCAATTGCTGGTGCAGTAAAGGCGTTGCACTAACCACTATGTCAACTGTGCAGCCTAACGAAAACTGGCAGAAAGCTTCATGCAAGGTATCTGTAAGGAGCTGGAGTGGCAACTCCCTTTTTAATTTTAGTTCGGTGTGTTTCATTTAATAGATTTTTATGTTGAAATATTTGGCTTATTGTCAAAATAAAGTTCTGATGTGATTTTCTTTCAGGGAAATTACAGTAGCACCTTGAACAGAGCTCATAATAGGGTGCTGCAGATGAATTGGACATCAGATGAGCCTCTCCAATGCACGTCCTATTTAGTGAGGATCCGCTGCATTGGGAATAATGATGGTTTCCTGTTCAGTGGTAAAAATGCATGGAGTGAATGGAGCCCACCATTAAAACTTGACGGTAAAGTGCACTTTATGCTTTACATTAGTTATAAAAGCAGCATCATACTTTGTAAGAAAGGGCATAAATTACTCAGCCAGAAAAAGAGGGAAGGATTGATCGTTGAGATGATATGAATAGTGCAGGCTGCAGTGGGATTAAGCTCTGCATAGATGGATATGTTCCAGCTACTTCCTTCGGGAAAGAGATACAGAAGTACAGGTATATAGCCAGAACAGCTAAGCTGGGAAACAGCTTCTTCCCATGGGCAATGAGACCACTGAACTGTTCATACAAACCTTCTGTGACTCTACTATATATTTAGCAATATTTATTTATTTATTTTTATATTTGTGTATAAGTACTGCAAATGCATCACTTGTCAGGATGTGTGTTTGCAGGTTTTTGCACCAAGGAGCAGTGAACACAATCGTCGGGTTGTACTTGTACATTCAGATGATAATAAACTTGAACTTGATAGGGGCTTGAAGAGAGCTTTTGGCACGATTGGCCTTCATGAATCAAAGTATTGAGCATAGGAGTAGGGATGTATGGTGAAGTTGTACAAGACATTGTTGAGGCCAAATTTACAATATTGCATGCATTTTTGGTCAACTACCTCCAGGAAAGGTATCAATAAGTTCCTTGGATTGGACTTGGCAGAGAATCTCACCTGGTCCCTTAACACCAGCTCCATAGCCAAGAAAGCCCAGCAGTGCTTCTACTTCCTGCGAAGGCTGAGGAAAGTTTATCTTCCAGCCTCTGTCCTCATTACATTCTACAGAAGATGTAACTGCATCACTTCCTGGTTTGGAAGCTGTACCTCCTCGGAACGCAAGATCCTGCGGAAATGTTCAGTGGGGGCTCTCTTCCTACCACACACATGTCAAACTCTGGCCCGCGGGCCAAATTTGGCCCGCGATATAATTATATTTGGCCCGCAAGATCATATTAAATGTATATTAGAGTTGGCCCGCTGGCCACCGCGCCAGTATAGCGCATGCACACTAAAGGTGAAAATGAAGACGCCGGAGGTGTGGAGGGATCTCAGAGTCCCAAATCCCGGGGATCGGAGCGCCGCACTCAGCCCGCCCGGCTCCCGGACACACAGACGCGGCTGGAGTTGGGGACCATTCTCGCTGGGTCTGCGCTTCAGCAGCGACACCAGACCGAACGTCTCGTTGGCGATGCCTTCCCCCTCGCTCCGTGCGCGGCGGACCCTGCCTCCCGCTTCTTTTGTTGGAGACGAGCCCGGCGCCGTGAAATCGCAGTTTAATCCCTCTCCAACCATGGGAGGGGGGTGGGAGAAACGCGCTCTTCTCAGCCAATTCCTCCACCGCCCCGGACGCCGGCGTTTCCACGGGGGGTTCGGGTGCCTTTATCAGGTGACCGACCTGTTGGTCCAAGACAAGGGGAGAGCGTACAAACTCCACACAGACAGCACCTGAACTCGGGTGAACGTGGAGCTGCGACCCCACATTCCACATCAGGACTGTGTGTAAGATTGGGAGCAGTGAGACGGAAGCTTATTTTGTTCCTGTGATTTAAGCCTTTCTTGGGGTGGGGGGGGGTCCTTCTCTGACCACTTGCCTAACAATTAACCTAATCAGATGTGGAGTTACCACAATACAACAGTTCTCAACCTTTTTCTTTCCACTCGCGTCCCTGTGCCATTGGTGCTCTGTGATTAGTAAGGGATTGCTTAAGGTGGTCTGTGGGTGGAAAGAAAAAGTTTGAAGACCACTGCTTTAATCATCCCTCATTGACTCGTCATGTGCAGGGTTTCAGATCTCCAAAGGAAATGGGCCAGTGACAATGAAAGAGTTTATCCAAAACTATTATTCAACATTTATTTTAATAAGAAAAAGTTTAACATTACATATGTTGAAAGAAGAGAAAACATGCAGATGTTGTTGGAAATTTTCAATAAATATTTAGTTCGGCCCTCGACTTAGTCCAAGTTTTTAATTTTGGCCCTCCGTGAATTTGAGTTTGACACCCCTGTCCTACCATGAAGAACAGCTACAACACTCGATGCAGGTGAAAGGCAATAAACATTGTGAAGGACTCTATACACCCCTCATGTAAAATGTTCTTTCTTCTGCCATCTAGCAGGAGGTACTGCAGCACTCGGGCCCTTAAGTCCTGGTTGGGGAACATTTTTTTTTACCCCAAGCCATCGACTCCTGAACTCCAAGAACACATGTGGATAGGGTACTAGGGACTTTTACTGAATATTATTTAAAGGGTGAAAAACTACAGCATGCTGTTGTGCAGAGGGACTTGGGAGGGCTTGTGCATGAATCGCAAAAAGTTAGGTTGTAGGTGCAGCAGGTTATTAAGAAGGCAAATGGAATATTGGCCTTCATCGCTAGAGGAATTGAATTCAGGAGTAGGGAGGTCATGTCGCAACTGTATAAGGTACTGGTGAGACCGCACCTGGATTACTGAGTCCAGTTCTGGTCTCCATATTTGAGGAAGAATATTCTGGCTTTGGAGACGGTCCAGAGGAGGTTTACTAGGTTGATCCCTGGGATGAAGGGGTTGACTTGTGATGAAAGATTAAATCGTCTAGGGGGTGGGGAACAGAGTGTGAGAGCAGTGTCCAGGGAGTATGGCCACCTAGATAGGAATAAAAAAGATAACAAAGGTAGGATGGAGATTAGGGTAGAAGGTAAAAAAGAGAATATATGTGAGGGTCATTCTCTGAGATGCATATTTTTTAATGCAAGAAGCATAGTGAACAAGGTAGTTGAGCTGAGAGCATGGATAGATACTTGGGGTCACGATATTGTGGCAATTAGTGAGACCTGGCTACAGGAGGGGCAGGACTGGCAACTTAATGTTCCGGGATACATTTGTTTTAGATGTGATAGATGAGGTGCTAAAAAAAAGGAGGAGGAGTTGCTCTGCTTGTTAAGGAGGACATTACTGCCGTGAGGTGGCAGGATGGTCTGGAGGGATCGGCCAGTGAGGCTGTTTGGGTGGAATTGAGGGGTGGAGGAGGCAAGAGGTTGCTAATAGGGGTGTATTACAGACCACCAAATGGGCCAAGAAAATTAGAGGAACAAATTTGTAGGGAGATAAGGTATATGTGTGAGAATCATAGGGTAGTGATCATGGGAGATTTTAACTTCCCACACATTGATTGGGATACCCATACGGTTAGAGGGCTGGATGGGCTGGAGTTCGTTAAATGTGTTCAGGATTGTTTTCTAAATCAGTTAGTAGAAGAACCGACTCGGGATGGTGTAATACTGGATCTCCTGTTAGGGAACGAGCTAGGTCAGGTAGTGGACATTAATGTTGGAGAACCAATTGGGTCTATTGATTATAATGCTGTTAGTTTTAGGGTAGTTTTAGGGAAGAACAAGGAGGGGCCTAAAGTTGAGGTTCTGGATTGGAAAATAGCAAATTTCGAAGGAATAAGAAGGGATTTGGGGAGTATTGAGTGGGACAGGATATTTTCAGGTAAGGATGTTAATGAAAAATGGAGGATATTCAAAAAAGAAATTTTGAGGGTACAGAGTAGATATGTCCCAGTGAGGATCAAAGGAACGGCTGGAAGTGATAGGGAGGCTTGGTTTTCGAGGAATATTGGAAATTTGGTTAGGAGAAAAAGGGAGGTGTACAAGAGGTATAAAGAGCAGGGAGCTGAGAAGTTGAAGGAGGACTACAAGGAGTGTAGAAGGAATCTTAAATCTTAAGAAATAAATTAGAAAGGCCAAAAAAAGGCATGAAGAGGCTTTGGCAGACAGAGTAAAAATAAATCCAAAGGGTTTCTATAGGTACATTAAAAGTAAAAGATTAGTGAGGGATAAAATTGGACCCCTTGTAGATAGCGAGGGTAGGCTGAGTGAGAAGTGGGAGGAAATGGGGGAAATTTTAAATGATTTCTTTGCCTTGGTATTCACTAGGGAAAAAAATATTGAACCAGTTGAGGTAAAGAAAAATAGTGGGGAGGTCATGAAGCATATAAGGATAACCGAGGAGGTAGTGATGGCTGTGTTGAAAAAGATAAAGGTGGATAAATCTCCCGGACCGGACAAAATATTCCCTTGGACACTCAGGGAGGCTAGTGGACAGTTAATGGGGCCATTAACAGAGATATTTAGGATGTCACTGGCCACGGGGGTGGTGTCAAAGGATTGGAGAGTGGTGCATGTGGTTCTGCTGTTTAAGAAAGGGTCCAAATGCAAACCTGGGAATTATAGGCCTGTAAGTCTGATGTCTGTGGTGGGCAAGTTGATGGAAAGTGTTCTGAGGGATGCTATTTACAAATTTTTTGAGGTACAGGGATTGATAGGGAGTAATCAGCATGGTTTTGTCAGGGGTAGATCATGCTTGACAAACCTGATTAAGTTCTTCGAGGGGGGTTACAAAAAAGGTTGATGAAGGGAAAGCTGTGGATGTTGTCTATTTGGACTTTAGTAAAGCTTTTGACAAAGTTCCCCACAGGAGGTTAGGAAAAAAGGTGGAGGCATTAGGTATAAATAAAGAGGTAGTGAAATGGATTCAGCAGTGGTTGGATGGGAGGTGTCAGAGAGTAGTGGTAGAAAATTGTTTGTCCAATTGGAGGCTGGTGACTAGTGGAGTTCCTCAGGGTTCGGTCCTGGGTCCTCTATTATTTGTTATATATATTAACGATCAGGATGTAGGGGTGGAGAATTGGATAAGCACGTTTGCGGATGACACAAAGATTGGTGGCGTTGTGGACAGTGAGGTAGATTACCGTAGATTAAAAGGTTATTTAGGAAGGCTGGAGGTGTGGGCTGAGAAATGGCTGATGGAATTTAATACAGATAAATGTGAGGTGCTACATTTTGGAAAGGCGAATTTAAATAGGTCATATACATTGAATGGTAGACAATTGAGGAGTGCAGAGCAACAAAGGGATTTAGGAATTATGGTAAATAGAACCCTCAAGGCTCAGGTAGATGGTGTGGTGAAGAAGGCATTTGGAATGTTGGCCTTCATAAATCGGAGTATTGAATTCAAGAGTAGGGAGGTTATGATGAAATTGTACAAGGCATTGGTGAGGCCAAATTTGGAGTACTGTGTACAGTTTTGGTCACCAAATTATAGGAAAGATATAAACAAAATAGAGAGAGTGCAGAGAAGGTTCACGAGAATGTTGACAGGATTTCAGGATCTGAGTTACAGGGAAAGGCTGTGCAGACTGGGGCTTTTTTCTCTGGAGCGTAGAAGATTGAGAGGGGACTTGATGGAGGTGTTTAAGATTTTAAAAGGAACATACAGAGTAAATGTGGATAGGCTTTTTTAATTAAGAAAGGGGGAGATTCAAACTAGAGGACATGGTTTAAGATTGAAGGGGGAAAATTATAAGGGGAACATGAGGGGAAATTTCTTTACGCAGAGGGTGGTGGGGATGTGGAATGAGCTTCCGGTAGACGTGGTCGAGGCGGGATCATTGGTTACATTTAAGGAAAGACTGGATCGTTACATGGATAGGAGGGGACTAGAGGGGTATGGACCGGGTGCTGGTCAGTGGGACTAGGAGGGTGGGGATTTGCTACGGCATGGACTAGTAGGGCCGAACTGGCCTGTTCTGTGCTGTAAGTGGTTATATGGTGATATGGTATTCGCTCGAGTTCAGAAGAACGAGAGGAGATCTTGTAGAAACATATAGGATTATGAAGGGTATGGATAGGATAGATATAGGAAGGTTTTTTGAGCTGGCCGGGGAAACTAAAACGAGAGGACACAGTCTCAAGATTCGGGGGAGTAGATTTAGGACAGAGATGAGGAAAAATAGTTTTTCCCAGAGAGTAGAGAATGTTTGGAATTCTCTAACCAGGGAAGTGGTTGAGGCTGCTTCATTAAACATATTTAAAATTTGGTTAGATAAATTTTTACATGATAGAGGAATTAGGGGATATGGGGAGAAGGCAGGTTGGTGGAGTTAGGTCATAAATTAGATCAGCCATGATCGTATTGAATGGCGGAGCAGGCTCGATAGGCCATTTTTGGCCGACTCCTGTTCCTACTTCCTATGTTCCTTTGTATACACCTTCATATTTTAACGTGCTTAACTTCTATTCTTTTTCATTTGTAAAATTTTTATTGAGTTTAATCGAGAACATATTGATAATAGGTTCATAAAGATCCAAATACAATATATATTTATTTTGACTCTCATATTGTATATTAATGATAGTACATGAAAATGCAATCAAACCCATAAGTATTTATTGTCCGAAAAAACGAAAAAGAGGAAAAGAAAAAAGACTAAATAATAAAAACAAGTTGCTCTAACCCTTCCGTTGCACAAGATTGAATTAATATTATTTGCAGCCTTGGAATCAAGCAGCACCCTCTGGAGGTTCAGCAAAGCACACCAATCTACTGTGTCCTCGTACCTTAATTATTCAAATTGTGATAATAAACCATAAATGGACCCCATGTCTTATCAAAAGTGATCTTAGTATTCCTGATGTTATGTCTAAATTTCTCTAGACTCAAAATGGACATGGTGGACTATAACTATTGCAAGTGGGTAGGTGGAAAATCATCTTTCCATTTCAACAGGATTTCTCTTCTGGCCAGCAAAGTAGAAAATGCTGAAACTTGTCTTTAATTTGACATTAAATTTATATTCTCATCCTTGGAGAAACCAAATATTGCTATTAACAGATTCAAGATTGATCCTGAAGATATCCAAAAAGGTTTTTAAAATATCTGTCCAAAATTTTCCTAATTTGGGACATGACCAAAATATGTGTATCAAGGAGGCTTCGAAAATTTTACATTTATTGGTGGAAGCCACATGATGGAGTAGTTACTGGTCCGGTATAACCTGCCCTCTCTGGAGAAAAGTATTAAGTAAAGCCTTAATATAAAACAATTAAAAACAGAAAGTTAAACAGTTGGAGAAAAATCTGAAGATGGCTCCGAAAAAAGAAAAACCTACAAAGGTCAACAAAGAAGCGATGAAAACGACAGAAGATAAGGAAGTAGGCCTGATTTATTTTCTACTCATCCAATTGAACAATTCTATATTCATGGGCAGAAATATGGTAAATTATTAGCCTCTCAATAAAAGGAATTTTAGCTAAAAACAAATTAATAGGAAGGTACAAAAACCATTGGTTACTTTAACTTCTATTTGATCTTCTTTCTTCTCTCTTTGGCTTGGCTTCACGGACGAAGATTTATGGAGGGGTTATGTCCACGTCAGCTGCAGGCTCGTTTGTGGCTGACAAGTCCGATGCGGGACAGGCAGACACGGTTGCAGGGGAAAATTGGTGTGTTGGGGTGGGGTGTTGGGTTTTTCCTCCTTTGTCTTTTGTCAGTGAGGTGGGCTCTGCGGTCTTCTTCAAAGGAGGTTGCTGCCCGCCAAACTGTGAGGCGCCAAGATGCATGGTTTGAGGCGAGATCAGCCCACTGGCGGTGGTCAATGTGGCAGGCACCAAGAGATTTCTTTAGGCAGTCCTTGTACCTCTTCTTTGGTGCACCTCTGTCACAGTGGCCAGTGGAGAGCTTGCCATATAACACGATCTTGGGAAGGTGATGGTCCTCCATTCTGGAGACATGACCTACCCAGCGCAGTTGGATCTTCAGCAGCATGGATTCGATGCTGTCGGCCTCTGCCATCTCGAGTACTTCGATGTTAGGGATGAAGTCGCTCTAATGAATGTTGAGGATGGAGCGGACACAACGTTGGTGGAAACGTTCTAGGAGCCTTAGGTACTGCCGGTAGAGGACCCATGATTCGAAGCCGAACAGGAGTGTGGGTATGACAACGGCTCTGTATACGCTAATCTTTGTAAGGTTTTTCAGTTGGTTGTTTTTCCAGACTCTTTTGTGTAGTCTTCCAAAGCGCTCTTTGCCTTGGCGAGTCTGTTGACTATCTTGTTGACGATCCTTGCATCTGATGAAATGGTGCAGCCGAGATAGGTAAACTGGTTGACCGTTTTGAGTTTTGTGTGCCCGATGGAGATGTGGGGGGGCTGGTAGTCATGGTGGGGAGCTGGCTGATGGAGGACCTCAGTTTTCTTCAGGCTGACTTCCAGGCCAAACATTTTGGCAGTTTCCGCAAAACAGGACGTCAAGCGCTGAAGAGCTGGCTCTGAATGGGCAACTAAAGCGGAATCGTCTGCAAAGAGTAGTTCACGGACAAGTTTCTCTTGTGTCTTGGTGTGAGCTTGCATGCGCCTCAGCTTGAAGAGACTGCCATCCGTGCGGTACCGGATGTAAACAGCGTCTTCATTGTTGAGGTCTTTCATGGCTTGTTTCAACCCATGGTCCTGGAGAAAAGCTATCTCATCTTTACCGTGTGAGCACAGTATGAATGATAAATAAAGGTGACGACTTGACTTGAAGATTGAAAGAGTGTAGAAAAAATTTACAAGGATGTTGCTGGGACTTGAGGAACTAAGTTATAGGGAAAGGTTAAACAGGTTAGGTCTTTGTTTCCTGGAACGTTAAGATTTGGTCGAGTTATCCAAAATTATGACAGGTATAGACAGAGTAAATCTAAACAAGCATTTCCCCTAAGGTTTGGTGAGCCAAGAACTAGAGGACGTGGCTTAAGCGTGAAAGGTGAGAGATTTTGGGGAACGTTAGGGGGAAGTTTTCACGCTGAAAGTGTGGAATGAACTCTCAGCTGAAGAAGTGAATGCAGGCTCAATGTTGACATTTAAAAATTGGAATGGTGCATTGATAGGAGCGCTATGGAAGGATATGGTCCTTGTGCAGGTCAGTGGGACGAGGCTGAATAATAGTTTGGCACCGACCAGATGAGCTGAAGGGCCTGTTTCTGTGCTGTGGTGGTGTATGGTTCTATGTTTTAATGACAGTGCATAAGCAATTGTAAGTGTTAATATATATGGTGTGATATTGTTTCCAGGCTTGGATGTGTCTAACGAAACCCACATCATGATCTATCCTGTGGATGGAACTGTTCTGGAAGCAGGTACTAGTCCAACATTTTGCTGTGTAGTTGGTAAACAACAACGTGCGGAGTCATTAATTTTCCACGATTGGAATGTAACAACCATTGAATTAAGCAACAGGAGCCTTGCAATCAAGGTGAAGAATATCCCTCCATCAATAGAATCTGGAACAAATATCATTTGTACTTCAACCTTGAATGGTTATGGAGGAGCAACCGTATTTATTGGCTGTAAGTACAGAGAAAACCAGACCTATATCTCTCTATTGCGAGTTCATTTCTTGGAAATTGGAAGAATGAGGGGTAACCTTATTCAAACATACAGTGTTTAATTTTGCAGATGATGCAAAGATAGGCTTTTTAAGGTGTATTCTACGCTAAGAAGTGCCCCTTTAAATTGCCGTTCAGGTGGCAGCATTTAAAGTGCAACGCTGGCCACCTGAAGGACACAGCTGCACAGGATGCGGCTCTGAGCACAACTCCTGCCCAGTGTCAGCTGTGATTAGCAGCCTGACCCTTTAACATCCGCTTTCAGCCAGCTGCATTCAGGTGGCTGAGGGAGCCACTGAGCTGAGCTGATTATCCCTCTCGGAGGAGGGTTATGTAGCTCGCCTCAAGAGTACCTCCTGCACATTCAGGTGGCCTCAAAACAGCTGCATGCGACTTTACATGTGGGGCAATTGGCCACCTGAAAGTGCCTGATGGGTAGGGGGGGTCAGATAATGGGGAGGAAATGAAAAGGTTGCATAGAAACATGGACAGATTAGGAGAATTGGCAAAAAAGTAGCAATTGAAAAAATGTTACGAGCCCAAAGGACCCCAAAACCCAGCAGCGATAGATATTCACCACGACAAATGGTTACTTAAACAAAAGTTGTTTTTAATTATCTTTAAACATGAAAATATAATCAAACTTTAACTTATCTCTATTAACTTAACTAACCTAATTTAACCGCACGTGAAAGTAATGTGTGTGTAAATTTAAGAAAAGTTCTTTGGTTCACAGTTCAATCTCACTTCTCATTCTTCCAAGTTCACTGGTTGCAGGCAATTCTTATACTGTGCACAGAATTTAACATCGATAAAGTTCACCAGGCTTTGGTGCTCAAAAGGTAAATGTTTACTGCTCAGGAAAGTTCTTGTAGGTTTGCAGAGAGAGATGTGTAGTTCACCTCAATGTCTTGCTGATGAAACTTGCCCCATCAGGATTCTCCAGATGATAACCTTTCTTTCAGGCTACCACAGAGTTCCTTTCTGTTCCACTTATTCCAAGAGAAATATCAGACAAATAGCACTTCCAGCCATCCGCCACTCTGGAGCTTCTGTTTCAGTTCCAACGAGCTTCTCCTGTCTTGTTACAGCTTTCTTTGTCACTCACAATCCAAGACTCCCTTCTGTTTGTCTGTCTCTCTCTCTGAGACTCAAACTGCCAGGCAGCATGTCCTTCTCTCTCTCACTTGCAAACCCCTGACCTTCTCCAGCACACATTAGGAGTTTGTCTTTTGGTCCATCTGTTTTGACCTTTCTGTGAAGAGGTATTAGGAGACGGCCTGTCTCTTGCTGTGGTTTAAAGACAATTCATTCATTCACTTCAATTAACAACCACTTGTGAAATCTCCACAGCATTCTCCATAACTTCTGTAAAGTCACTGAATATGAAATCTCCAGTATTTCAAATAAGGTCTGTTTTGAAGTGTGTATATGTATGTAACCTGCTCTAATGTTACCAATTTATCTCCCAAAAACATTCCCAAGTATTCCTTCACAATGCAATGTTGAAAAATGTTACGTCCTGCACTTTGGTAGAAGGAATTAAAAAGGCAGATCAGTATTTGGATGGGGGCAAATTCAAAATTCGGAGATTCAAAGGGATGTGGGAGCCCTCGTGCAGGATACCCTAAAGGTTATCCACCAGGTTGAGTCGGTGGAGAAGAAGGTATATGTTGGCATTCACAGAATAAGTTAATAAAATTATGATAAAATGTAACTTAAAATGGTAAGATTGTGAGGTTTAGTTAATAGGACACATTTCACAAGCATCTTACTTGCCATGCAAGAGCCATCTAAGAGTAGTCTTCGTGCCTGTAGTTGGGAAGTGCTTGTGAGAGTTTCACAAGTAGATGTTAATGGACCAGCATGTTTGAACAGTGTCCAGTCTCAAGAACTGAGAAATCTTCAGCTGTTGGACTTGTACCAAAGTTTTACATTTCTGGTTGAAGATTGTTGTCCGAGGACAGCCATGTGGTTTTGCAAACACAGAGAAAGCATCCAATTTTTGGGAGTCAGAGTGACTGAGAGTATTCTGCAGCAGTTTGTGGTGAAGGCTGCAAGTTGGCAGACTCGCTGCCAGACCTCATTTCAAGACGAGTTTTGAGTTCTGAGTTCAGCCTATTCAGACTACTCTGTAGTCAATTGCAGAGGTTGTGGCTGGTTATTATGTTTCTCTTGAAATAGGGGGAAAAAAAGAACTCTTTGTGGTAACCTGGGAGAAGAGGTCACCTTTTGGAAAAAAAAACCCAAGAGGGGGCAAGTTTCTTCCATAAGAAACTTCAGTTGCTGATTGAAGGAGATCATTTTGTGTGTCCAATGAACAACAAGCATCTTTCTGAAACCAACCAAGACCTTCCTGAACTGTAACAAAGCACCAGAACCTGGTGAATATAATATCTGTTTCATTCTGTGCACAGTATGGAAGCTTGCCTGATACCAGTCAACTTGGAGAAGTGAAAAGTGAATGATTAGACAGTGAAAAAGAACTTTCCTGAACACATAAACATTACATACACATGCACTTGGAATTAGAAGGGAGTTAAGTTAATAGCAACAAATTAAGGATTGAGCTTATTATTCTGCATTAAGAAAATAAAACCAGTTTTTTAAGTAGCCATTGTCTTGGTGAATTTCTGGTGCCACTGCATCTTGAGTACTTTGGGCTTGTAACAGATACAAAAGCAGGGATGTGATGTTGAGGCTTGATAAGACACTGGTGAGGCTTCACTTGGAGTACTGGGTTCAGTTTTGGGCTCCTTGTTTAAGAAAGGATGAGATGGTATTGGAGAGGGTTCAGAGAAGATTTACAAGAATGATTCCTACGAGGAAGGGATTAGCACATGAGGAACACTTGACAGCACACCTTGGAGTTCAGAAGAATAAGGGGAGATGCCTTAGAAGCATTTTGTACATTGAAAGGCCTGGATAGAGTAGATGTGACAAAGTTGTTTCCTGTGGTAGAGGCCAAGAGGCACAACTTCAGGATTGAAGGGCGCTATTTAAAACAGAGATACAAAGGAATTAATTTTGCTAAAGAGTGATGAACCTCTGGAATTGCTAACACGGGTGACTGTGGAGCCCAGGTATTTAAGACAGGGATTGATACGGCATCTGAATAATCAGGATATTAAAGGTTATGGAGAGAAGGCAGGGGAGTGTGTCTGAGTGGGAGAAGGGATCAGATTATGATGAAATGGCAATGTGGACTCGATGGACCAAATGGCCTCCTTCTATTCCTATATCTTATGGTTTTGCGATTTTGTAAATGACACCAAGTGGGATTGTCAGAGTAGAAAATAAAATCACTTATTGGGAGACACTCCATTGAGAGTGCAAGATAAGGTAGCAATCATTTAACACAAAGGTGCATAGAAACCTGTTTTGCAAGGAATCGTGAATCTATGGAATTCTCAATCCCAAAGCTTTCTGGAGGGGAGAACATACGAGGTATTCAAGGTGGAGGTATATACATTTTTGAAAAATGGGGAATTGAGGGTAATAGGGGACTGGGACAGTAATAGAGTTGAGGTCCAGGGCAGATCAGCATTGAATGGTGCGGTCGGCTTCAGCAGCCGATTGCCCTGCTTCTCTGATTTCCTTGTTCTTAAAAAAAGTGATAACTTGCCTTTCATGTTTATTCTAAAAAATACCCGTGTAATTGTTTTATTATTTTCAACTTTTAATTTAGATCCGCCTGATGCACCAAAAAATCTCAGCTGTGAAACACGTGATTTACAAACCCTAATCTGTATGTGGGACCCTGGAAGGTTAACTCGGCTCTTCTCAAAGCGTAGAACGATCTATAGATTCTTCAATGGGTAAGTTACTGGATCAACTCTTTTTGTAAACATGTTCATCAGGTATTTTGTTTTCTTATGTACAAGAAGACTATTCAGCTTTCTTCGGAATTCCATCCCTCCACTTGTTTCCCTGTGACCTTTCTTTCACCTACACTCCAGGTTGGTGAGAAAATGGTGAATAAACATACAAAGCCACACATTTTTGGGATGTGGGAGGGAGCTGGACCACTCAGAAGAAACCTGTTGACATGGGTAGAGTGTGGAGACTCCTGTCAGCACTGGAGGCCAGATTAAACCAGGGTGGAGGGAGCTGGCCACTCAGAAGAAACCTGTTGACATGGGGAGAGTGTGGAGACTCCTGTCAGCTCTGGAGGCCAGATTAAACCAGGGTGGAGGGAGCTGGACCACTCAGAAGAAACCTGTGTTGACATGGGGAGAGCGTGAAGACTCCTGTCAGCACTGGAGGCCAGATTAAACCAGGGTGGAGGGAGCTGGACCACTCAGAAGAAACCTGTATTGACATGGGGAGAGCATGGAGACTCCTGTCAGCTCTGGAGGCCAGATTAAACCAGGGTGGAGGGAGCTGGACCACTCAGAAGAACCCTGTTGACATGGGGAGAGTGTGGAGACTCCTGTCAGCTCTGGAGGCCAGATTAAACCAGGGTGGAGGGAGCTGGACCACTCAGAAGAAACCTGTGTTGACATGGGGAGAGTGTGGAGACTCCTGTCATCACTGGAGGCCAGATTAAACCAGGGTGGAGGAAGCTGGACCACTCAGAAGAAACCTGTGTTGACATGGGGAGAGCGTGAAAACTCCTGTCAGCACTGGAGGCCAGATTAAACCAGGGTGGAGGGAGCTGGACCACTCAGAAGAACCTGTGTTGACATGGGGAGAGTGTGAAGACTCCTGTCAGCACTGGAGGCCAGATTAAACCAGGGTGGAGGATGCTGGACCACTCAGAAGAAACCTGTGTTGACATGGGGAGAGCATGAAAACTCCTGTCAGCACTGGAGTTCAGATTAAACCAGGGTGGAGGATGCTGGACCACTCAGAAGAAACCTGTGTTGACATGGGGAGAGCATGAAAACTCCTGTCAGGACTGGAGTTCAGATTAAACCAGGGTGGAGGATGCTGGACCACTCAGAAGAAACCTGTGTTGACATGGGGAGAGCATGAAAACTCCTGTCAGCACTGGAGTTCAGATTAAACCAGGGTGGAGGATGCTGGACCACTCAGAAGAAACCTGTGTTGTCATGGGGAGAGCGTGAAGATTCCTGTCAGCACTGGAGGCCAGATTAAACCAGGGTGGATGGAGCTGGACCACTCAGAAGAAATCTGTGTTGACATGGGGAGAGCATGGAGACTCCTGTCAGCACTGGAGTTCAGATTTAACCAGGGTGGAGGATGCTGGACCACTCAGAAGAAACCTGTGTTGACATGGGGAGAGCATGAAAACTCCTGTCAGCACTGGAGTTCAGATTAAACCAGGGTGGAGGATGCTGGACCACTCAGAAGAAATCTGTGTTGACATGGGGAGAGCATGAAAACTCCTGTCAGGACTGGAGTTCAGATTAAACCAGGGTGGAGGATGCTGGACCACTCAGAAGAAACCTGTGTTGACATGGGGAGAGGGTGAAAACTCCTGTCAGCACTGGAGTTCAGATTAAACCAGGGTGGAGGATGCTGGACCACTCAGAAGAAATCTGTGTTGACATGGGGAGAGGGTGAAAACTCCTGTCAGCACTGGAGTTAAGATTAAACCAGGGTGGAGGATGCTGGACCACTCAGAAGAAATCTGTGTTGACATGGGGAGAGCATGAAAACTCCTGTCAGGACTGGAGTTCAGATTAAACCAGGGTGGAGGATGCTGGACCACTCAGAAGAAACCTGTGTTGACATGGGGAGAGCATGAAAACTCCTGTCAGCACTGGAGTTCAGATTAAACCAGGGTGGAGGATGCTGGACCACTCAGAAGAAACCTGTGTTGTCATGGGGAGAGCGTGAAGACTCCTGTCAGCACTGGAGGCCAGATTAAACCTGGGTGGAGGATGCTGGACCACTCAGAAGAAACCTGTGTTGACATGGAGAGAGCATGAAAACTCCTGTCAGCACTGGAGTTCAGATTAAACCAGGGTGGAGGATGCTGGACCACTCAGAAGAAATCTGTGTTGACATGGGGAGAGGGTGAAAACTCCTGTCAGCACTGGAGGCCAGATTAAACCAGGGTGGAGGATGCTGGACCACTCAGAAGAAACCTGTGTTGTCATGGGGAGAGCGTGAAGACTCCTGTCAGCACTGGAGGCCAGATTAAACCTGGGTGGAGGATGCTGGACCACTCAGAAGAAACCTGTGTTGACATGGAGAGAGCATGAAAACTCCTGTCAGCACTGGAGTTCAGATTAAACCAGGGTGGAGGATGCTGGACCACTCAGAAGAAATCTGTGTTGACATGGGGAGAGGGTGAAAACTCCTGTCAGCACTGGAGTTCAGATTAAACCAGGGTGGAGGATGCTGGACCACTCAGAAGAAATCTGTGTTGACATGGGGAGAGCGTGAAGACTCCTGTCAGCACTGGAGGCCAGATTAAACCAGAGTGGAGGGAGCTGTGAGGCAGTATCACTACCTGCTGAATTCTCTCATTGTCAATATCAAACAGCTATTAACAGATTTCAGATTTATTGTCAGAGAACATACATGACATCACATACAGCCCTGAGATTCCTTTCTCCTGTGGGCGTGGCAGAATTACCACTAGTCAGTAGACCAAAAATTAGCTGTTCAAGGCGTAAACATGGAAAACAAGTAAAAGAACTGTAAACAGATAACAAATGTAAACAAACTGACTATGCAATGAAGAGAGAACAAAAGAAAATCAATAAAGTGCTCAAGTAAGCTCCTTAAATGAGTCTCTGCTTGAGTTTGTCGTTGAGGAATCTGATGGTGGAGGGGTAGCAGCTGTTCCTGAACCTTGTGGCACCGATACCCCTTTCCTGATGGCAGCAGCGAGAGCAGAGCGTGTGCTGGGTGGTGTGGAGCCTTGATGATTGCATCTGCCCAGAAATTCCAAACAGTGTGCCCAGAAAGCTTTTCAACAGTGTGCCTGAGTTTGATCTTTGAATGGTAACCCTTGTAGAAGGAGCATGACTTTCCATTATACTATTTAAAATTTTAAAATTTAGACATACAGTAAGGTAACAGGCCTTCTGGCTCACAAGCCATTAGTGGGCAAATACCCCAATTAACCTTCAACCCCTGTACATTTTGAAGGGTGGGAGGAAACCAAAGCACCCAGAGGAATCCTACGCTGAAACAGGGTGAACATACAAGCTCCTCACAGACAGCGCCAGATTCGAATCCATGTCATTGTGAAGTGCCAGTTAATGAAGAAATTGAAGGCTGTGTAGTTAACCAGGAATCATGGCTTTTATTAGTAGAAACTCAGTAGTACAATAAGGAATGATAATGGGTGCGTACACAGTTCTAGCCAAGGGGAGTGTCTTTAGTGGTAGAGGTAATACACATCCAATGTCAGTAGAGGAGACTAAGTACAGCGAAAGACTGACAGCATGACACAGATTCATCACACATTGGCACTCTAATAGCATTGCGCTAACCATTACAACCTTTCTTGCCCTTCTACTGAGTATGTTAAATTAGGATGTGTTCTCATATTCATGAGGAGCAGACTGAAACTGGCACAAACACAGTCCATAAAAGTGATCAAAAATATTTTCTTCCAGTCTTTCAGAAAGTGTTTTCAATAGGAATCTTTGAAATAAAAGGTCTCTTCCCTCCCTTCCCATTAGCAACCTGTTGTATATTTCTTCTGGTCCTGGGGACTTATCAATTCTCATGTTTTTTTAAGAAGATCCAACAATTCCTCTATCTTAATCACAACATGGTCCACATAAGCTTGTTCTATTCTGACCTCACCATGACCAAGGTCTTTTCCTTTGGTGAATACTGTAGGAAAGTATTCATTTAGGAAATCCCCAACCTCCTCCACTTCCAGACACGTTGCCTCCTTTATCATTAAGTACCTTCACTCTCGTCATTCTTCTTTTCTTCATGGAGCGCTTTCCGTAATCCTACTTGCCAAGGCCTTCTCATGCCCTCTTCGACCTCTCCTAAGCTCCTTCCTGGCTATCATATACTTTCCATATGCCCTTCCTGTTTCCTAAATCTAATATATGCTTCCTTCTCCCTCTTAGCTAGCTGCCTCACCTGTTTTGTCAACCATCGTTTCACTGTTTCAGTGGGGCAAACCTATTCAAAACCCCTCGCAAGTGGTCCCTGAACATTCTCCACATGACTTCTGTGCTTTCTCCCGTGAACATCTGTGCCCAATTTATCATCCCTAGTTCCTGCTTCATCCTTTCATTATTGGTCCTTACCTAAAAAACATTTTCCCATTTTGTCCCCTTTTATCCTTGTCCATAAATATGCTAAAGCTCAGGGAGTTGTGGTTATTCTCACTGAAATGCTCCCCCACTGAGAGATCTGCAACCTGACCAGGTTGATTGCCCAGTACTAGATCCAGTCTGGCCTCTCCTCTAGTCAAACGGTCTACGCACTGTCAGGAATCCTTCTTGGACACACCTGACAAATTCTGCCCAATCTATCACTTTTACATTCAGGAAGTACCCATCAATATTTGGGAAGTTGAAGTCTCCCAAAACAGCAAACCTGTTATTTCTGCTCCATTTGAAAATCTGCCTGCTAGTCTGTTCCTCAGGGTGCCAAGGGCAATACAGAGATTGCTCCCTTCCTACTTCTGACTTCCACCACACCAACTCAATAGTCACTCCCTCCATATCCTCTCTTTCTGCAGTTGTGATTACTGTCTCTGACCAGTAATGCTACTTCCCCATCCTATCCCTTTTAAAACATTTAAACTCCAGTACCTGCCAATCCTATCCTTGAGTCAGCCATAGCTCTGTAACAGGCATAAGGTTGTAATATCAGTCACAATATTGGTCGGCACAACTTCATGTGCAGTTCTGTAATGTTCTATGTTCTAAAAGTACACATCAATAATGCAGGAGTCTCATTGTCAAATATTAGGGCTGTGTTCCTCATTGTACCATCTACCAGCTCTGGTAGGTAAACAGATCCCATGAGATTATTTCAAGAGAGGGTAATTAACTCAATGGATTCAACATCACTTCCATTTCAAACAATATAGCTAACATGTTACTTACTCCTTTTAAGCTTGTGAAATTGTGCCCAAGTTATTTTATTTCCTTTGTTTTTTTAGGTCTTCACAGAACTCTTTTCCATGTGAGAAAGATTCCAAGGGATATTCACTTAACTGGTGCAGTTTTCCAATTTTAAATAGGAGTGGTGAAACCAATATATCAATACATGCAAAAAACCCACTGGGGGAAGCACAGTCTAGCATCACTGTGGACCCAACTCGAGTTTGTAAGTAAATCAATTCAAACCAAGGTCTATTTTAAAAATTTCGATATGTTTCACCTTTGCATGTGACACTTCTGCAATATTCTGGCCAGATTGAGTAATTAGAGTTTATTATCATGTACCCAAGTACATGCACCAAAATCTGACTTTCTGCAGTTCCACTGGGACACAAGATACATTAACCGCAATTACCATAATATACCATCATAAAAAGAAATAATGAATATAAAAAGGATATATACAGCTGCAGTCAGTGCACAAAAAAATCAACTGTTTTCTTTGTGCTGGACTAGTTTTAGGGTTAGGACAGGACAGGAAGGTTCAAGAGACTCTTAGCTGTGGGATAAAAACTGTTCCTGACCCGAGAACTTCTGTACATTCTTCTGGAAGCTAGCATTGAGAAGAGTTTGTGACCAGGGTGATGGGGGTCCTTTATGATGATGACTCCCTTCTTGAGACAGTGTCTCACATACATATCTGCATTGAAGTGGAAGTCAGAATCTATGATGGACTTGGCAGCCTTCTGTGTTCCTGGAACAAGTTCCACCTTCCCTGGAAGAGAGCCCAATGATCCAAGGAGGGCTTAAGGTTTTGGGATCATTGAGCTCTCTACCAGGGAAGGTGGGACCTATCCCAATGGAATGGTTTGCATCTGAACTGGAGGGGGACTAATATCCGTGCGGGAAGGTTTGCTTGTGTTGCTCCAGTGGGTTTAAACTAGATTTGAAGGGGGATGGAAACTAGACTGCCAGAGCAGAGAGAAGAGTAGAGGAGGAAAAAGATGATGTGAAAATTGCATGCACTGTTAGACTAAGGTGCATCTATTTCAATGCGAGGCATATTGTAGGAAAGGGAGACGAGCTTAGAGCTTGGATTGGCACATGGAATTATGATATTGTGGCCATTAGTGAAGCTTAGTTGCTAAAGGGCATAACTGGCACCTCAATGTTCTGGCTTCTGTTGCTTTAGATGCCATAGAATTGAGGGGTGGGGGGGTGGAGTGGGATGATGAAAGGAGGAGGAGGAGTGGTATTGCTTGTCGGAAAATATCACAGCTGTGCTCAGGCAGGACAGACGAGAGGACTCGTCTACTGTGACTGTGGGTGGAACAGGAAAGGTATGACCACACTCATGGGGTTGTATTATAGACCGTCCAATCATCAACGAGAATTGGACACAGCCAAAAAAGACTCAGCCACCACAATGAAAGTCGTTAATGACAGTTTTTATTCAAATTCAGCGTGTACCCCTTTATGATGGTATATTATGGTAATTGCGTGTCTCGAGGATGGTGTGGGCAGGACGCTCAGCTCCGCTCCTGTGTCCACCAGGAAACGTCGGCCGGTGGAATTGTCGGTAATGTGAAGGAGGCTGTCCATGTGGCCAGCCATCAACAATGACCGGCCGGGTCGTTTCCCCTGGTAGGCACACAGTTGTTGGCACTTACGAGCTTGCACTCACCAGCGCTGATGGTAAAAGCAACAGGTGGAATGGTGCTCCTCTGGCTTGTGCTTGGGGGACTGTTGCGGCCGGCTGGCTCTTGGTCGCACAACCTGACTAAGGGCTGCTTCATTCTCCCTCTTGGTGCACCAGAGGGTTTCCACTCGGGCTGCGACTCTGCGTGGATCCATGAAGTGCTCATACACCAAGAGTGGTTGGATGTCCCCAGGCATCTGCTCGAGGAAGATCTGACGGAATAGTAAACAAGGTTTGTGATCCTCTGCCAGTCCCAGTATCTCGTCCATTAGGTGTGCAGTCCCCAAGCCCGTCGAAGTGTAGGAGCCTAGAGGCACGCTGCTGAGGGGAGAGCCCGAAAGTGCCAAGGAGCAGGTTCTTGAGGGCAGGATATTTACCCTCGGCCGGTGGGTTGTGTATTAGATCGTCCACCCTGGCTGCCGTTTCTTCGTCCAGCACGCTCACGACGTGGTAGAACATCGTGGCATCTGCTGAAATGTTCCTCAGTTGAAACTGCGCTTCCGCCTGCCCGAACCACGTACACAGGTGATGGGTCCAGAAGGGGGGCAGTTTGATGGCAACGGCATTGATCTCTGCCGGATCCTTGTTCTTGAGACCAGAGAGGCATCTGGGTTCAAAGGGGTCACCAATGTAGTGCTGACACAGCCAAGAAAGACTCAGCCACCACATTGAAAGTTATTAATTACCGTTTTTATTCAAATTCAGCGTGCACACTTTTAAAGGCAGCAGGAGCTCAGTCACCTTATGCATAATCGCTGCCCCAGGCGTGCGCTGTGCAGGAGAGTTGAGACAGGGAGAAACCCTGACAGCGCCATCTTCCCATGGCTGCCACGCCACGTGGTGTTACATGCGGGGTCGGTTCGCCATGAGAGAGTGGGCTGCCACAGAGCAAATCTATTGAGAGATAGTAGAAAGCTGCAGGAAACATAAGGTTGTGATAGTAGGAGATTTTAGTTTTCCACCTATTGACGAGGACTGCTATACTGTAAAAGGGCTGGATGGCTTGAAATTTGTCAAATGCCTTCAGAAAATGTTTCTAAATTAATATATGAAAGCACCAACTAGAGAGAATGCAATACTGGATCTCCTTAAGGGAACGAGACAGGACAGTTACAGAATATTTGTAGGGGAACATTTTGGGTCCAGTGATCATAATGCCATTAGTTTCAAGTTAATTATGGAGAAGGATAGACTTGGGCCTTGGGTTGAGATTCTAAATTGGAGAAAGGTTAACTTTGAGGAAGTGAGAAATGATTTAGAATGCGTGGATTGGGATAAGTTGTTTTTGGGCGAGGATGTGGAGGATCTTCAAAGGTGAAATTTTGAGAGTACAGAGTTTATATGTTCCTGTCAGGTTTAAAAGCAAGGTAGCAGCCGTAGGGTGTAATGGACTACAAATATTTGGGAATTTGGTAAAATTGAGAGTAGGTTACATACATTTACACATTTTAAAACAGATCTTATTTGAAAGACTCAAGAATTCATATTTAGTAACATTGCAGGATATCTGGAGAATCTGATGCACATTTCACAAGTAGATGCTAATTGAACTGACATCATGAAATGAAATGAAAGACCATTGTTTTGGAGGAGACAAACTGGCTACAAGTTCCTTTCTGCAAAGTGTTCACAGAAAGGTCACTCCTGGGTTTTGTTTATCTAAGACAACATCTTGACCAAGGAGAAGAACTCCTGTTGTTTGCTGAAGAAGGTGGGGGTTTTGCAAGTGAGAGAGTCACATGGACTTTCTGCTAGTCTCAGTTGGGGAGAGAGAGGGAGAGGGAGACAAGACGAGGCCTCTCAGCTGGTGTGTGGCACTGAAAAGAGACTGAACAGTCACGGGTGAAACAAGCCAGGAAGAGCTGGTTGGAAACACAAAGTTCCAGAGCAGCGGATGGCTGGTAGTTTTTCTGATGTTTTTCTTGGAATAAGAGAAACAGAAAGGAACTCTGTGGTGGTAACCTGAAGAAAGAGGTTACCATCTGGAAAACCCTGATGGGCAAGTTTCATCAGCGAGACCTTGAGGTGACTAATGGTGGTACCTCAGTTGTGGAAATCCTGGTACAACAAATCTCTCTCTGCAAACCCTACAAGAACCTTTCTGAGCGGTAAACATTTACCTTTCAAGCACTAAAGCCTGGTGAACTTTATACATGTTAAATTCTGTGCACAGTATAAGAATTGCCTGGAACCAGAGAATTTGGAAGAAGGAGATATGAGATTTAACTATGAACCAAAGAATTTGCTGATCCAATTTACCATATTATCATCCAGATTATTGATATAGATGACAAACCACAATGGTCCCAGCTCCGATCCATGAGGCACACTACTAGTTACAGACTTCCAGTCTGAGAAGCAATCATCCACCACTACTCTCTGACTTCTCCCATCCAGTCATTGTCAAATCTGGTTCACAACTTCACCATGAATACCTAGAGTCTGAACCTTCCTGATTAACTCCCATATGGGACTTTGTCAAAGGCCTTACTAAAGTCCTTGGACAACATTCACAGCTTTTCCTTTGTCAATTTTCCTGATAACCTTCTAGAAAAACTCTAAAATTTGTTAAACACAATCTACCATGCACAAAGCAATGTTAATGATCCCTAATCAGTTTCTGGCTATCCAAATAATTGTATATCTAATCTCTTAGAACACCTTTCAATAATTTACCTTCTACTGACATCAGGCTTGTCAGCCTATAATTTGCAGGGTTACTTTTGGAGCCTTTTGGGCCTTTTTCAGTGCAGTAGTGTCCTATGGTTCTATGGAACTTGAGTTACCAAACCAGACCATGTTGCCAGTCAGTATATTTCCTACAGTGCACCTGCAACAGTTTGATAGAGTATTCAACGACCTGCCAAATGTCTTTGGATTTCTTAGAACATCCATGTGTTGATCTGCTGGTTCCAGGGGAGATCGTCCAATGTGGTGATTCTCCAGAACTTGAAAGGACTGCAGTCCTGTCAATAAAGACTGATGCCTGGTCCCTCAGTGTTGCCTTTCCAAAGCCCACAGTAATCTCTTTGGTAATTACTGATGTTGAGAACAAGAAGGCTGTTCTTACAGCACCTATCCAAATTCTTGATGTTTGTCCTTTATTCTCCCTAATTTATTCTGACCATTATCAGAAAATATACAAGTGACAGTGGAGCTAAACGTGAGTATATAGGGAATAGAGTAGGGTATGAAGCATCATCAATGCCCCTCTTTTGAAAGCCAGTGAAGAGGAGATAATGTTGCTAATCCTCACTGATTGAAGTCCAGTGGCCGAGGGATGAAGAGAATGTCTGGTGTGATGGTGTGAATACCAAGCTGTAGTCAATGAACAAACAACCTGATGCCGGTGTTATTGTGATTGGCTCCATAACAAGCCACTCAAACCACTTCATTTTGGTTGAGACACAAATGCCAGAAGCCGAGAGTCATTGAGACAGGTCGCACGGCTCTTCTTAGGTAGGATGGATGTCCTTTTGAAGCAGGTGGGGTCCTCAGACTGTAGCAATGAAAGGTTGCAAATGTCTCCAAAAACTCCAGCCAGTTGGTCTGAGGATGTGATCAAGTATCTGTCGATATGACTGGGTAATCTGTAAAATAGCACACAACATATGAAGTGTGGCTTTTGTTTTTGAGAGTGAGTTGTAGGATTTCCATATGCAAATAACACTGTATGTGTTTTTATAAACCCATTAAACTTGAGGAGTTCTCTCGAATTTTTAATTGAAAGTTCTCAGTCTTCTTGCTTAGAAGAGCACCATTGTTTTGAGATGTAGATGGAGTTTTAATTTTTTAATATATTCTCCTTCCAGTTCGCCCTTTTGCACCTCATCAATTGAGGGACGACAAGACCACATCAAACAGTACCAACTTGCATTGGTCGGATCAAGTAGATTACACAGACATTCAATTGCATTGTGAGATAGAAATCCAGGATAACTCTGGGCAAGTTATGACGGTGAGTGACTGCTCCCCTATCATTATACCTTTTTTTCAAACCCCACTTTTCTTGATACAGTGATATTATTCATTTTGTTATTAAGGTTCCCAGAAATTCCAGGTGAGGGAAGGTTGCCTTATGAGGACAGATTGAGTAACCTCGGACTATAATCATATTGAAGTTTCGATGGACGAGGGGGGAATCTTATGTAAACATAAAATTATGATTGGAACAGATAAGAGAGGAGCAAGGAGGTTGCGTGGCAGAGTTGACGTAGCAATTAGCACAGCACCTTTTAAGCACCAGCGATCGAGAAATGGGTTCGAATCCCATGCTGTCTGTAAGAAGTTTATACATTCTCCCAGCATCTGCATGGATTTTCCCCAGGGCCTCCGATTTTCTCCCACCCTTCAAAATGTACTGGGGATTATAGGTTAATTTGGTGTAAATTGGGCAGCATGGACTTGTCAGCTGAAATGGCCTGTATGTCTAAATTTAAATTTAATTTAAAGATTCAAGCGAGTAATCTAATACATGACGAGCAACTTCTTGTCTCAGAGAATAGTAAATCTGTGGGATTCTCTATCCAATGAAGGAGAAGAGGCTGCTTTATTGAATGTATTTAAAATGCAGATTTTTTAATCAGCCGTGATCGTATTGAATGGTGGAAGAGGCTCGATGGGTCAGATGGCTGACATTTGTGTTCTTATGACATTCCTAAGTCACTTTTATCTCTGTGACTTTTCACTGTGCAGTTCAGATTTAATTTGGCACAGTTGGGGTATATAGGATCACCACCTCCATCTGAAACTAACCTTCGGCCCAACCCTTTCTTTCTTTTTCAATCTTTTTGTTAATCACAGGTAAACAATACATGAGGAGAATAGGAGTATATAATCAAAAAAGGAAAAAAAATCACTAGATGACATTATATGATATAGCATATTGCATTATACCTGTGGTGCACTGAGGTAGCAGCGAGCAAGCACAAACTCAGAAAAGACTGGACAACAGGCGTTATTCCAGTAAAAAGTCTGAACACCAGTTCATGCCTTGGTGGCTTCCTGTGTGATTGGCTCAGGAGGGGCTGGCTCAGGTTTATATTCAGGTCGGCTGATTGACAGACAGCCAGGTGGACTCATCTCCTTCGGTGGTCTTCATGCAGGTACAGAGATCGCTCCCTGCAGTAGGCTGGTGGTTGTATCACCACATTCATCCACTTAAAATTGTCCTGGGAGGGGGTGTGTAAAAACGGTTCTGGTGGTATTTACAAATTCAGATGGTCCAGCGGCCATAGGAGTCTCTGGGACTGTCGCAGGGTTGGCATGTAAGCTGAGGCGGGCGTCAGCGTAGTGTCTGTCTATATTTCTGTCCACAAGGGGGTGGGTCTGGTCTGCTAGGAATGGGGCCCTCTGGCGGGGTGGAGGGAGGAGGTCAGCCCCTGAATTCTGGGTGGGCCGGGTAGTCGTGATGCTGGGGGGATTGGGCCCCTGCTAGTGCCAGATCCTTGGTCGAGACGGTGTCGTCATGGCCATTGGGGTACCTGACGTAGGCATAGTTCTGGTTGGTGTGGAGAAGGAGCACCTGCTTGACCACCGGGTCGGACTTGTGGGCCCGCACGTGTTTGCGAAGGAGTACCTGTCCCAGAGATGTGAGCCAAGTTGGGAGGGAGACCCCAGTTGCCGATTTCCTGTGGAAAGAGAAAGGCATTAGTGAAAATGAGAGTATTCGTCTACAACCTCGAAGAAGTAGATGTTCTTGTTTGTGGAAGGCAGGGGGCCCTTGAAGTCGATGCTAAGCTGTCCGAAGGGCCGATTGGCCTTGATGTGGGCCTGCAGCTGGTGGAAGAAGCATGGTTTGCACTCTGCGCAGACCCTGCATGACTCGGTCATGGTCTGGACTTCTTGGACGTGAAGGGTTAGGGTTGATGAAATTATACAGGCGCTTAACGCCTGGGTGACAAAGGGTGTCGTGTAGCGCCTGCAGTTGGTCGGACTGCACAGTGGCACACGTCCAGGACAGGGCCTCGGGGGAGTCATTGAACTTCCCGGGTCTGTACTGCATGTCGTAGCTGAATGTGGCCAGTTCGACTCTCCAGCGCAAGATCTTATCATTCTTGATCTTGCCCTTATGAGTGGTGCTGAACATGAAAGCCACTGCAAGTTGTTTGGTGAGGAGGGTGAACCTCCTGCCTCCCAGGTAGTGGTGCCAGTGGTGGACCGCTTCCACGATTGCCAGGGCCTCCTTTTCAATGGCGGAGAGCCCGAGCTTGGAATCGTGGAAGGTCCTGGAGAAGAAGAGCTTGGAATTGTGAAGGTCCTCCGTTGAGGGTGGCCACTGTCTTGGGTAAACTTGTACCTTTCACTTTGTTCGTTTTAGATTGGTCACAGTGTTTGAGCTACCGAAAGAAAATAGAGACACACACCGAGAGCAGTTCAGTCTACACAAATGTTTATTACAAATATAAAGCAGGTTTCAAACTACAATATGCAAGCCTGCCTAATCATACTTAACAACGCCTGGACTGGTCCCAACTGCCGAAGCGAGGCAATGACGGCACACTTGTAGTAGGCTGCCGGGGCGCCGGTAGCAGCTCCTTCACCTCCCCCGACCGGGACGTTGCTCGGACTCTAGCTGTTCTTCCTTCTTGACAAGGGATGTTCCCATCCCTCGGAGAGTCTAAACTTCAGCAGCAGGACCACAGACTTTTATACCCCAAAAACAATTAATCATGCACCCACTCCCTCTAACATTTGTCAGTCAAAATCAAAGCTGAGCATACTATTCTACAATTTAGAAGATTAATTATTATGGGGCAGGATGCTATGATATCCTGGTTTATCTCGTAGATACAAAGACTTATTGAAACTTCTAAGGCTTTAGCAATACCGTACCATCCTGCATTTAGGAAAGAACAATTAATCATGCACCCACTCCCTCTAACATTTGTCAGTCAAAATCAAAGCTGACCATACTATTCTACAATTTAGAAGATTGATTATTATGGAACCAGGATGCTATGATTTCCTGGTTTATCTCGTAGATACAAGGACTCATTAAAACTTCTTGAGCAAGACAGGTTGTGACCAATGCGTCAATTTCAGAGTGTCGTATTTGACAACTGCTTTCCCTGGGCCTCACGGTGGAATTCCATTTCAAAGTGTATCTTCAGATAAATCCCCATGGCTGAGTTTAATTACATCTGCTAATTCTGAAAGTAAGGTGACCTGAGTGTGGCCCCAGTGTTGTCAGTTTCACATAAGCAAGGAAGCATCTGAGCACATGGTTTTAACCCTCCATTACAGCCACGAGGGCAACATCAGAGGCATCGGCCTCCACCTGGAATGAGGTGTCCTCGTCTACGGCAGCATCGTGGCATCGGGGGGGGGGGGGGGGGGGGGAGGCAGTGGCTTGGGCCAGTGGGCGTACCTTGTCCGAGAAACAGGGGACCCACTGGGAGTAAAAGTCCAAGGCACCTGCGGAGAACCTTGAGCATGTAGGGAAGAGGCAGTTCCATTAGTGGACGCATGCCTCCTGGATCAGGACCGATGACACCATGTTCCACGATGTACCTCAGGATGGCGAGGCGGGTGGTGCTGAACACGCACTTCTCTTTGTTGTAACTGAGATTCAGCTCCTCGGCCGTCTGGACAAATCTCTCCAGGTTATCATCGTGGTCCTGCTGGTCGTGGCCACAGATGGTGACATTGTCCAAGTACGGGAAGGTCACTGTTAGGTTGTGCAAGTCTACCATGCGATTCATCTCCCGCTGAAAGACAGAGACCCCATTAGTGACCCCAAATGGGACCCAGCGGAACTGGTAGAGGCTCCTGTCTCCTCAAAGGTGGTATATGGTTTATCCCAGGCGTGGTAGGCCGACTTTTGGTCACTTGTCGAGAAGACCTTATAGCGGGCTATCTCATTGACCATGTTGGCTATTCGGGGTAGGCGGTAGGCATCCAGTTGGGTGCACCGGTTTATGGTCTGGATATAATCGATGACCATCCTCGGTTTGCTACCCCCTTTTACCACTAGGACTTAGGCTTTCCAGGGACTGGTGCTGGGCTCCATGATACTTTCCTCCTGAAGCCACCTCATTTCTGCCTTAATGAAGGCCTTATTGGCTGCACAATAGTGCCTGCAGTTGGCAGCTATGGGCTTGAGGTCTGACATAAGATAGTTGAAGAGGGATGGAGGGGTTACCCGTAGTGTGGAGAGACCACAGGTGGATTGAAGGCAGTCGTTGGGCTGTGGGTGGGGGGGGCCGCTGAAGGCGAGGGTGAGGCTTTGGAGGTGGCACTGAAATTCCAGCCCTTAGATGACTGGGGCACAGAGCTGGGGCCTGAACCCTTGGTATGATCCCCCCTGCCCCATTGTCAATTCCACTGAGCAGCGCCTGAGGGCCCTGATGGAGTGGTCCTTGGCAGCAAAGGTGATGGAAAAGTTCGTGGAATAGATTTTGAGTTTTAGTGTCCGGGCCACGTTCGAGTGCACGAAGCTCTCAGTACTACCACTATTGAACAGGCATTTTGTTACCTTCCCATTAACAGCGATGTCCATCATTGAGCACCCGAGTTCACGGGGAATGTCCCTTTTTAAGATGGTGGAACGTAGAACCATCTCAGTGTCCGGGTCACTACTCCCCAATGGATGTGGCGAGTAACGGACAGTAGTTTCCTTCCGGGGCATGGGTGCATTGGGTGGACGATTGGGTAGCGTCCATGTTGACCATATCATCCCATCGATGTGGTGCGCTCATTGCGGCAGTCCCAAGATGGCGGGACTTGGTGGACGCACATGGCGTCAGTGTGGTCGGCCAACCCAATCGGCAATGAAGCAGGAAGTGATGTCATCTGTGCGGGCAGAAGTCATCCAGAGGACGTTGGCAGTGCCCAGTTTGAGCACACTGCAGTGGTGTGGGTCACTGACTGGGCCAGAAGTGATGTCAGCGGTGAGGGCGGATGTGGCGGGGCGAGTAATGGCATCATCTGGTCTTCACATGTGGCAGTGTTTGGTAGGGCTCCCAGCTGGTTGCACACAGCCGCAGTGCTCCCAACAGCTCTGGAAAGGCACACCTTGGCGAAATGGCATTTCTTCCCACATCGGGAGCAATGCGAGTTTGTTGCTGGGCAGCCTGTTGTGGGATTGCCTATCTGATCCACACCGGGACCTGCAGTACTTGCTCTTGTAAGCTATGCTGGCAGCTGAAATCGTCTCCTCCACATAAGACCCTTCAGCGACAAAGGTCGTTTGCATTTGCCAGGGTGGAGGTTGGGGGAGTCAGGCATCGAAGATCTCTTCATGATGAGCTGCAGCCTCCAGGGAGCGGACCACCTCCATTGTCTTGGTCAGTGAGGCACTGTTTTCCTCCAGCAACTTCTGTCGGGCCTTCCTCGAGCACAGTCCTTGAGCGCAACTCTCGCACGCAGGCGTCCTGGATCTTTTGATGATGAACTGCAGCCTCTAGGGACGGACCACCTCCTTTGTCTTGGTCAGTGAGGCACTGTTTTCCTCCAGCAGCTTCTGTCGGCCCCTCCTCGAGCGCAGCCCTCGCACGCAGGCATCCCGGATCTCTTCGTGATGAGCTGCAGCCTCCAGGGAGCGGACCACCTCCATTGTCTTGAACAGTGAGGCACCGTTTTCCTCCAGCAGCTTCTGTCGGCCCTTCCTCGAGCGCAGTTCTTGAGCGCAATTCTCGCACGCAGGCGTCCTGGATCTCTTGATGATGAACTGCCGTCTCCAGGGAGCGGACCACCTCCACCTCCATTGTGTGGTCAATGAGGCAATGTTTTCCTCCAACAGCTTCTGTCGGCCCCTCCTCGAGCGCAGCCCTCGCACGCAGGCATCCCGGATCTCTTCGTGGTGAGCTGCAGCCTCCAGGGAGCGGACTACATCCATTGTCTTGGTCAGTGAGGCCCTGTTTTTCTCCAACATCTTCTGTCGGGCCCTCCTCGAACGCAGTCCTCAAGCGCAGCCCTTGCACGCAGGCGTCCCGGATCTCTTCATGATGAGCTGCAGCCTCCAGGGAGCAGACTACATCCACTGTCTTGGTCAGTGAGGCACTGTTTTCCACCAGCAGCTTCTTTCGGGCCCTCCTCGAGTGCAGCCCTTGCACGCAGGCGTCCCGGATCAGTCGCTCCACTTCCCCTTCGGTCATCCTGGTCTCATTTCGTCATGAACAGGCTAGCTCACACAGGGTCCCCAGATATGCATCTGCCATATCACCTTGCTGCTGGACTCTGATGCTGAGCGGTACTGGGCGTAGACCACGTTTGTCGGGGCCTTGTACATGCTCTCCAGGACACCATGGCAGGTACGTAGTCTGTGCAATCCTTGATGGCCTGTAAAGCTCATGAACCCAGCTTGGTGTGGAGCACCACAAGCCGTTTCTGGTCAGTGTTGATCACCTCAGCCTGTGTTAGGATGATCACCTCAATTGCGTGATTCCAGATCTCGAAGCGTGCCTGAGCATCCGGATGTTGGGGGGGGGGGGCGACCTCCGGGCTCCCGATCATCAGAAACTTCTCCATGGCCTCTCTTTAAATTTTACTGGAATAAATTGTGATGCGCTAAGGTAGCAGCAGGCACAAACTCAGAAAAAGTCTGAACACCAGTTTATGCCTTGTTGGCTTCCCGTGTGACTGGCTCAGGAGGGGCCGGCTCAGGTTTATATTCAGGTTGGCTGATTGACAGCCTGCCAGGTGGAGTCAGCCCCTTAGGTGGTCTTCCTGCAGGTACAGAGATCGCCCCCTGCTGTAGGTTGGTGGTCATATCACCACAATTAACGAATATGTTCTCATCTCAAATGGAAATCTTCAAAACGAGAAAATTTTTTATTGTATAAAACCCCACCTAATCTAAGAAAAAAAACTCTGGACAGCCTACCCAGAGAATTTATTAATAAAAATTAATCGTCTGGTCTTCACCATCAAAGGAAAAGGAATAAAATTAAATATAGTCCAGAAGGAAAAATAATTATACTAAGTCATGTGGAAATAATTTATAAAACAGAAGTATCAAATGTACGACATGACATAATTTGAGAGAACCATTGAGTCAATGTAGGTGGATTAGAATCTTTGTTTGAATAAGATAGCTCTTCTAGCCAACAATGTAGGAATGGCTACAACACGATTTGTGAAGTGGGAACTTGTGTGGCCAAAGCCTTTATGTTAGTTTGCTGGATCTCTGCCATCAAGAGGGCTGAGCATTTGAAGGGAGATGTCAAGGTGTTTCAGAGGATGGCACTGGAGTAGCAGGACAGAGTCCTTTCAGCTGAACAAAACCATGCTGATTTGTGTGTTTAAAAACCGATTGACACTTGTCCAATGTGCACTTCAAGATTATTGTCGTCTGATTGCACAAATACAACTCAACAAAACAGCATTCTCTGGTCTTTGGTGCAAAACATGCAGACACACAACCAGAAATAACACACAATAGACATGCAGAACAAGTTTTCATATACATAAATAAATACTGTTTTGTGAATATGGCAATCTCAGATGTGAGTAGTTCCTTTGGTCGTTCAGCATTCTCACTGTCCGTGAGAAGAAGCTTTCTTCAGCCAGGTGGTCCTGGCTCTGATACTCCTGAACCTCTTTCCCAACAGACGCAGCTGAAAGATGCTGTGTGCAGGGTGGAAGGGGTCCTCAGTGATTTTGTGCACCCTCTTCAGACAATGATCCTGGTAGATCATGTCGATGAGAGGGAGGGAGACTCCAGTGATCCTCTATGCTGCTCTTATGGTCCTGTGGATTGAGCTGCAATCGATTTCTCTGCAGCAACCATACTACACTGTGATACAGCTGGCCAGGACACTCTCAATAGAGCTCCTGTAGGAGGTTGATGTGATGGTGACCGGTAGCCTTGCTCTCTTCAGTCTTCTCAGGAAGCACAGTCGCTATTGTGCCTTCCTGACAAGTGAAGAGATGTGTGTTCATGATAGGTCACTAGTTAAAGTGAACCCCAAGGAACTTGGTGCTCTGCACTCTCTCCACTACCGAATTCTTGATGTGTAGTGGAGGGGGGTCAGTCCTGTTCCTCCAGAAGCCCATGATGATCTCCTTCGTCCTGTCCACGTTGAGACTCGCGTTGTTACTCTTGCACCATGTCACGAGATTTTCCACCCCTTCTCAGTAGTGTGACTCGTTGTTGCTGATGAGGCCGACGACTGTTGTGCCATCTGCAAACTTGATGACACTGTTAGAGCTAGATCTGGAGATGCAGTCGTGGTTTAGTAGCGTGAACAGGAGCTTCATCCTCAAAGTTTCCTGCTGTGATTGCTTGCATTCAAATAAACTTTGCAATCCCATCACCTTTATCTATTCCATCACTCAGATTACAGGTTGAATACCCCTTACCTGAATATCAGAAATCCAAAATGATCCAAAATCCAAAACTATTTTTGTCCGTAGTCCCATAAGGTAATATCGTAGAGTCCAGAAATCCTGATCAGAGAATGGAATGTAGCGGACTTAAGTAGTGCATTATTGAGTGTAAATTTTTCAATTGTCGTGTAATTGTCAAATTTTTTGGACCACCTTTTTTTGGAAAAAAAGGGGGGGGTTGACTTTTACACGGGTCAAGCTTTTGACCTCATGAGTACCTGCGTTGTTCAAGGCGTTGGGAGCTCGGATGACTGGGACTGCGTGGTAAGTTCATGATCGGGGCATTGGTAGCTCAGATGGATGGGCGGCCAGAGCGAGGATCCGCGGTCAGAAGTGTGAATAGGTAAGCGCTGGGGCAAGGATCCATGGGCAAGAGTTCAGATGGGTGGACAGCAGGGGTAAGGATCCGCGGTCAGGAGTTTGGATGGGCAGGGGCCAGTGTGAGAATCTGTGGTTGGGAGCTCAGATGAGTGGGAGACGGGGTGAGGATCTGCAATCAGGAGTTCAGATGGGCGGGCGCTGGGGCGAGGATCTGTGATTGGTTGTTCAAATGGGTGGGCACTGGGACAAGGATCCGTGATCGGGAGTTCGGATTGGCAGGCAGCGGGAGTGAGGATCTGCAGTTGGGAGTTCGGATGGGCGAGTGCTGGGGTGAGGATCTGTGAGCGGGCAGCAGGGGTGAAGATCTGCGGTTAGGAATTCTGATGGGTGGGGGCTGGGGTGAGGATCTGTGATTGGGAGCTCAGATGGGTGGGGGCTTTGTTATCGGCCCAGAGGACCCCAAAGCCCAGCAGCAAAAGAACTTCACCAATACAAATGGTTACTTAAACAAAAGTTACTATTAATTTTGTTTAAACATAAAAACAGGTACAAACTTTAACTTATTATCACTAACTTAACTTCCTTCTAATTCTAAGTGCATGTATATGTAATGTGTGTGCAAGTTCAGAAAAGTTCTTGGATTCACAGTCCAATCTCATCTCTCACTCCTCCAAGTTCACTGGTATCAGGGAATTCTTATACTGTGCACAGAATTTAACATTTATGAATCTTCACCAGGCTTTGGTGTTTGAAAGGTAAATTATTACCGCTCAGGAAGGTTCTTGTCGGTTTTGAGAGTGATTTGTTGCTTGTTGAACACAAAGTGATTCCTTCCTATCAGCCATGTTAGTGTCTTGCTGGAGAAAATTGCTCCATCAGGGTTTTTCAGATGATAATCTCTTTCTTTCAGGTTATCACAGAGTTCCTTTTTGTTTCCCTTATTTCAAGTGAAACATAATACAGCCAGCCCTCTCCTCTTGTATGGACCACAAGGGCTTAAGCCAGGCTAAACTAAGAATTCACAACCCATCTTGAAAATGGGGTATTTCCACAATCTTGCTAGCTTGTCCTGTTCCAGTCCCAGATGCTGCTGCCGAACTGTAGAACTCAATTCTCTCTCTCTCTTTCTCACACACACACAGAAAACCACATGACCCTCTTAGAACAGCAAACAGACTGCGGCTCCAGACCGGTCAAGCAATAATCCTTTACTCCACAGCATGTCCAATTAACACCTACTTGTGAAGTGCTTATAGGCATTCCTCAAAGCCTTTTGCAAAGACACTCAGAGCCTGAACTGTCTGGCTTGAGCAGAGCTCTGTTATTTTAAATGAGATCTGTTTTGAAGTGTTTGTATCTGAGTGTGACCTTACTAAAAACCCCGCAATTTATCTTCCAAAAGTATAGAACATAATCTGTCACAGACAGGATCAGGATCTGCAGTCAGGTGTTCGGATGGGTGGGTGCTGGGGTGAGGATCTGCCAAAAATAGGGGGTCAACTTTTACATGGATCACACAAAAAAAAAACATTTTTAGGCCAAAAAGGGGGGGTGGGGTCGGGGGTGGTCGACTATTACACGGTGTCGACAATTGCATGAGAATATACGGATTAGATGTCTACTTCAGTTCATTTGTGCATATGTAAATATTTGTATTGTAATGGGAATGCATATGTATAGTCTTTAAGTCTGAGTGAGTGAGTGCATTTTTTAAATGGTGTTCCAAAATCCGAAACACTTCCGGTCCCAGGCATTTCGGATAAAGGGTATTCAGTCTGTTCGTGGGTTATAAACACCTAATTTTTGGACACCCTGCATGCAAACCATACATATATGCTTCTTTAATGCTCTTAAATTCAAAGGTCTGATGTGCATACATATATTTACAGCAACAACCTGGAACTAGATTCAGCTTGACAAAGGGCTCAGGCCAGAAATGTCAGTTATATATCTTTACTTCCTCTGGACACTGAAGAACCTGCTGAGTTTGAGTTCCCCAGCATTTCTGTTTTTACTTCATCACACCATCTGCAGACTTTTGTGTTTTGACTAGATTCTTCTCTCCCCCTCCCCACTTTCGGTAATTATTTTTCTCACCAGTTTTATGTCTTTCCTATTCATTGTTTTTTTTCTAATTTACTGACAAAATTGACTGATGGGTTTCTGTATAAATGGAGCTATGTGTGATAAGGGGTAGCCTGTGTGGTGCGATCTCTTCCTTGTCTTCTGGAATGACCTATACCTTAATTCTCTTGATTCTGTAGGATCATTGCCTTAAGAGTTAGTCTTCAGTATTATTATAGATTGGCAGTGCAACTCATTGTTGTGAGTTGAGTGGCCGCAACACAACCTTGCATGCAAAGTTAACAAAACCGAAGAAATGGTTGATGACTTCAGGAAAGGAAAATCAGGAGAATAACAAAACAGTCCTCATCCAGCAGCCAGCAGTGGAAAGAGTCTGGGTATCCATATCCTGAGACCTCCATGTCGATGCTCTACATCATGAGGAGTTTGAGGAGATTTAGTACGTCGCCAAAGACACTTGCAAAGTTTTACAGGTGTACCGTGGAGAGCATTCTTTCTGGTTGCATCACTTTCTTATATGAAGCTGCCAATACACAAGACAGGAAAAGACTACGGAAAGTTGTGAACATGGCCAGCACCATCATGGACATCGGTCTTTACTCCATTAAGGACATCTACAAGAGGTGGTGTCTCAAGAAAACAGCCTCTATCCTTAAGGACCCTCACCACCCAGGACAATGAACCACAGATGTTACTTCATTTTTTTCCCCTCTTCTTCACTAATTTATTTATTCTTATAAAAATTTTATTTATGGCAATTTTACACTTGTAATGCTGCCACAAAACAATGAATTTTGTGACACATGTTCATGACAATAAGTTCTGATTCTTGAGCCTGATAGCTTTTTTTGGGAGGCCATTAAATGACATAGCTTCCAAGACAAGGTGAGTGGAGGAAAGTTTCGGGGAGCTGACAAAGGCAGGTTTTTTTTAGCATAGAGTGGTGGGTACCTGGAACACATTTCCGGGGTGGAGTCTGGTACAATAGAGACATTTAAAAGACTCTTAGATAGGCACATGAATGTAGGAAAAATAGAGGGTTATGGATTTGAGATGTAGGAGAAGGGCCTGTACTGTGCTGTAATATTCTATGTTCTCTGTGCTACACTGAGTTAACTTTCATAGAGAATTAACCCATGAGAACAACTGCAATACGTTGGAGGACAACAAATCCACACATGCAGAAGCTCCACACCTACTGCACCCAGGATCAGGATCACAGATGGCAGTAGCTTCTTCTACTAGCTGACTGCCTTTCCAGTATTTTTACATTTCAGATTTCTCGCATCTGATGCCATTGGCTTTTCATTTGGTACGTTCATATCTCATTTTCAAATATTGTTCTATTACAGTTTTATTATTATGTGATTGGGAAGTCAAAGGGAGCACTGCATACACAAACATTAAATAATTTACGACCCAACACGGAATATTCCATCAAAGCTCGATATTCATCTGAACATTTTTGGAAGTGGAGTGAATGGAGCAATGTTACAAAGTTCAAGACTAGAATTGCCGGTGAGTAATTGGGAAAGTATAATCTTGTAAAATAATCCGAGACGTGTTGCTCAAGATATATTTTCTTTATTGAATTGTAACTCACAAGGAATGTTACTGTTGGGAATTAAATGTGTGGATCCAATCACTTATTTCAGAAAATAGACATTACAAAGATAGGTATAAGGTAGATGGAAAGAAGCTCCCACCGCACTGCCCCATCATATACTTCCAGGCCTGGGACTGCAAGGATAAATACAGATGGAAGCCACCCTACACTGTCTCATCTAATAATACTAGATGAGACGGGGAGGAATGGAGAAAAAGAAAATCTAATGTAAAGTTCAGAAGGTTCCAAGGTTCCTTTATCACGTAACAGTACATTAATATGCATGATATTCTTCCAATTCTGTCTTAAGGCAAACAGAGTCACAGTGAGCATTGCCTGGCGCACCTAACAATAAGAGAAAGAAAGTCCCTTCAGAGACACTGAATATCCATGGATTTGCCCAAGGCCCTTCAGAAACCCTCCTTGCCCTCAGCACCCTTTCAATGCCAGTTTCTGATACCTGGTTCCCACTAGCCAGTCTCCAGCAGCCTGCGACCCGTGTGGGTCTTTCAACTGCAAGTTGCCAGTAGCCCACAGCCTGTGTGGTTCCTTCAGCTGCTGAGCCCTTCCGTCAGGCCATCTCGTATCCATCTTCTTTTCAATGAGGGGGTGGAGTGTCCTCCTCATTTCCGAGACCCTGCGCTGGTCCGCTGAGTCCAGAACCCGGGGCCATGGTTTGAGGATAATAGGCAAACCATTTAGGACCGAGATGAGGAGGAATTTCTATACCCAGAGGGTGGAGAATCTGTGGAATTCATTGCCACAGAGGGCAGTAGAGGCAGGTTCATTAAATATATTTAAGAGGGAATTAGATATATTTCTTCAGTATAAGGGTATTAAAGGTTACGAAGAGAAGGCGGGGAAGGGGTACTGAACTTTAAGATCAGCCATGATCTCGTTGAATATGAGGAGGCTCGAAGGGTCGAATGACCTACTCCTGCTCCTATCTTCTATGTTTCTATGTAACCCCTCGTGGTCTGCTGCGCAGCACAGGCGCCACATCTTGGACACAAACCCCATGATTGCAGGATTAAAAAAAAATGTCAGGTACCTTAACCGACTGGTTAAAGCCTGTACAGAGCCCTTGGCATCAGGACTGCACAGCAGGACCCTGCGGAACAGCACTGTGTCTCCACTCCCTGCTATCCTGAGTCTGCACCAGCTCTGCCATAAAGCAGCACTGACATTTTTTTTTGAGAGGGTGGCAATGGGCAGTAATATCTTTACAATTGTGATTTAACCTCTCATTGTAAAAAGATGATGCCCTGCATTGTTTAATTGTTAATTTTGACTATCCTGCAGTTTTTTGACCTAGTAACACGATACCCTGCACTATTCTGGAACACAGTGTACTGACAATAACCAGACCAGCAGTGCAAGTATAATTTAATAAACTAATACGTACACTAAGAGGTCTTGTCTCTCTGCAAGACGAACCTGGAAGGCTGGACTGTAGCTCTGGACTGCTTTCTAGACAAGGTCACCGGGATGACCCCTGGTGGCCTATTGGCTGAATTACATCTCACCACAGGAACAGGCCCTTCAGTCTACGTGTCTGTGCCAAATGTAAAGTTAAACTAAAACTCCACTGCCTGCAATTTGATACATATCCCACAATTCCCTGCTTATCCATCCAAAACCCTCGTAAATGCTACTGTTGTAACATGGCCCTTGACAGACCATTCTAGGCACCTCTCACTCTCGGTGGGGGGGGGAGAAAACCCTTGCCCCGCACTTCTGCTTTAAATTTTCCCCTTTCACCTTCAACAGATCCCTTCTAGAAAATGACTTTTTTTTTAACCCTTTTTTGATTAATTGCACTGCCTGCTGTATTTGACTGTGGATGGGTTTGCTTGGATCGATGCTAAACAAAACTCGGTCTTGGTACATGTGAAATAAACAATTTCTATAATTTGTAATGGAAATGATTGGGAAATTTATTTCAACTTTGTGTTGAGAAGGTTTATGACCCTCCCTTAACATCTCAGATCCTCTGAATAATAATAGAACATTATTATTCTTTAGAACATTACAGTACAGAAAACAGACCTTTCGGCCCTTCTAGTCTGTCCCACTGACTTGTATCCAGTCCATATCCTTCCATTCCTCCCATCCATGTACCTGTCCAAATATTTCTTAAAAGGTTAAAATTGAAAAATGAATGGTGTTGCATTATATTACACTGCTTGCTTTCTTTTGTGAGGTTTTGCTGGTGGAGTTCTGAAAGTTTGTCTTCAGTTTGTTTACTGTGAAACCCCATGTGGAAGGAAATGAATAACTTCGTGGTTCGTTACATATGGAGTTGAACAATGCAGAAATAGGCCCTTCAGCCGATCTATATTAACTCTACTTGCCTGCATTATTTATATCCTTCTACGCCATGTTCGTTGTAATACCTGTCCAGATGTCTATGAAATGTTCCTGCCTCCTCTACCTCCTCAGGGAGCATATTTCAGATACCAATGATTCTGTGCGAAAATGAACTTCTCCGATCCCCATTAAACCTTTCCCCTTTAACCTATGTCCTCTTCCCTTTCCCCTTTAGCCTATGTCCTCTTCCCTTTCCCCTTTAACCTATGTCCTCTAGTTTTAAACACTCCATGGGAAGCATATTCTGGCTATTTACTCTGACCTGTTTTTCGTGATTTTTGTGTATCTCGATCAAGTTACCTCCTAGCTCCTTTGCTCAAGGAAAACATACCCAGCCTACTCAATCTTTCCTCTAACTCACTGACCAGATAACATTGAGCTTATACATTTGACCTGCAGAATGCAACCAGAACTACACTCAACTTGCCAAGTGTGGCCTAATCAACATTGTGTGCACTTGTAACATGATGTTTATAACTCTTGTACTCAATGCCTTAACCAATGAAGACAAGTTTACCATGCACCTTCTTTGTCACCCTATCTATTTCAGTTGCCCGTTTAAAAAAACAAATTGTAAAGAATGATAGGTAGAAATTCTGCCTGCCCTGCAGGAAAAAGAATCTTCGGGTATGTGATATGTACGTATTCTGACAATAAATGTGTTCTTTGACTTTTAATAATCTTGGTTAACTTGGGGGAAAAAATGTCAAATTCATTAGACAAGATTTTTCATGCGCAAACTGATTATCCTTAATCAGTCCTTGCTTTCCAAATGCAACTATCCGACACTATCTTTCCCAAATGCAACTATCCAACACTATCTTTCCCAAATGCAACTATCCAACACTATCTTTCCCAAATGCAACTATCCAACACTATCTTTCCCAAATGCAACTATCCAACACTATCTTTCCCAACACTGATTGAGGGCTAAAGGCCTATAGTCCCCTGTATGTGGTGTGTACATCCAGAGTGCTTCGGGTAAATCAGGTAAGAGAGCTTGGTAAACGATGTGTGGAAAAGATCCACTTCTCTGTACATTTTCCCTCACAAAATGTTTGTCCCCACAGCTCCGTCAGTGAGCCTTGATGTGTGGAGAACAATAATGCCAGACCGAACAGTGACCATTTACTGGAAGGTAAGGGCAAGGAATGTCTGCCTTAGGAACAGGGTGAAAGTCTTAAAAGATTCACCTTGGAACTCTAATGGATGGAAATGTTTTTTGGTAGGATCTTTGGAGGAGGCGCAAAGGCAGTTGGCTAATTTCAAACCTCTCCTTATGACTCAAGCCCTCAGTCTCAGTCACATCCTTTTTTTAATGATAACCTTCTTGTAGCTGGGTGACCAGAACTGCATACAATACTCCAAATATAGTCACCATGTCTTGTATAGTTATAAAATGATGTCCCCACTCTTGAACTAAATGCCCTTACCAAGGAAGGGAAGTGTTCCAAACACCTTCTTCATGTCCAAGTGCATTACTGATTTCAGGGAAATGTGTACCTTTACCCCAAAGATTCTCTGTTTTACACACATTTCAGCACCCTGCCATTTACTGTCCTTGTCCTGCCCTGTTTTGCTTCCCAAGATGATCGTGGACTTTAGGAGGACCTCCACTACACATCAACAACTCTGTGGGGGTAGTGCGTGGAGACACCAAGTTCCTTGGAGTTCACTTAACTACTAACCTATCATGGACTTGTCAAGAAGGTGCAATAGTGACCACACTTCCTGAGAAGACTGATGTGGGCAAGGCTACTGGCCACCATTATGTCAACTTTCTACAGGAGCTCTCTCTCTCTCTCTCTCTCTCTCTCTCTCTCTCTCTCTCTCTCTCTCTCTCTCTCTCTCTCTCTCTCTCTCTCTCTCTCTCTCTCTCACACACAGTGTGTACGGTGGCTGCAGAGAAATGGATCAGAGGTCAATCCACAGGACCATAAGAGTAACAGAGGGGATGACTCGAGCCTCTCATTGACGTGATCTACTGGGATCGTTGTATGAAGGGAGTGCGCAAAATCATTGAGGACTCCTTCCACTCTGCACACAGCTTCTTTCGGCTGCTCCCGTCAGCCCCACCAGGCTGAGGAACAACTTCTTCCCACGGGCACTGAGAATGCTGAACAACCAAAGGAACTGCTCACACTGACCCTCCGAGACTCTCATATTCATGAACCAATATTTATTCATCTGTACAGATGAGATACTTGTCCTGCATATTTATTGTTTTTCTATCTGTGTGTCATGACTAGATGTGGGTCTTCATGTTTTGCCCTGAGGACTGGAGAAAGCTATTTCACTGGGTTGTACTTGTATAAGCTTGACTTATCTAAGTAAAAGGTCCATCTGCATTCTTTGGTCTACACACCCAGTTGATTGAGATCCTCTTGTAAACTGAGACAACATTTGATCCGGTACTGACAATTTTGACAACCACAAATTTACTAACCACATTAACAGTTTTGTCATCCAAATTGTTAATATAAGTCATAAACATTGTCCACAACTTTGTGACCTAGAGCATAGCTATGGAGGATAGGAGTAGACAAAATGGTCGGAAAGGATTAGATTAAGTACGTTTATATAGGTTGGCACAACATTGTGGGCCAAAGGGTCTGTACAGTTCTGTGCTGTAATGATCTATGTTCATTAAAAACAGCAGTGGACCCAGTTCGGTATGACACTGGTTACAAGCCTCCAAAGGGAAAATAATTTTAAGCATTTCTTGTAGCTTTGGCCTATATTTCACAGCTTTTACATATTCTTTTGTTTGTTTTTTTTTCCTTCTCATTCCTGAATATTTGTTTGATCTTTCCATCACCATCCTCTATACAAAAAAAACCTAATGCTTGCACGGTTTTCATTCTGAAAAGATGATCGCTTTTCTTTCCACATACGACCTGCTGAATGTTTCCAACATTCAGTTTTCATTCCGATTTCTAGCCTTTACAAGTTCCATTTTTAAGAAAGGAGAGGTATTGTGATGAGTTTATTTCCCATTGAATATGAAGAATTAACAGAAATGTTCATAGTTATTCAGATAGGCAGATGAGGATAAAATCATTCCAATGATAGGAGGGTTGAGACCAAAACCAGGGAAGTGATCTTTTATTAATACACCAGATTGTTATAGTCAAGAGTTCATTGCCTGTAAAGGTAGTGGAATGAAAAATAATTTAGATTGAAATTGGTGACATGTGAAGAGGAGGAGCTTTCCTGATCTGAGGGGAAAATGCCCTTGGGTGGCAATCGCAAATACCAGAGGGCACAACTTCAGGACAGAAGGACGCCCGCTCAGAACAGGAAGTTCTTCCGCCATAGGGTGGTAGATATGTGGAATTTGTTCCCACAGGTGGTTGTGTAGGCCAGATTATTTGCCGGGGGGGGGGGGTGCGGAGAGAGAGAGAGAGAGAGAGAGAGGGAGAATGAATCAAAGGTTATGGGGAGAAGGCCATGGGGCTGAGTGGGAAAATAGATTAGCTGATGATTAAATGGCGAGATAGGCGCCGTGGGCTCTATACTTATTTCTGGTATTACAGACATCTGTTTCAGGTGAGTGGAGGAAAGTTTTGGAGAGATGTCAGGGGTAATTTTTATACTCAGAGAGGTGGGTGCCTGGAATGCATTGCGTGGGATGGTTGTGGAGGTTGGCACAACAGGGACATTTAAAAGACTCTTAAACAGGTACACAAGTCGGTACACCATCATGGGCTGAAAGACCTGTAAGGTTCTGTAAAGTTCTATGTAGTGATTAAGACTATTTGGATACTTCTGTCAAGAAATTGGCACCAACATGATGGACTGAATTTCTTTGTCCTTGTATAGATCATTCAAAACAGGAAACTGTAGTAATGTTCTCAATTTGAATTCACTTGGAAGTATTTTTTGGTGGGCATACTTGAGAGGCTGTGGAGAAGTGGAAATTTGTGTGTTCAGTCAAATCTGTTTTGTAAGAATAAAAGAAACTGGGTTGGGAGCAAAGAGGCAGTGCTGTTTAATCACATAAAATGAAAAAAAAATCAAAGATGAGGTGAGAGAAAAATTGCATTCATCTAGAACATGTTTAAATGTTCTTAAAAAGGTTGAAGGATGGAAAACAAATAGAAGTAACTTCAATTTTTCTAACCATTGCAGCGACTTTCAGATACTGAAGCAAATGGTCCAATTTTATTCCACAATGTAACTTGGTCCAAAGTGGGATGTACTTCAGTAAATAGCATTAAGACACTTGGAACTAATGTGCAAATTCACCTGGACCAAACTGGCTACATAATTACCATCGTGGCTCAAAACAGCGCTGGAATCTCCCCCTACTCTGTGATCAAGATCCCTCCACAGCGAGACGGTAAGTGTTAGAAATCCAAGTCCGATCAGTGGCACCATTTACTCCAGAGCCAATCCTGGTACTTTTCTTTATGTGGGTTGAGTTCCTCATCCTTCTCTTTCCCTTTTCCATCCTCCTTACATGCTTAACATCAACACCTTCTTCTTCCATCTCTCCACTCACTTCCCTTGGAATCACAGTTCATCCTTCTCAGCCTTCTGCACCTTCCCCTATCACCTCATAGCTCTTTTTTCTTCTTCCCACCCCCCCCCCCCACCCTTAGTTCCTCAGCTACATTCACCTATCATCTGCCAACCTGTGTTCCTCTCCTACCCCACCTTTTTATTTGGGTTTTTCTTATTCCCGATGAAGGGTTTTTGACCCAAAACCTGTTGCTGCCTGACTGTGGTACACTGAGGTAGCAGTGAGCAAGCACAAAACTCAAAAGACTGTACAGCAGGCTTTATTCCAGTAAAAGTCTAAACACCAGTTCATACCTTGGTGGCTCCCGTGTGACTGGCTCAGGAGGGGCAGCTCAGGTCTATATTCAGGTTGGCTGATTGACAGCCGGCCAGGTGGAGTCAGCCCCTTAGGTGGTCTTCCTGCAGGTACAGAGATTGCCTTTTGCAGTAAGGTGTTGGTCGAATCCCCACACTGACCCACTGAGTTCCTCCAGCTGTTTGTGTTTTGCAACAACATTATAATCTTCTGTGACCTTTCCAACTATATAATCACATTCCCACAGCTAGGTAACCAAGCAGCACACAATATTCTAATTATGACCTCACCTATGTCTTATACAACTTTAACATGAGATCCTGATGTATTCAATGGCCCGTCTGATGAAGACAAATGTTTCAAATGCTTTCTTTTTTTTTTGAATATTTTATTTTAGTTTTATGATCAAACAAGTATCAAGAATTTACCATCACACATATATAAAATAAATTTTAAAAAATCATTGATACAGATTGTCTAAATTTCCAAAAAAGTAAAGAAAATATCCCATCCCTCCTCCCCCAAACAAAAACTCCTCGAAAAGAAAATAGAAATTAGAAGAAAAGGGGAAAAGGAACTGTTGGGATCCAGCATCCAGCTCAGAAAGTCCAATTTTGTTTTCTACCTAGATCTCAAATGTGGAAGAAAATGGGATAGAAAATTCAAAAATAGTATAGGTGTTTAAATATTCAACCCTGTATTTGTAAATATGGCTGACATCCCTGCAAAAACATATTGTATTTTTTCCTTAAATTGTAAGTAATTTTCTCCAGGGGAACACAACTGTGCATTTCTGTATTCCATCGGGATATGCCCAGAAGGGAATCAAACTTCCAGGTAACCGTAATATATTTCTTGGCCACTGCCAATACAATTTTAAGAAATTCCAATTGGTCCTTAGACAGCCTCTTATATCCATAATATTTCCTAGAACAAACAATACTGGTCTTTGTGGCAATTGCTTTCCAATAATCTAGTTTAATAAAATTCTTAAATTTTCCCAAAAAGGTTTCAGTTTAGAGCTTTGACCAGGTAGAATGTAAGAAGGTACCTGTTTCTTCTCCACATCTAAAACATATATCAGATATATTAGAATTTAATTTATGCAATTTCTGTGGGGTAAGATATAGTTGATGCAAGAAATTATAATGCACATGACATAAATCAGACCAGATCTTATCATTAATACTGATATTCAAGTCTGATTCCCATCTTTGTTTTGATTTGTATAACTCCTGCTTAGGTTGAAGTAGAAAGTATATTACTGATGTAAATTTCTTTGTGATCCCTTTCGGATTAGAATCTCCATTTCACTCCACTTTGGTAAAATCATGGTCGGTCCTAATTCATCTCTTAAAAAAAAAACTCTTAATTGAAAGTAGAAGAAGGTTGTTTTGTTATGGATATTGTATTTATTTTTTAACTGTCCAAATGACAATTGTCCTTGCATGTAGCAATCTTCTGGATATATGATCCCTTTATGGGACCAGGCATGCAGAATTGAATTATCCATAGTTAAAGGAATTATTCTATTTTGAATCAAGGGCCCTTTTAGAGTTATTAAATTGTTCAATTTGTGCCAAATATTAACAGAACAACTCCAATTATCCGATATCAGGTTCTCCAAAATCCTCAATTTAAAAAAAATTTCAGATCAATGAGGATATCTGAAACAAATCAGAAATCCTCATTAATTTGAAAATGTTTTTGAGCTGAACAGTCCGGGGATGTCAGGCTTCCGGCAGCTGTGGGGACCTCAGGCTCCCAGCTGCAGAGGGGACCTCGGGCTCCTGGCAGTAGCGGGGACCTTGAGCTCCCGGACAAGAGCAGGAACCTCAGGCTCCCAGTGATGGCCAGGAATTTTGGTGAGAATTAAACATTATTTTAATACTTTAGAAGCCATAGCTTGTTATTTATTATTGTTTAAAGACTGTTACAAGTGACTTGCTGTTGCTACTGACCTGTTATCTGAAATAGGCCTTGTCCCAACCATTTTGGATCATCTCTCTCCGACTGTATGCAGTTCAAATTCCATCAAAGAGGGAAGAGACAAATTTCATCTGGACTGCCCAATAGTAATATTTAAAATTTGGGAGTTGTAAACCTCCCATATGATATTTCCAAGTTAATTGTTCTATGAGATTCTAGCTAATTTACCTTTCCAACAAAACTTCTTAAATAATTTATTCAAGTTTTCAAAAAAAATTCTGTGGTAATCCAGAAACGATATTGTAAACATGGGAATACATTCATTTTGATACATTTCGCCCTTCCAATCATTGTTATTGGGAAAGCTACCCATTTATTTAAATCTTCATCAACTTTCTAAAGCAAGGGGAGATAGTTCAATTTATACAAGTTTTTAAAAATCATCTACTTTGATCCCCAACTATCTAATCCCATTTATTTGCCATCTGAATTGTGTGTTTCCTTTAAAGTCTGTATAGTCCCCATCTGTTAAATATATGATCTTATTCTTCTTATTCCATTTTATTTTGTACCCAGAGACCCTCCCATAATCTTCCAATTGCAAATGCAGTCTTTGTAGAGTAGTCACAGGTTCTGTCAGATATTAATACATCATCTGCGAAGAGACTAATCTTGTGTTCATTTTGGTTCATTCTAAACACCTTAATGTTTTAAACCTGTTGAATGGCTTCCACCAAAGGTGTTTCAACTACTTTCTTCATGACTATGTCTACCTCTCCTGCCATCTTCGAAGAGCCTCGGTGTCTCTCCTCCAAAACTCTCCTTAGGGCACTGCCTTTAACAGACCAAGTCTTTTCCTGGTTCAGGTTAACCAAATGCAGAACCTCACACTTCTCTGAGTTGAACTGTATCTGCCATTCCTTGGTCCCCATTTCCCCATCTGATCCAGATCCCATGGCAAATCCAGGTAAGCTTCACTATCCACTGTAGCATGCATTTTAATACCATCAGCAAAATTACTCATCTGCCACAAATGTCCTTAAGCAAATCAATTATTTACATACATAAATATATATTTTTGGATTTTGATTATTTTTAACATAGAGCAAGGGCCCTAGTACCGAACCCTATGCCACTCTACTGGTCACGGTCCTCTGGTGTGGAAAAACTGCCCTCTATCACCAGCCTCTAACTCCTAAGCCATTTGTTTTATCCAATCAGCCAATATGCCCTCTCCTTTCATACCAACCTACCATGCGGGACCATATCAAGTGGTTTTCTAAAATCCATATAAGGTAAAAACCCCTGGAATCCTGCTCCCATGGGGATTGTTAGATGCAGGATCAGTGAATTTTCTGGTTGCTTGAGATTGTGTTTTACATGATTGTTGAACAAACGGCAAGACACGCAAATTTTAAACCTGTATTTTTTACCTATTTAGTTTCCACAATTTTTTTTGCCGGTAGCTTGAATTCTGGATAACAGGAATAATGTAAATAATATTAACTGGCCATCTCCTCATCTATTCTTTTCTTCTTCCAAAAATTTGATCAAATTTGTGAGAGACAATTTCCTGCACACAAATCCATGCTGGCTCTCCGGTTAGCATAACAGTGCTACCGACCCAGGTTCGAATCCAGGGTTGTCTGTAAAGAGTTTCTACTTTCTCCCCATGTCCTCCCACCCTTCAAAACATTATGGGGATTGTAGGTTAATTGAGGTATTTGGGCAGCAAGAGCTCACGGGCAGGAAGGACCTGTTACCGTACTCTGTCTAAATTTTAAAATAAATTACTATTCCCCTAGCCATCCAAATGTCAATATTTTATCTCTCAGAATACTCTCCAGCACCTTCCTTATCATTTGGTTTCTGAATTTCTGTTCCTGTTTGCCTCTATTTCCTTTCCAGATGAAGATTTGGGCTTTGAAAAAGTCTCCGGCAGTGAGGATAAATTCCATGTGACTTGGCAAAGGCATCGGGCTGGAAACTGTGGCTACACCATACAGTGGTGCGAGTTCCTGAGCTTGCCTGCATGCAGCTTGGATTGGCGTAAATTTCCTTCAAATGCAACAGATGCAACCATAAGATCAGGTAATAACATCTGAGATGTCCTCCTTCTTCATAAAATGTGGCTTCCCCTCTACTGCCATTAACGCAACCCTTACCTAAATCTCTATTTCCCACACGTCTGGACTGGCCCCTTTATTCCCCCCACTCCAGGCACAAGAACGACAGGGTTTCACATCCAATAGATTCTGTGTAATTTCTGCCACCAACAATGTGATATCACCACCAGGCACATCTCATCCCATCCCCTCTCTGCTTTCTGCAGGGATCACGCCCTCCATGATTCCCTCGTTCACTCATCCCTCCTCCCTTAATACCATCATTGCAAGAAATGCTACATTTACACCTACAATTCCTCCCTCATCACTTTTGAGGGCTCCAAACAGTCCTTCCAAGCAAAGCAACATTTCACCTGAGGGTAATTTGCTGTATCTGATGTTTACTAAAGCAGCCTCCTTTACATCTGGGAGACTGGATGCAAATCGAGGGAATCGGTTCGTTGAGCATCTTCACTTGTTACATACCAGACAGCACTGATTAAAAATGAGCTCAGATGGGGGTATATTTAAAAATAATATTTTTAAATTATTAATAAACAATAATATAACACTTTATCTAATTCAGCTGTTATGAGCCCAAAGGACCCCAAAACCCAGCAGCAATAGATATTCACTGAGGCAAGTAGGTTTTAAAACAAAAGTTATTTTTAATCAACTTTACACATAAAAACAGAATCAAACTTTGTTATCTCTATACTTAACTAACCCCTTCTAATTCTAAGCGCACGTGTATGTCTTCTTTGGCTTGGCTTCGCGGACGAAGATTTATGGAGGGGGTAAAAAGTCCACGTCAGCTGCAGGCTCGTTTGTGGCTGACAAGTCCGATGCGGGACAGGCAGACACGATTGCAGCGGTTGCAGGGGAAAATTGGTTGGTTGGGGTTGTGTGTTGGGTATTTCCTCCTTTGCCTTTTGTCAGTGTGGTGGGCTCTGCGGTCTTCTTCAAAGGAGGTTGCTGCCCGCCAAACTGTGAGGCGCCAAGATGCATGGTTTGAGGCGTTATCAGCCCACTGGCGGTGGTCAATGTGGCAGGCACCAAGAGATTTCTTTAGGCAGTTCTTGTACCTTTTCTTTGGTGCACCTCTGTCACGGTGGCCAGTGGAGAGCTCGCCATATAACACGATCTTGGGAAGGCGATGGTCCTCCATTCTGGAGACGTGACTCATCCAGCGCAGCTGGATCTTCAGCAGCGTGGACTCGATGCTGTCGACCTCTGCCATCTCGAGTACTTCGACGTTAGGGATGTAAGCGCTCCAATGGATGTTGAGGATGGAGCGGAGACAACGCTGGTGGAAGCGTTCTAGGAGCCGTAGGTGGTGCCGGTAGAGGACCCATGATTCGGAGCCGAACAGGAGTGTGGGTATGACAACGGCTCTGTATACGCTTATCTTTGTGAGGTTTTTCAGTTGGTTGTTTTTCCAGACTCTTTTGTGTAGTCTTCCAAAGGCTCTATTTGCCTTGGCGAGTCTGTTGTCTATCTCATTGTCGATCCTTGCATCTGATGAAATGGTGCAGCCGAGATAGGTAAACTGGTTGACCGTTTTGAGTTTTGTGTGCCCGATGGAGATGTGGGGGGGCTGGTAATCATGGTGGGGAGCTGGCTGTTGGAGGACCTCAGTTTTCTTCAGGCTGACTTCCAGGCCAAACATTTTGGCAGTTTCCGCAAAGCAGGACGTCAAGCGCTGAAGAGCTGGCACTGAATGGGCAACTAAAGCGGCATCGTCTGCAAAGAGTAGTTCACGGACAAGTTTCTCTTGTGTCTTGGTGTGAGCTTGCAGGCGCCTCAGATTGAAGAGACTGCCATCCGTGCGGTACCGGATGTAAACAGTGTCTTCATTGTTGGGGTCTTTCATGGCTTGGTTCAGCATCATGCTGAAGAAGATTGAAAAGAGGGTTGGTGCCAGAACACAGCCTTGCTTCACGCCATTGTTAATGGAGAAGGGTTCAGAGAGCTCATTGCTGTATCTGACCCGACCTTGTTGGTTTTCGTGCAGTTGGATAATCATGTTGAGGAACGTGTATGTAATGTGTGTGTAAATGTAAGAAAAGTTCTTTGGTTCACAGTTAAATCTCACTTCTCCTTCTTCCAAGCTCTCTGGATGCAGGCAATTCTTATACTGTGCACAGAATTTAACAGGTATAAAGTTCACCAGGCTTTGATGCTCAAAAGATAAATTGAAAGTTTACTAAGCAGCCGCCTTTACATCTGGGAGACTGGATGCAGATCGAGGGAATCAGTTCGTTGAGCATCTTCACTCTTGTTACATACCAGACAGCAGTGATTAAAAATGAGCTCAGATGGGGGTACAGGAAGGTTCTTGTAAGGTTTGCAGAGAGAGATTTGTTGTACCAGGATTTCCACAACTGAGGTACCACCATTAGTCGCCTCAAGGTCTCGCTGATGAAACTTGCCCCATCAGGGTTTTCCAGATGGTATCTCTTTCTTCAGGTTACCACCACAGAGTTCCATTCTATTCCTCTTATTCCAAGAGAAACATCAGACAGATAGCACTTCCAGCCGTCCACTGTTCTGGAACTTTCTGTTTCCAACCAGCTCTTCCTGGCTCATTACAGCCGTGACTGTTCAGTCTCTTTTCAGAGCCACACACCAGCTGAGAGGCCTCGTCTTCTCTCCCTCTCTCTCTCCAACTGAGACTGCCAGAAAGCCCATGTGACTCTCTCACTTGCAAAACCCCCACCTTCTTCAGCAAACAACAGGAGTTCTTCTCCTTGGTCAAGATGTTTTAGTTAAAAACCCAGAAGTGACCTTTCTGTGAGCACTCTGTAAGTACTTTTTAACAGCCAGTTTGACTCCTCCAAACAATGGTCATTCGTTTCATGACATCATTTCAATTAGCACCTACTTGTGAAGTGTAATAAAAGTCTCCAAAGATCCTGCAATGTTACTGAATATGAATTCTTCAGTATTTCAAATAAGATCTGTTTTAAAATGTGTGCATGTATGTAACCCTCTAATCTTACCAAATTCCTCCCAAATATTTATCCATTACACAGCTAACTTATCTAAACTTAACTAAACATATTCATACTAAATCTTTTTTTTTCATTTGGCTTGGCTTCGCGGACGAAGATTTATGGACGGGTAATGTCCACGTCAGCTGCAGGCTCGTTTGTGGCTGACAAGTCCGATGCGGGACAGGCAGACACGGTTGCAGCGGTTGCAAGGAAAAATTGGTTGGTTGGGGTTGGGTGTTGGGTTTTTCCTCCTTTGTCTTTTGAGAGTGAGCTGGGCTCTGCGGTCTTCTTCAAAGGAGGTTGCTGCCCACCGAACTATGAGGCGCCAAGATGTACGGTTTGAGGCGATATCAGCCCACTGGCGGTGGTCAATGTGGCAGGCACCAAGAGATTTCTTTAGGCAGTCCTTGTACCTCTTCTTTGGTGCACCTCTGTCTCGGTGGACAGTGGAGAGATCGCCATATAACACGATCTTGGGAAGGCGATGGACCTCCATTCTGGAGACGTGACCTACCCAGTGCAGTTGGGTCTTCAGCAGCATGGATTCGATGCCGTCGGCCTCTGCCATCTCGAGTACTTCGATGTTAGGGATGAAGTCGCTCCAATGAATTTTGAGGATGGAGCGGAGATAACGCTGGTGGAAGCGTTCTAGGAGCCGTAGGTGATGCCGGTAGAGGACCCATGATTCGGAGCCGAACAGGAGTGTGGGTATGACAACGGCTCTGTATACGCTGATCTTTGTGAGGTTTTTCAGGTGGTTGTTTTTCCAGACTCTATTGTGTAGTCTTACAAAGGTGCTATTTGCCTTGGCGAGTCTGTTGTCTATCTCGTTGTCGATCCTTGCATCCGATGAAATGGTGCAGCCGAGATAGGTAAACTGGTTGACTGTTTTGAGTTTTGTGTGCCCGATGGAGATGTGGGGGTGCTGGTAGTCATGGTGGGGAGCTGGCTGATGGAGGACCTCAGTTTTCTTCAGGCTGACTTCCAGGCCAAACATTTTGGCAGTTTCCGCAAAACAGGACGTCAAGCGCTGAAGAGCTGGCTCTGAATGGGCAACTAAAGCGGCATCGTCTGCAAAGAGTAGTTCACGGACAAGTTGCTCTTGTGTCTTGGTGTGAGCTTGCATGCGCCTCAGATTGAAGAGACTGCCATCCGTGCGGTACCGGATGTAAACAACGTCTTCATTGTTGAGGTCTTTCATGGCTTGGTTCAGCATCATGCTGAAGAAGATTGAAAAGAGGGTTGGTGCGAGACACAGCCTTGCTTCACGCCATTGTTAATGGAGAAGGGTTCAGAGAGCTCATTGCTGTATCTGACCCGACCTTGTTGGTTTTCGTGCAGTTGGATAACCATGTTGAGGAACTTTGGGGGGCATCAAATATGCACGAATATATTGGTGTATTTAGAATACCCCAAGCCACTACAGCTTCAAGGCCTAATTCTCGGAAGGCAGTTCAAAGTTCAGTTTTGGAAATTCAGAGATGACATGTGGGCTTGAAATTGATGCGACACCCAGGCTTTAAATGGTTGAGACATGAAGGCTTTAGATGAAATGAGCAGCTCACGAAGTGGATGGAAGAATGTTGATTAACTCACAAAACCCTTGTTTATTTAAAAAATTTTATTCATCGTTTTATAGACTCATATTACCCAGGTATTATAGGAGGAACAATCCTCCTCTTTTAAATTGTTTGCTAAGTCCTCTCTTTTTCCTTCTCCCCACCACTTCCCACCTCTCCTCCCTCATCTTTCACCCTCCCTCCCACTTCAACCCAAGTAAAAACATAAGAATCAAATATTGAAAATAACAATACAAATACATGAGAAAGAAAAGGGGGAGAACAAAACCCTTGTTGAGGTGTTTCAACGAAGTGTTCTTTGCAGACAAGTGCCAACTTAAATTCCCCTCTTCAGCTGAACTCAAGTAACTCTCACCCTTGTCACCATCCAAGTAGAACCCTTTTCATGGGTCAGTCAAAGTAGAGTCCAGTATTTCTTCTGAAATCAGAATCCTTTTCGTGGGTCAGTCGAAATGGTCTCATCCCTCTATAACTAACAGGAGGAAATCTTACAGTTTGTCTATAACTGCAGAATGAAGTCAAGTGGGTTTCTCATTTCCACAAAGGAAGTTGTGCTGCCTTCTTCAAATGGCCTCCTGAGCAAACTATGCATTGTCTTTTCAAGAAGCTGATCACATGGTCTCTGCCTCTGGCTTCTCCAGGGCTGCCTCCTTTCACTCTGCAAATGTATCATCTTTCGGAACATGCTGCCTTCGAAGCCTGTTGCTAGTTCATAGTCACTTTTCAAAACGCAGGCTTTTATTAAATCTGTTCTCTTACAGGGATGGGCCCCACACAATTAAAATGAACTGAAAAATGGGAGAATGGCACCCTCTGTCTGCTGCAACAGCAAGGACCTCCAAGGGACAAACCACTTCAATTCCATACCCCATTCCCACACAGACATGTTGAAGCCCAAGTTTATTATCATCTGACTGTACATATGCAACCCGACATAACAACTTTTTTCCATACCATGGTGCACACACATAAACAATGCACAGATTTCATTTTGGCTGCCATAAGGCAGTCAAAGAGTCGCCATGAGTGTCACCAGGCGCCCCTTACAGTAAGAGAGAAAGAGAAGCAAAAGGGCGTTTCTTCAAAGACATTGCGTGTTCATGTATTCAACTCCAGCGATATGACCAAGCAGACGCTGGAAAATAATCCCTTTCTAATCACAGAGCACCTATGGCATAGGGATTACTTAAGATGGCATGTGAGTGGAAAGAAAAAGTTGAAAACCTCTGCTCTAAAGTCTCCAGGCACGTGAAATCTAAGCTGGGGGATTTTGTTGTTCTGGATTCCCATTTCCAGCATGTGCACCTAAACTTGGTGGACCACCTCATGGATATACTTATCTACTCATGAATGAAGACTGGACCACCAGGTGGCAGGAGGCCATTCCTATCACTGATATCTCTGCAGAGACAGTCGCTAGAACTTCTGTGGATTGTTGGAGTCCATCTTTTGGTATTCCGGTCACTATTACAATGGATTGAGGGTCTCAGTTCGAGTTGGCATTTGTTCCAAGCTCTCGTTGATCTTCTTGGCACTACCCGTATTCACACTATGGCCAATGGCCTCATTGGGTGTTACCATTGACAATTGAAGGCAGAATTAACAGCAGGTGGTAATGCATCTATGTGGAGCGAACGTTTGCTCCTCGTTCTCATTGGAGTGTGTACTGCTGTTAAAGCAGATCTTGGATGTACAGCGGCAGAGCTAGTATCTTGCACGTTAACCTTGACAGGCGAGTTTGTGAATCTGCTCTATGATTGGGCCAGTTATGATGATTGTCTTTGGGAAAACATTACTCCGACCTACTCCTACAGGGCAGGCGTCACCTCAGTGAATGTGCCTAATGATCTACAACACTGTAGTCCTGTTCCTCCGGCAGGATGCTGTTCGTAAACCACATCAGCCCGTTTACCATGGTCCTTTTGCGATTGACAGGAATGGAAAAGTTGACATGGTTTCCATCAACAGGTTCAAGCCGGCATATATCGATGGTCCATGTTCTGTATCAGAGCCAGGGTCAAAGAACCAGTCGCACCCATGCTCGTCGGACTGTACATCGCATGTCGCGCACTATCGTACGAGGTTAAGCTGATCTGTCAGCCCTCCGGACCGTTATGTTGCAGGACAATTCCAATCAGTTGTTTCCTTCCATGGCTTGGAGGCTTTTGGGGGGAGGGGGGCTGTTGCGGTCGCATACTTACCTTAATTGGGAGGAGGAGAGGGAGAGCGACAGGATCACCCACATGCCAGTGAGCCAATGAGAAGGTCAGAGGGGTTTAGCTGGGTGGTGTTTGGGGAGCTGAAGAATGCAACGTTGTGTTTAGTGAATGATAAAAAGAAAGTCAACCATGGTGTGGCTGAAAGAAACAAGTGAGTGTATTCTTTATTTGTTTGTAAGCTGTGGTAAATCAGTGCCGTTACATCACTGGGAGATCCCCTTCTGCATCCAGTGTCTCCAATGTACAGGAGAACACAAGGAAGCACTGGATGCAGTAGATGACCCCTGCAGATTCAAATATGAGGCAATGCATTGTGGGAGCACCAGTGAGACTTTGACATACACTATGAATGTTAGTGTCCCCCTCCTATGTTTTCGGAGCACCTCGACAAATATCCATTCATGTACATTTTGACCAGATGCTCATACTTTCTAGGCACACAAACGATGGTACAAATGCAGTTTTACAGACACAGACTCTGACTGTCCCACGTTATCCATTGCTCTTGCATCAGGGTTCTCGACAAGAAAACGAGTCTGTTGTCTCAAATGGTGCCAGTGCTGTTGTTATTCTCTTGGTTGCAGCTTCCAGAGTCTGTATTCATTGCCTGCAATCCTTCCTGCTTCACTGGCTGTGGTCAAGGTTTTTCTTTGCTGATTACCCGGCAGAGTTATTGCTGCTTTGATTTACTGATGGTAGTTAATTATATCCCTGAAAGAAACTTCTGTCAGACCAACAGAGGGCCATGACCAGTCCCTTCAGAGAGTGTGAGGAGGTTGGTGACAAGACCATAAACATTTCCACAGGACATACCTGCAGGGGATGTAATGAGACACAAGCATTTAGGAAAAAAATTAAAGAAATGGAGATGCAGCTAGATGATCTGAGGCTAATCAGAGAGAGCGAGGAATTTATTGATTCAACACTCAGGGAAGTGCTTACCCCTGGATTGGGGGGGGTCAGGAAAGTGGACTACTGTCAGGAGTGGGGCAAAAGTTGCTAGCTCTGTGGAGAGCACCCCAGTGGCTACAGATCTTAGCAACAAATATACAGTATTGGATGAAGTAGGGGAAGATAACCTGCCAGAGGTAGCGCCAAAGGAGACAGTGGTACGGAAGGAGAAGAAGGGGAACAAGGTGGTCATTGGGGACTCCATCGTTAGGGGAACGGACAGAAGATTCTGCGAACCTGACAAGTGTTCCCGTATGGTGTGTTGCCTCCCAGGAGCCAGGGGACATGACGTCTCGGATAGGGTTCAGAGTATCCTGGGGGGGGGGGAGGAGACCGGCCAGAGGTCCTGATACACGTGGGCACAAATGACGTAGATAGATTGAAGGAGGAGATCCTGAAGAGAGACTACCGTGAGCTCGGAAGGAGGTTGAGAAGCAGGACCTCCAGGATTGTAATCTCGGGGCTGCTTCCTGTACTGTGCGAGGGTGGGGGCAAGAATAATAAAATCAAGAGGTTAAACGTGTGGCTGAGGGAATGGTGCAGAGTGCAGGGATTCAGGTTCATTGACCATTGGGATCTCTTCTGGGGAAGACGGGACCTATACAGGAGGGATGGTTTACACCTGAATGCGAAGGGGGCCAACATACTGGCAGTTAGGTTTAATAAAGCTGTCGGAGCTGATTTAAACTAATTTGGCAGGGGGAAGGGAACAGGACTGATAGGGAAGTAGATAGGAGAGAGAATATAGGGGTGGTTCCGATAGACGGTGAAACAATAAGGAATAAGGGAGCTAAAAGTGATAGGAGAATAAGAACGAATGCACCAAGAACCAAGGTGGAGGGAGAAAGGAGGTATGGCATCAAGATATTGTGTATGAATGCAAGGAGTATAAGGAATAAAATGGATGAGCTTGAGGCGCAAATGGCGATGGGAGGTTATGACATTGTCGGAATAACGGAGACATGGCTGCGGGAAGGGCAGGATTGGGAAATAAATGTTCCAGGGTACACGTCCTTTAGAAAGGACAGAAAGTTAAGAAGAGGAGGTGGGGTAGCTCTGTTGGTAAGAAATGAGATTCAGGCGTTTGAAAGGAAGGACATTGAAACAGGTGAGGTAGAGTCTGTTTGGATTGAATTCAGAAATTGCAAGGGCAAGAGGAATATAATGGGGGTCATTTACAGGCCTCCGAAAAGTAGCTCAGATATCGGTAGTAGTATAAATCAGGAATTAAGAGTGGCATGTCAAAGTGGTAGCAATACGGTAGTTATGGGGGACTTCAACATGAAGATGGACTGGGATAATCAGACAGGGGCAGGAACACAAGAGAGCGAGTTTATAGAATGTCTACGAGATACTTTCTTGGAACAGCTAGTGGAGGAACCTACCAGGGGGAAGTCGATTCTGGACTGGGTGCTGTGCAGCGACGCAGACTTAATAAGTGACCTTGATGTAGGGGAGCCATTAGGGAATAGTGACCATGGTATGGTTACTTTTAAGCTGCAATTAGAAAGGGAAATGGAAAGGAAGTCGGAAGCATCTGTACTTCAGTTAAATAAAGGGAATTTTGCAGCTATGAGGGAAGAGCTATCCAAAATAAAATGGGAAGATACACTAGCTGGGAGGACAACTGGGGAAAATGGCAGGTTTTTATGGACATTTTTCACAGGATTCAGGACAAATTTATTCCAAAGTGGAGGAAAGGCTCTAGGAGATGCAAATGGCAGCCCTGGCTAACTAAGGAAATCAAGTGCAAAGGGAGTAATTATAAGATAGCGAAGCGGAGTGGGAAATTAGAGGATTGGGAAACCTTCAAAGAACATCAGAGGGTAACTAAGAAAGCCATAAGAGACGGGAAAATGAAGTACGAGAGGAAATTAGCAGATAATATTGCGGAGGATAGCAAAAGCTTTTTTAAGTATGTGAAGAGGAAGAAATTGGTTCGGTCTAAAATTGGCCCTTTGAAAATGGGCAAGGGTGAAATTATTACCGGAAACAAGGAGATGGCAGAGGAATTTAACAAATAATTTGCAACTGTCTTCACCAAGGAGGATATAGGTTATAGTCAGTTAGGGGGTAGTGGTCATGCGGTACCAAGGGACTTGGGGAACTTTACTGGGGAGGTAGGGGATCTAATGGATATCCGGATCCAGAAGCAGGAGGTTATGAGTAAATTGTTGGGACTGAGGGCTGATAAATCCCCAGGGCCTGATGGGCTGCATCCTAGGGTGCTTAAAGAGGTGGCTATGGAAATTGTGGAGGCACTGGTCGACATTTTCCAAAGTTCCATAGATTCCGGGGAGGTCCCTGAGGATTGGAGAGTGGCTGATGTGGTGCCGCTTTTTAAGAAAGGAGGGAGGGAGGGAGAAAACGGGAAATTATAGACCGGTTAGCCTGACATCAGTGGTGGGGAAGATATTGGAATCTATCATAAAAGGAGTAATAGCAGAACACTTAGTCAGTAATAATAGTATAAGGGCTAGTCAGCATGGATTCCTTAAGGGTAAGTCATGCTTGACTAACCTTCTGGAATTTTTTGAGGATGTGACAAAGAGGGTGGACTGGACTTCCAGAAGGCCTTTGATAAGGTACCGCACGGGAGTCTAGTGGGCAAGATCAGGGAGCATGGTATTGGAGGTAAGGTGCTGACATGGATAGGAAATTGGTTAAGAGATAGGAAACAAAGGGTTGGAGTAAATGGGTCTTTTTCAGAATGGCAGGATGTGACGAGTGGAGTGCCTCAGGGATCGGTGTTGGGTCCTCAGTTGTTTGTAATTTATGTTAATGATTTGGATGAGGGGATTATAAATAACATGAGCAAATTTGCAGATGACACTAAACTGGGTGGCGGTGTGGGGTGTGACGAGGATGTCAGGAAAATGCAGAGGGACTTGGACAGGCTGGAGGAGTGGGCGGCTAAATGGAAGATGAATTTCAATGTGAACAAATGTGAGGTTATTCATTTTGGGGGAAGTAATAGGAAAGCTGAGTATTATTTAAATGGAGACAAGCTAGGGAGTGGGGAAGTGCAAATGGATCTGGGTGTACTTGTTCACCGGTCACTGAAGGCTAGCATGCAGGTTCAGAAAGCTGTGAAGAAGGCAAATGGAATGTTGGCTTTCATAAAGAGGGGATTGGAGTATAGGAACAGAGACGCCCTTCTGCAGTTATACAGGGCCCTGGTGAGACCCCACTTGGAGTATTGCGTCCAGTTCTGGTCTCCAAACTTGAGGAAGGACATACTAGCTATAGAGGGTGTGCAGCGCAGATTTACAAGGTTAGTTCCAGCGATGGCGGGGTTGACATATGCAGCAAGGCTAGAAAAACTGGACTTGTATCCATTGGAGTTTAGAAGGATTGAGGTATACAAAATTATCAAGGGGATAGACAAGGTGAAGTCTGATTACTTGTTCCGAATGATGGGGGAGACGAGGACTGGAGGGCATAGTTTAAGAATACAGGGTAGGGCCTTTAGGACGGAGATGAGAAAGCATTTTTTTACCCAGAGAAGTGTGAATCTGTGGAATGCTCTGCCACAGAGGGTGGTAGAGGCGGATTCGCTGACTATGTTCAAAAGAAAGTTAGATAAGACTCTTGTGGGAAACGGAGTTAAGGGGATAAGGCTGGAAAGGGGTACTGATGGAAATGATCAGCCACGATCTAAAATGGCGGTGCTGGCCCGACGGGCCAAATGGCCTACTCCAGCTCCTATTGTCTATTGACTTGAGTTCCAAATGAGACGGGGCCAGCATCCTGGAAAAGTTTTCACCCTCCACCATTAGATTTTTATTTACAACATAGTTGAAGCTGATTCAAGCCATTTCAACCCATTTTTTCCGACCATTTACACCTAAATTATTCTGCATCCCCATACGTTTTGGAGGAAGAGAGGGAGGAGGAGAAATCAGAGCATCTGGAGGAAACCCATGCAGACATCAGGGGAAACGTACAAACTCTTCAGAAGCTGCACCAGATTCGCACCCAGGTCGCTGGCTCTGTTACAGCGTTGCGCTAATTGCTACGCTCACTGTCGTTCAACATCAGAGCTGATTTATGTTGAAATGAATTGTAATTCTTTTTTTTGAAACAGATACCTTCCAAGCTGGAGTGCTGTATAACCTTGAGGTTTACGAGTGCAGGAATGATGGGGATCACTTACTGAAGAAGCTAATCGGGTACACACGTGAACTCGGTGAGGAGAACAAATAAGGACGGTCAAGTGTTTACAAATAACCAGTTGATGTGTCAATCCAGTATCTGATAAATTGGCTGCTTTGAGTTGGGATATAGGGGATCGACAGCCTTCTGCACTAATGAAAACTCTGGCCTGAATCAAATCCACAAAGGAGCTAGAATTTTAAAATACAACTCAAATTATCCAAAGTTAGATTATCTGAAATCCTCATTTATCCAAAATTTTATTTGTTCGGCTGAGAAAAATCAGAAATCCTCATTTATCCAAAAAAAAAATTGAAGCCGAACGATGTGTTGGATTTATCTTATTTTGTTCAGGTTGTTTTTTTGATGAGATATTTCATTCTTAAAAAAGCATTCTTTAATGCTTAAAAAGCCTTTCCTTGTTGTTAAACAAGTGATTTGCTGTTTGCTACTGGTGTCATGGGACATGTTAGAATAGTTATGGGTAAAAGATGCCTTTTTAACATTTTTTTATTTTTGCGCTAGGGGTCCTATCAATAACAACATCCACAAATGATCAACAATATATACATCGTGACAGTTTTTCTTTTCCCCCACTTCCTCTCTCCCCTTCCCCACCCTCATCAAAAATCAATAAATGATAAACACTTAAAACAAAGAAATAACCAAAAAAAAATTGTATCGTCTACTTTCACATATTTAAATCTTGTCGTGCTTAGAATTACGTTGTTTTACGAGATGGAGGTTTGTGGTCGGCCTTCTTCGACATATTTTATGTACGGTTCCCAAATTTGTTCAAATAATGTACACTTGTCTTTCCGATTGTATGTAATTTTTTCTAAAAGGAACACACTTGTTTATTTCTGTAAACCACTGTTGTATTTTAAGGTTTGTTTCCAATTTCCAGGTTGACATAATACATTTTTTGGCTACTGCTCGCGCTATCATAATAAATTTTATTTGGGCTTTGTCTAATTTTAGCCCTAATTTTTTGTCTTTTATATTATTTAACAAAAATTTTTTTGGATCTTTGGTATATTATTTTTTGTGATTTTGTTTAATATTAGGTTTAGATCTTCCCAGAAAGTTTTTACTTTGGAGCATGTCCAAATTGCATGTAATGTTGTTCCATTCTCTTTTTTTTTCAACAAAAGCATCGAACTGATGTGGTTGGGTCCCACTCTTTTAATTTCTGAGGATAATATAGAATCTGTGTAGCCAGTTATATTGAATCATACATAATCTACTATTCATCCTGTCCCTCATTGTTCCTGTACGTAACTTCTTCCTTGTTTCATTCTTTATCTCTGTGTTTAAATCTTTTTCTCAACTTTGTTTCGGTTTATACTTTATTTCATCTTCTTCTTTATATTGTAGTTTGATGTACATGTGTGTAATAATTTTTTAAATTATCATTATGTCTGTGATTAAATATTCATAGTTGCTACTTTCTGGTAATCTCAAGCTATTTCCCAATATATCTTTTAGGTAAGTTTTCAATTGGCAATATGTAAATATTGTACTTTGTGTTATTCCATATTTATCTTTTAATTGCTCAAATGTTAAATTATTTTCCAAAAAGCTATCTTCTATTTTCTTGATTCCTTTTCTATCCCATTCCTTGAAAAGTAAATTGTCTATTGCAAAGGGGTTTTGTGTTAATATCATTTTTGATATTTGATCATTTATCTTTTTTTCTTCCAGGTATATTTTTTTCCATAATTTAAGTATGTGATGTAGTACTGGTGAATTGTTATATTGCACCAATTTTTCATCCCATTTATAAAGTATGTGTTTCGGGATATTTTATCTCAATTTGTCTAATTCTATCTTAGTCCAGTCCGGTTTTTTTCCTCTCTGATAAAAATCTGATAAGTACCTTAATTGTGCCGCCCTGTGGTAATTTTTGAAGTTTGATAGCTGAAACCCTCCTTGTTTGTAACTCCATGTTAATTTTTCTAGTGCTATTCTTGATTTCTTACCTTTCCATAAAAATTTCCTTACTACTTTCTTTAGTTTTGCAAAAAATTTCTCTGTCACGGGGATTGGTAACGTTTGGAATAGATATTGCCCTCGTGGAAACACATTCATCTTAATACGGTTTACTCTTTCTATTAAAGTTAACGGTAGTTCTTTCCAATTCTCTAGATCTTCCTGTATTTTTTAAATTAATGGTTCATAATTTAATTTGTATAAATGTTTGAGGTTGTTATCTATTTTGATACCAAGATAATGTATTGCCTGTGATTGCCATTTGAAAAGGATATTTTAAAAAAATTCTGAATAATCAAGTTTGTTCATTGGCATCACTTCACTTTTATTGGTGTTAATCTTGTACCCTGAGATCTCTCCATATTCTTTCAGTTTCATAAGTAGTTTTTTTATTGACATCTGATTCTGTTAAATATACTATGATGTCATCTGCAAATAGGCTGATTTTATATTCTTTCTCTTTTATTTTTATTCCTTTTATCATAGTTTCCTTCCTTATCAACTTGGCTAGTGGTTCAATAACCAAAGCGAACAGTGAAGGGGATAATGGGCATCCCTGTCTTGTTGACCTACTTAATTTAAAGTGATCTGATACATATCCATTTATTACTACCTTTGCGAACGGTCCATTATATAATGCTCTAATGTAGTTAATAAATTTTTCCGATAGTTTAAATTTCTGTAACACTTTAAACAAATAGTTCCACTCTACCCTATCAAAGGCTTTCTCTGCATCTAACGTAACGGCTACTGTTGGCATTTTATTTATTTGTGCTGCATGTATTAAATTAATAAGTTTACAAGCATTATCAGCTGCTCATCTTTTTTTTAACAATCCAGTTTGGTCTTGCCTTACTAGTTTCACTACATAATCATTCAGTCTGTTTGCTAGTAATTTTGCTATTAATTTATAATCTGTATTCAATAATGATATCAGTCTGTATGATGATGGTAATAGCGGGTCTTTTCCCTCTTTTGGGATTACTGTAATTATTGGTGTTTTACATGATTCTGATAAGTTTTGGGTCTCTTCTACTTGATTTATTACTTCTAAGAGGGGAGGGATTAATAGATCCTTAAAAACTTTATAAGACTCTGTAGGGAATCCATCTTCACCTGGTGTTTTATTGTTTGGTAGTTTTATTAATATATCCTGTATTTCTTCAGTCTCAAAAGGTTCTGTCAATTTATTTTGTTCTTCTATTTGTAGATGTGGTAGTTCAATGTTAGGTAAAAATTTGTCAATTTTGTCATTTTTCCTATATTTTCAGTTTGGTATAATTGTTTATAGAATCTTTGAAAATTTTCATTACTCTCCAATGGATTATATGTGATCTGCTTATCATCTTTTCTTGTCACTAGAATGGTTCTTTTAGTTTGTTCTGTTTTAAGTTGCCAGGCCAATATTTTGTGTGTTTTCTCTCCCAGTTCATAATATTTTTGATTTGTTTTCATTATATTTTTCTCTACTTCACACTTTTGTAATGTTTCATATTTTAATTTTTTTCTCTGCCTGTTCTCTCTTTTTTCTGTATCTTCTCTTTCCACTAATTCCTTTTCTATAATTGTTATCTCTTTTTCCAACTGTTCTACTTCCTGATTATATTCCTTTTTAATTTTAGTCGTATAGCTAATTACTTGTCCTCTCATAAAGGCCTTCATTGCGTCCCATAAAATGAATTCATCTTTTACTGATTCCATATTTATCTCAAAGTACATTTTAATTTGCTGTTCAATATATTCTTCGAAATTTTGTCTTTTTAACTGTGTAGGATTTAGTCTCCATCTATATATCTTTGGTGGGGCATCCTCTAATTTGATTGTTAATAACAGGGGAGAATGATCTGATAATAATCTTGCTTTATATTCTGTTTTTTTAAAACTCTTCCTTGGATCTGTGCCAATAACAAAAACGTCAATTCTTGAATAGGTCTTATGTCTATTTGAGTAGTGAATATTCTCTCTCTTTTTGGTGTTGTTTCCTCCATATATCGATTAGTTTCATATCCTCCATTGCTTTTGGTGTAAATTTAGTTACTTTATTTTTATTGTTAATTGTCTTCCCAGTTTTGACCATCTTTGGGTCCAAGTTGAAGTTGAAGTTGAAATCCCTTCCAAGCAAGATATGTCCCTGTGTATCTGCTATCATTAGGAAGACGTTTTGCATGAATAGTTGGTCTTCTTTGTTAGATGCATAGATGTTTAGTAAATTCCAAAATTCAGAATAAATCTGGCACTTTGTCATTACGTATCTACCTGCTGGATCTGTTATTATTTATTTTATGCTGATTGATAGATTTTTGTTGATTAATATAGATACTCCCCTGGATTTTGCATTGTATGATGATGCCTTTAAACAAGAGAGATTGTGGGGGTTTAGTGTAGGTCACTTCACAAACAGTAACACATCACAAAAGACCTCTCATTTAAAATGCAAGAGCTTTGCTGAAGCTGGTCATTGAGGCTCTGGTTGACTTTGCAGAAGCAATAAAGAATGCTGATTTGATAAGATCTTTCAAAAATTGGGTTTGGAGCCTTGTGGGAAGTCATTGCTTTTACAAGCAGAGAGAAAAAGATTCTTCTCTTTAGGAGAGAGAGGGAAGTCAGTTCTACAGTAGCAGTTGAGGCTGCAAAATGGCAAGCTGGCAGGCTTGTTGAAAAACCCTAATTTGAAGGCGGGTTGTGAGCTGCCCTGGACAAGAAGGTCCAACTTCAGGATTTAAGGGTGTCCGCCTAGAACAGAGATCTGGAGGAATTTCATCAGCCAGAGGGTGGTGAATCTGTGGAATTTGTTGCCACAGGCAGTGTGAAGGCCAGGTCATTGGATGTATTTAAGGCAGAGATTGTTAGGTTCTTGATTAGCCAGGACATCAAAGGTTATGGGGAGAAGGCCGAGCAGTGGGGGTGAGTGGGGAAATGGGTCAGCTCATGATTGAATGGTGGGGCAGACTTGATGGGCTAAATGGCCGATTTCTGCTCCTATGTCTTACGATTGGCATGTTCTAGTCAGGAGCAAGGACAGGGATGATAAGGTAAGAGAACCTTGGATGATGCAAAAGAGAAAAAAAGAAAGCATGTGTAATATTCAGGAATGATTCAATACCCTCGAGGGATATTAATATTGCAGGAAAGAGCTCAAACAGGGCTTGGTTAAAAGGATCCAGGGGAATGGTGATAGAGCAGGAGTAGGATGCTGAAGTCACATGATCAGCACTGATGTGGGGAATGATGGTGCAGGATCCAAGGGCTGAATGACCTCCTCCACCTACTTTCTAAGATAATTTGACACAAGGATTAATCTTTGGCTTAGCTTCGCGGATGAAGATTTATGGAGGGGTAATGTCCACGTCAGCTGCAGGCTCGTTGGTGACTGACAAGTCCGATGCTGGACAGGCAGACACGGTTGCAAGGGAAAATTGGTGGGTTGGGGTTGGGTGTTGGGTTTTTCCTCCTTTGTCTTTTGTCAGTGAGATGGGCTCTGCGGTCTTCTTCAAAGGAGGTTGCTGCCCGCCGAACTGTGAGGCGCCAAGATGCACAGTTGGAGGCGAGATCAGCCCACTGGCGGTGGTCAGTGGGGCAGGCACCAATAGATTTCTTTAGGCAGTCCTTGTACCTCTTCTTTGGTGCACCTCTGTCTCAGTGGCCAGTGGAGAGCTCGCCATATAACATGATCTTGGGAAGGCGATGGTCCTCCATTCTGGAGACATGACCTACCCAGCGCAGTTTGATCTTCAGCAGCGTGGATTCGATGCTGTCGTCCTCTGCCATCTCGAGTACTTCGATGTTAGGGATGAAGTAATAGAGTTCTAAATAATGTGGAAGGCCATCAGAGAATATAATAGGATAAAGATCAGTTACAGATTAGGGAAAAGAATTGGCAGCTGGTGTTTAATCCAAGCCAATATGCTGTGTAGCACTTTTGGAGGTCAAATGTCAGGGCAGCACTCTTTAACAGCATTGATATACAGATGGATGTGGGTGTCAAAGTCGTTAGCTCCCTGAAGTAAAAACACGATGCTGGGAAAACTCAGCAGATCAAACAGTGGACTTTCTAGAGCAAAGATAAAGATACAGAACCAATGTCCGGTCTTGAGCACTTCATCAAAGTATGATTTGATACTAGATATGAACCATTTTGCTCAGACCTTGATGAGGAGCTCATGCCCAAAATGTTGATTATGTATCTTTATCTTTGCTATATTAAGGACACTGTTTGGCCTGCTGAGTTTTCCCAGCATCGTGTTTTTACTTCAATCACAGTCTTTGCAGACCTTCGTGTTTTACTCCATAGCTCCCTGAAAGCGGCTACACAACTAAAAATGGTGGTAAGGTAGGTTTGATCTATTTTGGGACCCCAGCTCTTTGTGAGTTTTATAAATGACCTGGATAAAGAGGCAGAAGGATGGGTCAGTACGTTTGCAGATGATATGAAGATTGGAGGAGTCGTGGATAGTTCTGAAGGGTTTTGTAGGTTACAACAGGATAGAGAATTGGGGGGAAATGTGGCAGATGGAGTTGAATTTGGGTAAATGTGAGGTGATGCATTTTGGAAGGTCAAGATTGAAGGCTGAGTACAGGGTTAATGGTCAATTACTTAGCATTATTGAAGAGCAGAGGGACTTGGTGTCCAAATCCAAATATCTCTCAAGATTGAGTGCAGGTTGACATGATAGATAGGAAGGCCTATGCTATGCTGGGGTTTCATTAGTGAGGAGATTGAGTTCATGAGACATAAGGTAATGTTGTAGCTCTATAAATCTCTGGTGAGAGAACACTTAGAATATTGTGTTTCGTTCTGGACACCTCATTACAGGAGGGATGAGGAAGCTATGGAGAGGGTCCAAGAAGTTGACTGGATTGGAAAATATGCCTTGAGGCAAGATTAGCAGAGCTGGGACTTTTCTCTGGAGTGAAGAAGGATGAGAGGTCAACAAGATAATGGACAGCCAGAGCTTGTTTCCCAGGGCAAGAGTTGCAAACACCAGAGCTGTCTGTATAGCTGAGGGAGAAAAGCTTTGAAGAGACATCAGAGATAAGTTTTTTACAGAGTTGTGGGGGCCTGGAATGCATTGCCAAGGGTGGTGGTGGAGGCTGAAACATTAGGGGCATTTAAGATTCTTAGGCACATGGATGAAAAGAAAGTAGAAAGTCATGAGGTAGGAAGGGTTTCGTTATTTTTGGTAGGAATATATAGGTCGGCACAACATCGAGGGCCGAAAGGCCTGGATTGTGCTGTAATGTTCTGTGTCTTTGTTCTAATTCTTCTGTCTTTATTTTCATTTCTTAGCCCCAGTTGAAGCTCCTAAAGTGGAGATCAAGAAAACCACTGGGGAATCGGTGCAGATCGAATGGAAAGATATCCCTGTGAAGAAACAGCGAGGATTCATTGAGGGATTCAAGATTTATTATAGTAGACTCTACAATGACTCAGCAGCTAACAAGCCAATGAACTCAGGTAAAAAGGCAACAAATTACTTTAAGAAACCTTCGCTCACCAGGGGCTTCCCAATTGGACTTTGTGTGTTTTAATTAATGCCGTTTGGCGTTTGCACTGTGTGGACAGACAGTTAATCTCATGCTCAACGTTGAGCTTGAATACTTGGGGCTTGTTTCTGATTGAATTTTGTTGGCCTGGAGGTTTGGAAAGGAGAGGCGGCACTGCCAGAGCTGCTGTAACGGCAGCGCTGCCGCTGGTGGAGGCCCGAGAGAGCAGAGACGCAGTGCTGCTCGGAACGATTCAACCACCTGGTCCTAATGCTAGTGGCTCTGCGCTGGCTTTAAACAGCCTGATAAGGGACCCAATGGTGTTTGTAAGTAAAATCTTGCAACCAAGGGGGTCTATGCCCAAGATGGCAGCCCCTTTGCTCGGCAGTGGCCACGAGGGGTTGAAGACTCCGGGGGAGCAGCTGACCGGCACTGGGCACCAGAAATGGGAGAACAGCATCACAGCCACCTTTGCGCCCCCTTTGAGGAGATGACCACAGCAGCGGACTAGCAAGGGACTCGATTGCTGAAGGACCCTAAAGGGAGAGTGATCACGGCAGCAGATCAGGAAGGAGCTCAGCAATAATTAAGGGACCCACACAGGCAGTTGGCGACTTATAGTCGGCGGCTCTGCACGGGCTGTGGGCCGCTGGAGATTGGCTCATGGGAACCAGGTATCAGAACCAGGATTCAAAAGGGTGCTGAGGGCAAGAAGGGCTCCCAAAGGGCCTCGGGCACTGAAGGCTTCCTAATGGGGTCAGAGATTTGGATCTGGAGCTCAGGTTGTCAATGGATCGAATAGGAATCTGTGTGGTTGCAGAGGCTGTGGGAGGGCTGGAGGCAAATCCACGGGCACTCAATGACTGAAGAGACTCTCTTTTGCCCCTTATAAGTGGCACCGGGCAACACTAATGGCAGCTCATTGTCTGCCCTATGGCAGGCAAAAGTTAAAATCTCTCCAGCTTTGTTCTTACTTCTACAGGAACCTTGAACCTTGGTGAGCACTTCATGCTTGAGAGCATAGAAAGATCCCTTTGGCCCTCTTGTCTATGCTGACAAACGCCTACATTAATTCAATATCTTTCAATGCCCTTCCTCATTCAGCTACTGCCCAGCTATCTCTTCAATGTTGTTATGATTCCTGTCTCAAAAACATACCAAAATGCTGGAGGAACTCCGCCGGTCTTGTAATGTCCATAGAAGACAGAGATCTATAACGTTCCAGGCCTGAGCCCTTCTTCGAAATGTTGGCAATATATTATTTATCTCCTATGACGCTGCGAGACCAGCGGAGCTCCTCCAGCATTTTGGTGTTTTTACTACAATCACAGCATCTGCAGACTTTCGTGTTTCATTTGTTCCCGTCTCCATCACTACCTTGAGCAGTTCATTTCCAGGCATCAACTCCTTCCTCTGTGTGTAAATGATTCAATGGTCAGATCACTTTCACCTGAAACCTAAGCCATGCAGCTTGGACACTCCTACAATGGGGAACTAAGTCTGACCGTTCCTAAATATGCTCGCAGAGGTAACATCTTAGTTGGGTGCCTGCCTGGTTGGTGGGAAAGTGAAAACAAAATCATGAACTTAAAATGGGAGCAATTAAAGGAAAATTTTATAAAAGTGCTCAGATTCAACACTTGAATAAAGAGAGAGAAACTGGTACCAACAACAGAAAGATTTGTCACCAGAATTGAAATAAAATTCTTCAGGACAGGGCACGGTTAGCATATATGATGCGTTACAACGCCAGTGACCCAGGTCTGTAAGGCATTTGTATGTTTTCCTGTGCCTGTGTGGGCTTCTTCCAGGCGCTCTGCAAAAATGTACAATGTTGAAGGTGAGTTGGATGTAATTGGGAGGCACAGGTTTAAACGGCCAAATTGGCTTCTACGGTGCTGTAAATTAAAAAAAAAGAAATGCATGGGAGGTGGTGATTTGGAATACGCCTGCCAAAATATGTAATGGAAGCAGGTTCAGTTGTAACTTTCTCAAGCGATTTGGATGGAGAAATTTTCAGATGTGCAGGTAAATTCTTTCAAAACTGAGGATTGGTGGGCTGAATAATGTGTCATTTCACAAAATGGATACATTTCTCGTATAGAGGGAAAAGTCTCAGTATTTCTTATCTTCTGCTTTCTCCATTGTGATAGTTAATTATTCAGCCAATATTACCATCGGCCCCGAAAAGCGGACTTTCAAGATCTTAGGCCTTGAACCAGGAGCCACCTACAAGGTGGAAGTCAGAGCCTTTACCAAAGGAGGGGACAGTCCCAGCAATGCAGTCACAGTGACCACACCGTACAGCCGTAAGTCTATGGCATCATGTTACCCAAAGCTTCCTCTGATGGGATGTAATTTGTCTTTGTTTTGTGGGATGTTAAGAATATAAAAAGTGGTTGGAACTCAGTCAGCTCCCCGAGCCTGCCGTTCATTTAAATGGTGGCTGATCCAATCTCGACTACAACACCACGTTCCTATGAGAGCTGAAGCAGGAATAGCCAGTTGTCACCTCGTATGAAGAGTTGGTATCCCTGACCCCCTCCAGTTTATGAAAGGAAATAAAAATGGATTAATTTAATGCTTGCATTGTGCTCATACATGAATTAACTTGTTGTAGGCAGGTGTTTAGTCATTTTTGCAATACTAGGACTGGGTCAAATGGTGCTATGAATTACTTTTAGATGGTGCTCCCATGGATATTCTCACTCATCACACCTTCTGAATACAAGAGCAAATATGTCTTGCTCCAAATTTACAGGGCCTTGCTCAGCTGTGTCCAGTTTTGGTCTTCTTTTCCAAAAATAATGCCCCCCAAAAAAATACTTGCCTGCCATATGGGAGAGGAACAAAGGATCAGCGTGGGATGGTTGGAGTGTTGTCTGTGAAGACATTGGATTGCTTAGGTCTGTATTTGTAGCGTTTAAATAAACCAGAAGAAATCCCATGGACTTTCTCCAGAACGTTTTTATATTTTAACAAGCTAAATACTGGGGTGCGTAGGAGTGAGAATTCCCTGTATCCTGAGATACGAAGGACTGAAACTGACTCTTGAGTATTGTAACCCTTTGGAATTCTCTACCACTGAGAGCGTGGAGGGAGCATCACTGAATATATTTAAGCAGGTGCAGTGAAAAAACTCATCAGGTCATGCAAAATCCTTTGGAAGGATAACCAAAATTTCAGGCCCGAGTCCTTCATTGGGAAAATAACGATGCTGTGTGTCCTGCTGAGTTGCTCCAGCATTCGACCCCAGGATCTGCTACTAAAACTCTTCAAACTGGGCTTGGATCTCCTGGAACAAAAAACTTAAAAGGAGTCCTGATCTTATTGAATTGGGAGTAAGCTTAAATTACCACTGTCCTTCCACTGATCCAACGTTAAGATGCAGTTCCTTTCCTGCAAGAACCTGTTAATATAGAAGATGCCAGCACAGTACAGGGCCTTCGGCCCGTGATGTTGTGCGGTGACCTACTCCAAAAATACTAAACCCTTCCTACCTCAAAACCTTTTTTTTTCGTCCGAGCATGTCTAATTCCCTTAAATGCCCTTCCTAATGTTTCAGCCTCCACCCCCATCCCTGGCAAAGCATTGCAGACACCCACAATTCTCTATGTAAAAAACTGTAGCCCTTATTAATTCCCTAAAGTTTCCACCCATCACTTTGTACAGATGCCCTCTCGTGTTTGCTGCTCCAGCCCTGGGGAAACAGGTGCTGGCTGTCTATCCTATCTATGCCTCTCAGAATCTTGTAAACCTCATCCTTCCTCGCTCAAAAGGAAAATTCCCTAGCTCTTGCCCCGTAAGAAACATTGTCCAATCTAGGCAACATCCTGGTAAATCTCCTCTGCACCCTCTCCACAGCTTTCCTGTAATGAACTGAACATATTCCTAATGTGGTCTAACCAGATTTATTTGTTTTCTTTGCCATCAGCCGTTGCTCTGATCCTCGGTATTATCCTGCCCCTGATCGGATTTATAGTGCTTGGAATTATGCTCAGTATCATCTGCTACCAAAAGCAGGAATGGTGAGTTCCTTTGTATTTACTTCCTTCCAGTGACTGAACAAAGCTTCCTTGTAATGAACGTTCAAAAACGCAACCTTCTCTCCTTCCTTGCATTTCAATATCACCTGCATATATGGCATCTAATAGACCCTGAGCCTGTGTACTGGATGATGTATCCCACACACCTGAACCTGGGCACTGGGTGACACGTCTCATACTCCGACCCTGGACCTGTGTACTGAATGATGTATCCCACACACCTGAACCTGGGCACTGGGTGACACGTCTCATACTCCAACCCTGGACCTGTGTACTGGGTGATGTATCCCACACACCTGAACCTGGGCACTGGGTGACACGTCTCATACTCCGACCCTGGACCTGTGTACTGGATGATGTATCCCACACACCGACCCTGGGCTTGTGTACTAGGTGATGTATCCCACACACCTGAACCTGGGCACTGGGTGACACGTCTCATACTCCGACCCTGGACCTGTGTACTGGATGATGTATCCCACACACCTGAACACTGGGTGACATGTCTCATACTCCGACCCTGGACCTGTGTACTGGATGATGTATCCCACACACCGACCCTGGGCCTGTGTACTGGATGATGTATCCCAAACACTTGACCCTATGTACTGGGTGACACGTCTCAGACTCCGACCCTGAGCCTGTGTACTGGGTAACATTGCTGACATGACAACCTGATCCTGGACTTGTGTACTGATGACATTTCCTGAACCATGCCTGGGCTGTGTTTCCCATAATGTAACCAAATCTGCTACTGCTGAGGGTGGAACTGTGATGCACTCTTAGGAATGAAGGCCACAGTCCGGGACACAAAACTGTGAGAGCATTGGGTGGGATTCCCTCCTCTTCCCTTGCTCCCTGTCTGCTTGGGAGCACCAAACCACTGACTTCTGAACATCTTTTTCAGGATCAAAGACACATTTTATCCAGATATTCCTGATCCAACTAACAGCAAGGTTTTTCAGGATGAACGCTTCTTTCAGGTACAGTGATGGGAATGTTTAGTCTCTGAGGATTATTCACAGACTCAGTTACTGAACGGGTTAAATGTTAATACTCGAAAGTGCTTGTGCGTGTACGTTTGTGAATTTGATGAGAATAGGCCTGTGTTTGTAGCATTTGAATACATGGATGAAGAATGCAACATCCTCAGATTTATTGTCAGAGCACATATGTGACATCCCTGAGATTCTATTTCCTGTGGGCCAGGCAGAATTTCTACTTATCAGTAGCATGAAAAGATACGTATACAAAAGGGAGAAATGTTAACTAACTATGCAAAATACCAAAAAAATATTCAGTAATAAATAATGTGGCAAGTAAGAGTCCTGAAATGAGTGCGTTTTTTTGTTTAGAGTCTAATGCTGGAGGGGGTAGCAACATTTACCTGACATTCCTTTAGCTTTTGTGTTGTCGGGTGATGACATTCACGGTAGGTTTTGGGGAAATGATCCTAAAGCTAAAATGGATCCTTCTCAGTTTTCCTTTCTGTTTCTTTCCAGGGAATGAATTTATGCAAAACTCTGGAGCCCAAAGATTGCACACTCAATGAAGTGCAGGTTGTGGAGGACAAACCCATCATAGGGAAGGTTAAAGACATCAAGGGAGAAGAACAGAATGAGGATAAGTCTGAAAATGAGACTCAGCATCAAGCTATCTTAACATACCAACCAAGCAGGACATCTCGCGAGACGTCCGGGGAGCCAAACCCACCATTTGAGGCTCCAGCCCCATTAGTGCCATGCGTTTACACCAGTGAAGTAACGTACTCAAGTATATGGAGCCCTGGATGTCCCCCACAGGAAGCAGCAGGGGTGGACCAGATGGAGGATGGAACAGAGGTCATTGTAAAGTCTGGATACCAGCCCCAGATCCATGCGGCCTCCAACCTCACAGGAGAGATAGAACCTCCTGACTTAACGCTTCATGTGAATGGCTATCAGCCACAAATGCACAACAAATCCTGGAGCCTCAGTACTGGAGAATCGCTGCCAGTGGAGCGGGAAGCCATCGGTAGTCCAACCTCCATCAATTCTCAAGCGTTCCTGATTCCGGAGATTTTGGAAAATGAATTGAAATCCAGTGGCAAACTGTGGTCGCTATCCTTCTTCAATTCCAGAATATCTTCAAACTCCCAACAGTAGTTCCGACCACAGCTGAAAGGGGAGGGTGAAGTTGAGGCGCAGTTTCAATCTTTCACGTTAATCTCTGCTCAGTGGCAATCTACTCATGGCGACACACTAGCGCAGTATAGAGCTCGTTAAAAATCCATTGATTTCATGGCCCCCTAATCCTCTTTGCAAGGTTTCCGGGGTTGTAGACAGGAGGACCGACTTGCAGAGACCTTGTATGAGGGTCTCCAACTACATGAATCAAAATGAGCTTCAGAGCCCTCAAGCGAATGGACTCTGTGCACCTTGCACACACTAATTATATTCCTTTAAGATGTAACACCAGATAACTATGGATAGCCACTTTACAATGGACAATGCACAGGCAGGGACTAAGTCTGGTCTAGTATCCTGAGAGATAGCTATTGATGTTTCCATTCACCTGCTATAGGAGGTGTGAGATTGCCAGGGAGAAGCGAAGCCTGACTGAACTTGTAACAGGATGGGTTTCCTGGCACACTGAGCTCTGGATTGTAAGCCTACTTCATAACTGAACTAACCTGGTGTAGGAGCTACCCATAAATGGCAAATTGATATGAACTTTGTGGCTCAGCACTCACCGTCTCTACGTGGAGCCCCATTCACTCCCCATAGGCAGCTGAGCCTCAGACGGAAGGTGGTCAGGGTACAGAGCCAACCTGGTCTAGTCTGGTTGGCAGCTGCTGTAAATCTTCCGCCTTTAACGGAGGATTGTATCAAAAGATGTGTACCACTTTATTCATGTTCTTCCTCTATTTATCGAAAGATATATGCTTCATGGTCAAGGCGTCAGCATGCTGATGTTATGGCCAGTTTAAATATCTCCTGCTTATTGGCGTACGTCTACAAACCAGCCAAATGTGTGCATTCTGAGCCCAAGGTCTGGGTGTGACCGTCCATGCAACTCTTCAGTCAGGAACAAAGATTTCATCTGTCTTTTCTTGAAGTGGGTGGGGACACCCACTTCAAAATATTTGCTGACATTTCATTGACCAGAAAACAATTCTGATCATCAGCTAGAAAAGCTCCATGCCTTGCCCTCAAGAATAGAGTCCAGGAATGTCATGTCTGAGAGATGTTTAGCATTGGTTAAAATGGTAGCAATTCCAGAGAGGCAGTCTGTGCTGTCTATCCAGTCAGTTTGGATCTTGACTACAAGTATTTGTACACACGCGTTTGAGAAACTCAGAAGGTCTCGCAGCGGTCATAGGAGGTAAAGATCTATATTACCAAGGGCCCGAGCTCTTCTTCAAGGAATAAGCAGAGAACAGGAAGGTGCAAGAATAAATAGTTCTTTATTTTTACGCCTTCCTCTTCTTTGCTTATTCCTTGAAGAAGGGCTCGGGCCCAAAACATTGGTAATACATCTTTACCTCCTATGAAGGCTGCGAGACTGGCTGAGTTCCTCCGGCATTTCTGCGTGTTTTTACTACAATCGCAGCATCTGCAGACTGGTGTTTCACTACAAGTGTTTGAAGTCAGCTTGATTAGTTCACCACATTGTAGATCCTAGATTTCAAGTGTCAGTTTACCTCTTCTCCATTGGCAGGGAGGAAAACAATGGGAAGGAAGTGTCACTTTGTAGCACTAAAATATTTGGGGGAAACTCAGCCTTTACTCAGAGATCCCCTTCATAATCTTAAATACCTCTTTCAAATCCCCCCTCAACCTTCTACACGCCAATGAATAGACCCAGTCTACTCAATCTTTCACCGTATTCTAGATACTGCAATCCAGGCAACATTCTAGTAAATCATATCTGCACCCTCTCTACCTTATTGATATCCTTCCTATAATTTGGAGACCAGAACTGCACACAGTATCTAAATTTGGCCTCACCAATGCCTTGAACAATCTCAACATCATCTCCCAGCTCCTATATTCTACGCTTTGATTTATAAAGGCCAGCACACCAAAAGCCTTCTTCACCAATGCCTTGAACAATCTCAACATCATCTCCCAGCTCCTATATTCTACGCTTTGATTTATAAAGGCCAGCACACCAAAAGCCTTCTTCACCACCCTATCCACATGAGAATCCACTTTCAAAGAATGATGAACCGTTATTCCAAGATCTCTCTGTTCCTCTGCATTCCTCAATCCCCTCCTCTTCACTGCATATGCCCTGTATTGATTATTCTTCCCAAAATGAAGCACTTCACACTTATCAATATTAAACTCCATCTGGCATCTTTCAGCCCACTTTTCTAAGCAGTTTAAATCCCTTTGCAATCTCTGAAATCCACAACTCCACCTATTTTTGTATCATCCGCATATCTACTAATCCAGTTTACCACTCCATCACCCAAATCATTAATGTAAAAATGACAAATAACAAGGGTCCTATTACTAATCCCTCATCACCGGCCTCCATTCTGACAGATAGTTATCCACCATGACTCTCTGGCATCTATCTTCTAACCATTGTTGAACCCATTTGACTATCTCAAAATCAATACCTAGCGCCTAAGCCTTCCTTACCAGTCTTCTTCACATGGAACCTTATCGAAGGTCTTACTGAAATTCATATAGACCACATCTACTGCTCTACCTTCATCAACTTTCCTAGTCACCTCCTCAAAAAATTCAACAAGATTTGTCAAACATGACCTTCCCTGCACAAACCCATGTTGGGTGTCCCTGCCTCTCTAGGTACTTATACATACCTCTAAGAATACTTTCCATTAGTTTACCAACCACCGACATCAAGCTTACTGGCTTATAATTGCGAGGCTTACCCCACAAACCCTTTCTAAACAAAGGAACCACGTTTGCAATACGCCAATCCTCCGGCACTATGCCCATCTCTAATGACTTTTGAAAAATAAGTCAGAGCCTCCGTTATTTCTTCCTAACGATCCTGTAAAAATCCCTTTGGGATCCAGAGACTTATCCACCTTTACCTGCTTCAAAAGCTCCAATACCACCACCCCCCCCCCCCCATTCCTGATCCCTACATTTTCCATAATTACACTCTGCTTCCCCTATCCTGCACGATTCATTATCCTTCTCCTTAGTGAAGACCGAAGAAATTGTTCAAGATCTCCCCCATCTCTTTTGGCTCCACACTCAGTTGATTCTGATTCTCTCGGGGGCAGATTTGACCCCTCTCTCTCCTTTTGGTATTAACATATTTGTAGAAACCCTTTGGATTTATTTTCACCCTGCTTGCTATAGCCATCTCATACCTCTTAGCTTTTCTAATTTATTTATTAAGATTCTTTTTACAATCAATGTATTTTCCAAGCAACTCGTTTACCATATAACAATTTACAGTACGGAAACAGGCCATATCAGCCCTTCTAGTCTGCACCGATTTACGCGAAACTCCACTAGTTCCACCTACCTACTCCCTGACCATAACCCTCCAATCCCCTCATGAGTTTAATGTACTCATCTAATCTCTTAAATGACAGAATTGACCCTGCCGCAACCACCTCTTCCGGAAGGTCCTTCCACTCAGCCACCGCTCTCTGAATGAAGAAGCTCCCTCTGATGTTACTTCTAAAGTTTTGCCCCCTAACCCTTAACTTATGACCCCTAGTTCTAATCTCCCCTACCCTCAGGGGAAGAGCCTATTCATATCTACTCTATCTATTCCCTTCACAATTTTAAATACCTGTATCATTTACACCTTGTTTCTTATATTTAGTGTAGGTCTCCCTTTTTAAATTGAACCAGATTTTTAATATCCCTTGAAAACCACAGCTCCCTTGAACTTTTGGCTTTGCCTTTTATCCTAACAGGAAGATAAAGATTCTGTACCCTCAAACAAATTGTCCCAATCTACTCCTCGCAAGTCCTTTCTCATCTCTTCAAATCTGGCTTTCCCCCCACTCAAAAACCTCAACCCTAGGCCCTGACCTATCCTTTTCTATAAATTACATTGAAGCTAATGGCACCATGATCACTGGACCCGATGTGCTCCCCCACACATACCTCGTCACCTGCCTATCTCATTCCCCAACAGGAGATCCAACACTGCCCTTTCTCTAGTGGATACCTCAAATTCTAACCCATCCAGCCCTTTCTAAGAAAGCGTCTCTCCTAATCTATATTAGGAAAATTTAAATCTCCCACTGACACAAATCTGTGCTTATTCCAAATCTCTGCCATTTCCTTAAAAATTCGCTCCTCTATTTCCTGCTCCCCATTAAATGGTCTATAATACACCCCTAGAAGTGTAACTACCCCTTTCCCATTTCTCAATTCCACCTATACCGCCTCCCTAGACGTGCCTCACCGAAGCACAGCTGTCATATTTTCCCTGACAAGCAATGCTACACCACCCCCTCTTTCCCCTCCAATTCTATCACACCTAAAGCAACAAAACCCTGGAATATTTAGCTACCCATCACATCCCTCCTGCAACCACATCTCACGAATCGCCACCACACCATACTGCAAGTTTCTATCCACACCTTCAGCTCGTCCACCTTCCTAGCATTAAAGTAAATGTATTTCAAAGATTTCTCACACTTTTCTCTCCGTTTGGCCCTATCTTTACAGTCAACTATTATTTTTTGATCCTCTCCCGTCCATTCTAAATGACAAACAGCACTGAACCTGGCCCTGAATCTTGTGGCACAGCGTGTCAAATCTGAATTTAAAGGTGGAACTTGATTTCAAAGAAGTGAACCATCAAGTTTGTTTAAAAATTAAGTAAAATTCTTGTAGCCTCTTCCCACACAGCACAGAAAACAGCTATTAAGGAAGGAGCAAGGAAACGGTTCTTTGCTTCACTTCAAGAGAGGTTGCGTTGATTTGTTATTGAGAGCTCGTCTGGTTGTTTTGTGTCACATTATAGTGTCCAAAACTGCTACTACATAAGAGCAGGTTAAACTGATTTGTCTCTTAAAAAGAACGACCATTTGATATTCAGCCTATCAAGTCTGCCCTGACATTCAATCATGAGCTGATCCATTTCCTCACTCAGCCCCACTGCCCGGCCTTCTCCCCATAACCTTTGATGCCCTGGCTAATCAAGAACCTAACCATCTCTGCCTTAAATACATCCAATGACCTGGCCTCCAACAAATTCCTCCCTCTGGTTGAAGAATTTTCTCCACATCTCTGTTCTAAGTGGTTGCCATTCAATTGTTAAACATTTAAAATTGTACAGCACGGTAACAAGGCCACGAGCCCGTGCCGCCCAATTTACACCCCAGTACGTTTCGAACAGCGGGAAAAAACCGGAGCCCACGGGGAAAACCCAGGCAGACACAGGGAGAACGTACAAACTCCTTACAGACAGCGCGGGATTTGAACCCTGGTCCCGATTGCTGGCGCTTTAACAGTGTTGCACTAACTACTATGTCTGCTGTCCTGTTTGGTTAGAGAATAAAAATTAGACTGCACTTGTAAATACCCCCCGTAAGTATTATTTGACCCACGTACAAGTTTAATGTAATGCCAAACAAGGAATTCAATCAGAAACATCTGTACGCACATTAAAATAGGATGGCAAAATACCGAGTCCAAATCGAGCTGGAAGGACTAAAGTGAAAGCAAAGAGTAAGCCAGTCGCACTCTCCTATTCACCGAGGTGGGGTTGAGTTTGATGATCTTGTTGACCATTTTAAAACAGGGAACAGATTAAATCAACAGGCGAATGCTCTTCTTTTTCTATAGTTGAGAAAAATGAAAAACAATTTCAACCTGTGTAGCTGAGATAAAAATATGTACAATGTCTACAGCAAGAATGAGCCTCTTGAACAAAGGCTCAGGGTTAGTGAATCTTGTCTTCAGGTATCAGCCTCTCTAGTTGTGTCCAAGACCGTGATTGAAAAACTTCTTGTCCCCTTTATTATCGACAAATCTGTCTAAACCAGTTGTGTGTTGGGTAGACACATTTGGGAACATATCCATGAGCTTTTAATACATCACCAGATGAGCTCTATTGCCCTTGGATGTTCTGAATTTATTACACTACAGCTTCTGTTTAAATTCAAGAAATATAATGTTACAGCTGGAATGTTTTTTAAATAAAAGATTCAATTATTGCCATTACTCTCAAGTCTCTTTGTATGAAGTGAAAAGAGTCAGGAGCCTTTTAAAATTGGATTGGCGATGGGGGCAGACTTCTTTTAGAATACACGCTCTGTGCCATGTTCCGTGTAACGAGCCATTACCTGCTGCAGAGAGCGGAGATTGGCTGGTGTTCCCCTCACCAATGTTCTGGGTCCAAACATAGAAGTGAACTTAATCATAAACATGCACCGCCTCCACTCAGCACGGAGGGACACGCAACACTATTGAATGGCAGTGGGCAGGTTGGCTGGCCGAATCAAAATTTCTGAAACAATTACAAAAGAACAGTAATCCCTTGTCTGTGAGAATTTATGACCTTTATGACATTCCATCTATACATTTTAGAGTGTAATTCACCAGTATTCTGCAACATCCTGGATGATCTACCATCATGAAAACCTCTTCCTGACAGACACCAGCAAGGAAAGGCTCTCAGTTTCTCTCGAGGTTATTCAAGTAATGCAATGAATTAACTGGAAATTAAAGAGTTGAATCGCATGGTATAGGTTGAACTAAAGTTCCAGTTGTTCAAGGCCCTCCTCCACACCAAGCCCAAGCAGAAATTTCGGATTCGGACACATTCTGTTATACAGAAGGACCAGCTTCTGATAAATAGCAAGGATTTTCCAGTCTTTTTCCTTTGGTTTCATTGAGAGGTGAAGTGTTTGAACATGTTAAAGGTGTTGCAGAGTTTACAGAGCATTTAGTAGGTCACTGGTTGCCATGAATTCAGATAACACTGGTTTTTATTGTTAATTAACAATGTGCTCCTTTGACACGTCTTATGGATCTGAGGGTAAATGCCCAGAAACAGACTGTACACACTATACAAAGAAACCACAAAGTGGCAACGCCAAAACATTATTCTTCAAAGCCACGCTGCTTTCTTTAAATTATACACAGCTTTATGAAATATTCTCTTACGGAAAATATAAATAATTTCTTATCTTTAATCAGACTATGTTACAGGTATACATACAAATCAGGTTCATGTTCAGTGACCTTTGCACACCAGAACATCCCAATAATGTAGCAGCTTATCACATGGAAACAAAACCTAACACATTCACGACGACGGTTCTGCCTCCCCTTGATGCACACACTTTCACTTGGGAGTTGCTCTTCTCCAACTAATTATTCCTTGCCTTCAAAACACCCCAAAATTGCAAACACATTTCATGGATGACGAGATTCATTCATGCAATTTGAGACCACAAATTCTTTTCAACCTCATTCCCAAGTTTGAGGAAGTGCTCGCGCCTTGTGGGTTGGCAAGTGACCGACAGAGCACAAGATTCAAAGACCAAGCAGGAAGAACAAATGCACACACAAACCACAAGACGAAGGAGGATTCCTGCATGATCTTATTTACCAGTAAGATCTTGGGTACAGCAAATGGCAAAGATGATCAAATCTAAGTTAATGAATAGCTGACCGATCTCAAGTGGATTGAAAGTCTGACAGTGAGATGGTCACGACCATCGTTCACTGATTGAGCTTGATTAGTGTTCTGTACAGCATGCTGCATGGCAAGGGAGGCATGGCACACTGCTGTGGGAACATCCAGGTGGAAGACAGTACCTGTGAGCTGTATTCATGTTACAATTCCATATGCAGCTTCTGTCCCACAAGTCCCAGAGGGGTGAATCTGGACTCATCCCTTCGTTCTCTCCTCGCTGCTGGAAGTTGGTATCTGCTCTGGGAGTGAAAACACCTCAGGCTCTCTGCACTTACAACCAGTCATGCAACAGAGATTTCTTGATCTCCCAACTCTACTGCTGGACCATAAATCTGATCCATTTTCATTCTCCCATCCACTCGAGAGCAGTATTGAGAATAATAATTATCGTTTGGACAGAAAAGACACTGCTCTATCTACCTACCATCAGAACAGGTGAGAGGCAGCCCATTAGAGCTTACTGCCCCCAAAGACCACGATTACCATACCAGCTTGAGTGGTAGGCCTGGGTTTTCTGAAGTAGTATTTGACAAGGAAGCAATCAGCAAACACTCCTTGACTCTATCGAGTTTGTTGCTGTACAAAAAAAAGTCCAGAAAATCCACCAACTTGCTGCCCGGTGCTGTGATGAGAAATTCCTTCCTTCAATCTTAATAATGCACACATAATCCATCTGTTCTAGGAAAGTGGCAGCAGGAGGTGAATTGATACCCTCCAGAAACTCAATGTCACCAATTTCAAGTTTCTGCAAAGCCCACCCATGCAACCCTTGCCTTAGACACGTGCAGTTCTATAAACAAGCACAAGACTTTGCATTACCCAACAAGGTTCTGAAGGCCATGCATTCTAGTGTTGACATTCCCCCTGCTACAGGTTAACATTGGGCCCTCAGGCTGCCTAGAACATTAGATGCATTCCAACTGAAGTGAGAACTAAGGGTCCCTTGTAATGATGGAAAAGGAGTGAGGCTTTATGTCATATGACACACATACCTGCACCTTCCAATGTTCTCAAGACTGGCAGAACACGAGTGCTGCCTCTGGCTGGGACCTATTCAAAACTGAGAATCTGTTGATTCCCAGGCACCATCTCCACTGATCGAAATACCAGAATTGCTCCACTGCACCAAGCAGAACCTTCTGCACACTAACCATGGAGAAGCAGCGTACCTGTTCAATAAACAATCTGCTCAACAGGAATTTGTTTTTTGGGGACCCCCAATCCCACTCCCGTCCTCCCCTCCTTGCAATGAAGGGCTGTAGAGTGATGTACTGTTCTCTCACCGTAATGAATGCAGGGAGAGGACCAACGGCAGCAATGTAATAAGTTCACAGTTAGAAACCACCGACTAAAACACAGAGAGGAGCGGGGGTGGGTGGGAAGGATATGCAGGGGACAAAGCCAGATAACAATTGGCAAAACATGAATGGGAGAGCAGCTGGTAAGCAGTGATACCGATCTGCCAATTTGATCATTTGGACATGACAGGATTTTATATTCCAAAGACCTTAACATAGAGGAGTGTCCTATGTATCTGAGACTTGAGGAGATCCAAGGAATCCAGGGAAAGGTTCCTATGGACCCCGGGGAGAGGTTCCTAGGCAATATGGGGATGGGGTCCAGTATACCTTGGCATCCTTGTTGGAGAGAAGGAAGGGGTTATTAATAACCTGGGACTCGAGGACAATGGAGAGGAGACAGATTTCAAACTATTGCCCATCCCTCTAATGCAGCAGTCAATAAGTGTTGAGTAAAGGAAGATCTGACTGTTCCTGGGCAGAAACTCCTCTCCCTATGATCCCATGATAACAGTCTCCTAGTTACAGCCAGGGCGAGGTGCTGGCTGGCCCAAACAGTCTGGGTCCCAAGGCATCGCACTATTGGAATTGAAGCAATCTGCAGTTAATGCTCTCACATAAAGCAAGGCTGCAGCAGACATCTTATTCCACTGGCGCCCATTCAACCAGTATCGTTTAAAGAGATTATTGCAGTATATCCCTTTCCACAAACCATAAAAAAAAAATTGAAAAGAACTCTCCCACCTTGGAACAGGGGTATTGAGACTTAGCACAGGTCTGAAAATAAACAAGGCAGTGGTGGTAAGAGTAAGAAGATTTGGGATGAGTTGTTCATCACTGCAGTGGCATCGAGCAGCCAAACAGGGGGAAATCCATCAGGTAAGGCAAAATTCCTAGAATTGTGTATACTGAGAACTTGTGTCCAATTTTCTTCATACCTCCAGTAGTGTTAAGAATACCTTCACGTTCAGGATAGAGGAAAGGGAAATAAATAAGAACGAGCTGGAATTGGACCGGGATCTGCACGTACCAAGCAGATTTGGGTGCTGAGTGGACAGTTCTTCCACGCTAGTCGAAAGGGTGCATGTGTTGGTACCAGTAGATCCTGGCTGAAGTTGGCCATGGGTCTCGTGAAATGGCAATGCTTTAGCTCGGTCTCAGTCAGGATTCAAGGATCAGTTCAACTTCCACGCGCTTCGGTAAGGCGAGAGTAGTGTCTGCTTCCTCGTACAGCTGTCAGAAACCAGAAACGTGGTCAGAGCACACACAATTAAAAGCAGCTTGCCATAGCGCACGAGACCTACATCAAGATCTCCCAGTGATAGAACTTAGCCAGAGAGCATGAAAAATATTGCTCAGAAGCATGGATAGGATGGGTGTAAAGGAATGATTCAAACCCAGGCAGATGGAGCATTAGGTTGGCGATATTTTGATGATCATTCCTTGTACATTTCCATCCAAACAGCAATGGACCCAGCTCCGTCCGAACCCTGTGGCGCATCACTAGTCACAGGCCTCCAGTCTGAGAAACAACCATTTATTCTGCCGTCTCTCCTTGGATCACGTTCCAGAGCAGCCTACCGGGCAAAACCTTATCTAATGCCTTGCAGCTCTGTTCTCATTAACCTTTTCAGTCATATCTCAGGTTTGTGAGACATGACCTCCCAGTTACAAAACTGTGCTGAGAATCCATAATCGGCCCATGTCCATTCAAGTGCATGTATACCTTCTCTCTCAGAACACCCTCTGGTGATTTACAACCGCATGTTGTTCCTCAGCTTTTCCACACAGCCCTTCTTGGACAGGGGCACATTTGCCACCCTCCAGTCTTCTGGCCCCTCACCTGTACTTAACCACAACTCAAAATCTCAGCCAGACACTGCCAATTTCCTCTTTAGTTTCCCATGGGGTCCTTGGGCTTATCTGAACATGTCCAGATTTGTATACTTTTATTAGATTAGGAACACGACCTTCAGTATCTCCCCAAATTGTACTACCGATTACTCTCCAGACACTACCATTGACTTGTCCAAGTTCCCCAATCCTCATGCCTTTCTCCACAGTAAAAACAGATTATTTGTTGAATGTTGTTATTAAAGATGAGGGAAAACAGGGATTAAGAATTGGGAAATCTCTGAAATTCATCTATTTTAATGCCAGGAGTATTGTAAAAAAGGTGGATGAGCTGAAGGTGTGGATTGATACTTGGAAGTATGATGTGGTAGCGATTAGTGAGACATGGTTGCAGGAGGGATGTGATTGGCAGCTGAATATCCCTGGGTTTCGTTGCTTTAGGTGTGATAGAGTCGGAGGGGCAAGAGGAGGTGGGGTTGCATTGCTTGTCAGGGAAAGTATTACAGCGGTGCCTAGGAAGGATAGATTAGAGGGCACATCCACGGAGGCTATTTGGTTGGAACTGAGGAGTAGGAAAGGAGAGGTTACACTTGTAGAGGTGTATTATAGACCACCCGGAGGGGACTGAGACCGAGACAAGCAAATCTGTAGGGAGATAGTAGATATTTGTGATAAGCACAGGGTTGTAATTATGGGAGATTTTAATTTTCCACATATAGATTGGGAAACACATTCTGTGAAAGGACTGGATGGGTTAGAGTTTGTGGGCGGAAGGTCCTGTTTGACCAATCTGATTGAATTTTTTGAAGAGGTGACTAGGAATGTGGTTGAGGGCAGCGCGGTGGATGTTGCCTATATGGACTTCAGTAAGGCCTTCGATAAGGTAACACATGGCAGGTTAGTTAGGAAGGTGCAGTCTTTAGGTATAAATTTTAAGATAGTCAAATGGATTGAACATTGGCTGAAAGGGAGAGGCCAGAGAGTGGTAGTGGATAATTGTCTGTCAGGTTGGAGGCCGGTGACCAGTGGTGTGCCTCAGGGATCTGTATTGGGCCCATTGTTGTTCGTTATATACATTAATGATCTAGATGATGGGGTGGTGAATTGGATTAGTAAATATGCAGACAATACTAAGATAGGTGGAATAGTGGATAATGAAGAAGGTTTTCAAGGATTGCAGAGGGATTTGGGCTGCTTAGAAAAGTGGGCTGAAAAATGGCAGATGGAATTTAATGCTGATAAGTGTGAGGTGCTTCATTTTGGTAAGAAGAATCAGAACAGGACATATGTGGTAAATGGGAGAGCATTGATGAATACAGAAGAGCAGAAAGATTTAGGAGTAACGGTACATCGTTCCCTGAAGGTAGAAACTCACGTGAATAGGGTGGTGAAGAAAGCTTTTAGTATGCTGGCTTTTATCAATCATTGCATGGAATATAGGAGTTGGGAGGTGATGTTGAGATTGTATAAGACGTTGGTGCGGCCTAATTTGGAGTTCTGTGTGCAGTTCTGGTCGCCTAATTATAGGAAGGATATAAACAGAGTGGAGAGAGTGCAGAGAAGGTTTACCAGAATGTTACCTGGACAGAAGGGATGCAGATGGGATGTTTCCAAGGATGGGAAAATCCAGAACCCGGGGCCATGGTTTGAGGATAATAGGCAAACCATTTAGGACCGAGATGAGGAGGAATTTCTTGACCAGAGGGTGGTGAATCTGTGGAATTCATTGCCACAGAGGGCAGTAGAGGCAGGTTCATTAAATATATTTAAGAGGGAATTAGATATATTTCTTCAGTATAAGGGTATTAAAGGTTATGGAGAGAAGGCGGGGACGGGGTACTGAACTTTAAGATCAGCCATGATCTCGTTGAATGGCGGAGCAGGCTCGAAGGGTCGAATGACCTACTCCTGCTCCTATCTTCTATGTTTCTATGTTTATTCCTGTCAACATTTGAAATGTTTCAATGAGATCTCCCCTCATTCTCCTAAATTCCAACGAGTACAGACCAAGCATTCCTCATGCGATAACCATTTCATTTTCGGAATCATCCTTTTGAACCTCCTCTGAACCCTCTCTAACGTTAGAATATCCTTTCTTAACCGAGGAGCCCAAAACTGCTCACACTACTCCAAGGGAGGGCCTTATAAACCTCAATATCACATCCCTGCTCACCACCAAATCAACCTGAAAGTTTCCCATCCCAGGTATTATAACATAACATAACAATTACAGCACGGAAACAGGCCATTTAGCCCTTCTAGTCCGCACCGAACCAAACACCCCTCTCTAGTCCCACCTCCCTGCACAATGCCCATAACCCTCCATCTTCTTCTCATCCATATACCTGTCCAACCTTTTCTTAAATAATACAATTGACTCCGCCGCCACTATTTCTCCCGGAAGCTCATTCCACACAGCTACCACTCTCTGAGTAAAGAAGTTCTTTACTGTAAACCTTCGCAGAAATTTCCAATACATTACTGACCTTCCTTACACAAAGAGACCAAGTGTACTCCAGGTGTGGTCTTAATGATGCCCTGTAAAACAAACCACCTGACCTGTGCATTCAAATTCCCTAGCAATTCACATCAACACTGAACTTGGTTTCTCTTCCCACAGCTGGATCTGACCTGCTGATAATTCCAGTTTTTATTTTACATTTCCAGCATTTGTAGTTTATTTGATTTTGATTAACTGGAACATTCCATTGCTGTAATGATATACTGGCCTTCTGTACAAGTTCACAAGTTAAAGGAGCTGAAGCAGGCCATTAGGCCCTTTGAGTCTCTTCCGTGACTCTAAACTAAGCTGAATTATGCTCACACCTAGTTCCAATTGCCAGCCTTTTCCCCATATCCCTTGATACCCTCACTAATGAGATACTTCTCCATTTCCTGTTTAAATACTCCCAGTGATCCGGCCTCCACTGCTTTGTGCGGCAGTGAGTTCCACAGATCCACGACCCTCTGACTAAAGAGATTCTTCCTCCTCTCTGTTCTAAATTGGATAGCTAATTTTAAGACAATGACCCCTTGTCCGCGATTCACCCATCAAGGGAAACCATGAAACCAAAATCCTTGGGTCCTTCTGCATCTCATAACTGAAAACTAGCGCTGTTTAGATAACGGGTGTTCTTTTTTTTAAAAGTCCACGCCAAAGTGAATAATTTTACAATGTCACAAATTATATTCCATTTCCAGATCTCTACGAATCTATAAATTTTTAACCCCACCTTAATGTCCCACACTGAACTCCCTTGCCCCTCCACCAGAGAACAAGTGCCTCTTCAGGTCAAGGGGGACAGAGATCAATTGCTCCCTATCTCCCAAAGGTGAAGATACAGCAAGTATTGAAGAAAGCTGATAATATATTATCCTGCATTGCAAAGTATAAAACTTGGGACATTCAAATGTAAGTTTACAGGTAATAGTGAGAATAAGCCTTGATCTCCATAGAATGATACAGCCCAGTACAGGCCCTTTGGCCCACAATACAACTTACTCAAAAAAAACCTACCCTATCACATTTAAATTCCAGCCTCCACTATCATCCCTGGCAATGCATTCCAGTCACCCAAAACTCTCTGTATAAAATAACTTACTTCCACCCTGTGACCTCCAAGTCACCTCTCAATCTTCTTTGCTCCAAAGAGAAAAGTCCCAGCTCTGCTAACCTTGCCTCATTAAGACACGTTCTCTAATCCAGACAACATCTTGGTCAATCTCCTCTGCACCCTCTCCATAGCTTCCACATCCTTCCTGTAATGGGGTGACCAGAACTGAACACAATACTCCAAGTGTGGTCTCACCAGAATTTTATAGAGCTGCAACATTATCTCTTGACTCTTGAACGCAATTCCCCTGACTAATGAAGCCCAGCATACCACAGGCCTTCTTAACTACCTTATTTACCTTGAGAGATTTATGGATTTGGACTGTTAAAGTATCCTGCATAAACCATGTACTCTGCCTTCAAGTTTGACCTTCCAAAATGCATCACCTCACACTTATCCAGATTGAACTCTATCTGCCACTTTTTCACCCAACCATTCACTATCCACCACACCATCACCTTTCATGTCATCTGTAAACTGATTGACCCATTCTTTGTCTAGGTCATTTCTAAAAGTCACAAAGGGCATATTTAAGGAATGATGTACTTTCACTGAGAGGTAGTGAAGAGTGGGTTGATTAGGTTGGCTCCTGGAACAAAGACAGGAAAGGATGAACGTGTAGTCACTGGAATTTAGAAGATTGGGAGGTGATCTAATAAAAAAAATGGGAAGGGGTTTCGACAGGGAGCATGCCAAGATGCTTCCATCACTGAGTTATCCAGAACCAGGGGGATGCTTCAGAATAGGGGCTTGCACATTTCAAAAAGAGGTTTGTGGATCTTTGCTGCCCAGTGTGTTGGTAGCAGAGCCAATGAATACATTTAAAGTTACACTGTGGCAGATGTAAATTATGGACATATGCTATCAAGTTGAAATTGGATGAATAACAAGACCACAGCTCAGGTTTCAACCAGAGAAGAGCAAAAGTATTTATTGACGTGCTGTCAGGCTTGATATAGACAAACAACAGGTGACCTGGCGTCATGACATCTGGAGTACTTACTACCTCATGACATTCACGTTGAGTAGGCCTATGGGTGCTGCTGAGTCACTAAGGCTGGTTGCCAGTAGATAGGTAACTTGGAAAGGAACAGGGCCTCAAACAGGAAGCACTTTGTGTGTTCGACTGCAAGGGCCACCAGCTCCTGCATCAGTTCTGCAAGTTGCAGCCAGCTGTGTGGCTGGTTTGCCCAGAATGGCGGAAAGTGGATGCTTATGGCGTAAATTGCCACGAGGGTTCTGTTGGTGGCAGTCACTTGGGCTGTGCTAAAGGCAGAACTACTGAAATAAATGCTCTCCACACCATGTAAACCAGTCACTACCGTTTATTCAAACAACACGTGTTCCTTTTTAGGGGAGGCAACAGGCTCATGGGAGTGATGACATAAAGCTGCTGTGAGGCCTGGCCGTTCCCCTGGCAATGTGCTCCTGCAGCCTGAAACTTCTACGCGGTTGGGGGGGGGGGGAGGGGGGGGGGGTGGGAAGCATGTGCCCTGCTGCGATTCGGCCCGTCATGTGCAGGATTGACCCACTATCCTGTTGCCCTTGCTTTGTACCAATGAGCTTTCTCATTGTAACACCGTGCTCGGCAATTGTGCATGTGTTTCTACTCTGTGTGGCCGTATGAACATTAGAGCTGAACCATTAGACCGCTAGTGGAAGAACCCCTCTCACTGTAACATAAATAATGAACAATAAATTTGAATTTCTGGCAGATGTTTTCATTCACAGAAAAAAGGCAAAATATTTGTTGAATTCCACTGCATTTCCTGTTGTTATAAATTCTCCCATCTGGTACAGAACTTGGTTAGGTCAGCCCAGAGCAAGGAAGTGAACTGGGGCCATCCATCCGGGATGATGTGGGTCGGGACTCCGAAACGTGTGACCCAAGGCTCTGGCACAAGTCTCTGTGTCACATGTGGGTAGGGATATGCCTTCCAGCCAATGGGTGAAACAGTCGATTATTGTGAACAGTCACCGCATGCATTGGCTCACAGGGAGTGGGCTGCCCATGACCACGTGCTCAAATTGGCACTGCACCAGCTCGGAAGTCTGGAGTGGGGCCTTGATGTGCCTGTGCACTTGGCGTGTTGGCATTGCCCACACGAACTTATTGGACAACAGGCGAACCATGGACTTTATGGAGGGGTGGAACAGGCTGTGGATTGGTAAAACACCTGCCGTCGCCAGGTGGCGGTAGGATGGGTTTGGGGAAGCCTGTGGATATGTCGCACAGTAAGGACGGGCCCCCAGTGAGGGGAAGGAATCGCTAACCTTCAGGCTGGTGATGGCCTGGACATCTACATCCTCCATTTGGTCCTTGGCCAGCTGAGCGACGTTGAGCCCCCCTGAGGGGGCAGCAACCATGGGTCTGGATAATGCATCGGTCACCACATTGGACTTGCCTGCGATGTGGCGGATGCCTGTTGTGTACTCCGGAGTGTATATATGAGTGGTTTGTGGTCTGGTAGGCAGTGAAAACCCTTCCTTCTAACATGTTCTGGAAGTGTCGTATTGCCAGGTTCAGGGCCAACAGCTCACGGTTGTACGCGCTGTATTTGAGCTCTGGTGTCCGGAGATATTTGCTGAAGAAGGTCAAGAGGGACTACTGCTCGACAACCCATTGCTTCAACATTCTTGTGCTCTGTCAGACACAGCCATTGTAAGGGCCAAGGCGGAAGTAGAATGTGGCCTGTTCTAGTGCCACTTTCATGGTCTGGGAAACTTCTGATTTCCGGAGTCTACTGAAGCGTCTTGTTGCTGAGCTTGATGAGGTCAAACCGAGGGTGGCTGCTCCCAGGAGGAAGCGTCGCTAAAAGTTCACTATCCACAGGAACTCCTGCAGGCCTTTGACTGTGCTCGGTTTGGGGAAGTTTTGGATGGCTTCGTCCTTGTCCAGCAGCCATTTGGCTCCCTCTTGGGTGATATGGAAATCAATTGTCTCTAGGCCAAACTGGCACTTGGCTGGGTGAATCAGGTGCGTCCAGTGTGTGTGCTGGTATCGGGGCTGGCGATGAAGATGAAGTCAAGGTCCCTGTCAACCACGTCCAGGAGCTGTTGAAACATCTGGGCTATATACAAAGGAACTCAAAAAGGCCAAAGGGTGTGATGCTGGCTGTTTTCAGGATGTTGTTGGGATGCACCGGAATCTGGTTATACCCCTTGGAAAAGATCTGGCAGCCCTGAAGTCTCATGGCGAAGTCCTGGAGTGTGGGATAGGGCACCTACCTGGGACTGTAACGTCATTTAGTTGCCTGAAATCGCCACAAGGGCACCAGCCATCAGTGCTCTTCTGTAGCATGTGCAGTGGGGAGGCCCAGGTTCAGTTTGAACGGCCTCCACGGTGACGAACTCAGTCTTGGCTTGCTGGAGTTTGTCTTGTGGGAGGTGCTGTGCCCTCGCGTACACTGGAGACCCGGTGGTCTCGACGTGGTGCTCCATGCCATGTGGCGGTCTAGCGTCTTGGAAATTGGGTGCAGTAGGGCCAGGTACTTGGCCAGTAGGCGGGCTTACTAGTTTGGGTCCAAAGTTTGGATTCCTAACGGCAGAAAAGGTTGTTGCCGCCGAGTAAGGAGGTATGACTGGAATGTGGTCGCGTCCACCAAAAGTTCATGTGCCCAGGGAAAATCTGCTCTGAGTAAGGCCTGTCCCAAGGCCGTGACTGTGCACTTCCACTAGAAAACTGTGTCTACGTCGTGGATTGTGACCAGGCGGGTGCCGTAGCTTGGGATGGAGGAGCCATTGGGCTGCTTGTAGAGGGAGGCCCTTGGGGTTGTGTTTGGTCTCGAAATATGTTGGTGGGACGAGGCTTATCTCAGCGCCCATGTCGACTCTTTGTCTGCTGGTCCCTAAGGTAGAGAAGGCCTTTAGAGCACCAAACGCCAAGGCCACTATCGGCGGCCGGCCTGCCCGTTGCCATGTTTGGTTTAGCGGTGGGGTAGGAGCAAGGAAGGGGTGCACCGCTGGGTGTTTCAGCCCCCATCTGTGGTAGTAGAAGCAGCATTCGCTCTGTTTGTCTGGGCGCTTGTTGCGCTGTGGTTGAGCTGTAGCTATGGCTGGGGGGGCTCGGCGGAGGTGCTGAAGCGGTGGCGCCCACAGGCTGCACGTGGATCGAGCTCTGTTGCGGGTATGGAAAAGTCTGCCTGCTTCCTTGGCTACCAGATGTGGGGTGTGGGGTGTTGGAAACTGCCAAGGAAACGTGTTCTGGCAGCTTGGAGAGGGAACAGGGCCTCGAAAAAGTAAACAGTGAGTAGGGCCACTATTTCGTGCATGAGCTCGAAGGGGTTTTTAAATTGCCACGGTCTTGCATATTTAGGATGCAAACGGCATGCTTGTGTTCGCTGAGTTCCAAGGAATCAAGAGGGAAATGCTGGAATTGCTTGTACTTACGCTCCATGGAAGGATTTTCCACAAAGGAGCTTACTTTGGTTGTGGTGGCGGCGTCCAGGGCGGTGACGACGTCCCAGAACTTGGTGTCCTCTGATGTGGAACTGGGACTCAGTCAGTTGCAGCCAATTCCTGGACTGGTTTGCCCAGAAGGGCAGCAAATGCACGTCCACTGTGTTGGTCACAGCCATTGCGACTGTAGTGGAGTCAGTATCCTGCATTCTGTCGCTTTCGAGGTGGGTTCCAAAAACATTGGAACTGTCAAGGTCACTACTGCAGCATCTGTTATGGCAGCACTATGGAATCAAGAGACGTCCACACGGTGCGAGGGTGAACTAGTAACTGACTTTATCATTTGAATTCCTCGCGCTACGCACAGGGAAACACCCACTTCCAGTGATGTGTGGGCCGGCTTCCAGAAGTGACGTCAGCATGTCATGGCGTCAATCCCTGAGCGGTGGTACGCCACCCAGAAATGGTGATGTCCCCTGGGCAACACATATCGTTAACTGTGGGCTTCTCCTCAGGAGTAAAAGGGGACCTGCACCATTTTAAGTCAGATGACTGGGGCAGCGATTCGGCCCCTATAATCGCGCGGTCGCTAGGCCCGTTACACAATGACAATGACAATTTTTCTCAGGCAAAATATTTCATTAACAAATGGGTCTAGAGCAGTGATTCTCAATGTTCCCTTCCCACTCACGTACCACCTTAAGTAATCCCTTACTAATCACAGAGCACTGATGGCCTAGGGATTACTTAAAGTGGAATGTGAATTTAAAAGGTTGCCCACCCCTGTCCTTGTCTCTCCCTCCATGGGAAATGACCTTTCTACATCCACTCTGTCCATGCCTTTCAAAATTTGAAATGTTTCAATGAGACCCCCCCCCCCCCCATTCACCTAAATTCCAATGAGTGAAGGCCAAGAGCTGTCAAACGGTCCTCATAAAATCCTTTCAATTCCGGAATCATCCTCGTGAACCTCCTCTAAACCAACTTCAATTATATCCCTCCTCCTGCGCCTCCCTCTTTACTCAACACTACCTACTCCTCTACCAACCTTCGTATCATCTGCAAACTTGGCCACAAAGCCACGCAAGGAATGGGAGAGATCGGAAATGGATTTCTTTGCCTCTATATTTACTTGACAGACAGCCTAGAGAAAGTGAGGCAAAAGAGCAGTGATTCATGGACTTTATACAGATTGGTGGGACGAGGTGGAAAAATAGCTTGGCATGGACTAGATGGTTCTATACCAAGGAGAAGAGTTCCGTTTCTCCACTCTAACCCTGTAAATGAATTCCATCATCCTGAGAAAGGGTTAATATTTCAACACCCTCTCTTAGACCTTCACAAAAGTAATGACAAACAGAAGTGGACTCAATATTCCAGGGTGGACTAACAAGCATTTGCACAGGTTCAATATTTTGTACTCCATGTCTTAAGGCATGATTCCATAAACAAATCTGCCATGGGTTGCTTCCCATGGTAGTCTTGGTCAAGAAGGCACAACTCCAGGATAAAAGGGCGTCAATTTAAAATAGAGACGCGGAAAAGGTCTGTGGAAGCAAGGTCGTTTAAGCCAGAGATTGACAGGTATTTGATTAGTCAAGGTATCAAGGGTTATGGGGAGAAAGCTGGGGTATGGGGCTGAGTGGGAGGATGGATGCATTCATGATAGAATGGCAGAGCAGATTTGATGCGCCAATTGGCCTACTTCTGCTCCAATATCTTTTGATCTATTTCTAAATAAAATATGAACTTCTCTCTCATTTTTCAGGACAGCACTGTTTCAGAAAATGATCCTTAAGACTCAAGAAATTCACCACTGTTTACTTATCTCAACCTATACAAGAGACTGTAGAACCCATTTGAAGGAAAGTGCGATTTTTATGAGAACCACACAACTCCACGTGATAAACACGTCAGGAACTTACCGGCTGGAACTGAACATCCTGGAAGAGTTCTTGGATAAATCTACGGGAGGGTAGTCTGAAGGTGCAATTTGCCAGTAAGTTAGAGACCTCAGAGTACAGACAGATGTCGTCAAAAGCGTGAGGGAACTTTTCCTTTATCCTGGGGAGTGAAAAGAGAACAAGGATCTGAGAGTTCAACCAGCAACACATTCAAAAATCAGAATCTATTGCCATGAACAAGTCATGAAATTCATTGTTTTCCAGCAGCGTGACAGGGCAAACGTCCATCTTACAACATCACTATAAAAATAAAAATTACAGTGGACAAAAAGTAAGGCAGTGTCTGTGGTCCATTGATTATTCAGGAATCTGAAGACAGCGGGGAAGATGCTGTCCTTGTGCCGCTGGGTGCTTGTCTTCAGGCTCCTGCACCTTTGTCCTGATGGTAGCAGAGTGAAGAGGGCATGGCCTGGGTAGTGGGGGTCCCTGAGGACAGAAGTCACTTTCTTAAGACACCGCCTCAATGGAGTGAAGTCCATTGTGATGTCGCAGGCCGAGTTACCAACTTTCTGGAATTTCTTCTTGTCCTGAGAGTTGGTATCTCCATTCCACAAAGTGATGTAACCAACCAGAATGCTCTCCACGGTCCACTTGTAGAAGTTTATGATGGTCATTGGAGACATACATTCAGAATCTCCTCAGACATCTCAAAAAGTATAGCTGCTGGCAAGCCTTCTTTGTGATTGCATCTAAGTGGAGGCTCCACGACAGATCCTCAGCGATGTTGACCCCCAAGAAACATGACATCAGCAATCACCAGGACAGAAGACACCTCCCCCTCAGTTGGGTGGTTTGGGCTCCATTCCAGTGTGTTATTTATGTTTTTCCTTACTTACTTTGGCTTGGCGACGATTTATGGAGGGGTATGTCCACGTCTGCTGCAGGCTCGTTGGTGTCTGACAAGTCCGATGCGGGACAGGCAGGCACGGTTGCAAGGGAAAATTGGTGGGTTGGGGTTGGGTTTTTCCTCCTTTGTCTTTTGTCAGTGAGGTGGGCTCTGCGGTCTTCTTCAAAGGAGGTTGCTGCCCGCCGAACACCACTTAAAACAGCAAACACAGAATTTTGCTATTGGTTCTTTCCTGCAAGAATCACACCATGAATTCCAGTGGTGGGAGGGAGGAGTAGACAGATTGGAGTGCCACCAGAATTTCAGGGTCTTCAAGGAAAAATTAGAATTCAAAGAATGGGGGAGGAATCCAGACTAACAAAAGGTGCTCATTGGATGTGATAAGGGACAAAGTGAAAATTTATTATTTCCGGGACAGGGAAAGCAGAAGAGACAACAGGAGCCAGTGGGAGTGGGGGGAGTGGTGGGGTGAGGTTTAACAAAAGCCAGAGAAGTCAATATTAGTGCCATCTGGTTGGAATACGTTTACGGGGGTGGGGAACACCTCAGTCTGGCAGTGCATGAGACCATGGACAGACATGTCAGCAATGGGAATGGGATGGAGAATACCAGATGTCTGTGACATCCTGGAACGAAGGAAAGAATGCCATAGATGTAGCAATGAAATTAGTTCTTACGTCAAGAGACCCGTTTCGTGGCCTTTTGTCCCAACTGAGCTGCTCAAATTAATGACCAATCGCAATACTTCTTTCCGCAGCAGAACTTGACAGGCGGGCTTGTTGTCCAGGACTGGCTTCCCTGCAGTTTAAAACAGGTGATGCTAAAGGAGCAGACTCAGCACACTCACATGGACACTCATTTCCGCAAGGCTTACAGCGACATCTCTTGGCCAAACAGTCCCTCCCTCATTCTCATTCACTCTGTTCATTGAGTCTCCTCTCCTCCCCCCACCAAACTCACCAATGCAAATGCCCAAATTACCAAGCTCTTCTCTTAAACAGATCACCTCAATTCTGACCTCCCAAGGCAGATCCAGATGGCTGCATGTCTTTTTTGATTGAGAACAGGACTGATCCTACTGCAGGGGATTTGACAGCTGCTCGGATCTATAACAGTGCTGGCCTACCACTACCGGACTTTGCCAGCTGTCAAAGCACGGGAACCACACGCTGGAAGCTGTTAATCTCTCTCCGTCAATGGGGAGAGCTGGAGGCACATGCTGGGCAGTTTAAAAAGCCCAGTGCGCTGGTTTGGAAGAGGTTATTCGGTGGATTGGACTGCAGGCAGTCAGACAGCCCGTTTGACTGGACGTGCTCTCCTGGCAGCTTCAGTGAGCCACACGCTGAGTTGCTTTAACACAAATGCTAGCACTGCCATCTGGAGCTGCAGGTCAGTGCGCTCACCCAGTAGTTTTAGTGGAGAAGGGAAGACTGAGCGAGCGACTTTGTCCACAGGTGTCAGCACTGTTGCCCTGACAGCAGTTTGGGGAACTCTGATACCTAGAGTGTGTGTGGAACTGACCAGTGCCTCTCTCGTCCCCTTACAAGAGGAGGGCTTTGTGTGACAGGAGTCACCCTAAAGAGGGTTTCGGAGGAGTCACCCTAAAGAGGGTTTCGGAGGAGTCACCCTAAAGAGGGTTTCGGAGGAGTCACCCTAAAGAGGGTTTCGGAGGAGTCACCCTAAAGAGGGTTTCGGAGGAGTCACCCTAAAGAGGGTTTCGGAGGAGTCACCCTAAAGAGGGTTTCGGAGGAGTCACCCTAAAGAGGGTTTCGGAGGAGTCAACCTCGTGGGGTGACCAGGAGGTCAGTGTGAAAATTCCTGGGTGAAGGAAGTAAAGGTGGTTGTTGCCACATTCAAAACTCAAGCCAGTCTCATGTTCCCCTGACAGGGTTGGAAGTCTATAGGGACCATGGTGATCTGGATACTGCCTCAAACTAAAAGGCCAATGGGTAAGGAAACAAATAATCCCAAGCCTGGAGACCAGATCCAGGAGCTGTTCCCTCTTGACTGACAGACTTGGCGCGACTGACTTGGGGGTTTTGTTTTGGGAATTTTGGTGATTTTTCTGGGGCATTTGAGCTTGGACTGTAATGGTCTGGGTTTTTCCCCCACGTACGCTGTATAATAATCTGTTGTTTGTATAGAGTTGCCATGAAGGCTGGTGTTTGGGTGTTAAGTTAATTGAGTTAATTCTATTATTGTTAGTTTATTCATAAATTTTGTGTTAAATTTAAAATGTGTGTCTCAATTGCTACCGGGGAGCGTAACACTGCATCAAACCTCAATTCCCCTCCTTCCCCCACTCAGCTACTGAAGATGGCGGTGCTTGCAACCATTTTACTGGGTACCCTTGTGTCTCACATAACTCCTCTTGGAAAAAAGGTGAGGCACCAGTTCACAGGCTCCAATTCCACACTCACCTATTATTATATCAACGCTCTTGGTGCTGCTTGCAGACCCCTGTGACACCGCATCGCTGCACCCCGAGATCCCAGATATCTTTGAGGAGTGAGATGCGACTTCTAGATGGGTGTGGATTGGAATGGTGGGCAAACAGCAGTCAGAGTAAAGAACGTCTGGAAAACCTGAAAACATAGCAGCACTTTTACCAAATGTAGTTCTATTGAATAGCTTATTATCTCATCCCTTCAAATAATATGGATGTCATTGGAGAAAATTATCAGTGTAAAATGGTGAAAGACTCCTAAATATTCACAGATATCAGGGGTATATAAAACACAGACAGGCGAGGTGGCATCAATGAGCACAAGGCAGTGTTGGTCAGAGAGAATCAATTTGGTTCGAGATGAGATGAGAGCACATTACTGAGACTATTCTGTAAGAGCAGAAATCTGAATGAAAATTAGGGTTGTATAAGTGCTTATGGATATGTGGTATCTGTGTCTAATGAAGGATTGAAATACTGTAGCCATTCTTAACCTATTTTTTGGCTGTGCCCCCCCCCCCCCCCCCAAAGGATTCTGCTTAAAGTCTGGTATGGAGGTGACAATTCACAAGACATGAACGGGCTACAGAGGGTTGTAAGCACGACCAGTGCCATCACGGGCATCAGTTTTCCCTCCATCAAGGACATCTTTAAAAGACGGTGTCTCAAGAAAGCTGCCTCTATCACCAAGGACCCTCACCACCCAAGCCATGTCGTCTGCACACTGCTACCATCAGGAAGGAGGTAGGGGAGCCTGAAGACGCCCACAATGTTATGGAAAAAGCTTCTTCCTCTCTGCCATCAGACTTCCGAATGGATACTGAACCAATGGGCACTACCTCATTTTTTCTCTTTATTTTTGCACAAATTATTTTTTTAAATCTTGTACTTACAGAATTGTAATTTATAATAATTTTGCACCTTGTTTAGCCCAATATTAGTGCCATAAAACAATTCTAATGGCACATGTTCACGACAATAAACCTGATTCTGAAAGTTTATGGGCCCCCTTCCATGTGAAGCATCAAGTTTTGGTTTCTACAGTACAGGTGCACAATCCTTTATCCGGACATCTAAAATCGGGAAAGTTCCAAAATCCGGCACGTGGGGAGAAAGACCAGTAGCGCGAGGCGGGCGGGCGAGAGACCAGCAGCACGACTGGGGGGTGGATACGGCAGCACAATTTGGGTGGGCTTTCCGAAATCTGAAAAAATCCAAAATTCGGAACACACTGTCCCCCAAGGGTTCTGGATGAAGGATCATGTACCTGTACTTCTCTCCTACCAACTACATACAAAGCAGAAAAATTATTTATGCTACGTGAGGTTTTTAAAAAAAAAAACTCACTGAAATGTATTGCGGCCCCCAGGGATGCCATAGGGTCCCCACTGAGAATGGCAGGGTAGAGAAAAGGGAAAGGGGGGGAGGGGGGAGAAGGGGAATCTCTTGACTAATTTGTTCTTGATCCATCCAACTGGGAAGGAAGAACTGCTTGATCAGACGAGGGAAGTCGAGTCGACGTTACCTCTTTGAGGTGAGCAAGGTTCAAATTAGTAAAAGAGAACTTACCTAATGTAGATCTTTTACAGTTGGAAGAAAGGAATTCAATGAGTTGAGAGAGAAAGATTGAAACAAACATTGTAACAGAAGGAAGTGAGATCTTTAAGGTTTCAATTACAGGTTTGGAACATCGGACCATGAAGCACAGTGACAGACCCTTCTGTGCCAAGTATGGTGTCAAAATTAAACTGCTTGCTCTTGATAGATATCCCTCCAACCCCTTCATATTCACGTGCCCATCTAGAAGCCTCAAACATTACGACTGTATCTGCTTCCACCCCTATTCCTGGCAGCCTGTTCCAGGCACTAACTCTGTAAAATATTTGACCCACATGTCTTCCCTGAACTTCTGCCCCCTCACCTTCAATGCTTTTACCCTGGGGGAAAGAGTCCTACTGTCCATCCTATCAGTATCTCTCCCCTCAGCCTCCAATGCAGCAGAAAAAACAACCCAACCTCTCCCTCTAACTCATGTCCTTAAGTGCAGGCAATTTCCTAGTAAATCCCTTCTATACCCTTTCCAAAGCCTCCACATTAGTCACGTAATGGGGTAACCAGAATTGCATGTAGTATTCCAAAAGCGGTCAAATTAGAGTAATGCAGGGGATCAAAAGGCAGGGCTCCTTGGTTAATGGGTGGGATTAAAAAGGTTTACTATGAATGTCAGGTATTTTTTCAAGAACTGAGCTAAACACAAGTCAAGAGGAGAGAATACAAGAATTGAATGGCAATTAAAATATGATAGAATTCCAAAATATTTCACTGAATGGGAATAAGGTGGGATGTATGATGGACATAAAAAAAGTTATTATATGCCTAAGATGTTTAGGGTAAGCCATGAATTCTTTAGTACTTTGCATTTGCAGTTACAAAGGAAGGGAATATTTTGGAGGATGTGTTTGATGAGAATGTGTTTGATTAGTAGAGCTAGGGCTTTTCTCTTTGGGATGAAGAAAGACGAGAGGATACTTATGGGAGGCATAGTCAGACAGCTAGCACCTTTTTCCTGGGGCGAGAGTAGCAAACATCCGAGGACGTCTGTAGAATAAGAGGATGAAAGTTTTGGGGAGATGTCAGAAGGGCAGCATAAGGGCGGCAGGGTTAGTGGAGTAGTTAGTGTAATGCTATTACAGGGCGACAGGGGTTCAAATCGGGCGCCGTCTGCAAGGAGTATGTCTGTCTGTGTGGGTTTTCTCTGGGGGCTCCTGATTCCTTCCACCCTTCAAAATGTACTGGGGTTGTAGGTTAATTGGGTGTTATTTGGCAACACGGGCTCCTGGGCCAAAAGGGCCTGTTACCGTGCTGTAGATCTAAATTTAAGAGTGGAATGCATTGCTGGAGGTGGTGGTGGATGCTGGTACAATAGGGACATTTAAAAGACACATGGATGCAAGAAAAATGGAGTGTGAAGGAGGAAAGGTTTAGATTGTTGAGTAGATTTATATGGGTTAACACAAAATTGTAGGCTGAAGGATTTGCACTGTACCAGATCATTCTATGTTCTAGAATGGAGAGAGATAATATCCCGGGGAATATTTATAGGGAGAAGGTATTGGACAATCTGGTTCTGCTTTGAATACTGGTGGCAAGGCTCTCTGGATGCTGAGGAAAATGTGATGGAAATATTGGAAAGGATTACCATGATCTTCCCCAAGTTTGGGGCAGGTGCCCAAGGATTGAAAAGGTGACAGCTTTGTTCAAAAGACGTATGGACATTCCTTGTAACTGCACAGGTGGCAGACAATGTTCTGGAAAGAATGAACAATGGACACTTGGAGGGGTTTATACAATGAGGGATAGCTTGAACAAATATGTAATATGAATGTTTTTTTGAAGTAGAAGGTGGTTGAATGAGAAAATATGGTGGAAATTAAACAGATTTTTGACAAAATCCAAAGCACCATATCAACAGGTGGTTAACAAAACTGAAAAGGATGGAACAAGAGGAAAAGTTAGGTTCAAGGTCAATGAACTGGGTGTCTGAGTAACGGATTGTTTTCCAGGAGGAGGATAAACAGCGGTGCTGTTCCCTGAGGGTGATGCTTGGAGTACGGCTTTTTGATGTATGTAAAAATGACAATATTAGAAAACATATTTAATGGAGTGGAAAACATCAAGGATGATACCCATCACCACAGATGGAAAATATCAGGAGAATGTAAGACGTAGGAGTTTGAAGAGAGTTTATACAAATGTTCTGCAGAGGAAAATCATATACACAAGTATGGGTGACAGGGTTGGCAGAGTGGTTAGGGCAACAGCTTTTTAGCGCCAGTAAACAGGACTGGGGTTAGAATCATGTGCTGTCTGTAAGGAGTTTGCACGTTCTCCCAGTGTCTGCATGGGTTTTCCTCAGGGGCTCCAGTTTCCTCCCACCCTTGTAGATTAATTGGGTGTAAATTGGGCAGTACGGACTCATGAGCCAAAATGGTCTGCTATTATGCTGTAGGTCTATTTTTTTTAAAATTAAAAACTTTAAAGTACAATGTACAGATGCACTAAAATGCCTGCTTGTTGTAACCACTCAGGTATGTTAGTTACAAGACGAGTAGTTTAAATTACTGCATATGCTACGAATCAGAAAAAGAGACAATAAAAAGACAGATAAATAAATATTCACAGTTGCAATTAGTGTAACAGGTAACAAAGCAAGGAAAGGTAACTTGGGATATTTGCAACTCTAGGAAAGCAGAAAACTTAATCCACAGAACTGGCTGGATATTACGGTTACACTGGGAACAAAAGTAGGAGGAAAACCAGAAGCTAGAAGTGAGGGTTCACACCCACCTGCACGGTTCAAAGTGGAAGCACACTGGCTGTTAGGTGGGCAGCCCAGAATCTTCAGGCACACACAGTATATGCAGCTTTCATCCATATGCTCCTGTAACCCTGTCTCCTCTGTAGCGTCAAATGAAGGAGCATCTTCTGATGCTTTCAGCATGGCCTCCGTGAAGCTGATCTGTGACCGGAGCTCTTGGTAGGGACTCCGAGAAGAAGGAGATGCTACTGTGTCTGAAATAAACCCAGTTCGTCATTCCACAGCCAAGTTCCAGTGCAGTTTACAGGTGAGACCTCTCACTCAATTAACATCAAACTACTGAAGCAAAGAATTGTCAGTCTCTGAAGCTCCTGCCACTCAAAAGATAAGAGCTCTGTTTCTTTAATCTACAGGATAAGAAAGCTCTCGTTCCCTCCTGGGTTATCTCCAGGTGAGAACTAGTAAGGGAGCTTCAACACCAGTTGGGCAATGCCAAGTGATGATATTTGCAAACACACGGCAGGACTCGGTACCTCTGCAACACAGGCTTGTATAAAGGTAACAACATCAACACAAGGCAAAACTCCCCGACCATTGAGAAAATTTACATAGCACACTGCTGTCGGAGGGCAGCACCAATCATCAAGGCACACCACCCACCTCATGCTCTGCTCTCGCTGCTGCCATCAGGAAAGAGGTATCGGTGCCACAAGTCTCGCACCACCAGGTTCAGGAACAGCTGCTACCCCTCCACCATCAGACTCCTCAATAGCAAACTCAATCAGGGACTCATTTAAGGACTCTTTGTTCATTGATTATTACGGAATATTTATTTTCTGTATTTGCAGTCAGTTTACATTTCTTTCTTTTGTATACATTTGCATACATTTCTTCTTGAGTAGTTTAGTTAACAGTAATTAGAAATTCTGCCCTGCAGGCCAGCTTTGCCTGGAGCCAAAAGAGATGGGGAGATCTTGAATATTTTTTTAAAATCAGAATTCACTCAGGAAATGGACACAAAGTTGAGGAAGTAAGGAAAACAAGCAGTGAGGTCATGGAACCCGTACAGATTAAAGAGGAGGAAGTGCTTGCTGTCTTAAAGCAAATAAGGGTGGATAAATTCCTGGAGCCTGACAAGGTATTCCCTTGGGCCTCGAGGGAGGCCAGTGTAGAAATTTCAGGGGCTCTGGCAGAAATATTTAAAATGTCCTTAGCCATGGGTGAGATGCTGGAGGATTGGAGAGTAGCTCACATTGTTCTGTTGTTTAAAAAAAAAAGGGTCCAAAAGTAATCCTGGAAATTACAGGCCAGTGAACCTGATGTCAATAGTAGGTAAATTATTGGAAGATCTTCTGAGAGATCAGATATGCAATTATTTGGAGAACCAGAAACTGATTAAGAATAGTCAGTGTGGCTTTGTGCGCGGTAGGTCGTGTTTAACCAACCGTATAGAATTTTTCGAGGAGGTTACCTGGAAAGTTGATGAAGGAAAGTCTATGGATGTTGTCTACATGGACTTTAGTAAGGCCTTTGACAAGAATCCACACGGGAGGTCAGTCAGGAAGGTTCAGACACTGGCATCCGTGATGAAGTAGATTCAACAGTGGCTGGATGGGAGAAGCCAGAGAGTAGTGGTGGATGATTGCTTCTCAGACTGGAGGCCTGTACCTCAGGGATCGGTGCTGGGACCATTGTTGTTTGTCATCTAGATCAATGATCTGGATGATAACGTGGGAAATTGGATCAGCAAGTTTACAGATGACACTAAGATTGGAGACAGTGAGGAAGGTTTTCAAAGGTTACTGAGGGATCTGGACCAGCTGGAAACATGGACTGGAAAAAGGCCAATGGAATTTAATGTCAACAAGTGTGAAGAGTTGTATTTTGGAAGGACAAACCAAGAAAGGACGTACACGGTGAATGGTCGGGCACTGAGGAGCACGGTAGAACAGAGGGACCTGGGAATACAGATACATAATTCCCTGAAATTGTCACCACAGGTAGATCGAGTTGTTGGCCTTCATGAATCAAAGTATTGAGTACAGGACTTGGAATATTATGGTAAAGTTGTATAAGACATTGGTGAGGCCAAATCTGGAGTATTGTGTGCAGTTTTGGTCACTGAACTACAGGAAAGATATCAATAAGATAGAAAGAGTGCAGAGAAGATTTACTGGGATGTTGCCCAGACTTCAGGAACTGAGTTACAGGGAAAGGTTAAACAGATTAGGACTTTATTCCCTGGAGGGTAGAAGAATGAGGGGAGATTTCATCGAGGTATTTAAAATTATGAGGGGGACAGACAGAGTAAATGTAGATGGGCTTTTACACTGAGGGTAGGTGAGATATAAACCAGAGGACATGGGTTAAGAGTGAAAGGGAAAAAGTTTAAGGGGAACTTCTTCACACAGAGAGTGTGGAATGAGCTGCCATCTGAAGTGGTGCTTGAGGGCTCAATTTTAACATTGGGAGGGGTATGGAGGGCTATGGACTGGGTGCATGTCAGTAAAACTAGGCAAAAAAAGTTCAGCTCAGACTAGAAGGGCCGAAGGGGCCTGTTTCTGTGCTCTAGTGTTCTATGGTTCTGAGCTGTGGTGATAGTGAAAAGGGCAGAGGGCTACGAAAGATATCTCTGATATAAGGAAGGGTGGGGGGGGGGGGGAAACTGGAGAAAACGGAATAGAAGGATGAGGGAAAGAGAGAGCGACTGGACGAGAAGGTTAATGGAAATTGAAGGAGTCAACATTGATGAAGACTGCCAAGTCAGAATATAAGGGTTGTTCCTTCAATTTGCCAGTGCCTCAGTGAGGCAATGGACAGACCCGTCAGTGTGGCTATTGGGTGTGGTCCTTCCCCTTTCCCTACCTCCCCCAACCTTTTTGTTCAGGCATTCGTCTGATTTTCAGCCCTCATGCAGAAGGGTTCAGGCCTGTAACACTGACCATCTTTCACTTTCCATGGATGCTATGTGACCTGCTGAGTTCCTCCCACACTTTTGTGTGCTGAACTTGTTCTAACTGCTCTCTTTTTGCGTGTTCGGGTTTCGGTATGTTCTTGTTTACCTGAAGCTGCAGCAAGATCTGGTGGACATTTGAACTTACCTTCATCCTCGGATTCCTGCCCTTGCAGTGAGTGATCTTCTCCAGGTGGGACACTTCTCTGCTGGAAGTAAGGGGTCTCTTTTACCTGAGGTAGAAGCAGAAGCTGGAAGTTAATTTTACGGATGTGCATTCAACAGATTATTGCCCAGACTCCAAACTATAATATAATAAATATCTATTAAATAAAAAAAAGAATTACAATAGAATTTTATGATTTTTTTTAAGAATGCAGTAAACAAAGATGCAATTCTGTGCCCTTTTAATTTTCAATCTTTGCAGAATATTGAATCGCTTTGTCAAATGAAATAAGATGCAGCGAGAAACTGCGTGCTATCAAGGTAAGTCAACTTTGATACAATGGACCAAAAATAAAAACAATGTTACCAGAGGACAAGAAAGCAAAGTACAGAGTTAAAACACAAAAGTAGTTTAACACCACTATTACTTGGGTTCGAATCCAGCTGTCTATAAGGAGTTTGTATGTCTTCCCACTGTGTGTGGGGCTTTTCCCCAGGTGCTCTGGTTTCCTCTCACCCATAGAGTTTATGGGTGCAATTGGGTGGCACGGGTTTAAATGGCTGGAATCAGCTTCTATCATGTTGTAAATAAAATTTAAAAATGTAAATTTAAATCCATACTAATGGAAGGTCTGTTCAAGAATCTGATAACAGAAGCAACTGTCTTTGAATTTAGAGGTGCACGTTTTTAAACTCGTGTAGTGCCCCCCTCCCTTCAGGCAGAAGCGTAACTGGGATGGGATGTGTCCTTTAACATGTTGGGTGCTTTCCCGAGGCAGTGGGAAGTATAGACAGAGTCAGGCGTGATGGCCTGAGGTGCATCACAATCTCTGTAGAGGCTTGCAGTCTTGGGCAGACCAGTTCCTGTACCAAGCTGTGATACATCGGGACAGGATGCTTTTTGTGTGCACGTATAAAATTGGTAAAGGATACTTAGGTCATGGCCAAATTTGGAAGTGAACTTCAGATCCAACAATCAAAATATATTTGATTAATAGAGCATCCTTTAGAACTACTTCACATGGTCAGTCAACCAAAGTTTCCAACGTACAGCCATAAAGAAAGCCATTTTGTCCAACTGAAAGACGCATTCAAATCTTATCAACTTTCAGTTCATGGAAACCCTCATAGGTGTTTAAATGTGCTGACGTCATAAGACATGACCACCTTTGGATGAAAGTTCTTTGCAATTCCTTTCTGGATTTTACTTCCAATCTTCCCACTATATCAATGCGGGATCAGAGAGCAGCCCTATTTCAACACTAATTCTTTATAATCTACCAGCCCACATTCCAATCAACTTAGAACATTACAGCACACTACAGGTCCTTCAGCCACAATGTTGTGCCAACTTATGCAAACCTACTCCATAGCATTTCCTATCTCAGGCCCATAACCCTCTATTTTTATTACAAACATGTCTAAGAGTCTTCAGAATGTCCCTATAGTACCAAGCTCCAATCCAGGCATCCACCACTCCCTAAGTGGGGAAAAAAAACTTACCTCTGGCATCTCCTCTGAACCTTCCTCCACTCAACTTAAAGAGGTGTACTCTAGTATTTGCTATTGTTACCTTGGGAAAAAAGTGCCGGCTGTCCATCTTATCCATGCCTCTCATAATCTTGTATATCTCTGTCTCCTCTCATCCTTTGTCGTTCCAAAGAGAAAAGCCCTCACATGCTTGTCCATGCTCTCCAAGTTCATCCACCTTACCTGACAAGCCTCTAGCATTAAATTATACAAAATTTAAACCAACACCCTTCCTCACTCCCTGCCTTTCTCCTACCCACTAAACATTTTCTCATCACACTCCGTAGTCTCTCTCCTGCCTCTGTCCTGCATGGGATCCCAGCCCCTGCCAATCTAGTTTAAACCCATCCATGCATCACTGGTGAATCTGCCTGCCAGGATGTTGGTTCCTCTCTGGTTCAAGTGCAATCTGTCCCAGAAGAGATCCGCTGGACCTGCTCTTCAGCCATGAATTAATCTGGCCTATCTTCCTATTTCTGAGCTCACTGGCACGTGGCACTGGCAGTAATCAAGATATCACTCCACTTAATGTCCCATTTCTCAACCTCTTCCCTAACTGTCTGTACTCATTGTGAGTGACCTCATCCCCTTTTCTACCTGTGTCATTTGTACCAGTGCATTAAACGCCCTCTGTCTGTTCAACCTCTCCATTGAAAAAGTCACTGTATATGTGTGAAAAAGAAATAGTGTATATCATGGCTAATGTGATTTATGGTGTGAAAAATAAAAAATTAAAAAAAAAAGAATGTTCTCTAACTGCTCAGTGATATTCTTGGGAGGCAACATGCAATCCTAGTGCCTTTTCTACGGCCACTGAGGTGGCCCTCTATGGCCGAAGATCCTCCTGTCCCCCTCGCTATCGAGTCTCCTGTCACTACCGCCCTTAGTGGCTATACCCTTACTTCTGAGCCTCAGAAGTGGCCAAGTTTCCTGACCACTGCTGCAAGCCAAAAAAGGTCATTCCCTCCAACAATATCCAAAGCCGAAGACCTGTTAGTGAGGGGAATGGCCATAGGGAAACCCTGTACTGTCTCCCTGCACCCTTGCCTCTCCTGGTGGTCACCCATCTAACTGCCGGCTGCCCCTTAGGTGTGACCACCTCAGTGGAAGTCTCACCAATGATGCCCCAAGTGTATCCAGCTGCAGCTCCAGTTCCTCAACCCTATCGGGAACTGCAGGTGGGTACATTTCCCACAGATGTCATCAGTCACTGCCCTGACTGCCATCCAGCTTAACTTTAAGGAACTACCTTAGCATGAAATCCCTTGAGCCAAATCCTCAACTCCCACTCACAAACTGAATCGTTCCTACAATGGCCACCCCACAGTGGCTACTCCATTTGAACTATTTTTCCCCCTCTCCTCATCTACAGGGCCAACTTAGCACCTTTATATCCCCCGCCTCCAGCAGCAATCGCATCTCCTATTGGCTGCAATAAATTAAGCAGACCCGTAGAAAAACATTGCACTGGCTCCCTCAACTCAGGTCCAAGATTTAAACTGTTCCTACCTGGAACAGCTCGTTGACATCATTTGGAAGTGCTAGACCAATGTAATCATCTGTGCTGCCATAGGTGGCGTTGGAGACCATAGAGCGTACAGAGGAGGAACGCTGAAGGGTCGTGTGATTAATTGGACTCAATAAATCCTCTTTGTCCAACGATGCAAAACTCAATGCTTTGATGAACCTGGACAAAAGGAGAGGAACATAAATCAGGGGAAGAGGTAATGAGCTATCTCTGCAGATGAGGTGATGGCCTTCGCAACCTTGAGTACAATGGAGAGCCAAAAGAGTGTTACAGTACTTTCTGTAAGGGTCTCAAGTTCATTGTCTTGAGCGTCAAGTTAAAGTGAAGAGTGTCGATTTTGTGTACATCCACCAAGTCAATCCATACATTCATTAGTGCCACACATGAAACAGTGCAAAATTACACAAAGAAAGCCGTTGGAGCAACAATATTTCACCAGCATGGGATTTGTTCAAGAACCTAGTAGCGGTGGGGACTTTTAAAAAAATCCTTGAACCTTGTGGTGGGGTGAGTGACTGACAAAAGTCTGTAGATGCCGTGACTATAGTAAAAACACACAGAAATGGAGGAGAAATTCAGCGTCCATAAGAGGCAAAGATATATTACTGATGCTTCGGACCCGAGCCCTTCTTCAAGGTAATTGAATCTGGTGGTGCATGTTTTCACTCTTGTGAGTCTTCTTCCTCATGGAAGCAGGATAAAGGGAGTATAGCTGCAGTAGGAGGATTCCTTCAATATATTGGCTGTTTCTTCGAGGCAGTGGAGGGGAGGAGGTTTGTGTGATGGCCAGAGTTGTGCTCTTGCAGTCTTAGTGGAGGGTTTCCTGTATCACACAGTGGCGCCCCTGACAGAATGCTTTCAATGGTGCACCTGTAAAATTTGATGAGGGACACAAAGGATAAGTAGAATAGGCATTGGGGCATTGTTTGGCCATCAGATTGACATGAACGGACAGGGAGAAGAGTTTGGAGATATTTATGATTCAGAACATAAAGCCATCTACTGCCTCCACCTCAGTGCAGTTGTTGCAGACAGGGGAGTGTGCACCACCCCTATTCCAGAGGTCTTTGACAAGCATCTTTATCTTGCTGATGTTCAAGAAGAGATGGTTGTTTTGACACAAAACCATTTGAGTCTCCATCTCCCCTCTCCATTCCATCTCGTCTTTGTTTGGGATCCGGCAATCATCGGCAAATCTGAGATCCATAGAATCTAGCAGCATGGAACAGGCCCTTTGGCCCAACTCATTCATGCATTTGCCTACATTTGGTCCATCTAAGCCTTTCTCATCCATAAATGTGTCTAGATGTCTTTTGGACATTATTATTATTATTGTGTCTGCTCTGGTAACTCATTCCAGATAGTGACCATCCTCAGGCCCCTCTCTGGAAAATAGAAGAATGAGAGGGGATCTCATGGAGACATTCTGACAGGATCAGACAGATTAAATGCAGGTCGAATTTTCTCGATTTTGGGAAAGCCCAGTAAAAAGGACCACAGGTTGATGATAAGAGGGAAGTTGTTTAGGACTGAGATGAAGAACAACCTCTTCACTCAGAAAGTTGTGAACACGTGGAACTCCTGACCACAGAAAATTGTTGAAGCTGGTTTATTCGATAAATTCAAGGGAACTGGATGTGGCTCCACTGGTACCATAGAAAAGGAACTTGGTCAAGGTGAGGTCAAAATAAAACAAGCTTATATGCTGGATCATGTTGAGATTAAAAAGAGGATGTGCTGGATTTTCTTAAAAGAATTAGGATTTATAAGTCCCTTGGACCAGACATGGGAAAGAAGGGAATAGATAGTTATGACTGGGGCAATGATCTTTGCATCCTCTTTAGTCACAGGAGAGCCACTGGAGGATTAGAGAATGGCAAACGTAGTCCCCTTGTTTAGCAAAGGTAATAGGGAGAATCCTTGGAAATATAGACTAATGAGTCTTATGTCAGTAGTGAGAGGATTCTCAAGGACAGGATTTGGTGGCATTTAAAGAATGGGTAGTCAACATAACTTTGTGAAGGGAAGGTCATGCCTCACGTGGCTAGAGTTTTTTTGAGGAGGTAACAAAAGAAATTGATGAAGGTATGGAGGTAGATGTGGTCTGTATGGATTTTAGTAAGATATTTGTCAAGTCTTCCATGAGAGACTCATTCAGAAAGTCGAGGCATGAGATCCGTAGAACTTTATAATGGGTGCCTGGAATGCATTGCCAAGGGTGGTAGGGGAAGGTGAAACATTAAGGGCATTTAAGAGACTCTGAGATAGGCATATAGGTGAAAGAAAAATAGATGGTTATGAGGTAGGAAGGGTTTACTTTCTCTTAATAAAAATTGCAGGTATATATAGGTCAGCCCAAAATTGCAGACCAAAGAGGCTATACTGTTCTATAAAAGATCATGGGGTATGGAGAGAAAGCAAGAATAGGGGACTGAAATGTATGATTGTGTTGAATGGGGGAAGCGACTCAAAGGGCTGAATGGCCTCCTCCTGCTCTGTTTATGAAGGTTTCAAAAAAAAACCTAATTAGATTCATGAGACATGCTCTGCCATACAGAAATCCATACTGATTACCTCCTATCATTCTCTGACAGGTATATCCTGTCTCTCAAAATCCCTTTTAGCAATTTTCCAATCTCTGGCGTCAAGGCTCACTGGCCTGTATTCCCTTGGCTTGTTCTTGCTGCCCTATTTAAATCATGGCACAACATTAGCCATCCTCCAGTGTGCTGGCACTTCACCCAAGGCCAAATTTGATGTATATATCCCAGCAAGAGCTTCTATAATTTCTCTCTAGCTTCTCATAAGGCGCAAGAACGCACTTAATTAAGCTCTGGGGATTTGTCAATTTAATACAATGCTGCCAAAACTTCCTCTGAGCTCTAATTTAGTGTGGCAGATGGAGTTAGAGAAGTATCTGGCTACACAATCATGGCTGAACAAGGAGTGTAGTAGGGAGATGAATATACAGCCCTATGGGGCACTGGTATTGAGGGTGATCATGGTGGACATACAGTCTCTGTCCTCAATTATAGTGGACTGAAAGACAATCTTCCTTTAACATCCCAGAAATAGATGTACATCAGGAAAATGGCATTCACGGTGGGAATGGTATTGAGCAAGTTGTTGGAGCTGCAGATTGATAAGCCTCTGGGTCTTGAAGGAGATTATTCTATGGCCGGAAAAGATGCTGCTGAGTTAGTTAGAACTATAGAACACTACAGCACAGAAAACAGGACAATCGGCCCTTCTAGTCTGTGCCAAAATATTATTCCGCTAGTCCCATTGACCTGCACCCTGTCCATAACCCTCCAGACCTCTCCCATCCACGTATCTATCTAATTTATTCTTAAAATTTAAAAATGAGCCAGAATTTACCAAGTCAGATGTCAGCTCATTCCACACTCCCACCACTCTCCAGTGAAGAAGATCCCCCTAATGTTCCCCCATAAACCATCCCACTTTCACCCTAAAGCCATATCTTCTCGTATTTATAAAACACAAAATGCTAGAGAAACTCAGCGGGTCAAACAGTGTCATTTACGTAGCAAAGGTAGAAATACATAACCGAGATTTTGGCCTCGAGCCCTTCATGCTTATCTTGATGAAGGGCTCAAGGCTGAAACATTAGTTATGTGTTTCTACCTTTGCTACATAAATGACACTGTTTGACCTGCTGAGTTTCTCCAGCATTTTGTGTTTTTTTTAAACTTCAACCATGGTGTCTACAGATTTTCGTGATTTACTTCCTCCTGTATTTATCTTTCCTAATCTAAATGGAAAGAGCCAACTCACATTTACTCTGTCTGTCCCCCTCATAATTTTGTAAACCTCTATCAAATCTCCTCTCATTCTTCTATGTTCCAAGGAATAAAGTCCTAACCTATTTAATCTTTCCCTGTCACTCAACTCCTGAAGACCCAGCAACATCCTAGTAAATCTTCTGTGCTCTCTATCTTACTGATATCCTTCCTGTAGTTTGGTAACCAGAACTGCACACAATATTCCAAATTTGGCCTCATACAACCTCACCATAATATCCCAACTCCTGTACTCGATACTTTGATTTATGAAGGCCAAGATGCCAAAAGCTCTCTTTACAACCCTGTCTACCTGCGATGTCACTTTCAGGGAATTGTGGATCGGTATTCCTAGATCCCTTGTTCCTCCACACTCCTCAGTGCCCGACCATTTACTGTGTACGTCCTACCTTGGTTTGTCCTTCCAAAATGCAACACCTCACGCTTGTCTGCATTAAGTTCCATCTGCTATTTTCTTGCCCATTTTTCCAGTTCCAAAGCTTTGAAAGCCTTCCTCGCTGTCCACAACACCTCCAATCTTAGTGTCGTCAGCAAACTTGCTGATCCAGTTTCCATTATCATCCAGATCATTGATATAGACAACAAACAACAATGGTCCCAGCACCGATCCCTGAGGCACACCACTAATCAAAGGCCTCCAGTCTGAGAAGCAACCATTCACCACTACTCTCTGTCTTCTCCCATTCAGCTAATTTTGAATCCAGTTTACTACCTTCTCCATAGCTACCTAGAGTCTGATTCTTCTGAACTAACCTCCCACGTGGGACTTTGTCAAAGGCTTTACTAAAGTCCATGTAGACAACATCCACAGCCTTTCCTTCATCTACTTTCTAGGTAACTTCCTCAAAAAACTCTATAAAATTCATTACACGCACAAAACCATTCCGACTATCCTTAATCACCCCTTGGCTGTTCAAATACTTGTATATCCAATCTCTCAGACCACCCTCCAGTAATATACCTACTACTGCCATCAGGCTCACCGGCCTGTAATTTCCTGGTTTACTTTTGGAACCTTTTTTAAATAACGGACCAATATGAGCTACCTTCCCATCCTCCAGCACCCATCACCTGTGGTGAAGGACACTTTCAATATTTCTGCCACCATCCTTGAAACTTCTGCTCTAGTCTCCCATAAGGTCCAAGGGAATAAATACAATGACAGACCAGGGGGATTTATCTACCTTTATTTTCTGCAAGACAGCGAGCATCTCCTCCTCTTTAATCTCTACATGTTCCATGCCACAACTGCTGGTTTCCTTTCCTTCCTTATACACTGCCAGTTTTCTCAGTAAATACTGATGCAAAAAAACTGTTTAAAAATCTCACTGATTTTGTGAGGCTCCACACATAGACAACGACACTGATCTTCTAGGGGACCAATTTTGTCCCTAATATACTTGTAGAAACCCTTCGGTTTAACCATCACATTATCTGCCAAAACAACCTCATGTCTTCTTTTTGCCTTCCTGATTTCTTTCCTAAGTATATTCTATACTTTTCTAGTACCTCATTAACTCCTTGTTAGCTATACATCTTAACCAGATTGCCAATATCCCTTGAAAAACAAGGTTCCCTCTGCCTGTTAACTTTGGCTTTAATCCTGACAGGAACATGCAATCTCTGCGCTCTCAAAATTTCACCTTTGAAGGCCTTCCACCTACTGAAGACATCCTTGCCTTAGGGAGGAAATAGCAGAGGCTCTGACAGTGATTTTTCAACAGTCACTAGAGTGGGGGCATGGTACCGCAGGATTGGCGTGTTGCAAACGTGGTTCCTCTGTTTAAAAAGGGCTCCAGGTGACGTCGGTGGTTGGTAAACTAATGGAAAGTATTCTTAGGGATAATATGTACAAGTACCAACAGAGGCAGAGACTGATCAGGGGCACCCAGCATGGGTTTGTGTGGGGAAGAACATGTTTGACAAATCTCGTTGAATTTTTTGAGGAGGTGACTGGGAAGGTTAATGAGGGTAGGGCAGTAGATGTCATCTATATGGATTTCAGTAAGGCCTTCGATAAGGTTCCACATGGAAGGTTGGTAAGGAAGGTTCAGGCACTAGGTATTAATGTTGAGATAGTCAGATGGATTCAATGTTGGCTAGAAGGTAGATGCCAGAGAGTCATAGTGGATAACTGTCTGTCAGGATGGAGGCCGGTGACGAGCGGTGTGCCTCAGGGATCGTTGTTGGGTCCCTTGTGGTTTGTCATTTACATTAATGATTTGGATGATGGAATGGTAAATTGGGTTAGTAAATATGCAGACGATACAAAAATCGGGGAAGTTGTGGATAGTGAAGATGGTTCTCAGAGACTGCAGAAGGATTTGGACTGCTTAGAAGAGTGGGCTGAAAGATGCCAGATGAAGTTTAACATCGATAAGTGTGAAGCGCTTCATTTTGGGAAGAATAATCAATACAGGGCATATGCAGTGAAGAGGAGGGCATTGAGGAATGCAGAGGAACAGAGAGATCTTGGAATAACGGTTCATCATTCTTTGAAAGTGGATTCTCATGTGGATAGGGTGGTAAAGAAGGCTTTTGGTGTGCTGGCCTTTATAAATCAAAGCATAGAATATAGGAGCTGGGAGGTGATGTTGAGACTGTTCAAGGCATTGGTGAGGCCAAATTTGGAATACTATGTGCAGTTCTGGTCCCCAAATTATAGGAAGGATATCAATAAGTTAGAGAAGGTGCAGAGAAGATTTACTAAAATGTTGCCAGGATTGCAGTATCTAGAATACAAAGAACGATTGAGTAGACTGGGTCTTTATTTCTTGGAGCATAGAAGGTTGATGGGGGATTTGATAGAGGTGTTTAAGATTATGAGGGGGATAGATAGAGTAGATGTGAATAGGCTCTTCCCCTTGAGGGTAGGTGAGATTGGAACAAGGGGTCATGAGTTAAGGGTTAGGGGGCAAAAATTTAGAAGTAATTTAGTGGGAGCTTCTTCACTCAGAGAGTGGTGGCTGAGTGGAAGGACCTTCCGGAAGAGGTGGTTGCAGCAGGGTCAATTTTGTCATTTAAGAGAAGGTTGGATCAGTGCATGGATATGAGAGGATTGGAGGGTTATGGACAGGGGCTAGAGGCTAGAGGAGATCACTTAAATTGGTGCGGACTAGAGGGACCAAGATGGCCTGTTTCCGGACTGTAATCCACTCTTTCTGGATCCTTTCTCATTTCTACAAAACTGGCTTTTCCTCAATTTAGAATCTCAACTCAAGGACCAGACTTAATCCTTATTCATAATTAATTTGAAACGAATGGTACCTCTACATATTGATTTAGAAAGCTTTTCTGAACACATTTAACAAACTTCAAGCCATCCAGCCCCTTTCCAGTTTTGGATTCCCAGTCAATAAGTGGAAAGTTAAAATCTCCTCCTGTTTCACGTTTTTGTTTCATACATTGGTCTACTATCTCTCTACAGATTTGCACCTCTAATTCTCTGACTATTGGGCAGTCCATAATATATCCTTATCAATGTGGTCACACCTTTCCTGTTCCTCAGCTCCACTCACATGGCCTTTGTATACCACCCTCTGTTCTGTCTAAGCAAAGCTGTAATATTTTCCCTGACTAGTTCATGCATTGAGTTTTCTAAAACTCCTAGGTTTGAGGGACGTTTCTAGAAGATTGGAAAATGGCAAAATACAAAGGCTAAAAAGCTGAAAACTACAAGCCAGTAAACTACCATCATGTGGAATTTACTTTTGTTCACTGGAGTATGAAATAGATAAAGTTAAAACCAAGAGCTAGCTAGTATTGAGATTTCCAGAGGCATTTAAAAATATGCTGCATCAGATTTTTATTTTAGATTTCCAGTGTTTGTAGTTTATTAAAAAAACAGGTGAGCATCGTGTGCTTTATTGATCTGTTTATTTTAGTATGGAAATTCATGCAATAGTGCAAGTTCAGAGGTGTTCAAAACTAAAATAAGGAATGGACTGTTGTCTAAAACAATTGAACAAGCTGTGGCGGCACATTCTCTCATGGCGAACCGGCCCCGCGTGTAACCCCACGTGGCAGGGCAGCCATGGGAAGATGGCGCTGTCAGGGTTTCTCCCTGCCTCAAGTCTCCTGCCCAGTGCGCACCTGGGGCAGCGATTAGAATGTCACAATGCACGAGGTGACTGAGCTCATACTGCCCTTAAAAAAGGGCGAGCACTGAATTTGAATAAAAATGACTTTCAATGTGGTGGCTGAGTCTTTCTTGGCTGTGTCCAGCACTACATTGGTGACCCAGACACCTCTCTGGTCTCAAGAACATGGATCCGGCAGAGAACAACGCCGTTGCCATCAAACTGCCCCTCTTCTGGACCTATCACCTGCGTATGTGGTTCGGGCAGGCGGAAGCGCAGTTTCAACTGAGGAATATTTCAGCAGATGCCACGATGTTCTACCATGTCGTGAACGTGCTGGACAAAGAAACAGCAGCCAGGGTGGACGATCAAATACACCGGCCGAGGGTAAATATGCTGCCCTCAAGAACCTGCTCCTTGGCACTTTCGGGCTCTCCCCTCAGCAGCGTGCCTCCAGACTCCTGCACCTTGACGGGCTTGGGGACTGCACACCATCGGCCCTAATGGATGAGATACTGGCGCTGGCGGAGGATCACAAACCTTGTTTCCTATTCCGTCAGATCTTCCTCGAGCAGATGCCCGGGGACATCCAACTACTCCTGGCAGGACTTCACGGATCCACGCCAAGTTGCAGCCCAAGCGGACACCCTCTGGTGCACCAAGAGGGAGAATGAAGGAGCCCTCAGTCAGTTTGTGCGACCAAGAGCCGGCCGGCCACAACACTCCCCCGAGCATAAGCACCATTCCACCTGGTGCTTTTACCATCATCGGTGGGGAGCGGAAGCTCGTAAGTGCCGACAACCGTGTGACTACCAGGGGAAACGACCCGGCCAGCCACTGTCGATGGCTGTGATGGCTGGTCACGTGGACAGCCTCCTTCACATTACCAATAAGTCCACCGGCCGACGTTTCCTGGTGGACACAGGAGCGGAGCTGAGCGTCCTGCCCCCCACCGCCCTTGAGACACGCACCCGAACTCATGGTCCCACCCTGCGGGCAGCCAACAGTTCCGCCATCAAGACCTTCGGTACCCGCATGGCGCAGATCCAGATCGGGAAAGTGAAATTCTGCTGGAAGTTCATGTTAGCCTCAGTAGGTACTGCGTTATTAGGGGCGACTTCCTGAGGGCACAAGGACTGTTGGTTGACATGAAGGGCAAGAGGCTGGTCAATGCTCGCACCTTCCATTCGGTGCGCCTGGGCGCCACGAACGCCTGGAGGCCCGAGATCGCCACTTCCAAGGATGAGAATTCAAACATACTCCATGAGTTCCCCACCATCTGTCAACCACGATTCAGCGCCACCTTACCCCAGCATGGGATATACCACCATATCTCTCGCAGGGGCCCCCGCTGCACGCCAAGCCCAGATGACTTACGCCCGAGAAGCTGCAGCTGGCAAAAGAGGAGTTTTCCTGGCTGCAGGAGTTGGGGATCATCCATCTCTCGGACAGCGCCTGGGCATCCCCTCTCCACATGGTCCCCAAATCCTTCGGGGGCTGGAGACCCTGCGGCGATTACCAACGTTTGAACGATGTGACCACATCAGACAGGTACCTGGTTCCACACATTCAAGACTTTTCGGCCAATCTTCACGGCGCGCAAGTCTTCTCCGTGGTCAATCTGGTGCGGGGGTTATCATCAGATCCATGTCCACCCGAGGACATCTGCAAGACAGCAATCATCACCCCCTTTGGCCTCTTTGAATTCCTGCATAGGTCTTTCGGCCTCAAGAACGCGGCCCAGACTTTTCAGCGCCTCATGGACGCAGTGGGTATGGACTTGGACTTTGTGTTTATATATCCTTATCGCCAGTCAGAAGCGTGAAGAACACAAGGCCCACCTCTGTACCCTGTTTGCCCAACTGGCAGAGTTTGGCCTCATGGTCAATGTGGCCAAGTGCCAGTTCGGCAAGCAGACACTGCAGTTCCTGGGGCACACCATCTCGGCAGCTTGTGCTGCCCTGGAACCAGAGAAGGTCGCGGCTGTCCAGCGGTTCCCCAAATCAACCACCCTCAAGGGCCTGCAGGAGTTCGTAGGGATGGTGAATTTTTATCATCGGTTCATCCCTGGCGTCGCCTGCACCATGCGACCGCTGTTCGCATTGATCGCCACTAAGGAGAAAGTCCTGATCTGGTCGGAGGAGGCAGAGACCGCTTTTGCCACAACAAAGGAGGCCCTCGCCAACACAACTCTATTGATGCACCCACACCCGGAGGCACACACGGTGCTCTCCTCAGCCACGGCAGTAGGGGGCGTACTCGAGCAGTGGCTCAACGGACAGTGGCACCCGCTGGCCTTCTTTAGCAAACAGCTGCGCCCAGCGGAGCTCAAGTACAGCGCTTTCAACCGGGAGCTCCTGGCGCTGTACCTGGCCATCTGGCACTTTCGATACTTTCTAGAGGGCAGGCCCTTCACGGTCTTCAGAGACCACAAGCCCCTCAAACAGGCACTCATGATGGCCAAAGATCCGTGGTCGGCTCGCCAGCAACGCCACCTCTCCTATGTGTCGGAGTTCACCACTGACATCTGGCACAGGGCAGGCAAAGACAATGTCGCGGCGGATGCGCTCTCTCGTCCGGCGATCAACGCCCTCACCCTAGGCCTTGAATACACACAGTTGGCACAGGCCCAGAAGCTGGACTCGGCAGAATTGATATTTATTTGGCGCGGCCTACATACAAGGTCCTCCAGCGGTCCGGCAGGACTTTCACTTTGGACATGGGGTTAAAGACGAACTTTTCACCACGGACCATTTGAAAGCGGTGTACTTAAAACCTATCACGGCTGGTGCAGACAGCCATATCCAAACGCCGGGGCTGCCCGCCCAAGTGGCGGGATGCATAGCCAGTTCTTGGGAGGGGGGTGGGTTTATGTGGCAGCCCACTCTCTCATGGCGAACTGGCACCACGTGTAATGCCACGTAGCGGGGCAGCCATGGGAAGATGGCGCTATCAGGGTTTCTCCCTGCCTCAGGTCTTCTGCCCAGCACGTGCCTGGGGCAGCGATTAGAATGTCATAATGCATGAGATGACTGAGCTCCTGCTGCCCTTAAAAAACGGCGAGCACTGAATTTGAATAAAAACAGTCATTAACGACTTTCAATGTGGTGGCTGAGACTTTCTTGGCCGTGTCCAGCACCACAAAGCTAGAATTATACCGGAGTTTGAACAATTGAGAAGTGTATGGATTGAAACATCAGATCCCAAGAGATCTTTATAGGCAAATGTAGAAAGAATATTTTCTCTTCTGGGAGAAAACTGGATCCAAAGGTTCAAGTTTAAAAAAAATAAATTTACAATTTAAAAGAGATGTGGCATTTACTTCATCAGCAAGCGGGTAAAAATAAAAGCAGCAGGGAATGCAGAACTAAGGGGATGATCAGATCAGTTGTGACATGGTGGCATGGTTAGCACAACAGTATTGGAGCAATCCACTGGTTCAAATCCACTCAGAATTTGGATGTGTTCCCGGATGTTGCTTGGATTGGAGAGCATGTCTTTTGAGGCATGGTTAACAGAGCTTGGACTTCTCTTTAAAATTTAGACATCAAACCTGGTAACAGGCCTCTCCAGCCCATGAGCCCACGATGTCCAAATATCCCAATTAACCTACAACTCCCATATGTTTTGAAGGGTGGGAGGAGAGCGGAGCACACAAGGAGAACGATAAGCTCCTTACAGACATCGCCGAATTTAAACCGGGGTTGTTGGTGCCGTAACAGCGTGATGCTAACTGTGCGAAGGATGCGAGCTGACTGAATAGTGGTCCATAAGATTATGAGAGGCAAAAATAGGGTGGATTTCCTGGGGCAACAGTAGCAAATACTGGAGGACATCAGTATATGTCGAGGGGAGGAAAGTTTCGAGGAGAAGTCAGGACCATATATCTTCCAGTTTCTATCTACTTGGTGGGCAGCACAGCTGGTGTAGCGTTAGCGCAACACCATCGTACCACTAGCGATTGAATCCAGGGTTCACCTCCTGCACTGTCTGTAAGGAGTTCGTACATTCTCGCCGTGTCTGCATGGGTTTTCTCCGGAGGCTCCAGTTTCCTCCCACTGTTCAAAAATGTACCAGGATGTAGGTCAATCATTCTGTTTCGCTTCTTTCTCTGACTCTAAGGAGCAGTGGGCATGATGAATGATGATCTCGATCTTTTGCGAGGGTTATGTCGCAACACCAATGAACTGAACATATACTTTAGCAGAACCGTTTTAAGCATGTTCTCGAGCAAAATCTGTGTTAAAGAGAGTGTGGAATAAAGATTATGCTTCACCCAGCCATTTTTTTTTGGACTTGCTGACGAAAGGCAATGTGTAAATTTTAAAGATCTATTTACCTTCTTGGTGTTAATCTTGAATCCAGACTGCCAGTCTTCATGGTAATTGTGTCCGTAAACAACACATCCTTTGCTGGCGACGCGAGAGCCTCAGAGTGTGAAAGTGACGAGTGCATTCTCTGCTGCTGCAGTCGTTTCAAGGTGGCGTAGCCAAAAGCATCACGCGGGCTCGTGTAGCTGAAGTTGTAATCAGTCAAGCTCTTTATAGTAGTGACAGACGGTGCTTTGAGCGACTGTGCCCTCCGTGGGAGAGTGTGAGATGATCCTGGGGGTACCAGTGACACAGAGTTTGATTTAGCCAGAGGTAGATGGTTAGACCGGGGCGTGGGGGACACGTTGGTCTTCACCGTCCTTGCACTGACAATTGTATTCAAGCTGTCTGTGTCAGCATTTGCAAGGTCTAGGCGGATAGTTTCACCAGAGGGACTGGAGCTAACTGAACTCATGGAGCTAATGCCGCTAGTCGTTGTGTCCGTGTTGAAGCTCTGGCTACGGCTTTTGAAGTGTGAGACAGTCGTGCCGTCCCCCACCGACCTGTCCTTGATAATCTGCTCCCTGTGATTTTCCCCTAACAGTGTCTTTGGGCGCTTTAGTTCAGACTCGGAAATACTCTGCGAGCTTCCTCCATTGTTATTATCCCTATTCCCAACGAACGACGTCTCCAAGCTTAACGTGTGGCTCTTATGAATGCGAGTGCCATTGAAGATGCCTGTGAACACCTCACTCTGAAGATATTCAGTGCTATTGGCAGGCTCAGTGATTGCCCGGATGCGCTGATGGACCTGCTTCCTGTCCACTGCTGCTTTGGCAGACTTCGACTCGCTGCTACTGCGCAGTTTCTTGCTGGGGAGTGAGGTCAGATTGTTGAAGAAACGTCGTGTGACAAACTTGGAAGAGCTGAGGATACTTAAAGGGCTTCGATCTTTTTCCTTTGTTGACTTGGGCTTCAATAACAAAGACGGGTCTCCCTCTTCGGTGATATCAAGGAAGAAGGTACTCGTTGTACTGCTCCCATATCGATCATCCTCCATTATAAACATGCCTGAAAAGAAAGAACCCAGAGTTAGCAGAATCTGGTTGATGATGGGAGGTGAATTCATGTACTTCTTTCATGACCCTAAGATAGGAGCCCCTAATAGTGGGTGGCATGGTAAGTATCACAGTTAGTACAATGCTATTACAACACCAGCGACCATGGTTTGAACCCGGCACTGTAAAGAGTTGTACGTTCTCCTCGCACCTGCATGGGTTTCCTCTGGTTTCTTCCCACCCTTCAAGATATTCAGGGGTTGTAGGTTAATCGGAGTATTTGGGCAGCATGGGTTCATGCATGTCTAAATTTAAAATATTTTAATTTAAAATTACATACTATTAAAGCCAAAGAATTCCTTTTGAAGTGTCACTGTATAATGTGATAAACATAATGGGCAATTTGGCCAAAGGAATATTATAATGATCAGATGATCTGTGACATTTATTGGTCAAGTCCTTTACTCTACCTGGAAACCCTATTATGAGATTTTTAATGTCCGCCTCATAGGCAGCAGGACCTCATTTTAAGATATCATCGAGTGGTTGGCATCTCCAGCGATGACTTGCTCAGGACAAGAATTTTGGGCTCAAATCTTTGAAGTAGATATTGAACACACAGGGTAAAAATAGCAGCCACTGAGGCACAATTCATTCATTAAATGTACACCTTTCAGACCTGTCCCGACAGCCACAAATTCAATGCTGTTTTAAGAGTTGGAAGAATAGAGGCCCCTCTATCCAGTTGGAATGATCTCTGTTGATAATTTCTTGCACAAAGAGCATGCAATTGGAACGTCATTTAACAGAAACTGTAAGAATGACTAGTATGAGAGTCTAACCTGAGGAAAATGGGAGCGATGTTTGATGGGATGGTCAAAGGAACCTGGTCTGACCATGAATCGCAAGGAGCCCTTCAGTTTAGTTTCAAGCTTATTTGCCAAATTGGTAATCGTGATTTCACTCAGAGATAGTGAGTTTTATCATCAATTAATCTGCTCTGCATAGAATGGTGGAGGAAGGGGTAGGGGAGGAGAACAGACCCACGGGCAAGAGATCATAAGTGGATATGGGTGGGAAGGCCCAAGAGAAAAAAGCTGAGAAGTAATAAGGGAGGGGACAGCTTCCTCCATTTTATTCAGGCACCTGCCTGCTTTTTGCTCATACCTTGATGTAAGGCTCAAGCCCAAAATGCTGTTTATGTATCTTTGCTACATAGAGAACGCTGTGTTACCTGCTGAGTTTCTCCAGCATTTCTATGTAAATTCCCTACTTAAAAGCAGGACTGTTGAGATTCAAAAGGCAGGTCACTGACATCTTTCAAAGACAATTTTGAGTGCCCAATAAATCCTGGCCTTGTCAGAAACTCTGTTCCTCAACTTGAACAAATAGAGAAGTCGGCAAAAGATATGTAATCCAATAGTTATAATGGGATGTGTTTTAATACAATTGGGGAGGCTCAGATGATTCAGTAGGCCATTTGACTTCATTGGCTGCACAGACAGAAAGGTCTTACCAGTTCTAACGAAATATTTTTTTGCAGTGTCAGGGTAACCCTTCTTTAACTCATTTTGTATCTATAAATCTAGCCACATGACAAGACCCAAGATTAGTGGTACTTAGACAACAATGTAGGGGAGCTGATTCGTAAGGTGGCAAGGAATGGAGGGCTATTGCAGGCAGATGTGCAGTTTAAAGAGCATCATGGTTGGGACCAGGGGGCTGTTCCTGTGTTGTACTGTTCTGTGCAAAATAGAGAAAAATTGGTGGTGCTGTGGAGAGTGTGGAAGGATTCAGCTCCAGTTACCAATATGGGCAGAGAAATGACAAGAGGGAGTTTAATCTGGACAAGTGTGAGGTGTGGCATTTTGGAAGGCAATACACAGTAAACAGTAGGGCACTGAGGAGTACAGTAGAAGAGAGGGATCTGGGAATACAGATACATAATTCCCTGAAAGTGGTTTCACAGGTAGACAGGGTTGTAATGAGAGTGGTTGCTGCTTGGAAACCTCTTAGCAGGAAAGGTGGTGGAAACAGATCTGAAAACAACACAGTGGTGGCATTTAGACAGGCAGGGGATAGAGGTACAGAGTACTTGCAGGCAGATGGGACTGGATTAAATTGGCATCATGTTTAGCACAGACATTGCAGGCTAAAGGACCTGTTCCTGTGCTGTTCTGCTCTACGTTCGAGGACTCTACAGCTGAAGAACACACAAGCGACGGGCTGTTGACGACTCGAGGCGAGGACTGCCGGAGACCTGTTTGAGACTGGCTGAAGGGGTACCAGTTATCAGAACCGGGATGCAAGAGGGGTCTAAGGGTGCTGGAGGCTTCTTGATCGTGTTTGGGGGGGGGGGGGGTTGGATCTGGAGCTCGATTGCTGATGGTTTGCACTGAAGTCAGTGTGGCTGTGGGAGTGCTGGAGGAGAATCCACAGTCACTCAGTGACTCGCTTTTCCTTATCTTTCTCTGATTGTAGTGAGTGCCCAGCAATTTCTGCTGATGGTAAATCTTACTTGCACAAACTAAATATACCTGCTTTATTGCATGACCAGCATCTTGAACCAACTTCACAAATAAAAATAGCTACCAGAAAACTTTTTTTTTAAATATAAAAAAATATCAAGATACTCACTCTGAGGTATTGACTCGCTCTCACTGTTGTGTCTGGAGCTGGTAGACTCAGAGCTGAGGCTCAGAGTACTGGGGACTGAGGACAGCTCGTTGTACAGTTGCTCCATGTCATCAGGAGCCACAGGCCAGGGTTGCCTACGGCTGTGCCTGACCGAATCCCAGTTGTGCTGTTTCAGGATGTCACACCCTTGCTTTGTTTTTGCTAAGAGACCCAACACATACAAACATGTCCTGTGAAGGAGGAAAGAGAAAAAAAGTGAGAGGAAACAATAAGACATACACTGTACACTCCCAAATCAGGTCACTATGAATGTCACCTCAGAATCTCAAATCGTCTCAGGAAGTCCAATTAGCATTCAGTTAGCCTCTCGTCAGCTATGTATATTTGTCATATTGTGGTGGCCTGCCACCGCGGAGATCAAGCCGGCACATTGCACGGTAGTAAACAGCAGTATTACACACTAACACATCCCTTAACACAGCGAACGGGTGCAGTTGAAAGCTGGAGCAGTACAAGACCAGCAGCCCTAAAATGACGCTGGCCAAGCTGACCAGCTAACGGATCCATAACAGGCTGGGGAAGAAGGGTGTTCACACGCAAGAATGTTTCCGCCCACTATTGTTATTTATGCGGCTGATGTCAGCCGATCAAACCAACAGGAACTCCAACTGTACAAAAGGAACCTTTCGAGCTTCAATAAATCTCAGAGCTTAACCTTCCACACTGCAAGTGTGTGTGTTTCTCTGTAGCGGTCAGCTACAGTATGCAGTTTGTGTGTAGGATGTACTGTGTGTCTGTGTGCATGCACCGTGGTCCTGAAATATGCTGTTTCGTTCAGTTATACGTGTATATGTACAATCAGATGACAGAAACAGCATGGTTCGTGGAGCGGTTAACACGACACTATTTCAGCGCCAGCAACCTGGGTTTGATTCTGGTGTTGTCTGTAGGGAGTTTGTACGTTTTCTCTGTGCCTGTGCGAGTTTTCCCTGGGTGCTCCGGTTTCCTCCCACCTTCTAAAATGTACGGGGTCGTAGGTTAACTTGGGTGCACTGGGCGGCACAATTTTAAATGGCTGGGAATGGCCTCTACCGTGTAGTAAATAAAATTTAAATGAACTTGAAATGACTTCTCCAAATACTGAGATCTACTATAACACACAATATACTTTTCCCCTGAGCCTATTTCCCAGAGGATTTGCTGCTTACCCTCTAACAGAGAGAATCTCACATGTCTGGGCCAGGACCACGATATCTGGAATCACATTCTCCTCCTGAAGAAGGTTCAGTCCCCAGTTAGATGCACCAATGTTTCCCTGAAATTCAAATCACATTTCGATCATAATTCCTCAGAAGGAAGAAAGAACATCTGGAATCGGTTACGAGAAAATTACTTTGTCTGCATGATTCAGGTAGCAGGAAAACAAGAAATCTTAGCTGATGAAGATCAAGCAGAGCATGGAATCTATAAGAAGGTCTACTGTTGGAATTGGGTGAATAGAGAAAATAGTTGAAGTGGAGGGATGTGATGACGTTCTGATGCTTTAGTTAGAGGAATGACAAGAACAATTGGGTTTCCAATTACCATTAGCTGCACAATCAGGCCAGAAGAGAATTATTTCCACCACTGGCCAAGCAGAAGTTACATCCACCGTTTGTCCGGCAAATCAGCGTCATTCAGAACAAAACAACCCGCTTAGACCATAGAAAATTACAGCACAGGCCTCTTCGGTCCTTCTAGTCTGTGCCAAACCATTCTTTTGCCTAGTCCCACTGAACTGCACCCAGTCCATAGCCCTCTATACCTCTCCCATCCATGGACCTGTCCAAATTCCTCTTAAATGTTCAAATTGAGCCCGCATTCACCACTTCAGCTGGAAGCTCATTCCACACCCCCACCACACTCTGAGTGAAGAAGTTCCCCCCTAAACTTTCACTCAACCCATTTCCTCTGGTTTGTATCTCACCTACCCTCAGTGGAAAATGCCCATCTACATTTATTCTGTCTGTCTCACTCATAATTTTAAATACCTCCATCAAATCTCCCCTCATTCTTCTACGCTCCAGGGAATAAAGTACTGACCTGTTTAACCTTTCCCTGTAACTCAGTTCCTGAAGTCCGGGCAACATCCTAGTAAATCTTCTCTGCCCTTTTTCTATTTTATTGATACCTTTCCTGTAGTTCGATGACCAAAACTGCACACAATCCTCCAAGTTTGGCCTCACCAATGTCTTATACAACTTTACCATAGCATCCCAACTATTTGATTTATAAAAACCAAGATGCCAAAAGCTCTTTACAACCCTATCCACCTGTGATGCCACTTTCAGGGAATTATGTATCTGTTCTACCGCAATCCTCAGTGCCTGACCAAACTTTCTTGGTTTGTCCTTCCAAAATACAACACCTCACACTTGTCTGCATTAAATTCCATCAGCCATTTTCCAGCCCATTTTTCCAGCTGGTCCAGATCCCTCTGCAACCTTTGAAAACCTTCTTCACCGTCCACAACGTCTCCAATCTGAGTGTCATCTGAAAACCTGCTGATCCAATTTCCCACATTATCATCCAGATCATTGATATAGATGACAAACAACAATGGTCCCAGCACTGATCCCTATGGCACACCACTAGTCATCGGAGTTCAGTCTAAAAAGCAATCATCCATGATTACTCTCTGGCTTCTTCCATTGAGCCATTGTTGAATCTAGTTCACTACTTCACCATGAATACCTAGCGTCTGAATCTTCATGTCTAACCTTCCATGTGGAACCTTGACAAAAGGCCTTACTGAAGTCCATGTAGACAACATCCACAGCCTTTCCTTTGTCAACTTTCCTGGTAACCTCCTCGAAAAGCTCTATAAAATTGGTTAAACATGACCTAACACACACAAAGCCATGTTGAAAATCCCTCATCAGTCCACGGCTATCCAATAATTTGCCTGCAACTGACGTCAGGCTCACCAGCCTATAATTTCCAGGGTTACGTTAGAAGCCTTTATAAACAACAGAACAACATGAGCTACCCTCCAATCCTCAGGCACCAAACTTCAGGAACTAAATTACAGAAAAAGATTAAACAGGTTAGGACTTTATTCCCTGGAATGTAGAAGAATGAGGGGAGAATTGATAAGGTATTTAAATTTATGAGTGAGACAGACAGAGTAAATGTAGATGGGCTTTTTCCATCTTTATTTGCTTTAAGACAGCAAGCACTGCCTCCCCTTTAATCTGTATAAGGTTCCATGGCCTCATTGTTTTCCTTACTTCCCATGACTCTGTGCCTTTTTTCCTGAGTGAATACCAATGAAAAAAGCATTAAAGACCTTTCCCATCTCTTTTGACTCCATTCAAATCTGACCACTCTGATCTTCAAGGGGATCGATGTTGTCCCTTACTATCCTTTTGCTCTCAATGTACCTGTAGAAACCCTTAGGATTTTCCTTCACATTGTCTGCCTTATCAAACTCATGTCTTTTTTTAGCCTTCATCTCTCTATAGATTTGCTTCTCCAATTCTCACTGACTATTGGGACGTCTATAAATTTAACCCCTTTAAGTGTGGTCATACCTTTCCCGTTCCTCAGCTCCACCAATTTCACTTCAGTAGACAAGCCCTCTGGTCCGTCCTGCCTGAAATGTCACTGGGACATTTTCCCTGACAAGCACTGCCACTCCTCCCCCTTTCATCCCCCCCATTCTATCACATCTAAAGCAACGGAAGCCCGGAACATTGAACTGCCAGTCCTGGCCCTCGTGCAACCAAGTTTCACTTATGGCCACAATGTCATAAATCCACAAGCCAATCCACGCTCGAAGCTCGTCTGCCTTTCCTACAATACTCCTTGCATTGAAATAGATCCCCCTGAGAACATTTCCACCACGTACAACCCATTGACTCTTAACAGTGCATGCAATTTTAATATCATCTTTTCCCTCCTCCCTCCTCTATCTGCTCTGTCACTTTGGTTCCCCTCCCCCTGCAAATCTAGTTTAAACCCACTGGAGCAGCACTAGTAAACCTTCCCGCAGGGAATATTAGACCCCTTCCAGTTCAGATCCAAACCAAACCGTTAGAGCAGGTCCCACCTTCCCTGGAAGAACCCAATGATCCAGAAACCTGAAGCCCTCCCTCCTGCACCAGGACTTCAGCCACATGTTAAGTTGCTTCATCCTCCCGTTTCTAACTTCACCAGCTTGATTGGCATCCAAACACTACCCCAAATACTTATGTCCTCCACCAATAGCACACAAAAGCAGCACTTGGGGCACCTCCAAAATACACCCCAGTTCTTCACCTGGGCTATTCGTGAAGTAAAAACAGAGATGCTGGAGCAACTCAGCTGGTGTCCAGCATCCATGGGAGGTAAAGATATATTATTAACGTTTTAGGCCTGCAGTCTTCATCGAGCTATAAGTAAAAAAGACACGAATCTGTATTAAAAAACTGGGGGAAAAAGGAAGAATGGGAGGAGTTCAGACCAACAGACAAAAGGTGTAGAGAGGAGAGAGGAAAGGGGAGAACTGATTTTGCTCTGTGAAAGGAGACAGAGGGAAAGGAGAGAGAGACAGATCTCGAGGAAAGGAGCCATTGAGGAAAGGAGCCATTGGGGAAAGATGGGGGGGCGGGGGGTTGTGGGGAAAGAAACATCAGTTTCTTTACCTCTGATAGACACAGCAAGACCAGCTGAGTTCTTCCAGCCTCTCTTGTTTTTACTACAATCACAGCATCTGCAGACTTTCATGTTTCATTCTAGGCTGCTCTTGACACAATTACTTGTCACAATCTTGCTGATCAAAAACAAGCAATTTCAGCAGGTGTATGTGAACATCATCCTCTGCAGGTTCCCCTTGTACTTCATCTTCACTGGATCTAACTGCAGGAACTCCATCCCACAAGCACCGTGGGAACACCTTCAACTGAAGGTCTGCAGCAATTCAAGGTGAGTCACTAAACACAGCGCACAGGGATGGGCAACAAGTGCTAACCTTGCAAATGAGAAGAGAAATAAGGAAGGTGGATATGAATAGAAAGAAAGTGACGGTATCACCAAGGAGGTGGTAAACATGGAAAACAATAATAGGACTGGATAGAGTCAAAATGGACTTTTGAAAGGAGAAGTGTGGGTGAATTCTTTTGGAAATTTTTGAGGTCATAAATAAGGTGTTTTCGAGACCAGCTGGGGTTGATGTTTTGGAGCAAGATCCCAATGGGCCAAATAAACCAGTCATCGACTCATTCAGGCCACTGGGTTCATGCAATCCCATCTGCCAATTCCCTCTCTTATCTCCCTGGAATCAATTCTTCTTCATTTTCATCTCTCTCAATTCTCCTGCAACCGACCTGATTATTTACAGTGGCCAATTAACCCACAAGCATCTTTGAGACACAGAAGACAACCAGGTCTCTGCCTGGAGTAACATGCAGTCACATGCAGATTGTTCAAACCCTGCACACACAGGGCCAGAATTGAACCCAGGCCCCCGGAATTTTACAGTAACAGCAGGGATAGCCTACCACCGTGCCACACAAAAAAACAAGTGAACATCAGTACAGAACATTACACTATGGATTAAAGATTAAAGTAGAAATAAATAATTACGATCATGAACAATTTTTTTTATTCAGGAGTCTGCCTGCTTTTAGCTCATATCTTACAAAGGGTTCAGCCCAGCAACATTGGTTATATACCATTGCTTCCAATGGACGCTATGTGATCTCGAGTTTCTCCAGCTCTTTTGTGAATTGCATAGGAATATATACGCCATTTTTGGGTTGGAAAGCTAGAGCCCACACTTACAGAATATCACTGAGCAACATCACGAGGGGCAGAAATATAGAAGAGTAACCACAGGAAGAAAACATTCTTACCAAGGCCCAGAGCGCTGCCTTCAGCTGCTTTACACCATCCCATTTATCCAGGGCTGGTGAACGCACCACATAACTCAGGTCTGGAACAATGCTCTGCAACAAAAAAAGCTAGCAAGTAAAGCCACATCTAACATCCACAGAATGGCATGGATTATCTGATAGCACAAACGCGCCACCCCCCCACCACCAATTATAGCACAAATAGGATGGGGTAGAAAGGAGTAGAGAACCCTCAAAATCCCTGTCAATTGACTAGAAATGTCATAGAATTCAAACTGGGCAGACTTGGTTCTAAGGCAACATTTTGAAAATTAATAAATCAAAACAGAAATGGTGGAAACGTTACAGTTCAAGCAGCTTTATTGTAAAGCGATACAGAGTTAATATTTCAGGTCATAGACCCTTGGTCAGAAATGGGTCAATGACCTGAACAGTTCAATTACAAGTTACATGAACTGCTGAGTGGTGACAGCATTTGCCACTTTTATTTCAGATTCCCAGCATCTACAGCTTTGTTTGGTTTAAATGGATAACGTTGGGAGTAGTCTGCAGATCAGACTGTAACTGGGATATGGGTTTTGTTTGGAACATGCTTTCAAATATCATTGTTTTTATTACTGTAACTGAGGCCACGAGTGCTTGTATTTATTATTTGGAAGGTATATTCAATGAAATGTTTCCTGACCTGAGTTTCTAGTAAATGGCAGCCTGTTTTATGATGCACCAACTGGCTATACAGGTGAACGGGCAGGTAAACATACGGCCTTTGTAACCTAGAGAACAATGGAGTAAACTTAGGAAGTTACATCATGAATTTGCATGTACACAATTACTTCCAGAATCTGGTTTTTAAGAGACAAACAGAAGAATGGTAATTTAAAAAAAATCATACATTTCTATGCCACCCAATTAACCTACAACCCCCGCATGTTTTGAAAGATGCAAGGAAATTGGAGCACACAGACACAGGGAGAAGGTACAAACTCGTTACAGACAACAGAACATCATATTTCAAGATGTTCCAAAAGCTTAGCAACAAATAATTTTGTGTCTACGGTGGCTATTTTTTTTTTACACGTGGTTTAAGTTAAAGCTAATGTAGTTAACTATCTTCAGTCCCAAGCAAGTTTTGCCAATATTGCTTTTAATTATTAAATAAATTGACTCAAATGTCTGACACCAAGTGGCCAGATACTGTTATTGCAAAAAATTTACCGTGATCTGAAGATTCAGTCAATGCAGCACAGAAACAGGCCCTTTGGCCCACTGAAACTGTGCAGACCACCAAGCATGCACCCACCAAAACCCTACTCCCATTTATTCGCCCCACTCTCCCATCAACTGCTTCCAGATTCGACCACTCATCTACACATAATAGCTAATTTATAGCAACCAAGTAATCGATCAACTATGGAGGAACCAGGATGAAACTCATGTGGGCAGAGAGAATGAACAGGTTCCAACAGACATCACTGAAAGTCAGGACTAAACCTGAGGTGCTGAAGTTAAGGCTATCTTACTCTAGCTGTGTCACTTCTGTCCCAGTGTGCTTAGCTTCCCAATCAACGACCTCGAACATTTAGTCAACATCAAAGCTCAGCAAGTGTTCAAGCCATGAGTACAACTCATTGATGCAATAAAACTCTTGTTTACTGAAGCTAAACAGCTACCCAAAATGAACCAATGGCATAAATCAAGTAACCACAACATGTCTTGAGATAGAAGATATAATAAAAATATAAAGGACATACAAATATTCAGATTCAACTCATGCAAAAAAAACCTAGCGATTACTAAAACAAAATGTAATCCATATTCATTGTTTGCATTCATGCGTGGACCACATAACCAATTTAGAAATAGAATTGGCCGCCAGGACAGCAAATTCCACACAAAGGTACACAATGCAGTGACCAATCAAATCACCAACCAATCATCGGAAATCATTCACATACACACCACCACTCTCCCAAATAGCCCTGATAAGACCATAGACTATAAGACATAGGAGCAGAAAAAGGCTATTCAAGCCAAAGTCTAACCCACCGTTTAATCGCGAACTGATTCATTCTCCCACTCAGCCCCTTTGCCTGGTCTTCATCCCATAACCTTGATGACCTGGCTAATCAAGAACCTGTCAATCTCTGCCTGAAATACAGCGAATGACCCGGCCTCCACAACCGCCTGTGGCTACAAATTCCACAGATTCACCACCCTCTGGCTGAAGAAATTCCTCCGCATCTCTGTTCTGAGCGGATGCCATTAAATCCTCAAGTTGTGCCCTCTTGTTCTAGAATTTGCCACCGTGGGAAACAATGTTTCTACATCTATTGTGTCCAGAATGAATACATTTATTGTATCATTTAGAAATTGAAAGCCTTTATTGGCAAGTTTTTTTGAACTTTTCTTCAGTGTCAAGGGACATAAGAATCAAAATTCATTGATACAAACAAGTCAGAAAATTTGGTGTTTTGCAGCAGGCAGCATCATAGAGCAAACATTTGTATTGTAACATCTTACAACATTATAAGTAAAAAAAAAAGTAGAGCACAAAAAGTGAGGCAGTGTCTTTGGTTCATTGATTATTAAGGAATCTGATGGCGGAGGGGAAGAAGCTGCCCTTGTGCCACTGAGTGCTCATCTTTAAGCTCCTCTATCTTTTCCCTGATGGTAGCAGAGTGAAGAGGGCATGGCTTGGGAGAAAGGGGTGTTTGAAGATAGAGACTGCTTCTTTAAGACACTGCATCATGTAGATGTCCTCAATGGAGTGAAGTCTGGTTGCCTGTAATGTCATAGGCCAAGTTTATCCCCCTCTGGAGTTTATTCTTGTCCTAAGAGTTGGTGCCTCCATACCAAGCAGGAAAGCAAAGAGCCAGTACGCTCTCCACAGTCCACCTGTAGAAATTTGAGAGTCTTCGGTGACCTGAAACTCCTCACAAAGTCTAGCCGCTGGCAAGCCTTCTTTGTGATTGCATCAATATGGAGGCTCCAGGACAGATCCTCAAAGATGTTAACACCCAGGAATTTGAAGTTCTTGACCCTCTCCACTACTGACCCTTAAATAAGGACTGGGTCCTTTCCCCCTGACTTCCTCCTGAAGTCCACAATCATCTCCTTGGTTTTGTTGACATTGAGTGCAAGGATGTTGTCATTACACCATTCAATGAGCTGATCTCTCTCCCTCCTGGATGCTTCCTCATTGCCGTTTGTGATTCTTCCGACCACTGTGGTGTCACGGGCAAACTTGTAGATAGCATTGGAATTGTGCCTGACCACCCTGTCATGGGTGTTTAATGAGTAGAGCAGTGGGCTAAGCACGTATCTTTGGGGTACGCCCCTATGGTCATCATGTTTTGATGGCTACATCTCAGATTTGGCATCAAACAGCATATAGGGTTCCCCCCCCCCTTTTTTTTTAAAATATTTTATTTTTGATTTTGAAAGACTCAGAAATCCAAACAAACGCAATCTCTCTCATCAAAAGTGTAGAATAAGGGGGGCATGGAAAGATGGCGTAGGGAACAGACGTGCCTTCCAGACCTCTCCTGACTCTGATTTATTGTTTTGTCTTTAAGTGCCCGTTAAAGTTCTTTTAAAAGTTTATAAATAATAAGAGGTGCTGAATTAATACCTAATGGTTTATATGCAAAAAAAAGGTAAAAGAAAACATCAACAGACTGTTAAAAAACTACATTTTCCGAAATTATCTGAGCCTACTTGTTTACAAGAAGCCAGGACTCAGCGTAGAATGGATCCAGAAGAAGACATACAGAATTCGGCATTGAAACTCCGTTTTAATATAACATAACAATTACAGCACGGAAACAGGCCATTAGGCCCTTCTAGTCCGCACCGAACCAAACACCCCTTTCTCATCCCACCTCCCTGCACAATGCCCACAACCCTCCATCTTCTTCTCATCCATATACCTGTCCAACCTTTTCTTAAATAATACAATTGACTCCGCCGCCACTATTTCTCCCGGAAGATCATTCCACACAGCTACCACTCTCTGAGTAAAGTTCCCCCTCATGTTACCTCTAAACCTCTGCCCCTTAATTCTTAACTCATGTCCTCTTGTTTTAAACTTTCCTCCTCTTAACGGAAATAGTCTATCCACATCCACTCTGTCTATCCCTTTCATAATCTTAAATACTTCTATCAAATCCCCTCTCAACCTTCTACGCTCCAAAGAATAAAGACCCAATCTGTCCAATCTCTCCCCATACTCCAGATGCTTAAACCCAGGCAACATTCTGGTAAACCTTCTCTGCACTCTCTCCACTCTGTTTATATCCTTCCTATAATTAGGCGACCAGAACTGCACACAGAACTCCAAATTAGGCCGCACCAACGTCTTATACAATCTCAACATCACCTCCCAACTCCTATATTCCATGCAATGATTGATAAAGGCCAGCATACTAAAAGCCTTCTTCACCACCCTATTCACGTGAGTTTCTACCTTCAGGGAACGATGTACCGTCACTCCTAAATCTTTCTGCTCTTCTGTATTCCTCAATGCTCTCCCATTTACCACATATGTCCTATTCTGATTCTTCTTACCGGTAAGGCTCTCTGAAGGTCGCATTCAGCAGCTTTCAGAACAAAGAGCTGGCCGGGTGCCAGTATTTCACACAACGGCCACTGTGAGTGCTGTTACTGAGACTTTGACAGTTGAATCAGCTGGGGCGCCACCAGCTGGAGAGTTAAAGAGCTGTCATTCGACTGCTACAGTGGTGGCGCTGCAAAATGCATCCTCAATTACAACGGTTTTTCCAGACATCGATTCAGTGAAGATGATTAAAGAGATTTGGCTTAAAGATAATCCTGATCTTCAGTCTCCTGGCATTGCTGGGGGGACTTTGAGAGGGATTTTTATACGAAGTCAAACTGCTAGAAAAGATACTAAATTAAGGGAAGGGACAGAAGATCCCGTGGTCTCTAAGGAACAGCAAGACCCCATTATGCCTGAATCTACTTCTGTTGAAATGTCTGTTAAGGATCTTGAAGATAAGATATATTCTGTATTGAGTCACTTAGCTAATTTTGTGAACCTGTTTATTTCCAAGATTAATGCGGTGGCGGAAGCCATTAATGGAGCTTTTAAGCTTGAAACCATTGAAAGATTTGAAATGTGTGATCAAGGTTTAGTCGATGTACAGGATCAACTGCAAGATGAAAATAGAATAATTGAAACATTGCAGATCCAAAATAAAAATTTAGCAAAAAAGGTTGATTATTTGGAGAATCAATCTAGACGGAACAACGTGAAAATTGTTGGTTTGCCAGAAGGCATAGAAGGTTTTTACTGAATGGATTCCACGAGTGTTAGGACAGGATAAATTCCCTGAAGGTTTAATACTGGAACGTGCTCATAGAGTTTTAAGAAGAAAATCTTTTTCAGGACAGAATCCAAGACCTGTTTTGATCCGTTGTTTAAACTATTGTGACAGAGAGACAATTTTACGCACAGCTATCAGAAATGCCCAGCAAAATAGATCTCCTTTGATGGTTCAGAATAATCCTGTTTTCTTCTATCAAGATTTGAGTCAAGAAATTATGTTTCAACGATGCGAATTTAATTCTGTGAAAGAACGGTTGTGGAAAAAAAGACATAAGGCAACATTCAGGTATCCTGCGGTACTGAAGATGTTTTAGGATGGAAATGAGCCAAAGTTCTTTGACAATCCTAAAGAGGTTATGGACTTTGCTCAGTCTCTACTAATCATGCAGTTTCAGGAACGATGTAGTCCTTTAAGGTCTCCAAAGAGAGTCGAGATGTAAGGTGGGATCCAGTTTTTTAAAAGAAATGGAAGCAATGGTGACCAAAGTGGTAACGTTGATTTAAAAAAATAAATCTTTTATCTTTTTTTTGAGAAGAGTTTAAATAGTTTAAATAATGATGATAGTTTAATGAAATGGGAGTTGGGAGAGGGAACTGGGTGGGCACTAGTTTCCAGAAGTCATCAGCTACCTGAGAGTTATCTCACACCCAATATTTTGGGGGAGTTACCGCTTTGGGCGGTTTAAACAGGAGGAGGTAGTCGTGACCTCCGTCCTGTTTTTTTTTTCTTTTTAATTTTCGGGTTAAAACGTGAAGTTTTTTTTAAATTATTTTTTAAAAATAAATAATTTTTTTTTTTAACTCTTTTTGTTTTCTGATTGTAATTGAGAGGTTTTTTTTCTCTCCTTTTTTTTTCTCTTTTTTTGGGGGAATTTTTTTTTTCTCTTTTTTCTTTCTTTTTTAAGAGGATGATGTCACAGAAGATAATAAGTCAAAAATTGAGGACGTTGAATTAGATGAAGGGGAAGATGAGGGGAAGAGTGATAAGAAAAAGAAGAAAACCAAGTACAAATACATTGAGGGAGAAGAGTTTAATAAAATTAAGTTAATTTCGATAGAGAATTTTGAAGATGTTATAAATGAAGAATATGGAGAATTTTATAAGAGTTTGAAGGGAATAAAAAGTTTATCTGATTGTTTTTCTAAGGGATGTTTTTGTTCTCTCGATGAATTATAAAGGAAACTTGGTATTAATGGAAATTCTGTATTTATGTATTATTAATTATGATTTTTTATATAACGGATATGTGGTTGATATATGATTTTAATATTTGAACTTAGTTTTAAAATGGATTTCATTTGTTAAATACATGTATTATGTTTGATTTAAATATATGTTTAAGGGTATTATTTTAGTATTGATTTTTTTTGTTGTTAAGTTTTATCTTTTTTTGTAAGTGGGGTTTTTTCTATTTTATTTACCACGTTGTTAATTAATTCTTCACTCTTTATTTTGGGGGGAGGGTTGGACTAATTTTAAATTAGACGATTAATGTTGTGTTATAATTATTGGGGGATTAATTTGTGTAGTTTAATGATGTAGTATTCTAATTTTTATTATCTTATTTTTTATTTCTTTAAATGTAATTTTTATTTTATTCATGTCATAAAATTTTAAATAAAGTTTAAAAAAAGTGTAGAACAATAAGACTATATTTTATTATTAAATAAAAGCATATTGAAGAGATAAACTGGGTCCAACAATGTTATTACCTGAAAGGAGTGAAACAGAAACCTTGATTTGTAATAGATTTATTAAGAAATTTATTTCAGCCATGTATATATTATCTCAAAAGCAGGGAATTCATAGATCTAGACAGATGGAAAACAGATGAAAATTGGTTGGAATTATGACAATTTCAATAAATGTTAGATATAGATTGATTCAGTATACCTTTTTACATCAATTAAATCTTACCCCATAAAAAATTAAATAGATTGAAGTCAAATCTGTCAGATAAATGTTTTTGATGTAGTCAAGAGACTGGGACTAGGGCTTCTTTACATTCTACATCGTCATATCCAAAATTGAGATCATTTTGGATAGAATTAGGAACTTTTTTGGAACACGTCATGGGTGTTAAACTTCCGCAAGATCCAAAGTTGTTTTTAATTGGGTAATATTCCGGTGATAAGACCAAAATTGAAATTAAATTTATATCAAAAAGAATTTGTGAAAATTACATTAGCGGTTGGAAGAAAATGTAGTGATGTAGAAATTGGTTTCGTATTTAGGTTTGGCAAGATGGCATGCAGAAAATATTCCTCTTGAGAAGACTACATATAATTTAAGGAATATGACATTTTTTTGAATTTGGTGCCCATATTTACATATTGTAGGTAATTTATAAATGGCTTTTCCCTAAACCTTGTGAAACCTCGTTAACTCCTTGGAATAAATAAAGTTGAAAAGGCTAGTGGATTGGTGGAGATATCTTGGCAGCCAAGTCTGTTTTTCTTTGGGGGGGAGGGGGGGGTTGGTGGGCTTTTTTTTGAGGGGAGGGGTTTCTAAATCATCATGTATAATGGATTAGATGTGGTTATATGATTAGTACACTTTGTATTTTGACATAAATACATGTATGCAAAACTTAAAATAGTTAAAAAACAATAGTATTTAATAGAATTTATTTTTTCCCTACCCCTCTCCCCTCCCTCCCCTACCCTAATACAACAAAGAAAGGATTATATAAATTAAACAAATACAAGAACCAAATATAGGAAAAGTCTCAAACCCTTAAGGGAACTTAAGAAAATCCCAAAAAACCCTAAAATAAAAAAAGATAAGGAACAGAATACAAGAGCACGTCATCTGTGCCACGACCCACTTCATTGTTCTTAATGATGGCACAGATTGTCCCATTTCCTTTATTCAGAAGGGGTACAATTATATCTGTGAACCAATGTGTTGCAGATAGGGTTTCCACACCCTAACAAATGTCCCATATTTCCTCCTTAAATTGTACATGATTTTCTCCAGGGGAATACAATTCTGCATTTCCATATTCCATCGTGTAATATTTAGTTGGAGTCGGACTTCCACATGACTGCTATATACTTCCTGGCTACTGACAAGGTGATCTTCACAACTTAATTTGGTATCTGGACAGTTTAAAGCTCACGTCTGTAATGTTTCCCAGAAGGTACAATTCCAGATCCTGTGGAAAGTTTCCCCCCTTTTTCCCCTCCTCTTGCATATACAAGAGGATAATGTGCAAGCTCAGCCTCGCTCAACCTGGACTTTTTGCTTTACATCTTCCTCTCTCTATGATTTTTATTAACAAATGGGCAAAAGCCGGAGGCAGAGGATACAATTCTATGTTGAAAAGATATTTGGACAGATCTATGGATAGGAAGGGCCAAATGCAGGCATCTGGGACTTGACCAAAATGCCAACTTGGTCAGTATGGCTGAGTTATTCCTAAGGGCCTGTTCCATGCTGTATGACTTGAATTTTATTGTATGTATGTTTCAAGATTCCTTTATTATTATGTAATAGTACAGAACATTACATAAAATTGCCTTCTGCCTGCTGTAACATTTCCTTTCAATATTCATTCTTATAAATCATTGTTATTATCCAGATATTGTAAATCAAGATCTGAAGCATCAATTAAAGACTATTAACCCTGGGTTTGTGCATTTTGCAATATTTGCTCACCCAGCCTCTCACCTCTGGTTACTGCGCCGCACATAATTCTCTCCGTCAGCAGGCTTACGATAGGTAGTGAGTGCTTCATTGAGCTTGTCTTCAATCAGATCTACATATTTCAAGTTGTATTCCTGAAAGCAAACATGACATTGTTTACAATGCTGAATATCTTTGTTAATCTGAGGTATGGTATGAAGGGCCCTATGCCTGACATGAACACTCACTACAACTCACTCCAAAGTAGACTACTTCACCATACATAGCATGCCAAATCTTAGGATATACAAGAACTATTCAATTCCTGATTTTCACGTGGTCCTTTCTTACAGGAGAAACGCTGTGATTCTCCATTTGCTGACCACCTCTTGTTGTGAAGCTACTCATCTGATCTCAAGACCTATATTTTCTTAAAAATTGTATGTAATTTCCATAAAATGTAAAATTACTCATATGCTTGACAGGAGGTATAGAGAGAATGTTTCTTTTGACTGTAGTCTCAGCTCTTATTCTAAGACAAGTCCTGTGGCTATTCAACCAATGAGAATATTCAACCGAGGTTGGTTCAATTTTTCTGTTTCCCACAGCACAGCACAGGGATTGTCTAATAATGGATTTTTTTTTAAAGTTTCCATTTTCTCCAGAAACTTATCCCAAAGTTCTTGTTGCAAATTTTCATTCTTTAAATGCCACCAAATTTCATTTCAGACGTATTGTCAGAGTATATACATGATATCACATTAACCCTGAGATTATTTTTCCTGTGGGCCAGGCAAAATTACCACTTATAGGTAGTGGAAAAAAAAACCTGACTCAACATACAAATGTAAACAAACCATTAACTCAGAAAATAGGTGCAGAAGTGAGCTATTCAGAGCCTGAACAACCATTCAATATGATCTGTGTGAACTCCCCATCCTATTCCTGCTTTCCCTCCATATTCCTTTTTCCTTTAAGCCAGGAGGGCCAAATCCAACTCCCTTTCAATATATCTTATAAATGAGCAATAGTTTTTTGTGGTAGGGAGTTCCACAAGTTTACGATGCTCTGTCGAGAAGTTTCTCCATCTCAGTCCTAAATGGCTTAACCCTCATCCTTAGAATATGATGGGGAGGAGACCACTTCCTACCTTTTTGCAGATTGGATGTGCTAAGAGTGTGCAAGGATACTTGGCACTGATCATCTCCTGCAGCAGGGTAACAGAGGACTCGGTTTCCAGGGACAAATGCAGACAATCATCCAATGTGGGTGGAAGATCATTGGTGAAAGATGCTCTTTGGTCTGCCTGAAACTTGTTGATCCTCCAGCACAGTGAGGAAATGCTGGCACATTCCATCTGCATGCTGTGGGACGCATTGAGGCCTGGTAGCGCCAGTGCAAGGGCTCTGTGGGGAAGGATCACATTCTAGGATCCTTCTACTACTGGACATTAAAGGGCTGATAGTGGGATAGTCCCTCAAATATCAGAAGGTCAAGTAACCCTAAGGGTGCCATATTAGTGCAATGGTACATGATGTGGTTAACACAACAGTAACAAAATACCAGAACAAACAAATGCTAAAAAATTTTAACATAACATAACAACATAACAATTACAGCACGGAAACAGGCCATTAGGCCCTTCTAGTCAGCACCGAACCAAACACCCATTTCTAGTCCCACCTCCCCGCACAATGCCCATAAACCTCCATCTTCTTCTCATCCATATACCTGTCCAACCTTTTCTTAAATAATACAATTGACTCCGCCGCCACTATTTCTCCCGGAAGATCATTCCACACGGCTACCACTCTCTGAGTAAAGAAGTTCCCCCTCATGTTACCTCTAAACCTCTGCCCCTTAATTCTTAACTCATGTCCTCTTGTTTTAATCTTTCCTCCTCTTAACGGAAATAGTCTATCCACATCCACTCTGTCTATCCCTTTCATAATCTTAAATACTTCTATCAAATCCCCTCTCAACCTTCTACGCTCCAAAGAATAAAGACCCAATCTGTCCAATCTCTCCCTATACTCTAGATGCTTAAACCCAGGTAACATTCTGGTAAACCTTCTCTGCACTCTCTCCACTCTGTTTATATCCTTCCTATAATTAGGCGACCAGAACTGCACACAGAACTCCAAATTAGGCCGCACCAACGTCTTATACAATCTCAACATCACCTCCCAACTCCTATATTCCATGCAATGATTGATAAAGGCCAGCATACTAAAAGCCTTCTTCACCACCCTATTCACGTGAGTTTCTACCTTCAGGGAACGATGTACCGTCACTCCTAAATCTTTCTGCTCTTCTGTATTCCTCAATGCTCTCCCATTTACCACGTATGTCCTATTCTGATTCTTCTTACCAAAATGAAGCACCTCACACTTATCAGCATTAAATTCCATCTGCCATTTTTCAGCCCACTTTTCTAAGCAGCCCAAGTCCCTTTGCAATCCTTGAAAACCTTCTTCATTATCCACTATTCCACCTATCTTAGTATAGTCTGCATATTTACTAATCCAATTCACCACCCCATCATCTAGATCATTAATGTAAATAACGAACAACAATGGGCCCAATACAGATCCTTGAGGCACACCACTGGTCACCGGCCTCCAACCTGACAGATAATTATCCACTACCACTCTCTGGCCTCTCCTTTTCAGCCAATGTTCAATCCATTTGACTATCTCAAAATTTACCATGTGGTACCTTATCGAAGGCCTTACTGAAGTCCATATAGACAACATCCACTGCGCTACCCTCATCCACATTCCTTTGCAATGTTTTTCCTTTGTGTATGTACGAATATGACACTATGAATGTGAAAAGACCTTGCACTGTATATTGTTCATTGTGAATAAACTATTTTGAAATTTTTAAAAAGGCACGCGAGTTAGGTCAAAAAAAGAGGAAAAGAGCTGAGTGCTTGAGTGGGGGTCAAGGAGGTGCAGGGGGTTTGGGGGGGAGCACCCCCCAGTTGGAAGATTTTTGAAAATGTACACACAAAATTACCCGTTTCAAGCCATTAAAAAAACTAGTCATTTTAAAACAAAATCTTTTTTTGTGAGCACAGTATATCAGACAGACTGTACCTAGACTCCAAAGCCCCATCCAGATCACCAGGCAATACCTGCTTGACCTATGCTCAAACCAGAGTGTCTGGTTCTCCTGACCCTAAGCAGTACTTGCCCATAACCAGCACATAGTATGTCCTTGCACAACTGGTATCCAATCCCCAAGTAGTAATTACTACCCTGCACCCAATCCCCAGGCAGCACCCCTGCCCAATCTGCTCCCAATCCCCAGGCAGACCCCTCTGCCCAACCTGCACCCAATCCCCAGGCAGAGCCCTGTCCACTTAATTCCCAGGCAATAACCCTCCCCAATCCCCAGACTGTATACCACCCAAACCCAATTTCCAGGCAGTACCCCTTTCCCAATGTGCACCCAATCCCCAGGCAGTAACTACTACCCCTGCATTGGATCTCTAAAGAGTGCCATCCTGTCCTGCGCCCAGCATCCAGAGGCAGTGGATTCTGCAACCTTCACTTTCTATTCTCTCCCCAACCCTCTGGAAGGCAAGAGGCTCCTTCCACAGGACAGCCATCACCTCCCTTGCCCATGGGCCCACACTGCCCCATCCATCTGCCCCATCCATTCACAGGCCAGCTCCCCAGTGCCATAAAGCGGGCTCAGGATTTCCTCCTCACAAACCCTGGCAGCTTGAATTTCAGTTAAGGCAGCCTCGAAATGCTAGTTACCTGCATAGAGCCACTACTCTTGCCACCTTGGAGGCTGATACTGGGCAACCACCATGTGTTGATTCACTGCACTCGTTTGCCCAGGCCCCACAGGTGTGCCTGCACATGCACAGACCACCTCTCTCGCGGCGCACCATTCATGCTTCATCAATCTAAACAATGACGAGGAAGGGAGCAGCAAGTGAGCGTGCAATTAGACGGCCAGTCACAGCTGTAGAGGCAACAGTGCTGGCGAGCGAAGGGGTGAAAAATGCAGAAATTATTTTAAAAAGGCAAAATATAAATTTTACATACGTGGAAATCCATGGAAAATTCACATGCCCGAGAAGAGAGATATGGTTCATAGAGGCATGCTCAGGATGGAGAATGTATTTAAAGAATAAAATCCTATTCAGGAATAATGGTGGAAGTAGATACTACAGTAGTGTTTAAGAGGTTTCTAGATAGATACGTGAATATACAGGGAATAGAGGGATTTAGTTTAATTCTGGCATCATTTTTAGTGTAGACATCGTAGCCACGTGAATATACAGGGAATAACTATAACCATATAACCATTCACGGAGCGGAAACAGGCCATGTCGGCCTTTCAAGTCCGCACCGGTTCAATAGAACAATTCCACTAGTTCAAACCTCCCGCTCTCTGCCAATAACCCTCCAACCCACACCCCCCCCCCCCCCCGCCCCTCACCTCCATGTACACATCCAACCTTCTCTGAAATGACAGAAGGGACTGTGCTGCAACTATCTCATTCAGAAGATCATTCCATTCTGCCACCACTCACTGAGTGGAAAAGAGGGATTTAGTTTAATTTTGGCATCATGTTTGGTGTAGACATCATAGGCCCAAGGGTTACATCCTGTGCTGCACTCTTCTCTGTGTGTTTATTACACACCTGATACCATTTTATGAATAAAGCATATTTTTTTGGAAAATTACAGAACAAGACATGGACATAAACCCTTAAGAAAGCTACCACCGAATAAGAGGGAATTATTGGATTGGTCTCCAAATAAATAAGACAGTTGAAGAAGGGAAGGTTGGGTATTTAACAATCAACATACTCAATGCTATCATCAGTGAGGTAAATTTTTAATGAAGACATACAGCACAATAAAGGCCCTTCTGGCCCATGAGCCCAAATACCCCTATTAACCTACAACCCCTGCCTGTTTGAAGGGTCGGAGGAAACTGGAGCCCCTGGAGGAAACCCACGCAGGTCACCAGGAGAACATACAAACTCCTTGTCGACAGTGCTGGATTAGAATTTGGGTTACAGAGAAAAAAAAGGAAAAAAAACTTTTATTATTTAAACAAAAAAAAAAACCCCTTCACTCTTTAATCTAATAATACAAAAAAAAAGAAAAAAAACGGGTAGGAGGTGTAAGGTAAAAACATCATGAGTTGGGACCGGAGAAGGAGTCACCCAGTACTAAGGAGTAACAGGAATGCAGGTGTGACCTTGTACGCTCAAGATAAGTGTGGCAATAACAAGATGATGTGCAGCAGACTAACAGAGAAGGGTAGCAACAGCTTATTCATTGGACAATGTAATGGTATGATAATTTACTAAGTGCGTGTCCTGAGGTATAAAAAAACCACCACTTGCTGATATCGGGAGAATGCGCCTTCTCCAACTAACACTGTTAGTTGCAAGTGTTACAATCCGGTAATAAAGAACCATGATTTTGACTCAGTCTGGTGTCTGACTCACTCATTCTCGAACAAAGCAGACCTAACAGAGTTTAAAAATACCCCCTCCCATCTAAACCGCGCAATGCGGTAACTCCCAAAAAAAAATGGGTGTGAGATAATTCACACGTAGCAGATGACTTTCAGGAAATAGTGCCTATCCAGTTCTCTCCCCCAACTCTCACTTCATCTTAAACTAACATCATCATTATTTAATATCCCTTTTTTTTAAAAAAAAGCATTAGAAAACAAAAGGACAACTCTTCTTTTAATCAGCTCCAACTGCCGAGTCACCATTACGACCATTCCTTCTTGGAGCACGGCTCTTTTCTTCCATCTCTTGTCTCCTTGGATCGCGGCAGACTATATCTCTGTTGAAACTGAGTGATTGGCAGCTCTTGAGCAAATGCTATAGCTTCCTTTGGAGAATCAAAGAACTTTGGTTGGTAACCATCTTGAAAACCCTTCAAAACAGCTGGATATCTAAAGGTTGCCTTATAAACTTTCTTCCACAACAACTCTTTAGCAGGGCTGAATTCCTGTCGTTGGAACATAACCTCTTGACTCAAATCCGCATAGAAGAAAACTCGATTATTTTGAATCATCAAGGGTGATTTTCTCTGTTGTGCATTTCTAATAGCCACTCGTAAAATTATTTCTCTGTCATAATAATTCAAGCAACAAACCAAAACAGGTCTTGGACTTTGACCTGAAATAGGTCTTCTATGCAAAGCTCTGTGAGCACGTTCCCAATTATACCTTCCGGGAAATGTTCTTGACCCAGCACCTGCGGAATCCATTCAGTAAAAAATTTTCTTGGGTCTGGTCCCTCCATACCTTCCAGCAAACCAATAATCTTTATATTGTTCCGATTGGATTGGTTTTCCAAATAATCAATCTTTTTCACCAAATTTTTATTTTGAGTTTGTAAGTCTTCGACCATTTTGGTCACATCAAGAACTTGATCCCGTATTTCGTCTATATCTTCTTCACACAAATTAAATTTATCTCTCACTTCAAGCTTAAAAGCTCCAAACTCAGCCATCTGTTGAGAATGTATTTTCACCAGGTATTAAACCTAGTACCAAGTTCAGTCATAATCTTGGATAATCCCTGCATTGTACAAGATAATTTAGATTCGAGATTCACAAGAATCTTTTCAATTGATGGAGATTCTGGCTCAACAGATTCCTGCTTCTTCTGCATAACCAAAGGATCTTCTGTTCCTTCCTTCATTCTGGTTGCCTTCCTTGTAGTATGAGTGCGTGTGGAAACCCCAGCCACAGCCTCTCCAGCAGTGACTGGAGGACGCTGGCCGGGGTTTTCCCCAGTCCATAATGTATTAAGTTCTCCCAGTACATCAAGTTGTATAGGTTCTTCTATTTCAAGAGGTGCAGTTTGCAGCGCCACCTCTACAGTTGACAAATGCCTTTCCCCAGCCGGTGTTTCAGCTGGTAATATTTCAGCTGATGATACTACAAGCGGTTCATTCATAACATTGCCGTCAGATGCTACTGCGCATGTGCGAACCTGAGTAACTCTTTGTTCTAAAGGCTGTTTGGCTCCCTCTTTAGGGGGCTCTACTGATGTAACATAGAGCTCTACATCCGAACACTGTACCTCTCTCCTGGGATCCATTTCACGCTGAGTCCCGGTGTCTTTTCTACAGGTAGGCTCCAAAACTTGAACTTTTGGAAAATGTAGTTTTTTGATGATCTGTTGTCGTTTTCTTTTGCTCTTTTTCACCAATTATACCATCAGAAGTTAAATTAACAGCACTGAAGTTATCTAAACTTTTAAAGAATTTTAACGGGCATTTCTAGACAAAACAATAAGATAGAGTCAGGAGAAGACTGGAAGGCACGTCTGATCCTTACGCCATCTTGCCACGCTTTTTTTGTTTGATCGTATTAAGACAGGGTAAGGGGGTAAGAGTTGGGGTTTTTTTTCTAACTGTTGTAAGACATGTCGAAATTTAAATTTGCTTCTCTTAATGTTCAGGGTTTGAATAATCCTATAAGCGTAAGAAAGTACTTGCTTATTTAAAAAAATTTAAAGTAGATGTGGCCTTTTTACAGGAAACTCATTTGACAGATAAAGAACATTTGAAACTTAAGCGGGACTGGGTTGGACAAGTCTTCTATTCTTCATTTAATTCAAAGGCAAAAGGAGTTGCGGCTTTGGTACATAAGAATTTACCGTTTCAATTGCAAGACGAGGAGAAAAATGGAGGAAGACTACTTAAGTTGAATTGTATGATCTCTAATGAAGCCTGGACTTTGATTGATGTTTATGCTCCAAATGTTGAAGACACTGCTTTTATTACAGAAATATCTTTATTATTGGGACAAGCTAATTCCAATGTGATGATTGGGGGGGATTTAAATATGGTATTAGAACCGTTATTGGATAAGTATCCAAAGGTAATTAAGAAATCTAAGATGGCGATACATATGGCTAATATGATGAAAGATTTGAATTTAGTTGATATTTGGCGTAGATTTAATCCTACACAGAAAGACTTTTCTTTTTATTCTTCTCGACATAATTCTTTTTCAAGACTTGATTATTTTTTAATTTCGGCAAATTTACAGGATAAGGTTATATCTGTGGATTATAAGGCAAGGTTAGTCTCGGACCATTCATTGTTATTACTGGAATATCAAAGTTCTCAAGTTACACAACATACTTTAAGATGGAGATTTAATACTATGTTACTACAAAAGCCAGAATTTATTGTTTATTTGAGAAAACAAATTGAGGATTTCTAATGTTCACTTTGTTTCTGATCAGTTTGTTTTGTGGGACGCAATGAAAGCTTTTTTACGAGGTCAAATTATCAGTTATGCATCCAAACTGAAGAAAGAGAGAGTTAGAGAAACTGAGGATTTGGAGAAGAAAATAACAATCTGTGAACAAGAATTTCAAAAGAAAGCTACTGAATTCCAAAAGATTCAATTAACTAATTTAAAGTTGAAGTATAATAAGTTACAGTCATATCGATTTGAATGTCTGTTGAATCGTTTAAAAAATAAATTTTATGAATGGGGTGAGAAAGCTCATAAAGTATTAGCTTGGCAATTTAAAAAAAGAACAGTTATCTAGGATTATACCAGCTATTAGAAATAAATCGGGTATTACTTTTAGTCAAAAAGAAATTAACGATGAATTTTGTAATTTTTACAAAAAACTTTATTTGACTGAATGTAAAGAGATAAAAGAAGATGCAATAGACTCTTTTTTGAAAAATATTAATTTACCACAGTTATCTCAAGAAGACAGACAAGAGTTAGATAAACCTTTTACGGATAGTGAAATTCAAATGGCTATAAAAGATATGCCAAATGGAAAAGCGCCTGGTGGAGATGGTTTTTCTATTGAGTTTTACAAGACTTTTTATGTTGATATATCTTCCTTATTTAAGAATGTAATACAACAACTTTATGATACTTTTCAATTACCTGAGTCCTGTTCTAATGCTATAATTACAGTTATACCAAAAAAAGATAAAGATCCCTTACAGGTAGCTTCTTACCGTCCTATATCTTTGTTAAATGTAGACTATAAAATAGTGGCTAAAGTTATGGCTAATAGGTTGGTTCAGTATTTACCAAAGATAATACATCGTGATCAAACAGGTTTTATAAAAAATAGGTATGCTTCGGATAATATTCTACGATTAATTACTTTGATAAATAGATCTAAATCTCAGAAGAATTATCCAATGGTGGTTTCATTGGATGCAGAAAAGGCATTCGATAGAGTAGAATGGAAGTTTTTATTTAAAGTACTTGAAAAGTTTTCGTTTGGTCTCTCATTTATTGGTATGATTAGGGCTCTGAATAATGGTCTGAAAGCTAGAGTTGTTACTAATGGTTTGCTTTCAGAATCCTTTAATTTAACAAGATCTACTAGACAAGGATGTCCATTATCACCCGCCTTGTTTGCTTTAATTATTGAACCTCTAGCACAATTAATGTCAGAATGATAGTATCAAAGGTATGAGAGTCTTGAATGAAGATTATAAAATAAATTTATTTGCGGATGACGTTTTGCTGTATTTGGTGGATCCTGATGTTTCTCTGCCAGCACTTCAAGATTCCTTAGAGATTTATGGTCAATTATCTGGTTATAAAGTTAATTGGACTAAAAGTGAAATTTTATCAATTAGTAAAGATGATTATTTAATGTTTAGAAATATTACGAATTTGAAGTGGACGAAACAAATTAAATATTTGGGAATTAATGTTAATACTGACTACCAAAATTTATATTCACTTAATTATCTTCCTTTAATGAAGAAGATTAAGGCAGATTTAGTTAAATGGAAAGATTTACCTTTGGGTTTATTAGGAAGAATTAATACTATAAAAATGAATATTTTTCCTCGTATACAATATTTATTTCAATCAATTCCTTGTTGTTTACAAAAAAGATTTTTTAAGGATTTATATAAAGTAATTAGGGATTTTTTGTGGAAAGGAAAATTTCCTAGGGTGGCGTTGAAAAAATTGATGTGGGATTTTCAATTTGGAGGGTTACGGCTACCTAACTTTCAATTTTATTATGAAGCAGCTCAATTTAGATTTCTTAGCGCATTAATGGCCACACAAGATACGCCTAGTTGGGCAGATAGAATTGGCAGTTATTTCTGAAAAATTTTCGAATGAATTTTTATTTCGATGGAATAAAAATTTGTTACGAACTTATGATGTACCAATATTGAAACATTTAATGAATTTATGGACAAGTAAATTACATAAAATGGGATTGAAAAATAAGTGGTCGGGAAGATTACCATTATATAATAATCAACTTGTTCCTTTCACGGTATCTAATACTATTTTGAAACAATGGGAGGAGAAAGGAATACATAATTTATCTGACTGTTTTTTATAAGGTCATTTTTGTTCTTTTGTAGAATTGCAAAAGAGATTCTATATTTGTGTATTATCAGTTAAGATCTTTGTAAAACAGGTATGCGGTTGTCAAATGAATTTACTGTCTGAAACTGATTGAGAAATATGTGCTCTCATTTCCAAAAAAGGGTTATATATCAGGTTTGTATCGTATTTTGTTGGAAAGTGAAAGTAAAATAGATTGGGATAAAGATAAAATGAAATGGGAAAAATATTTAAGTTTAATAATAACTGAAGAAGATGGGTCTGAAATCTGCCGTAATAGTGTTCGAAAATTGAGTAATGCTAGATTGGCAATGATTAATTATAGTTTTATGCATCAATTATATTTAACACCCGAAAAATTTAAAAAATTTGGTTTTAGTAAGTCAGATCTTTGTTTTCGTTGTGATCAGGTTTCTGGTACTTTTTTACGTGCTGTTTGGTTGTGTGATCGGTTACAACAATTTTGGAAAGGTATTCAATCTGCATTTAATAATCTATATAATCATATTGTATTAGACCCTGATATATTTTTATTAGGGAATATGCAACCATTGATTGATTTAGAATTAGATAATTACCAGATCTCTTATTTACTTAGCACTGGCAGTGGCCAAGAAATGTATAGCGATTACTTGGAAGAATAGAAATGTATTGTCTTTAGATAGGTGGTATTCAGAGATGAAGTTTTGTTTGGTTATGGAAAGAATATCTTTTTCTATACAAGATAAGATGTCTTTTTATGAGTTAAAATGGATCCCATTTATTGATCATATACAATTTAAATAAGTTTGAATTAATCATTTTTTTTCTTTAAAAAACTTTTTTTATTATATATTTTTTCTATATATATGTTTTCTTTTTTTTCTTTCTTTTTTTAGTTTTTTTTTATTAGTTGTTTTTTTTTCTTTTAAGTTCTTTTTGTTTTTGGTTTTTTCATATATATTCTTATATAATAAAAATTTTTTGGATTAATAATACTTAATTAATTTTTTTGTTTTTTATATATATATATCGATTTTTTTTAAAGATTTATATTTTTTATTATTATACTAATAGTATTAATTCTTCACTCTTTATCGTGGGGGTGGGGAGGGGGGGGGTTTAGGGGTTAAAAATAGGTTTTTTTTAGTCTTAGTTTTTAGTTGTTAGGGGGAGATGCCGAGAATGGTATTGTATTAACTATGTTACTTTGTACTTGTATTACTTTATTTTGTATTTTTTCTATACGTGAATTACTTACTTTCTTCATATGTTAAAATTAATAAATAAAGTTTCGAAAAAAAAAGAATCTGGGTTGCAGGCACTCTAACCATGGCACACACTTTGATAATGATAGGAGAACAAATAATATTAACTAAATGTCTCTAGGTTACTCTGAGTGATATAGCCCAAAGGGTCAGGGTTCACTGGTAAATTTATAGGAAACATGCAACAATAGTCAGCGAGGATAATTTGGAGTATTAGTCATGATTTCAGTGGCAAAGGGATTGGATAGAATTCCAAAAGAAAAATCAATTGATTCTTGGTTATTGCGCAAAGTACTCTGGAAAAACCTTTTTTGAAAATGGAGTAATTTTTCAAGGAAATGAGATCACCTGAAAAATAGGCAGGTCAGAGAAAGAGAAGGCATTTGTCACCTGAAGCCTACTCTACCATTCAACATGATGGGCGATCTTCTATCTGAGCAGAATTTTCCTGTCTTAGCACCATATCCCATGATTTCTGTCATATCCAGAAAGTTACCAATGTAATGACTGAGGCTCCACAGCCATTTGGGAAAGAGAATTCCAAAGATCAATAACTCAGAGAATTTCCCCTCACTTCAATCCTAAATAATCCATGCCTTATTTCCCATGAGGCTCTCGCAATTCAGACCATCTTAAGGAGAGGACCAAGAACGTGCAGCAGCATTGCATTGGTTTCCTTGGACTCACTCTTTAGGAACTGACATTATCCACATGCAAGCCCCAAAACAGGTTACAAAATGTCAAACTCCAGCAAATGATTTCATTAACAACTTTATAATGAAACACTAAAGAGTTTTGGTCAATGAACAATTATTACACTCACCTGCTGCCATTTTTCCAACTGTTTGGTGACATAACCCCTTTCGTTCAGGTAGGAGAATCCTTTGGGAATGGACAAAAATCTATAAAATTAAACCAGATTCTTTCAGAGATCCAATGAAAACAAATGAACAAAGCTTGAAACACGAAAGTCTGCCAAGTCTGTGTGTGTAGTAAAAACGCAGAAATGCTGGAAGAACTCAGTAAGTTGAGCAGTGTCCAAAGGAATAAAGAAGTTCAACTGACTTTTCGGGCCTGAGCCCTTCCTCAAGGTATGAGCAAACTAAGGAAGCATGCACCTTTTCCTTCCCCCAACCTTTTACTCAAGGAGGGTTCAAGCCTGAAACACCAATTAATAGATGCTGCGAGACCTACTGAATCCTTCCAGCACTTCCGTGTTTTCATTGTGACCAAAGAATTCAACTACTTCTATCTAAACACATCATCAAGCTTTGACTTTTACAGAGAAAATTCCCTCGTCATGACAGTGAATATGTAGGGGTGGGTGGGTGAAGGAGGGAGGGAAAGAAAGATCAGAGTAACAGGGGAGCAATAATATAAAGCAGACAGGCTCAGAAGCCTTTGGTGGCAGTGGTAGAGCAGTCCCTTAATTGCTTTAGTTGCCCATTCAGAGCCAGCTCTTCAGCGCTTGACGTCCTGTTTTGCAGAAACTGCCAAAATGTTTGGCCTGGAAGTCAGCCTGAAGAAAACTGAGGTCCTCCATCAGCCAGCTCCCCACCATGACTACCAGCCCCCCCACATCTCCATCGGGCACACAAAACTCAAAACAGTCAACCGGTTTACCTATCTCGGCGGCACCATTTCATCGGATGCAAGGATAGACAACAGACTCGCCAAGGCAAATAGCGCCTTTGGAAGACTACACAAGAGTCTGGAAAAACAACCAACTGAAAAACCTCACAAAGATCAGCGTATACAGAGCTGTTGTCATATCCACGCTCCTGTTCGGCTCCGAATCATGGGTCCTCTACCGGCATCACCTACGGCTCCTAGAACGCTTCCACCAGCGTTATCTCCGCTCCATCCTCAACATTCATTGGAGCGACTTCATCTCCAACATCGAAGTACTTGAGATGGCAGAGGCCGACAGCATCAAATCCACGTTGCTGAAGATCCAACTGCGCTGGGTAGGTCACGTCTCCAGAATGGAGGACCATCGCCTTCCCAAGATCGTGTTCTATGGCGAGCTCTCCATTGGCCACCGAGACAGAGGTGCACCAAAGAGGTACAAGGACTGCCACATTGACCACCGCCAGTGGGCTGATCTCGCCTCAAACCGTGCACCTTGGCGCCTCACAGTTCGGCGGGCAGAAACCTCCTTTGAAGACCGCAGAGCCTACCTCACTGACAAAAGACAAAGGAGGAAAAACCCAACACCCAACCCACCAATTTTCCCTTGCAACCGCTACAACCGTGTCTGCCTGTCCCGCATCGGACTTGTCAGCCACAAACGAGCCTGCAGCTGACGTGGACATTACCCCTCCATAAATCTTCGTCCGCGAAGCCAAGCCAAAGAAATTGCTGGAGAATGAAACTAATGGAATTACTATACCAGGAATTCAAATGCTTGAATAGGTTTTTCTTATGCTTCCGTCACAGAAAGAGGAAAGAGCACAAAGTTCCTTGGTGTGCATAATGGTCAACCTATTCTGGACTCACTCACTCACATCCTCATTAGGCAGGAAAGTGCAAAAGCACCTATACTTCCTAAGGAGATTAAAGAGTTACAGGAGCATAATTGAGAGTGCCCTGTCTGATCGTATCATTGTGTGGGACTGTAGCTGCAATGTATCAGACCAGAGGTCAATACAGAGAATCATCAAAATGGCCTAGAAGATCACTGGGATCTCCTTTCCTCTATTGACATTTAAATTGTGCTTAAAGAATTTCAAAGGGCCCTTTGAATCAGCCATGATCGTATTGAATGGCGGAGCAGGCTCGATGGGCCATTTTTGGCCGACTCCTGTTCCTACTTCCTATGTTCCATACAGCACACAGTTGTTTTTTTTGAATATTTTATTTATAATTTTTGAAATTCAAGCACCGTCAACAATCCATAATAAAACACACTACATTCTCCATTATATACAAGCTTCATCATCGAATTCAATTCCCCCCTTTTCAAAATACAAAATTAAATAGACAGTCACCTTAAAGAAAAAAGGCAACAAAAAATTAGCCCTCATCCCTTATTCCTGTAACATTCATCAGTATCCCTTTATCTTCCTGAAAAGTTAAGGACACAAGGACCAAAAAGTGAAACAAAACAATTACACTTAAAAAATTCTTATGAAAAAGTAAAAGCAAATTCCCCACTGCTGGTCCCCAGGTCCCCAAGGAGAGGATAGGTGGAAGCAGACAGAGCTATGAAGGACAAGGAACTGCACTTTATCTTTGGGCCTATATAACGCAGGTACGGTTGCCAAATTTTAAGGAAGGTGTTGCAATGAGTTGTGAGAGAGCGCAGCAAAGAGACTGAGACAACAGGCCGAGAGCTCGAGTATCACAACTGCTTGATTTTGAATTCCACGCTGCAACATTTAAGCCCGTCCTTAACATCCCAGCTCTTGCATCCCAATGACGCAAGCACGTATGCATTCTTCCGGTCTGCACCAGAAGAGACAGTCCCACAACGCCATCTTTGCTGTGGCTGTCCCACCAACTGCTCGTGACAAGCGGGACCAGTTCGCCAGTGCAAATATTTAATTACCACACAACCCCCCCCCCCCCCACTCCAGAACCGGCACCGATGATCTCGGGATGCATCGAGGGTGAGGTGTGCTGTTTCAGCGGCTGACCTCTGCGCACAGATGGGGGAACCTGTACTGGCTGGGACAAGTCCAGATGAGCTGGTTTTAACTGGTCCAGAGTGCCCCCAACGTCAAGGATGAAAGTTGAAGTGTTTCTGTGCAGCACTCTGTGTGGACCTTCATAAGGTTGCTGAAGGAAAGTCCTGTGCACGCCTCTACGCACAAACAGGAGGACAAATGCGGGGGTAGTTGCAGGACGGTTGACCATGTCGCAATGGCGGCTTTGGTGTGTTTAACTGTGATGTGATGCAGCTGGGTGCCCAGGAGTCTGGAGAGTTCTGTCCACAGGGTGGAGGTAAATTGCACCCCCGGTCAGTTGTTACATCTGCCAGAACACCGAAGCAGGAGACCCAGGTGGTGAGGAAAGGTCTGGTGCACGTCTCGGAATGGGAATGACTTCTGGTCAACGAGTGAACCTATCCATGGCAGTGAGTAGGTAGCGCAACCCCGGGAGATTGGCAGAGGTAAGATTGGCAAGATGGACGTGTTGGAACCTGCTGGTCAGGGAATCAAACTGCTGGAGTTGGTGCTTGGTTTGTGCTGGACCTTGGCCGTCTGTGCAGGTTTTCACCCACTCCACACCAAATCTTGTGGACACCAGTCACACTGTTGTGCGGATTGAGGGGTGCAACGAAGACTGTTGTCCATTGGGCGGGGTTGAGAGGTTGGAGTTGGCCAATGGAAATGTCGCAGAGGAGCGCAGCACCATCGGCATCTTGGAGGTGCAACCCCATGACCTCAGGGTCATCCTGTTTGTAAGGGTTGAAACCTTGTATTTGTGAAAAAAATCACACAAATGCTGGAGAAACTCAACAGGTCAAACAGTGCCTTTATCGGACTCAAGCCCAAAACTTTACAGCATGTGTTTTTACACAACCACCAAACTTTGTGTCTGTGATTATTTTATGACTTTCCTTTTAAGAAAGTTGGTTGTTTTGCAGTGTTACCACAGTTACTATGGCGTCATATGTGGTAATATCCGTGCGGACAGGGACTTCTCTTCTCATTCTTGGAAGAACCATGGAGGAATTGTAAGGTCAAAATACTTTTCTTTGAATTCATCTTAATCGTTTCTTATCAGCTTATATCTTTATTATACTGAATGCTTTATTTACTCAAGTTATGAAAATGTCAATACGAAGTTATTCAAAATGCTTTTGTTTTATCAATGAAAACTTAAAGCTATTTAAAGCTGCAATTACGAAGTTTGATTTATTTGGACTGATAGATGCAATTCGGATTATCGATGCTTGCATTTCCTTGAAGATCATGTTTTAAAAATTGGGAAATATTAGAAGCTGGGAAATGTCGTCCACACTGTTGGCCCGAGCCAGATCATGGTAGTTGATGCCCTGCGACATAGCGTTGACAGCCAGCCTGGAAAGTGCATCTGCGACCACATTGTGCTTTCCTAATAGATGATGGATATGTGACAGATTGTGTTGTGTTTTATTTTGTATATAGATATGATTTTGGGAGATTAAGTGTGGCATGTTTTTTTTAGCATAGGTCACAGACAAACATTTCAAAACAGTTCTCATTTAAAATACTGGAGTTCTGCCCAAGACCGATAGGGCGTCTCCGAGAGTCTTTGCAAAAACTTTGAAGAGTGCCCAAGGAACTTCACTAATGGATTGTTGGTTTGAAAGCAACAGATGAAAGACTTAGACGGAGCTACAGGCTGTCTGTGTACAGCTTTTCGCAGAGAGAGAGAGAGAGAGAGAGAGAGAGAGAGAGAGAGAGAGATAGAGACAGAGAGAGAGAGAGAGAGAGTGGGGGGGGGGATTCAGGTCTGGAGTTTTTACAGTTCAGCAGCAACAGTTGGGACTGGAACAGGACAAGCTGGAAAGCTTGTTGGGGAAAACCCCATTTTGAAGATGGGTTGTGAGTGCTTAGTTCAGCCTGGTCAAAGCCCTTGTGGTTCATACGAGAGGAGAGGACTGGCTCCCTAATGTTTCACTTGAAATAAGGGAAACAAAAATGAACTCTGTGGGGACCTGAAAGAAAGAGGTTATCATCTGGAAAACCCTGATGGGGCAAGTTTCTTCAGCAAGACACTGAAGCGGCTGGTTACAAGGAATCAGTTGTGGGTGTCCAGTGAACAACAAATCTCTCTCTGAAAACCACCAAGAACCTTCCTGAGTGGTAACCATTTACCTTTCAAGTACCAAAGCCTGGTGAAGACACAGAAATGTTAAATTCTGTGGACAGTAAAAGAATTGCCTGCAACCAATGAACTTGGAGGAGTGAGAAGTGAGATTGGACTGTGAATCAAAAAACTTTTCTAAACTTAGACACACATTACAAACATATGCACTTAGAATTAGAGGAGGGTTAAGTTATGTTAAGTTAAGAATAGTAATGTTAGAGTTTGATCCTGTTTTCATGTTTAAAGATAAGTAAAAGCAACTTTTGTTGAAGTAACCATTTGTCTTGGTGAATATCTATTGCTGCTGGGTTTTGGGGTCCTCTCGGCTCCTAACAGGTAGCAGTGAATTCAGAGACGTAGGATAAAGGTTTTTGATGTCGGGCAGACCACGGGTTGGAGGACTTTGAGAAGGCAAAAATAAGCGGTTTGTGTTTAGTGTAGTGTTACACCCCAAAACCCAGCAGCAATAAGATATTCACCAAGACAAATGGTTACTTAAACAAAAGTTGCTTTTAATTATCTTTAAACATGAAAATAAAAACAAACTTTAACTTAAATATTATTATTATTAACTTACTTAACTTAGCCTAAATTAACCCTTTCTAAGTGCACGTATGTGTAATGTGTGGTAAGTTTAGAAAAGTTCTTTGGTACAGAGTCCAATCTCACTTCTCATTCTTCCAAGTTCACTGGTTGCAGGCAATTCTTATACTGTGCACAGAACATGTATAAAGTTCACCAGGCTTTGGTGCTCGAAAGGTAAATAGTTACCGCTCAAGAAAGCTCTTGTAGGTTTTGTAGAGAGAGATGTGTTGTTCCAGGACATCCACAATGGAGGAACTTCCCTCAGTCACCTCAGTGCCTTGCTGAAGAAACTTGGCCCATCAGGGTTCTCCACATCATAACCTCTTTCTTTCAGATCACCACAGAGTTCCTTTCTGTTTCACTTATTCCAAGTGAAACATTAGACAGTCAGTCTTCTAGCCTTTTTCCACTCTGAAGCTTCTGTTTCAGTTCCAGCAAACCTCTGCTGCTCGTCACGGCTTTCTCTCTCCCTCTCTCACACTCTGACCCTCAGTCAGAGGCCACTATCTCTCTCCGCTTGCAAAAACCACCTGACCTTCTCCATGAAACAACAGGAGTCAGTCTTCTGGTTCATCTGTTGTTTTTAGGTAACAAGAACCCATCAGTGACCTCTCTGAGCACTCTTGTGAAAAGCCATCACGTCTCTGCTGCTGCTTTAAAGACAATAGTCCATTCATTCCATTTTCTTTGGCTTGGCTTCGCGGACAAAGATTTATGGAGGGGGTAAATATCCACGTCAGCTGCAGGCTCGTTTGTGGCTGACAAGTCCGATGCGGGACAGGCAGACACGATTGCAGCAGTTGCAAGGGAAAATTGGTTGGTTGGGGTTGGGTGTTGGGTTTTTCCTCCTTTGCCTTTTGTCAGTGAGGTGGGCTCTGCGGTCTTCTTCAAAGGAGGTTGCTGCCCGCCAAACTGTGAGGCGCCAAGATGCACGGTTTGAGGCGATATCAGCCCACTGGCGGTTGTCAATGTGGCAGGCACAAGAGATTTCTTTAGGCAGTCCTTGTACCTTTTCTTTGGTGCACCTCTGTCACGGTGGCCAGTGGAGAGCTCGCCATATAACACGATCTTGGGAAGGCGATGGTCCTCCATTCTGGAGACGTGACCCACCCAACGTAGCTGGATCTTCAGCAGCGTGGACTCGATGCTGTCCGCCTCTGCCATCTCGAGTACTTCAACGTTAGGGATGAAGGCGCTCCAATGAATGTTGAGGATGGAGCGGAGACACCGCTGGTGGAAGCGTTCTAGGAGCCGTAGGTGATGCCGGTAGAGGACCCATGATTCGGAGCCGAACAGGAGTGTGGGTATGACAACGGCTCTGTATACGCTTATCTTTGTGAGGTTTTTCAGTTGGTTGTTTTTCCAGACTCTTTTGTGTAGTCTTCCAAAGGCGCTATTTGCCTTGGCGAGTCTGTTGTCTATCTCGTTGTCGATCCTTGCATCTGACGTCAGTCCAATTAACACCTACTTGTGAAGTCTCCATCGGCCTTCTTCAAAGTTTCTGTAAAGTCACTCTGGATATGAATTCTCCAGTATTTCAAATAAGATCTGTTTGAAAGTGTTTGTAGGTAACCTACTCTAACCTTTCCCAATTTATCTCCCAAAAATATTTCTATATATTCTGTCACAGTAGACAGTGAACGGACACCCTTCAAGGAAGTAGCAGAAATGGAAGACAGCCAGGTAGAGGGCGAGCAGTTCCCGGTCAATGCACTGTACTTCATTTTGGGTGGCCACAGGTGCTGATTGAAAAAAGCAAAGGGTCGCCACGAGTCATTCAATGAACTTCTGTGTTGGACGCGTTGACTGTGAGGGCCGTCGGTACAACCATTTGTGGGTGCACTACCATAGTTTTGTAGGCCAAGGCCTCTTTGGTCTGCTCGAAAGCGGAGTGAGTCGCATCGATCATTTGAGCTCCTTCGATAAGCCCGACATTAATGTGAAGAGAGGGAGCATAATCTTAGCTGCTGCAGGGATGAATCTGTTGTAGGAATTTACCATCCCCACGAACTCCTGCAGGCCCTTCAGTGTTGTCCATCTGGCAAAGCATCACATGGCATCTACTTTGACTGGTAAAGCAGAGGTACCGGCAGTGGTAATTCTGTGGCCAAGAAAGTCTATTTCCATGGGGCCAAACTGGTACTTCTGCACGTTAATGGTAAGGACAAACTGTGCGACGAGAGTAAAAGCTGGTGGTGATGTGTCACAGGCGAGTTGCTGGCTACCAGGGTGTTACTGAGGTAGGTGAAAAGGCAAATCTTTGCCAACTGCGTCCATGAGGCACTGAAATGTTTGCGCCGCGTTTTTTAAACCAAAGAGCATGCCTAAGAACTCAAATGGACCCAACGGGATGATGATGATAGCTAACTTTTGGATGTCATTCAGGTGCACGGGGATCTGGACATATCCTCAGATTAAGTCAACTTTGGAGAAAAGCTTTGCGCCATGGAGGTTCGCTGCAAAATCCTGTATATGGGGAATTGGATAGTGTCATTGCAACATCTGTAATCACCACAGGGTCTCCAGCTGCCATTGGACTTGGGCACTAAGTGAAGGGGTGATGTCCATGGGCTATTGGAACTACGGACGAGCCGAGCTCCTCCATGCGCCTGAACTCTTCCTTGGCAAGACGGAGTTTGTCTGGGGCAGGTGGCGGACCTATGAATGCAGTGGTGGGCCAGTGGAGATGCTGTCCCAGATGCAGAGAAAGCTGTTCGGTCGGCCAGCTGCTGCAGCCATTAATGGCGGCTGCCCCCATCATTTCCCGGGAACAAAAAAGGCTGGCAGCACCTGCGTGCAGACACCCCCTCAATGTTTGTGATAGAAACACCAGCTCAGAATGGCTCTCTGTTTTCTGGCGGGTTAGGGCTTGTTCACGCAGTGGACTGGATTTGGACTTTGTCCTCTCTGGTGATCGTGTGACACAGTTAATCAAGTCTATGGCTTTGCACTTGGAACAATAGAGAATATCCACTCGCGCCACAAGAGTGTGTGGGTCGCTGAAATCCGTCCCAGCCAACAGGAGTCTGATGTCTTTGGGCATTTGCTCGAGAAATGCCTGTTTGAACATGAGGCAGTGCTTGTGCCCTCCTGCCAGTGTTAGCATTTCATCCATGAGGCCCTAGGCAGTCCAAATGCAGGAGCCTGGCTGCTCTCTCATGTCACGAGAAGCTGTACGTGCTAATGAGGAGGTTTTTCAGAGCCATGCATTTACCTTCCTCTAGCGGTGCCTGAATGAGATCATCGACTCATGAGGCAGCTTCCTGGTCGAGCGAGCTGACGATGTAGAAGTATCTCATTGAATCTGAGGTTATCCCAGAGGAAGAAGAGGAGGAAGAGGAAGAATACAGTGAAATGGAAGAAGAAGGGAAAGGCAAGACAATGGATATATTTTCTCTTATTAAAGGATACATGGATTCATTTAAAGAATGGCAAACACAGGAATTTAATGATTTAAGAAGAAGAATAAACAGTACAGAAGAGAAAGTGAATAAAATAGATATGACCTTAACAGAAATGGGAAAGAGAATGGACAAGATGGAAGAACGAGAAGCAGCAGTAGAAATGGAGGTAGAGGACTTAAAAAAGAAATGAGAAGAATCTAATAAAAAAGTTAAAGAGACACAAGAACTGTTAGCTCAGAAAATAGATATAATGGAAAATTTCAACAGAAGAAATAACATAAAGATAGTGGGCCTTAAGGAAGATGAAGAAGGCAAGAATATGAGAGAGTTTATAAAAGATTGGATCCCCAGGATCCTAGGATGTCCAGAACTACAGCAAGAAATGGAAATAGAAAGGGCACATAGAGCATTAGCCTTTAAACCACAACCACAACAAAAGCCAAGATCCATTTTAGTAAAATTCCTAAGATATACTACAAGAGAAAAGGAACTGGAGAAAACAATGGAGAAAGTAAGAGAGGACAACAAGCCACTGGAGTACAAAGGGCAAAAATTTTTATTTATCCAGATATAAGTTTTGAACTCCTGAAGAGGAGAAAGGAGTTCAATACAGCAAAGGCAATTTTATGGAAGAAAGGGTATAAATTTATACTAAAGCATCCAGCGGTATTGAAAATATTTATTCCAGGACAGCAAAACAGACTATTCTCGGATCCAGAGGAAGCACGAAAATTTGCAGAACAATTACAAAATAGACTGAGAGATGAAGACATGTAACGAGAGTACAAAAGACTGCAAACTAAAAAGACGTGTGTATAGGACTATATACATATATAATACATATATTACATAAGTGTATGTGCATTTAAAAGAAAATATATAGTGTATAGAGAAGAATTAATGAGGTAAAAAAAGGGGAAGAGAGGAGTAAAGAGGGAATTTAGAGAGTGACCTTTGTTGTATATAAAAATTGAAATCTTTTCTGGGGGGACTGGGTGGGGAGAAATTACGGTCACTGCAAAATCAGTTGACGCTTGCGAGTGAATTCGCAAATCCAAATGGAGAGGGGAAATGTGGTTGCCCGACAAGGGATAATGGGCAACTCAGGAAGGGGAGGGGACAATGGGGTTAAAGAAATATTAGGTAGGAGAATAAGGGGAATGTTTGATGTGTTAAAAATGTTGTCTTATAAACTGTTCAAAGAAAGAAAGCAGAAATGGATGAGAAGGAAAGGTGATGATGAGGAAACGGAAGGGAAAGATAAACAAAGTATAAAATGGCTACATTAAACTATATGACTTTAAATATTAATGGAATACATAACCAAATCAAAAGGAAGAAACTGCTAAATTTACTGAAAAAAAGAAAAAAAATTGATATTGCATTTGTGCAAGAAACACACTTAACTGAAGTGGAGCACAAGAAATTAAAGAGAGATTGGATAGGACATGTAACGGCAGCGTCATATAACTCAAAAGCTAGAGGACTGGCTATATTAATCAGTAAAAATGTACCAATTAAAATAGAAGAGGAAATAATAGATCCAGCAGGAAAATATGTAACGATAAAATGTCAGATATATTCGGAGTTTTGGAATTTACTTAATATATATTCGCCTAATGAAGATCAAAAATTTATGCAGGATATTTTTCTGAAGATAGCAGATACGCAAGGGAATATAGTAATAGGAGGGGATTTCAATCTCAATTTGGATTCAAACATAGATAAAACCGGGAAAAAAATTAACAGAAAGAATAAAGTAACCAAATTTATAATTAAATCGATGCAAGAAATGCAACTTTTGGATATATGGAGGAAACAACACCCAAAGGAAAAGGAATATTCATATTATTCGGATAGACATAAAACATATTCAAGAATAGATTTATTCCTGTTATCAGCTTATATACAAGATAGAGTTAGGAAAACAGAATATAAAGCTAGAATATTATCGGACCATTCACGCTTGATATTAACAATAGAGTTAGAGGACATCCCTCCAAGAATGTATAGATGGAGATTAAACTCCATGCTACTTAAAAGACAGGATTTTAGAGAATTCATAGAAAGACAAATTAAAATGTATTTTGAAATAAATACGGAATCAGTGAAGGATAAGTTTATATTATGGGACGCAATGAAAGCGTTCATCAGAGGGCAAATAATAAGTTACATAACTAAGATGAAGAAGGATTACAATCAGGAAACAGAACAGTTGGAAAAGGAAATAGCAGATATAGAGAAAGAATTAGCAAGGAAGGAAGACACTACTAAAAGAAGGGAATTGGTAGATAAAAAAATAAAATATGAAACATTTCAAACATATAAGGTGGAGAAAAATATAATGAAGACAAAGCAGAAATATTACGAACTAGGAGAAAAAATGCACAAAATTCTAGCGTGGCAGCTTAAGACAGAACAAACTAAAAGAATGGTATTGGCATCAAGGAAAAAAGACAAACAGATCACATATAATCCAACGGAAATTAATGAAAATTTCAGAGAATTCTACGAACAATTATACCAAACTGAAAACGAAGGGAAAGAAGGCAAAATAGATGAATTCTTAACTAAAATTGAACTACCAAAATTACAAACAGAGGAACAAAATAAATTAATAGAACCATTTGAAATAGTAGAAATACAAGTACAATAAAAAATCTGCCGAATAATAAAACACCAGGAGAGGATGGTCTCCCAATAGAATTCTATAAAACATTTAAAGATTTATTAATTCCTCCCCTCCTGGAAGTAATCAACCAGATTGATAAAACACAAAGCTTACCAGATTCATGTAAAACAGCAATAATTACAGTAATACCAAAGGCAGGGAAAGATCCACTTGCACCAGCATCATATCGACCAATATCTCTACTTAACACAGATTACAAGATAATAGCTAAATTATTAGCAAACAGATTAGCTGATTATGTACCAAAAATAGTAAGTCTAGACCAAACTGGATTCATAAAAAAAAGATGAACAACAGATAATATTTGTAAGTTTATTAACTTAATTCATGCAGTAGAAGGAAATAAAACTCCAACAGTAGCGGTTGCTTTAGACGCAGAGAAGGCCTTCGACAGAGTAGAATGGAATTATTTATTCAAGGTACTACAAAAATTTAGTTTACCAGAGAAATATATTAATTGGATTAAAGCATTATATAAGGGGCCATTGGCGAAAGTGACAGTAAATGGATATATATCAAAGCAATTTAACTTAAGCAGGTCAACACGGCAGGGATGCCCACTATCGCCCTTATTGTTCGCGTTAGCCATAGAACCACTTGCAGAACTGATAAGAACAGAAAATAAAATAAAAGGTATAAAAATAAAAGGCAAGGAATACAAAATCAGTTTATTTGCAGATGATGTTAAAGTATACCTAACGGAACCAGAAACATCAATAAAAGAATTACATAAGAAATTGAAGGAGTATGGAGAAGTGTCGGGATACAAGATTAATGCAAATAAAAGTGAAGCAATGCCAATGAATAATGTGGATTTCTCAAAATTCAAGAAAGAATCACCGTTTAGATGGCAAATGCAAGCAAAACGAATCCTAGGTATACAAATAAATAAAAACCTCAGCCATCTATATAAACTTAATTATTATCCACTAATGAAAAAAATACAAAAAGATTTAGAGCATTGGAAAGACTTACCATTAACACTAATAGGAAGGATAAACTGTATTAAAATGAACATTTTTCCAAAGATACAATACTTATTTCAGGCACTGCCAATACACTTTACAGAAAAATTCTTTAAGGAGTTAAAGAAAATAATAAGGAAATTTTTATGGAAAGGAGGGGAAAACCGAGGATAGCACTAGATAAATTAACAGAATGGTATAGACAAGGAGGCTTACAACTGCCAAATTTTAAAAATTATTATAGAGCCGCACAATTAAGATATCTATCAGATTTTTACCAAACAAAAGAAAAGCCAGATTGGACTAGATTAGAGCTAGACAAAATAGGGGAGAAGATACCTGAACATATATTATATAAATGGGATGAAAAATTGGTAAAACATAGGAATTCTCCAGTATTGCACCATTTGCTTAATATTTGGAAGAAGATTCATGTAGAAGGAAATAAAACAATCTACCAATTATCAAAACTAATACTGACGCAAAATCAGCTAATCCCTTTTACGGTAGATAACCTGTCTTTTAGAGAATGGGAGAAAAAAGGGATTAAAAGAATAGAAAATTGTTTTTCGGGGAATAAATTATTATCCTTTGAACAAATGAAGGATAAATATAATATAACTCAAGATACAGTGCTGGCATATTACCAATTGAAATCCTATTTAAAGGATAAATTGGGAAGTAGTCTGAAGTTACCAGAAGGAAGCAATTTTGAATATCTGATTACAGACACAATGATAATTAAAAAATTTATAACAAACATGTATATCAAATTACAAGAAAAGGAGAATGAGGAAATAAATGATAAAACTAAACAAAAGTGGGAACAAGATCTAAACATAAAGATAAAAAAGGAAACTTGGGAGAGGTTATGTTTAGGAACGATGAGAAATACAATAAATACGAGATTACGTATGATACAATATAATTGGATACATAGGTTATATATCACTCCTCAAAAGTTAAATAAATCGGATCCAACAGTATCTGACAGATGTTTTCGTTGTAAAAAAGAAATAGGAACAACAATTCATGCAATCTGGACTTGTGAAAAGGTGAAAAAATTTTGGGAAGATCTAAACCAGATATTAAATAAAATTACAGAAAGCAATATACCAAAAAACCCAGAGATCTTCCTCCTAAGTAACATAAAAAATAAAGAATTTGGACTTGATTTGGAGGGTGTACAAAAAAAATTTGTTAAGATAGCCCTAGCTGTAGCAAAAAAATGTATTATGTCAAACTGGAAATTAGAAGATAATTTGAAAATACAGCAATGGTATATAGAAATGAATAAATGCATTCTATTAGAAAAAATAACATATAGTTTAAGAAATAATATAACATTACTTGAACAAATATGGGAGCCGTACATGGAATATAATAGAGAAAACCTACCGGGACATCTATCACCTAAAATGACAAAAGGAAAAGAGAATGGAAAGAATTGACTCAGTGGAAGTTTTTGTTCGTTAATGTTGAGTGACAACATTGTTTGATGGGTTTGATGTATCTTGGACTCAGAGTTTTGAATGGATGGAGGGGGAGGTGGGGGGGAGGGGAAGAGGGAGGGGGGGAGAAAATGACACTGTATATATTTGAAAGGAGAAATGTGTACATCTTGAATAATGTGATCTATAGTGTGAAAAATAAAAAAATTTAAAAAAAAAGAATCTGAGGTTATCGGTTTGATTTGGAACTGGGCCTCTGCTTGGCCAAACCAAGTGCAGGGCCTGTTCGTCCAGAAAGTTGGCAGCTTTTCAATGCAACAGCACCCTCAGCTACTTGTTCCATTGTATCAAGTCTTCAGGATGTGGAGACTCTTCGGGGCCACCAATGTAGCGAGTTGTGAGAGAGCGCAACGAAGAAACTGAGACAACAGGCTGTGAGCTCAAGTATCACAAATGCTTTATTTTGAATTCTGCGATGCAGCCTTTAAGCCCGTCCTCAGCCCTGCCCCTAATGTCCCGGCGCTTGCATCCCAATGACGCAAGGATGTACGGGTCCTTCCAGTCTGGACCGGAAGAGACGGTTCCGTGATGCCATCCTTGCTGCGGCTGCCCCACCGACCACAAATGACAAGCTGGGCTGGTTCGCCCTTGCAAATGTGTGTCGCTACAGTGTTAGATTTCCTCCTTATGCCATAGGTCATTTTTTCCAGGGGAACACAGCTCTGCATTTCCGCATTCCAGCACGCAATGCCTAGACGAGAATCCGACTTACAAGTAACCGCTATGCACTTGCTGGCCACCGCCAAAGTAATCAACACAAATTGGATTTGAAATTTGGACAACTTCATCATAAACCTTATGTCCATATTTCCCAAAGGGAATAGTTCTGGGTCCTGTGGGAATTCTTTACCCATGAATTTTTTCAAGGGCTTGGCCTAGCTCTACCCAAGAGGGCCTCCTCACCTTAGAGCATGACCAAGTTGAGTGCACAAAGGTTCCCGTCTCTACACCGCACCTAAAACATTGACAGCACATAGTATCTTTTGACCAACAAGCATCAAGGAGGCTGTACAAGAGCATCAAAAATCAGGACTGCCAGGCTGAGAAATTGCTTCTTCCTGCAGGTTGTGTAACTGAGCAAATTTTCCAAAATATATAATTTAAAATAGATCTAAATATTTGTGTCTAAATGTGCTATGTGTGCACATAATGCTGTTTTGTTGGGTTGCCAATGCACAGTCAGATGCTAATAAATTTGAACTTCTGTAATGGGTCCAAGTTGAATAAGACAGGGCAAAGCTGCCTCAGGCAAGTCTTGTTTGGTCTTTCTGTCCTGCATGAGTGTTAGATATGCAGCCAATTAAAAATGTGGACAAGAAGGAGACCACAAACTTTTAACCTATTGTACTCACCGGAGGAGCAGTAGCAAGCCTTTGTCTCCAAGGTGGGTTAAAGCTGGTTTCAGCTGGATCAGTGCGTGCAGGTTGGCCTGGACAGTTAAAGAAAATTGCAGAGTCAAAAGAGAACAACATATTTTCACATTCCAGCTCATCAGGCAAGACTGTGTGCTTCCTATTTATGATGCCTTTATAATCTAATCCCAGAGGTAAACTTCACAATCAAATTCATTGCATAAACTTAGAATAGTGAAAAGGGACATTTAGCGTTTCTATTCCCTCCTTAGCATTTACAGTGCACTCCGTAAAGTTTGGGACAAAGACACTTTCTTCCATTATTTGCACCTGTGCTCCACAGTTTTACATTTGTATTCAAACAATTCATGCAATTCAAGTGCACATTCCAGATTTTACTCATTGTTATTTGTCTACATTTTGGTTTGACCCTGTAGAAATTACAACACTTTTCAGACATAATCCCCTCATTTCAGGGCACCCTAAGGTTTGGGACATTTGGCTTTGCAGGTGCTTGTGAGTACTCAGGTATGTTTAATTGCTTCATTGGTGCAGGTACAGATGTTTTCCCATATCTGAAATGCTTGGGACCTGACCTTTCAATTACTGGGTCATTGGAACAAAACAAAAAAAGCCCAAAAACAGCACAGTAGCATCAGCCGCCGCCAGTCCCCGACACCTCCCCATCGCCGCTGCTGGTCTCCAATACCTCCCCACCGCCAACAGGCCCAACTACTGTTCCTGCTCCTGTCTGGGAGCCCGAGGTCCCTGCTTCTGCCTGGGAGGCCACTCTCCTTGACGACTCCGGGACAAAGAATTCTTCTGACCACTTGCAGCTGGGAGACAGCGGCATACAGTTTGTAAACCAAGCACAGTGGAGGGTAAAGAAGAAATGGAAAGAGAGGGGAGGGAGTTACCTGAAACAAGGACAAACAGCATTCTAATTTTTCCCCATGCTGCCTGACCTGCCAACTTTGTCCAGTCACTCACCAATGGCTCGAGATTCCAGCCTGCTTCTCTGAGCTGACATCCAGCCACTCAGTGCCCGTCTTTCGGGCTGGTTCTGAGCTCTGTTGTTACCAAACTGGCGCCAAAAGAGCATCAGAACCCTGCTTGAGCAAGTTGGGCGATCATTTTTTCCCAACTTGTGATGTCATGTCGCTACCGCAAAGAAGTTTGGTTAATGGAACTTTTGGAATTCAGCCCTTCAGATAAGGTGGGGAAAACTTACTGTATAAGAGAGCTAGGCTTCCAGAAAAATGAGGCAAGTAGTAAGACACATCACTCAAACCTTAGGATGACCAAAATCAACAGTTAGGAACATCATTAAGAAGAAGAGTGCACTGGTGAGCTCAGTAATCGCAAAGGGACTGGCATTCCAAAAAAGACTCCAATCTGATGACAGAATTCTTATCATAATGAAGAAAAATCCTCAAACATATGTCCAACAGATCGGAAACATTCTTCAGAAGGCAGCCGTGAACATGTCAACGACTACAACACTTCATGAACAGAAACACTGCAAGATACCAACCACTAATTAACCACTGAAAGAATGGCCAAATTAGTTTGCCAAGAAGTATTTAAAAAAGGGTATTATTTTAGTATTGATATTTTTTTTTGTTGTTAAGTTTTATCCTTTTTTTTGTAAGTGGGGTTTTTTCTATTTTATTTACAACATTGTTAATTAATTCTTCACTCTTTATTTGGGGGGGCGGGTTGGATTAATTTTAAATTAGATGATTAATGTTGTGTTATAATTATGGGGGGGTTAATTTGTGTAGTTTAATGATGTAGTATTCTAATTTTTATTATCTTATTTTTTATTATTTCTTTAAATGTAATTTTTATTTTATTCATGTCATAAAATTTTAAATAAAGTTTAAAAAAAAAGAAGTATTTAAAAGATCCTGCAGGATTCTGGAAAATGGTCTTGTGGACAGATGAGGCCGAGATGAACCTGTATCAGAGTGATGGCAGAAACAAAGTGCGGAGGCGTAAAGGAACTGCCCAAGATCCAAAGCGCACCACCTTTGCGTCTTGCAGTACTGCTGTTCACGAAGTGATCTGCAGATAGTAGTCATTGACATGTCCACCTGCCTCCTGATCAGTTGGAGATGCGTTTGGGGATTTTGTTATCATTATGTTGAGAATTTTTCTGCCATCAGCAGTGGAGGTCTTCCATGGAACACCAGTCCCTTACTGAGCTCATTACTCATGACTGAGCTCTTTCTTCCAAACTGTTGATTTTGGAAATCCTACGGTTTGGGTGATGTCCCTTAATGTTTTATTCTTTTTCAGCCTCGATGGCTTCCTTGATTTTCATTGGAACAAGTCTGGTCCTCATGTTGAAAAATGGCACCTGTAAACTCCAAAGGTGTAATTCTCTTCTTTATGCATGCTTCCCCTTGGTCATTTCATTCAAAAACATGGTATCTCTTTCGACTGTTATGCCGATGATACTCAGTTCTATCTCCCCTTGAAACCTAACGATCAATCAAAGATAGCCAGCCCCACTAACTGTCTATAGGACAAAGTGTTGGATGGGTCAAATCTTCTTACAGCTAAATGAAGACAAATTTGAGGTTATCCTAATTGGTCCCCTAATTTGACCAAAATTATCTCCAATAGGTAATTTATTCGGCCTCATTAAACCCCACGTCAAATTCCTTGATGTGATATTTGATTCCACCTTCAAGTTCAACAAATAAATTAATGCAGCTTTGCACTATTGCCAAAATCAAATTATTCCTTTCATTTAAAGATCTTGAAAAAATTATTCATGCCCTTATATTCTCCCGTTTAGACGATTTTAACTCTCTATATACTGGGATTAGTCAATCTTCATTATTCTGTCTGCAACTGGTTCAGAATGCTGCAGCCAGGCTCCTGACAGGAGCCAAGAAGAGGGACCATGTGGGAGTCACGTGATGGAGTAGTGGCTGGTCGAGTGGAACCAGCCCTCTCCAGAGAAAATAAAAAAAGTTTCAAAAAACAAAGCTCAATAAACATAAAATATAACCAGATAACCACTTACAGCACAGAACAGGCCAGTTCGGCCCTACTAGTCCATGCCGTAACAAATCCCCACCCTCCTAGTCCCACTGACCAGCACCCGGTCCACACCCCTCCAGTCCTCTCCTCTCCATGTAACTATCCAGTCTTTCCTTATATGTAACCAATGATCCTGCCTCGACCACGTCTGTCAGAAGCTCATTCCACATCTCTACCACCCTTTGCGTAAAGAAATTTCCCCTCATGTTCCCCTTATAATTTTACCCCTTCAATCTTAAACCATGCCCTCTAGTTTGAATCTCCCCCTTTCTTAATTGAAAAAGCCTATCCACGTTGACTCTCTCTGTCCCTTTTAAAATCTTGAACTCCTCCATCAAATCCCCCCTCAATCTTCTACGATCCAGAGAAAAAAGCCCTAGGCTGCTCAACCTTTCTCGGTAACTCAAACCTTGAAATCCTGTCAACATTCTCGTGAACCTTCTCTGCACTCTCTCTATTTTGTTTATATCTTTCCTATAATTTGGTGACCAAAACTGTACACAGTACTCCAAATTTGGCCTCACCAATGCCTTGTACAATTTCATCATAACCTCCCTACTCTTGAATTCAATACTCCGATTTATGAAGGCCAACATTCCAAATGCCTTCTTCACCACACCATCTACCTGAGTATCAGCCTTGAGGGTACTATTTACCATAACTCCTAAATCCCTTTGTTGCTCTGCACATCTCAATAGCCGACCATTTAATGCACATGACCTATTTAGATTTGCCTTTCCAAAATGTAACACCTCACACTTATCTGTATTAAATTCCATCAACCATTTCTCAGCCCACACCTCCAGCCTTCCTAAATCACCTTTTAATCTACGGTAACCTTCCTCACTGTCCACAACACCACCAATCTTTGTATCATCCACAAACTTGCTTATCCAGTTCTCCACCCCTACATCCAGATCGTTAATATATATAACAAATAATAGTGGACCCAGGACCGAACCCTGAGGAACTCCACTAGTCACCGGCCTCCAATTGGACAAACAATTTTCTACCACTACTCTCTGACACCTCCCATCCAACCATTGCTGAATCCATTTCACTACCTCCTCATTTATACCTAATGCCTCCACCTTTTTTCCTAACCTCCTGTGGGGAACTTTGTCAAAAGCTTTACTAAAGTCTAAATAGACAACATCCACAGCTTTCCCTTCATCAACCTTTTTTGTAACCCCCTCGAAAAACTCAATCAGGTTTGACAAGCATGATCTACCCCTGACAAAACCATGCTGATTACTCCCTATCAATCCTTGTACCTCCAAATATTTGTAAATACCATCCCTCAGAACACTTTCCATCAACTTGCCCACCACAGACGTCAGACTCACGGGCCTATAATTCCCAGGTTTACATTTGGACCCTTTCTTAAACAGCAGACGGAACCACATGCACCACCCTCCAATCCTTTGGCACTACCCCTGTGGCCAGTGACGACCTAAATATCTCTGTTAATGGCCCCACTATCTGTCCACTATCCTCCCTGAGTGTCCTTGGGAATATTTTGTCCGGTCCCAGAGATTTATCCACCTTTATCTTTTTCAACACAGCCATCACTACCACCTCGGTTATCCTTATATGCTTCATTACCTCCCCACTATTTTTCTTTACCTCAACTGGTTCAATATTTTTCTCCCTAGTGAATACCGAGGCAAAGAAATCATTCAAAATTTCCCCCATTTCCTCTCACTTCTCACTCAGCCTACCCTCACTATCTACAAGGGGTCCAATTTTATCCCTCACTAATATTTTACTTTTAATGTACTTATAGAAACCCTTTGGATTTATTTTTACTCTGTCTGCCAAAGCCTCTTCGTGCCTTTTTTTGGCCTTTCTAATTTCTTTCTTAAGATTCCTTCTACACTCCTTGTAGTCCTCCTTCAACTTCTCAGCTCCCTGCTCTTTATACCTCTTGTACACCTCCCTTTTTCTCCTAACCAAATTTCCAATATTCCTCGAAAACCAAGCCTCCCTATGACTTCCAGCCTTTCCTTTGATCCTCACTGGGACGTAACTACTCTGTACCCTCAAAATTTCTTTTTTGAATATCCTCCATTTTTCATTTACACACTCACCTGAAAATATCCTGTCCCACTCAATACTGCCCAAATCCCTTCTTATTCCTTCAAAATTTGCTCTTCTCCAATCCAGATCCTCAACTTTAGGCCCCTCCTTGCTCTTCCCTAAAACTACCTTAAAACTAACAGAATTATGATCACTAGACCCAATTGGATCTCCAACATTAATGTCTGATACCTGACCTAGCTCGTTCCCTAACAGGAGATCCAGTATTACACCATCCCGAGTCGGTTCTTCTACTAATTGATTCAGAAAACAATCTTGAACACATTTAACAAACTCTAGCCCATCCAGCCCTCTAACTGAATGGGTATCCCAATCAATGTGAGGGAAGTTAAAATCTCCCATGATCACTACCTTATGATTCTCACACATATATGTTATCTCTCTACACATTTGTTCCTCTAGTTTTCTTGACCCATTTGGTGGTCTGTAATACACCCCTATTAGCACCCTCATGCCTCCTTCACCCCTCAATTCCACCCAAAATACAGGAAGAGAAAGAGAAAGTTTCAGAGAAGAGACACAAGATGGCACCCAAAAGAGAAAAAAATAAGAATAACAGAGAAAAGGGAAGAAGGAAAATCACTGGAGAAGAAAGAAGAAGGCCTTACTTGCACGTCGGAGCAGAGAGCCACCGTGGAAAGGAACGGCCGATCTCCGATGTTGGTGAGTCCCCAGAAGAGCCGTGTCCTCCAGACCGGCGAACTTCCAAAATGGCTCTCAGAGCCAAGAAGAGGTGCGCAACTGCACATGCGTGAAGAGTTGCGCATGCACAGTGCGCAAGTAAAAGGTTAATGCCGGCGGGAGGGGAACTCAGCTGAGGAGCGGCCAGCTGCGGAGCGGCCAGCTGAGAGACGCTCATAACCGGGGCATTAGGCTGGGGGAAGTAAGCAAGAAAGAAGTGGTGAGAAAGAGAATGAAGGGCTGGAAGAGGGTGAGCGGCAACGTGGCGACCGGCAGGGGGGAACGACTGCGGCAGGGGGCCCAGCAGAGGGTCAACCTGCAGCGGGAGGCCCAACAGCAGGAGACACAGCAGCTGGAGGCCCAGAAAGGACACAGAAGCAGCTCACCAGAGAAGAGAAGACAACACAGACATAGATATAGACACAGAAGAAGAGGAAGAAGAAGACCAAGAATTTCAAAGGAAAGAAGGAAAAATAGGACAAAATTTAGATAAAGCCTTTTTCAAAGAACAAATGAGGTAATTAAAAGAATGGCTATAGTTCAATCAAAAAAATGAAAAGAGCTGAAGACAGAATGCAAAGCTTAGAGATGGTCATGACTGAAATAGGGAAAAGAGTAGAAAATGTGGAGGAACAAGGAGCTGCTGTGGAAATGGAGATAAATGATTTAAGAGGGAAGTTGGAAGAGAGTGAAAAAAAATTAGAGACAAGATTTACTGTCACAAAAAATTGACGTATTAGAAAACTACAGTAGGCGAAACAACATAAAAATAGTGGGCCTGAAAGAAGGCAAAAAAGGGTCAGATATGAAGGAATTTATAAAAGAATGGATCCCGAAGGTTCTGGGAACAACAGATTCAGATGAAGAAATCGAAAGGGCGCATAGAGCGCTAGTACCGAAACTGCCACCACATCAAAAACCGAGATCCATATTGGTAAAATTTCTAAGATATACAACAAGAGAAAACATACTAGAGCAGGCAAGAAAGAAGGTTAGAGAAGACAATAAGCCGTTGGAATATAAGGGACAAAAAATATTTTTTTACCCCGACATAAGCTTCGAACTTTTAAAGAAGAGGAAGGAATTCAACACGGCGAAAACAATCTTATGGAAGAAAGGGTATAACTTTATATTAAAACATCCAGCAGTACTCAAAGTATTTATTCCTGGGGAACGGAATAGACTGTTCTCGGACCCAAAGAAAGCCCAAGAATTTGCTGAACATTTGCAGGACAGAAGAAGAGGAGGAGGAGTGACAAGAAGGAGACCACAAGAAAATATACAAAAATACGTCAAAATATAAAGTAAAGATTATGTATATATAAAGATTTAAAGATGGATAAGAGAAGGGGAAGAAGGGGAAAAAAAGAGAGAGCTTTTTTATATATGTATAGGAAAATAGTGTTCTCTGGGGGAGAATAATGGTCACTGCGAAATCAGTTGATGCTTGCGAGTAAGTTCGCAAACTGAATGGAAAGAGGAGTTGTGGTTGCTGTCAAGGGACAAAGGGCAATCCAAGGAGGGGAAGTTCATTTGGGGTTAAAGGGTTATTGCTTGTGGGGATTGTTGGGGTATTTCATGTCTTAAGTGCATTGTCATATATTGAGATCAAAAAGGAAAACTTAAAAAACAGTAATGGAAAAAAAGGGGATGGAGGTGGAGAAGAGGAGGAAAAGAAGTGAAAATAAAGATACAAGATGGCCACGTTGGACTGTATGACAATAAACATTAACGGAATATATAACCAAGTTCAAGTGTATCCCATTGGGAAAAAAAAAATCACATAATTTAAAAGACAAAGTTACAATGTTTGAAAAAAACTGGGAACCATATATGGAACATAACAGAAAGAGCAGGCCTCGGACCACCACCACCTAAAATGATGAGAAGATAAACACGATCAGATTTAATGTGAATAAGTAGATGATAACGTCTTTTTTGTTTGTGTTCCTTTTGTATAAAGATATTGTTTTATTGTATTTTATATGTCCAATATTTACTGTTTTTGGAGGGGGCTGGGAAGGGGGAAGAGAGGGATGGGGAAAAAAGAGAAAATGTCACTGTGAATATTTAAAGAGATGCATCTGTAAATATATTGGTTGATATGGTTCATAGTGCGATAAATAAAGAATTATAAAAAAAAGAGGGACCATGTCACTCCTATTCTGACGTCTCTCCATTGGCTGCCAGTACAGCTCAGAATTGATTTTAAAATTCTCCTGTTTGTCTATAAAGCCCTTAATGGGCTAGCCCCTTCTTATATCACGGATCTCCTAACTCCTTATTCCACTTCAAGACCCCTCAGGTCGGCTAACTTGGGGTGCTTGGCTGTTCTGTGCTCAAATCATAAATTCAGAGGAGATCACGTCTTCGCTATTGCAGCCCCAAAACTGTGGAACAATATTCCTCCTTCTATCAAACCAACCCCTTCCTTTAACTCTTTTATATCCAGATTCAAGATGTACTTTTATTCACTAGCATTTTGAGTCCTCCTCATTCAGCTGATTGTTACCTTGTGTTCTAAACTTTCGTTTTATTCTGTTCTTTAAATAGTTGCCTAGTTGTGATGTCTTTTTGATCTGGACAGCACTTTGGTCAATGTGAGCTGTTTTAATGTGCTATATAAATAAATTAAACTAAAAGGTTAGAAGCAAGTCTAGCTTTCTTATACCTGCACCAATGAAGCAATTAAACATACCTGAGTATTCATAATCACCTGTGAAGCCAAATGTCCCAAACATTAAGGGACTACATCTAAAAAATGCTGTAATTTCTACATGGTTGAACCAAAATGTAGACAAATAACCTTCAATAAAATCTGGAATGTACACTTTAATTACATGTGATTTGTTTGATTAGAAATTGAAAACTGTGGATCACAGGGGTAAATAAAGGAAACAAGTATCTTTGTCCCAAACTGTATGGATCTTAAAGCCCAGGAGATGAATGAGCAGTTTTCAATAAGTGCCACGCTTTAAATGTGTGTAAACTAGGTCTTAGTTCTGTGTGTTTCAAGAGCCAGACTGTGATAACTGAGCTCGAAGACAAGATTATGGTTAAACTATTTTGGCAACTCTCTCACTCCACTGCCAAACGGTCACATTTGTCTTGAAATCGAATGCTAAATCAGACACTCAGCAGCCCAAGAGGGGGCTTCTTCACTCAGAGAGGGGTGGCTGAGTGGAATGACCTTCCGGAAGAGGTAGTTGCGGCAGGGTCAATTCTGTCCTTTAAGAAGAGGTTAGATGAATACATGGATGTGAGGGGGTTGGAGGGATATGGGCAGGGAGTAGGTAGGTGGAACTAGCTGGAGTTTCACGTAACTTGGTGCGGACTAGAAGGGCCGACATGGCCTGTTTCCGTACTGTAATTGTAATATGAGCAATTAGACCATGACCAGAGGTGCTGAGATTCTTCTTCCCATCAGTTCAAGGGCTCAAATCCCAATTCCAACACCACAGCAATACTTTAAACAGGATGTAAGTGCAAGCATTAATGGAAATCTTATAAACATTGTGAACTAAACTAATACATTTCCCTTTGCAGAAGCAGGACCAGTTCAGGAGAATAAAAATAAGCCTCAAAAGCTGAACATTTTCACAGTGACAAGACTCACCTTGTCCTCACATGCCTCATCCAGGATATCAAGTGCTTCAGAAGAGATGGTTTTATTTTTGTCGTGCAGCTGCGTCACTAGTAATTCTATGCCCCAGTTGCTGAAGAACTCCACATTGGCTCGTAGTAATACACGCAAGTGTTTTGTTGCGTACAACCTGCAATTCTAAAATGACAGTGAGACCCTAAGCGTGGTGAGCAAACAGGAAGTGACTCTGATACAATCTAATCCAGCCATTCTCAACAGGGGCCATGAGGCTCTCCTGTGGGCCAGAACACATATAGGAGGGAGGGGACATAGTATGCAATCATAAAATATTGTTAGGTGGTCAGTCGAAGTATGGAAAAAACAAAATAAACTTGACTGCTTCACAGGGATGAGCCAGTCCCAAGGGGACAAGAGCCAAGAAAAGGTTGAGAATGGCTGCCTTAATCTTCTCCATTTAGATATAACACAAGCCCAAGAACATATTTCCTGGCAGCAGACTTTCTGACCTTGGTATGTTCAGAGCAAGATTTCACGTAAAGAAAAAAAATTAAACAACTGTTTAAAAGTGATTTACATTCACTGCCTGTCTCACACTCAAGGTAGACACAAATATGGTACAAATATTTGTACTTGCCCAAGAATCATTATGTGCACGTCCGGGTATAATTTGAAAGTGATGAGGATTTCTGCCTCCATATGCTTTTAGGCAATGACTTGGGAACGTGCAGTTGTACACTTCTCTTGCAGAATGAGGATTGTCAGGGAGATGCCCAGCATCACTGACGACTTCAGCATGAGATATGCATCCAGCTGCAGCTCCTCAAGAGCACATGAGGCTACTTAACAAGCTAAGAGCTCATGGAAACATACTGGATAGAGCAGAGGTTGATTGGCAAGAAGCTGAGAGTCAGAATACAAGGATCCCTTTCTGGTTTGGCTGCCCGTTGTGAGTGGTGTCCTACAGGGGTCAGTGTTGGGGCTGTTTCTTTTGATGTTGTACGGCAATGATTTAGATTATGGATCAAATGGCTTTGTGGCCCATTTGTAGATGATATAAAGGTAGGTGGAGGAGCAGGTAGTGTAGAGGAAACAGGGTGGGGGGGGCGCTACAGAAGATCTGAGACAGATTAGGAGAATGAGCAGAGAAATGGCAAATGAAATACAGGTAGTCCCCGACTTACATCAGTGTTCTGTTCTGATGGACTGGTCGGATCTCAAAATGAACGCAATCGAACACGTTAACCTTGGGTCTCCTGCGGTCGGGCCCGTACTGTGGTGTCCGGCTGCTGTAATTTTATATATGTTTTCATTTCTTTTCGGTCATATGTACGGATGGCCATAAGTCATGTGGATTGTAAGTCGGGGAGTACCTGTACAATGTTGGGAAGTATATATGGCCATGCACTTCGGTATAAGAAATAAATGGGCAGAATATTTCCTCAATGAGAGAAAAAATTAAAATCCCCAGAAGCAAAGGGACCCGGGAGTCCTTGTGCAGGATACCCTGAAGGTGAATTTGCAGGTTGAGTCGGTGGTGAAGAAGGCGAATGCGATGCTGGCGTTCACTTCAGGAGGAATAGAATACCTGAGCAGGGACGTGACGTTGAGGCTTCTTAAGGCCCTGGTGAGATCTCACATGGAGTATTGAGAGCAGTTGTGGAATCCTCATTTCAGAAAGGTTGTGCTGGTGTTAGTGAAGGTTCAGAGGAGATTCACAAGGATGATTTTGAGAATGTAAGGGTTATCACATGAGGGTCGTTTGACCGCTCTTGGCCAGTTCTTGTTGGAATTTAGGAGAATGGGGGTGGGGTGGGGAGTTAATTGAAACATTTTGAATGATAAAAGACATGGACAGAGTCCAGATAGAAAGATTATTTCCAATGGTGGGAGAATCAGGAATAAGCGCCCACAACTTCAAAATTGAAGGGTGGCCACTTAGAACAAATGTGAGTAAATTTGTGTAATTTGTCGCCACAAGCAGTTGAGGAGGCCAAGTCATTGCTTATATGTTTAAGGCAGAGGTTGATAGGTTCTAGATGATCCAGAGGATCAAAGGTTATGGGGAGAAGGCCGGGCAGTGAGGAAATGAATCAACTCATGATTTAATGGTGGGGCAGACTCGATGGGCTGAATGGCCTATTTCTACTCCTCTGTCTTCTGGATTTACGGTCCTTATAGACAGCATTAGGAAGCTGGAGTTGGATGAACTCCAGGTCATTCGGAAGCTTGATGGAAAAGTTACTGCTGGCTTGGGTGGGCTGCGGAGTTTGCTGACCTACAACAGCCAGATCTCTGGCATTGACTTTGGGCCTATGGCTCAGAAGGGAAGGGGGGAAAGAAGAGGAGAGCAATATGATTGGGGTGTGGCGGCCCTTCGCAGCTCCCCCAGGGGCCTCAAAAAATGAAGGACGAACGCGACGATCCACCAGGCTGCGGGAGGCCTGCAGCGCTGCCCTCCAATTGGCCACAACCAAAAGATCTTAACTGGCCTATCAGGGAAAGCAGATCATAAACACACCAATCAGTGCTGAAGGGGCTTTGACCACTCCCCTCAGCTTGAGAATAAAAGCAGGGCTGTGAGCCCAATAAAGCTCAGCGTTAACGACACTCAACTGGGTTCATGTCATTCTTTCTGGGAACAGCGGGTTCTTTCCGAGCTAACCTGCATGGAGCTACAACCTCTCCTGTGCTATAGGCTCCACAGCCTATAGCTTGTAGCAGCCAGCTACAGAGGATTCATTGGTTAGGGGAAATGACAGGAGATACTATGGATGAGTTAGACTCCAGGTTGGTATGTTACCTCCCAGGTACCAGAGATATCTCAGATGGAGTTCATGGCATTCTTGTGAGGGAGGGTGAGAGGCCAGGTCATGCTACACATTGCTAGTAATGACACAGTTAAGAAAAGGAATGATGTCCTGAAGAGTAAATATAGGAAGTTGGGAAGGAAGCTAAAAAAGCTGCGAGAATTTGCATGCCCCAGCTATATTAGCCCATTAAACAACCCCCCTAGGGCATGGTTCTCAGTCCCGCCAAGGTTGTAGACCGTCTATTATTGGCTGAGGGAGGGAAGATTCGATTGATCATGGCGTAGGTTTATATAGTTGGCTCAACATCTGGGCTGAAGGGCCTGTACTGATGTATTTAACTGCAGGTGCTGGAATCTTGGGCAATGTGAAGCTGGAGGGACTCAGTGGTCCAGACAGCATCTGTGCAGATAAATGATCAGTCAGCATTTCAGGTTGGGATCTTTTACTGAGATGCTATCATGGATTCCAGAATCCCAAAATTCACCAAACAATTCCAAATTTTTATTTTTACAGGTGTTTATTGCCAACTAATTGCCCTGAAAATCTGGTGGTGAGGCACAGGAACTCATTCGCAGTAGGCCATTCAACCCCTTAGTTTGCTCCAATGTTTAAGATCACAGCTCATCTGATTCAAACCTCAATTCCACATTCCTATCTACCTTTCACCTCCTTGATCATCATGTACTTATCTACCTCTGCCTTCAAAATGTTCAGACTCCTGCTTCCACCCATTTAGAGGAAGAGTTAAAATCTCAAGACAAAGAAATAAACAAATTCAAATCGTGTATCTCTTTGTTTTTGAACAGTGGTCCCTAATTCTGGATTACTCCACAAGAGAAAACAGCTTCTCAATTTCCACTACTGGATCCTTGTGGATGTTCTAACCAAGACCCTGCTCAGTCTTCTAAATTCCAAAGGATCAAAGGCTAACCTGCTACCTTTTCTTCAAACAACAACCCGCCCATTCTGGAACATCTTTTCTGAATACCTTCCAATATTAACATCCCTCCTTAAATGATATGGCCAAGACCAAACTCAATGCCAGATGTTGTCTTCCAATGCTATACAACTGAAGCATAACCTCTGATGTAGATAAGGTTCTTAATGAATGCTTGTCAACTGTCTCACATTGCAGATGACGCTGAACTTAAAACTGACAAGTGTGAAAGGCTAAGCATAGCAACGATTAAAGAAATGAACCCTCTTGAAACCAGAGAAACTGCCAAGCCCGGGTGAAATATATCCCAGTTTATTACTGTACAAGAACACAGTAAGAGTGGACCACTTGGTTCTCAATCCCACTCCACCATTCAATGTGGGTTGATCTGCTCCACAATTCTCTTCTAAGCCAGTTCCCTTTCACTCTTAATTTTCTGATCTTTCATTATTTATAGGCTTCCTACAGAATTTTGGGCTGAAGAATTCCAGAGATACACCACCCTCTATGAGAAAAGGTTGCACTAAGAAGTTGATCGAGGACTTCTGGAAGGGATCCAGCAGAACACAAGGGTGTCCTCATCAAGGGTCAGCAGTGGAGAGCGTAAGGAACTTTAAATTCCTGGGTGTCAACATCTCTGAAGACCTATCATAAGCGGAACCATAAGACAACGGAGCAGAAACAGGCTATTCACCCAACTGAGTCTGCCCCGCCATTCAATCATGTGCTGATCCATTTTCGCATTCACCCCACTATCATGGGGTCATCTTGTCGATGCAACTATGAGCAGGAACACCAGAGGCTATACATATTTCATGAGCAGGTTCAGAAAATTTGGTAGGTGTAGCGTGGAAAGCATTCTGACTAGTTGCTTTACAGTCTGGTATGGAAGTGCCAACGCATAGGCTACACAGGGTTGCAAACTCATCCAGTGCTATCATGGGCTTCAGTCTTCACTCCATTAAGAAGCAGTGTCTCAAGAAAATAGCCTCTATCATCAAGGACCCTTACCACCCTTTTCTCACTGTTACTATCAGGAAGTAGGTACAGGTGTACCCTGTTTTCCGAAAACTCGATTACAAAAATTCACTTTTACGAAGAAAGCAGTGTTCAATTTTACGAAAGGTTTTCCAATTTTACAAAAAAGCGGTCAGTGCATGGCCGGCGGGGCTGTAAAATCTCAGAGTCTTCCCAATTCTGATGAATGAAACTACACTGCACATACATTATTTCTACCTTATATTGACCGAGAATTTATCATAATTCCTGCTTTTACCATCGGTTAGTGTTATTTTAGGTTTTAGGTGCTATTTGGTATGATTAGGTGGTTTCTTTTCTGGATCTGAGAATGCTCAAAAATATTTCGCACGGAAATCAATGGTAATCGCTTCTTCACTTTCTGTCATTTTGGCTTATCAAAGGTTCTGTAGGAAAGCTCTAGTTTTGGAAAGCGGGGTATACCTATACAGGAGCCTGAAGACAAGGACCCAGTACTACAAAAACAGCTTCTACCCCTCTGCCATCAGATTTCTGAACAATCATTTTTTGCACCATATAACCATTTACAGAGCGGAAACAGGCCATGTCGGCCTTTCGAGTCCACACCGGTTCACTTGAACAACTCCACTAGCTCAATCCTCTCGCTCTCTGCCAATATCCCTCCAACCCCCTCACCTCCATGTACACATCCAACCTTCTCTTAAATGACCAATTATTTATTTTTTTTAAATCCTGTATATATGGAATTGTATTTATTGCAATTTTACAGACACAATGTCCCGCATCGGACTTGTCAGCCACAAACGAGCCTGCAGCTGACGTGGACTTTTTACCCCCTCCATAAATCTTCGTCCGCGAAGCCAAGCCAAAGACAGACACAATGCACAATCCTGCTGCTGTAAAACAACAAATATCATGACCACATGTTCATGGCAATGGAGCTAATTCTGATTAGGTTCCTGTGCATCTCAGTTCTAAATGACTGTCTCCTTACCTTGTAAATGACTCCTTATTTAAAATTCCCCCTGGAGTGGAAACAAAAGGGAGAAAAATTGCCTGGTGCCAGTCAGATAATTGTAGGACTGCTGACAGCAGGGAGGAGAAAATGCACTTAAGGCATACACAATAAATGGTAGGGCCCTAGAGAACATTGAGGAACAGCAGATGGTGAAAAAGGAGCAAAATTAGGACTGGCAGGCTCTGGAATAACTTATTCCCCTAGGTTGTGAGACAGATGAACAGTATCCAGAAACTGTGAAAATCATCCCAAATATCTATATAGATTATATTTATGTGATCATTGTGTACAGTATCTTGTGCAGGCCCCATGGTCTGGAGAGACACTGTTTTGATAGGTTGTATATAGACAATCAGATGGTTATAAAGGCAAACTTGGACTGTGAAGGCAAGTATTCTCAAGTACAAGTATCAAAAAGCAGGAAGTTGTGGCACAATGAAACAAAACATTTGTTAGGGTCCTGAATGAATAAACCACGCTACAGGTAGTATATCATTGCACTAAAACAGAGATTCACCAGGACATTCCCTAGGATGGACTGTTTCAGTTATGAGAGACTGGTTGGTTTGTCTTGGAGTAGAGGCTGAGGTTTACAAAATTTTACCGGCATAAATATGGTAGATAGCAAGAAACTTTCCCTATATAGAACCAGAGGCCATAGGTTTAAGGTATTGGGTTGGAGGTTTAGTGCGGATTTTTGAAAAAGCTTATATATATGTATGTATGTATATATGTAGTCCCTCTGAGGGCTAGAAGGCACGATCTCAGCTTGGGAGAGCATCTTTCACCCTGAAGGAGGAAGAGAGTCTCTCAACATTTAAATATCAAGATGTAAATTGATTCATCAAGGCCTAAAAAAGCTACCGCAGCTTGATACATGGATGTGGAGATTGTTCCATTTTTCCATAAATATGGGGCAAAATCTGGCAAATGCAACAAAATAGGAAAAAAATTGTATAAGGATAAAAGTATAATTTAAATGGAGAAAGGATGCAGAAAGCAGCAACACAGAGGGATTGTGCATCCTGGTGCTTGAAAGATATATTGTTAGCACATCAGGGCAATTGGTGAGAAGGAATGCTAATGGAATGTTGGCCCTGATATCAAGTGTGTTGAAAAGGTTCCATCTATTCACTCCACCCAACTGAAAACATGCTTGCATTCTTGCTTCCAATTCCGAAGAAGGGTTTTTCAGGTTAAATATCCTGCATCGGTTTCTTTTTTTCTGGTGCTAAATTTTTGTTTTGGAATTTTAGCCTCTATTATTTTGCACTAAGTATTAAAAGTATGTTGACTGCTTGGCACTTCATACATGCTCTGCCACTCCAACAGATCATGTTAGACCATAAAACAATACAGCACAGTACAGGCTCTTCAGTCCATAATGTTGTGCCAGCCTATGTAAACCTACTCCACAACAATCTAATCACATTCATAATTTTTCTTACATCCATGCAAGAAGCTTTTAAATGCCCCTATTGTACTAGCTTCCAGCACCAACCCTGGCAATGTATTCCAGCCACCCAGCACTTTCTGCTCAACAATTTCACCTCTGACATCTCCCTTAAACTTTCCTCCACTCACTTTAGACTGATGTCCTCTGGTATGTTCTACTGTCCCCCTGGGAAAAGGTGCTGGCTGTCCAATTCTGATCTATGTCCCTCATACTTCTATTAAGTCTCCTCTCATCCTTGATTGCTCTAAAGAGAAAAGCCCTAGCTCTATCAACCTTGCCTCATAAGACACATTCTCTAATCCAGGCAACATCCTGTTAAATTTCTTCTCTATTCTCTCCAAATATCCACATCCTTCCTACAATGTGACCAATAGTGAATGCAATACTCCAAGTGTGGTCTCACCAGAGTTTTACAGAATTGCAATATTACCTCATGGTACGTGACCTCAATGCCCAACTCGTGAAGGCCAGCATACCATACACCAGTGGTTCTCAACCTTTTTCATTCCACTCACATACCACTTTACGTATTCCCTATGCCATCAGTGCTCTGTGATTAGTAAGGGATTGCTTAAGGTGGTATGTGGGTAGAAAGTGTGACAGATTATGTTGTGTTTGTATTGTATATAGATATGTTTTTTGGGAGATAAATTGGGGCAGGTTTTTTAGTGGAGGTCACATAAAAAAAGATCTTACTTAAAGTACCGGAGCTCTGCTCATGCTAGACAGTCTGGCGCCATGAGCCTTTACAAAAGCTTTGGAGGGTGCCCAAGAGACGTCACTAATGGATTGTTGTTTACAAAAAAGCAACAGATGAAAAAACTCATCAGAGCCACAGGCTGTCTGGTTGGGAACTTGCTGTTCTAAGAGGGTCATGTGGTTTTGCAAGCAGAGAGAGAAAAACAGGCTTTCTCTCTGAGAGAGAGATTCAGTGTTGAGGAGCTACAGACAGCAGCAGCAGGGACTGGAACAGGACAAGCTGGAAAACCTGTGGAAAAACCCCATTTGGAAGATGGGTTGTGAGTGCTTAGTTCAGCCTGGTCAAAGCCCTTGTGGTTCATGCAAGAGGAAAGGACTGGCTGCCTAATGTTTCACTTGAAATAAGAGAAACAAAAAGGAACTCTGTAGTGACCTGAAAGAAAGAGGTTATCCTCTAGAAAGCCCTGATGGGCAAGTTTCTTCGTCAAGACACTGAAGTGGCTGATTTAAAAAGTAATCAGTTGTGCGTGTTGAGGAACAACAAATTTCTCTCTGAAAACGGCCAAGAACCTTCCCGAGCAGTAACCATTTACCTTTCAAGCACCAAAGCCTGGTGAACTTTCCTGAACTTACACACACAGTACATACACGTGCACTTAGAATTAAAAGGGGGTTAAGTTAGGTTAGTTAAATTAATGATGATAAGTTAAAGTTTGATTCTGTTTCCATGTATAAAGATAATTTAAAAGCAACTTTTGCTTAAGTAACCACTTGTCTTGGTGAATATCTATTGCTACTGAGTTTATGGGTCCTCTGGGCTCATAACAAAATAAAAAGTTTGAAAACCACTGTTTTAATCCTACCTAATTGACTCATTATGTGCATGGTTTCATAACGCCAAAGGAAATGGGCCAAAGACAATTTTTTCAAGCCAAATATTTCCGTAACCATTGGGTCTAGAGCAATGATTCTCAACCTTCCCTTCCCACTCACATCCCACCTTAAGCAATCCATCACTAATCACAGAGCACCGATGGCATAGGGATTACTTAAAGTGGTATATGAGTGGAAAGAAAAAGGTTGAGAACCACTGCCACATACCTTCTCAACTTGCACAAAAACCTTGAGGGACCCATAGGCCTGGACCCCAATACCCCTCTGTTCCTGTAGAACGGTGAGAATTCTGCCAGTAACCCCATTCTCTCTCTGTCTTGTGTTTTTATTTTTATCACAGTGCCTGCAGACTTTTGTATTTTACTTCTCAATCTTATCTACATCCTGTTGTAACCTTCTATACTATCCATACCACCTCCAGTTTTTGCCAATTTCCTGATCAATCCTTCCACTTCTTCATCTGGGTAATTTATAAAAATCACAAAGAGCAGAGGTCCCAGAACAGATCACTTCAAAGCTTCACTAGCTACTGACCTCCAATCAGAATTCACTCTATCTCCTACCACACTCTGCCTTCTGCAGCCAAGCCAATTCTACATCCTGCAGGCAAGCCAATTCTGCATCCAAGTGGCCAGGATTCCTTGGATCCAATGCCTCATGATTTTCTAAATGAGTCTACCATGGGAGACTTCATCAAACACTTTATTAAAATCCATATCCACCACTTCCACACACCTACCTTCACCAATTTCTTTTGTCACCCCCATAAACTCAATTGGGCTGATAAGGCATGACTTGCCCTCTTAACCTATGGTTGACTATCCCCAAGAAGACCACGATGATCCTAAATCCTCTGGAGGTGAATCTTTGCCATCTCTCTCCGGAACTATCTCAAATCTATTAAACCAATGGGCGTGTCACCAAACTCTCATCCACACATGCCTTTCCAATTTCCCATGGTTAGATCAATCGTTCCCATCTCCCATGTGGGCCCCTCTACTACATATTGCCAGAGGAAGCTTTTCTGAACACATTTGATAAATTCCACCCAGTCGGTCTAAACCTTTCGCACAATGACTTTCCCAGCCAATGTTTGGAAAGTTAAAATCCCCCTTATGACAACTTTATTTGACTACAGCTGGCACCAACCTCCTAGCATGTTTACTCCTCTAATTTCCATTAACTATTAGGGGCCTGGGGTACACTCCCAACAAGGTAATCATGCCTTTTTCGTTCCTCAGCTCCATATAGAGAACTCGTGGGCTGACCTATCTGTAATGTCATCTCTGATCACTGCTGTGACATCCTCCTTAACTAACGATCCCCCAGCACTGTCCCTCATGAAGCACTGAACTCTGGAATGTTGAACCTCCAGTTCTGCCCCTCTCTTAGCCAAGTTTCAGTAATGGCACGGGCTTTTCCCAGGTGCTCCAGTTTCCTCCCACCCTTCAAAACGTACGGGGTTCTATGGTAATTGTATGGCACAGATTTCAGTGGCTGGGATCAGCTTCTACCATGCTGTAAATAAAAAATATAGAGAAAATCCCACCTGCGCACTTCTGCTAAACATGCCTGACTGGATGTTGGTCTTTCTCTGGTTCAAGTGCAACCCATCCATCTATCTTGAACAGATCACCTCTCCCCAGAAGAGATCCCAATGATCCAAAAACCAGAATCTCTGTACCTTGCACCAGTTCCTCAGTCATGAATTTATTTGGCCTATTTTCCTATTTCTAAGTTTATGAGCACGTGGCACTAGGAGATCCCCAGAGATCCTGCTTTCAACCTCTTACCTACGCATCTCTTCTGTGATCACCTCTACCATTGTAACACTGATTTACCTTCAAACAGCTGTTTCCCTATCACTTTTGCTTAATCTCCACCTAATAAAAGTTACCTTTCACCAGTCTGTATATTCCAAGTTTTGAGTTTTCACAAGTTCGCTAAATCTTGGGTGCCGACATCTCCAAGGATCTGACCTGGAGCCTCCACATTAATGCAATCACAAAGGTGGCTTGCCGGCGGCTATATTTTCTGAGATGTCTGAGGAGATTCAGTACGTCACCGGTGACTCTCATAAACTTCTACAGGTGGACCATGGAGAACATCCTGGCTGGTTGGTATGGAGGCACCAACTCTCAGGACAAGAATAAACTCCAGAGGGTTGTTAACTCGGCCAGCGACATCACAGGCACCTGACTTCACTCCATCGAGGACATTGACATGAGGTGGTGTTTTTAAAAAGCAGCCTCCATCCTCAAAGATCCTTATCACCCAGGCCATGCCCTCTTCACTCTGCTACCATCAAGAAAAAGGTTCAGGAGCCTAAAGACGAGTACTCAATGGCACAAGGACAGTTTCTTCCCCGTTGCCATCAGATTCCTAAATAACCAATGAACCAAAGACACTGCCTCGCTTTTCATGCACTGTTATTTTTTATAGTAACTGTAAGCTGGTTATAATATGATACTGACAACAAACCCTGAATTTTCTTGACAATAAATTCTGATTCTAATTTACACCTGTGATCAGAGTCTCTAAGGTGCTCTTCAACTGCCATTATTTCCACTTGTTCAAATCTATTCCCAAAACCAAGTCTGGTACCGCTGCTTATCTTGTTATGTGTTTGGAATTTTCTCTCTTGTATACGTTTCAGGAATTCTACTCATTTTACACCCTTCTTCTGGTATTGTGCCAAACAATGTTAGGCAGCAGTGAGCAATCTTCTTGAAATGGTGCAAATATTGATTTAATCCAACACAGAGCATGCTGTACCTTATCATAGAACAAAGAAATCTACAGCAGGACATCCTCTTCAGCCCAGTGTCGTGTCAACCCAATAACCTATTCTAACAACTGCCTAAAATTTCTTTACTGGATTATCTTCCATTTTACTCAATTCCCTGTTTCTATCCAATAGTCTCTTAAAAGATCCTATTGTACCAGTCTCCACCACTGTTGCCGGTACTGCATTTCATTCACCCACCACTATGTGTGGAAAAATGTACCTCTTAAATCCCCTCTATACTTCCTCCCAAGCACCTTAAAACTGTGCCCATTTCAGCCCTGGAAAAAATCATCTAGCCATTCACACGACCAATGACTTTCTTCATCTTATACATCTCTATCAGGTAATTCTTCGTCCTCAGTCACTCCAATGAGAAAAGACCAAGTTCACTCAACCTATCCTCAGAAGGCATGCTCTCCAATCTAAGCAACATCCTTGTAGTTCTTCTCTGCACCTTCTCTGTAGCATCCGCAATCTTCCTGTGATGAGGTGACCAGAAATGAACATATTTCTCATGGGGTCTAACCGAGGACTTGTATAGCTGTAACATTATCTCACAATTCTTGAACTCAAACCCACGGTTCATGGAAGGCCAGTAGGCCATATGCCCCTTAACAAAACTCTCAAGCTATGCAGCAGCTTTGAATGTCCTATGGACACATAAACCCGAGATCTCTCAGTTCTTCCACACTTCTCAGAGACCACCCATTAACACCTCCAAATTTGACCTACCGATATGAACTACTTCACACTTTTTCTGGTTAAATGCCAATGCATCCTTATTAATGTTCCTCTGTAACCTTTCGCAATCCTCCACACTATCCAAAATGCCATCAACATTCCTGTCATCCGCAAACTTGCTAACTCACCTTTCCACTTTCTCATCCAGGTCACTTATTAAAAAAAAATCACAAAGATGAGGGGTCCCGGAACCCCCTGCCAAACACCACTGGTTACTGACCCCCCCCCACAGTATACGAACCATCTACAACCACCCTTCTATGGGCAAACTAATTCTGTATCCACAAAGGAAGGCCTCCTTATTTTCTGAGTCAGTCTAGCATGAGGAACCTTATAAAATGCCTCAATAAAATACACACCAGAGCACAACTATTATGTGGGACAGAGGTCTTCGATAAGGCAGACAAAGTTTGGAAGCTGAAATATCTGCGTTCTTCACCATGGGAAAACCTTATGCAATTCGTCCTAAAGAATAATCCATCTTCGTTCTAAACATTTCTATATCAAAGATAATGTGGATAGAGGAATAAACCCAGTTAGGCCAAACAATTTATAGTATAACTGGAGTACACATGCATGCCTTTATTCCCCCTGCATTCAGCATTAAAATCTCCAGACGAGATGGATTTCAGATCATCAAATAAATGCAACTTTCAAGATTGGCCAGTTTTCACAAAAGATTAACAGCACATAAAAGACACTAGCTCACCAATTTTAAGTTTACTTACATCTGTGGCTGACGTAAGGACTTTGGACAGAATAACCCTGGACAAGCCGTCGCGGCTGTAGTCTAAAGTGGAGACTGTTAGCTTTAGCACATGGTCGTAGTTCTTCAGAGAACAGAGGCTGAGCAAACTACAGAGAGGGGAAGAGATCAAGTTACATAAGACTGCAGTCTCCTCACCACTCTACACATCTGTACAGTATCTTCAAATGCTTCCTCAATATCAAGCTATGTAATCCTTCTTCAAAGTCCCGTTACACTGTCACAGCATTTGTCACCTCTGTTGCGGCAGAACTCACGAATCCCTGATGGCTTGCACCATAATATTCTGAAAAAGTCTGTGCATAGATTTTAATCTGAGGTACTTTCATTGATCCCAAAACGCCCTCATGAACTGGAAAATATAAACCCATGGCTCAGAGAGAAGTCAGGGAGTTATAATAGACCAGAAAATGTTAATAAAGAAAATAAAATTGTACTTGTGCAGTTACAGCACACCCTCACAAAAGGAAGAATTGAGAGATTCAGATGTCTTACTTGGTTAAAAAGCACAGCATGGACAGGACAGGGAAATACGGTTTACTTACAGCATTCAAAATGGTGCCCCAGAGGAAGATGAAGGGAGCTCATGAGATGAGTGGTGGCATTTTAGCTTGTATTTAACAGAATGGTGACAGTAATAATAAAATTATTCACTAATTACTAATAGTAATGTACATCTCATGCAATGTTTCAAACATCAATTTAATTTGTAATTTGTATCACACTTGGTGGGAAAGTGCACTATCGTCAAAGAATCCACAGGGAAAACCACAGGAGAACACATGAAAAGGCAGCAGAGGATGAAGTAGAACATTGACATGTGTACGACTCCACACGAGAGGGGTCAGAGACCCGACAGTCAATCCTGCGCTGATTAATCTCCCACTCAGTCCCACCTCCCGGCCTTCTCCCCATAACCTTTGGAGCCCTGGCTAATTAAGAACCTATCAATCTCTGCATTAAATACTGTGCACCCAATAACCCGGCCTCCACAACCACCTGTTGCAATAAACTCCACAGATTTACAACCCTCTGGCTGAAGAAATTCCTCCGCATCTCTGTTCTAAGTGGACACCGTTCAATCCTTGTCCCAGACTCTCCCACCATAGGATACAACCTATCTACATCTACTCTGTCCATGCCTTCCAATATTCAAAATATTTGAGAGATTCCTCCCTCATTCTCCTAAATTTCAACGAGTACAGGCCAAGAGCTGTCAAGCTCTCCTCATATAACCTTTTCATTCCCAGAATGATCTTTGTGAACCTTCTCTGAATCTGCTCCAACATCAGCACATCTTCTTAAATGAGGAGCCCAAAACTGCTCACAATATTCCAGTGAGGTTTTACCACCTTCCCTACCGACACCCCCCCCCCAAACCCACCCAGCAATGCAATCCAGGCACCCACCATTCTCTGTGCAAAAAGACTACCCCTGACCACTCTCCTAAACTTTCCTCCACTCACCTTATGCAGATATATCCTCTGCTATTTGTACTGTCACCCTGGGAAAAAGTGCCAGCTATTCACCCTATCTATGCCTCTCATAATCTTGTAGACCTCCATTATGTCATCTCTCATCCTTCACTCCATAGATCAGTGGTTCTCAACCTTCTTTCCACTCACAAACCACTTTAAGTACTCCCTAAGCTATCGGTGCTCTGTGATTGGTAAGGGATTGCTTAAGGTGGGATGTGGGTGGAAAGGGAAGGTTTGAGAACCACTGCTCTCTACCAATTGATACTGAAATGTTTTGCTTGAGAAAAATTGTCATTGGCCCATTTCCTTTGGAGTTCTGAAACCGTGCACATAACGAGGCTATTAGGTACGATTAAAAAAGGAAATGGGACAATGACAATTTTTCTCAAGCAAAATATTTCAGTATCAATTGGTAGAGAGCAGTGGTTCTCAAACCTTCCCTTTCCACCCACATCCCTCCAATCCCTTACCAATCACAGAGCACCAATAGCTTAGGGGGTACTTAAAGTGGTTTTTGAGTGGAAAGAAGTTGAGAACCACTGGCATAGAGAAAAGCCCTAGCTCTGTTAACCATGCCTCACAAGACATGCTCTCCAATCCAGACAATCCAGTAAATCTCCTTTGCACCCTCTCCAAAGCTTCCACATCCTTCTTGTAATGAGGCAACCAGAACTGAACACAATATTGCAAGTGTAGTTTTACAGAGCTGCCACATTAGCTCACAGCTCTTCAATTCAATCCCCTGATTTACAAAGGCCAACATACCATAGGCCTTCTTAACTATCAACCTATGCAGCCACCTTGAGAGATCTATGATTTGGACCCCACAGTCCCTCTGTTCTTCCACACTGTTAAGAATTCTGCCATTAATGATGTATTCCACCTTCAAGTTCAACCTTCCAAAATGCATAATTTCACACTAATCTGTACTGAACTCTATCTGCCACTTCTCTGCCCAACACTACATCCTATTGTAACCTATGACAACTCCTACACTATCCACAACACCTCCAACCTTCATGTCATCTTCAATCTTACTGACCCATCCCTCCACTTCTTCGTCCAGTTCATTTCTAAAGATTCACAAAGAACAAGGGTCTCAGAACAGTTCCCTGCAGAACCTCACTTGTCACTGCTCTCTGGGCAGAATACTTGCTGTTCACTACTACTCTCTTCTTTTTACAGGCGTCAATTCTGAATTGCTAAGGTTCCATGGATAGTCAAAACACACCGAAATGCTGGAAGAACTCAGCCAGTCTTTCCAAGGTTCCAAGGATCCCATGCCTCATAACTTTCTGAGTCTACCATTGTCAAATGCCTTACTAAAATCTATATACATCACATCTACTGCTCTATCTTTATCAATTTCTTTTGTCACTTCAAACCCAGCCTAGCCAATATCTCCCAATGACTGAAGTCCTCCAACCAAGACAATATCTGGTGATTCTCATCTGCACTCTCTCCAATGCAACCACATCCTTCCTAGTGTGGAATCTAATCTGGGTGTTATAAAGATGCCACATTACATCTCAATTTTTATATTCAATTTCCCAACCTCTGAAGGCCCTCACCCTAACTTTCAGGGAACAATGGAACTCCCAAAGCCTCTCTGCTCATTTGCATTTCTTCCAGCCCTATCATTTAGTGTGTTTGTCCTCTCGCTATTTGACATCCCAAAATGCATCATTTCACACTTGATAGAGCACATTTCCATTTACCATGGCTCCATCCTAAATTCTATAACCTACTGTGTGCAAGTATTACAATGTACAGTCGCTGCAATTCAGCCACGACTCCAAAAAGTATTCTCAGTGGCTCAATGAGAAAACACCAAATTATTTTATGGGGTTGCAATGAAAAAAATGGGAAAATATGCTCCAGAAAATATCAGAAATAATTGCAAAGGAAATGGAAGTTGGCACTTGTGGAGGCCAAGTTATTGGGTGCATTTAAGGCAGAGGTTTAATGGGTTCTTGATTTGCCAAAGGATCAAAGATTTATGGAGAGAAGGCTAGGAATTGGGGCTGAGTGGGAAAGTGGACAGCTCATGATTAAATGGCAGGGCAGACTCATTAGGCTATTTCTGCCTCTAGATCTTATTTAACAACATAATATCAACCAGAGGAGCCCACCAGAAGTGATCCTCAGCAGTTAATCTTTGATGGATAACATCAGAAGTTGTAGGAGAAAGAAGGGATCATAAACAAAGGTTCCTGGTACTACTTTTTCAATAATAGGTGGAACCCAGAAAATACTCAAGGAACTTTTAAGACCATTTTTTTCTTCCCTATCAGATATGCCACTTGGAAAAGTTTGGATCATCAACATTATTTTATTTACCTCATTAGCAGAGTCAATTCAACTGCAACTTACCATTGAAACATACTGCATTTCTCCAACATCTTAACCCCATGTGGGTGAGCAGACAGTGTACCGATAAGTAGAAAATAGTGTTGGCTGAGGGTGTTGAGTAAACCATTATTTTGCAGGCTTCGCTCAGGTTTAAGACCAGATGAAGAGGAGAGCCACTGCACAATGTCCTTCACCAACTCCTCCAGATAAATCTGACCATCCTGCACATTAGGAAACAAATCACAGACAATGCTGAATTCTGCATCTTTCTGAAGCAGGAATCCCGATGAAGGGCCTAGGCTACCCTTTCTCCTATGGATGCTGCATGACCTGCTGGGTTTCTCCAGCAACAATAAAAGTGCAGCATCAGCCAAAAATATAACTGGCAATTTCAGATCCATCAACACCAATCCCTCCACCATTCAAACTGCTCACCTCTTCTTGCTTCTTTAGAAAGGTGGCACTGTTAAACTGTGCACTGGTCACTCCTAAACCCCAATGGCTACATTAGTTAAATATTGGCCCTTCTTAGGGATTTTTGTTAAACTACTCACTATCCTGGAGAAGATATTAGTTTGACTAAGAAGTGTTCCCTCATGCATTAGTCTTCAGACTCTCTCCAGTTTGTTAATATTATACACGTTGCATCTCTGCGCTTTCCTCATTTGTTCAAACTATAACGGTTTCTACAACATCCTCCAATAATAAGATAGCTGGAATCCAGTGAAAACTCACAAGGTACAACAACATAGCACATATGCATATTTTATTTGCTTGAAGATGAACATTTTAAAGCTATTTCCTTCTTCATTCAGACATGCCATTTGGAAAAGTTTAGATCATTAACATTATTTACTCAAAGAAACATCCCCTTCAACTTTAACTTACCATTGAAACACACTGCATTTCTTCAATTTCCTATCTAAAATCAACATCACCTCAGCCTGTGGTCTCAGCACTTCCCACAGCTATTCTCTACTTTTTTATAATCTATGGCCTACTCAGGATTCTGCTCAAAGTTTATAGGCTCCTCTTTCCTATAAAGCAGCAAAGTTCAGTTGGTTTCTTTCATACTTCTACTGACTATGTAAATAACAAAAAAAATTATCCACGGCCCCCATTGAGAATGGTTGAAAAATGCTGAAACAAGGATATTATTTCCATCAAGCTCACCTCATTGGACTCGAGAAGAAACTCAATAAACTGGCAGCCCACTACCGTCAGCTGCTTTCCCATCGCATGATCCAGCTCCATGTTAGCATACAGCTTACCGCTGGGTTTGTAGAAGTATAGCAGTCTGCGGACAAACCTAACCGAGAGGGGAAATGCAGAAGTAGTGATTAATGAGAGAGGAAAATAATAGAGGCAGCAAAAAAATGTCATCATGCAGAAAGATGAACTGAGCAGGTGATAAAGAAGAAACATGCTTTTTATATATTCATTCACAGGGCATAAATGTCAGTAACAATGCCAGCATTTAACAGCATTCATACTTGTTCCTGCAGAGAAGGCAGTTAAGAGTCAAACAGCCCGTATGTAATTCCAGACTTGGTAATGTTGGCAGATTCCATTTCCTGAAGCAATTATTAAATCTCAGGAGCTTTTATGACAATTCAATCATTACATTGTTTTTATTGACACTAGCTTTTTAAATTTCAGATTAACTAAATGAATTTAAAATAGCCCCTCTGCTGTGGTACGATTTGAACACATCTCTTGCTCAATATTCTCAACCTCGTGGATTCAGTATGTTAAGCACGCTGATGCCGTATCCTTAAAAGACACAAATGTTCTGCAAAGTTGTTATTGAAATAGTGACTGCATACTGTTAGGTCTGCTTTGTTCATGAATGAGTGAGTCAAACACCAGACTGAGTCGAAATCAAGGTTCTTTGTTCTTTATTGCCGGATTGTAACACTTGCAACTAACGGTGTTAGTTGGAGAAGGCGCATTCTGCCGTTATCAGCAAGTGGTGTTTTTTATATACCTTAGGATACGTACTTAGTAAATTATCATACCATGACATTGTCCAATTAATAAACTGTTGCTGTCCCTCTCTGCTAGCCTCTTGCACATCAATTTGTCATCCCCACTCTTATCTTGAGAGTACAAGGTCACAACTGCATCTTGTTACGGCCCAGCACTGGGTGACTCCCTCTACATTCCCAGCTCATGATGTTTTTACCTAACAATACCTTACATAATGCTTTGTTATGATACGAGTAGGTGGATGACTTGAACCTTTAAAAATTACTGACTTTCTGATCAACAAAGTGACAACCGGACTAGAAAATCCAAATTATAGTCAGTGTATTTTTATGCAGGAAAATCGCATTGTGAAAAAAAAACTTTAGAGATACAGCATGGTAACAAGCCCTTTATGGCGCCAAACAAATACACCCATGTGGCCAATTAACCCCATATATCTTTGGAACCTGGGAGGAGACTGTAGCAGCCAGTGAAAACCTATTAGGTCATGGGGAGAGCGTTCTCTCCTGTCCTTACAGACAGTGATGGATTTGAATCTGGGTCGCTGGGCACTATAATAGCATTTTGTTATAGAACACTTCGGCCCTTGATGTGGCACCGACCCACATATTCCTAAAAAAATAAGGACTAAATCTTCCTTACCCATACCCTCCAACCAGTGCCTGTCCAAGAGTCTCTTAAATGTCCCTAATGTTTCAGCCTCTACCACCATCCCTGGCAACGCATTTCAGCACCTGCAACTCTCTGCATTTCAAAAGAAATTACCCCTGATGCCTCGCGTACACTTTCATCCCTTTGTACATGTATCCTCTAATGTTTGCTGATCCTGCCACGGGAAATAGGTGCTGGCCGTTTATCCTTCCAAAATGCATCATCTGCCACTTTTCTGCCCATCTTTGCATCCTGTCTATATCCTCTTGTAACCTTTGACAACCTTCAGCTCCATCCATAACTCCTCCAACCTTCGTGTCATCCACACAACTACTGACCCATCCTTCCGCCTCTTTATCCAGGTCATTTATGAAAATTTATGCCTCTCATAACCTCGTAGACCTCGATCAAGTTTCCTCTCATCCTTCTACGCTCCAATGAGAAAAGTCCCAGCTCTGCTAACCTTATCTCATAAGACTTATTTTCCAATCCAGGCAACATCCAGGTAAATCTCCTCTGCACCTTCTCCATAGCTTCCACATCCTTCCGATAATGAGTTGCCCAGAACTGAACCCAATACCCTGTGTGGTCTTACCAGAGATTTATAGAGGTAGAATGTGACATCTCTACTCTTGAAACTCAATCACCCTATTAATGAAGCCAAGCATCCCATAGGCCTTCTAAACCACCCAATCAACCTGTGTGGTGACATTGAGGGATGCATGGATTTGGACCCCCAATGTCCATCTGTTCATTCACACTCTTAAGTAAACAACCATTAACAATATATTCAGCCTTCTGGTTTATCCTTCCAAAATGCATCATCTGCCACTTTTCTGCCCATCTTTGCATCCTGTCTATATCCTCTTGTAACCTTTGACAACCTTCAGCTCCATCCATAACTCCTCCAACCTTCGTGTCATCCACACAACTACTGACCCATCCTTCCGCCTCTTTATCCAGGTCATTTATGAAAATCACAAAGAGTAGGGGTCCCAGAACAGATCCTTATGGCACTCCACCGATCTCCAGGCAGAATACTTTTCCACTACAACCCTCTGCTTTCTTCCTGCAAGCCAATTTTTTATCCACACAGCCAAGGTTTCACTGATCCCGTGCCTTATAACCTTCTGGGTGAGTCTCTCGTCATAAAGAGGGACCCTGTCAATTACCTAAAATTCATGTAGACCACATCTACCACCTTACCCTCATCAATTTTTGTTACCTCCTCAAAAATAACTCAATTAGATTCATGAGGTATGAGCTTCCCTTCACAAAGCCTTGCTGACTATCCTTGAGTAGATTGGACTTCTCCAACTGCTCATAGATCCTATCCATAAGAATCCTCTCCAACAGTCTGCACACCTCTAATGCAAGATTCACCGTTCTATAATTCCCAGGACTCTGTATTACCTTTTTAAAACAAGAGGACCACATTTGCCATTTTCCTCCGGCACCTACCCTGCAGCCACAGTTGATTCAAAGATCATAGCTACTGCACTGGCTAACTTTTCCCTCACTTCCAAAAGCAACCTGGGGTATATAATATCTGGCCCCAGGGATGTATCAATCTTGATATTTTTAATAAGATCCAACACTTCCTCTTTCTTAATCTCAACATTATCCAGCACACAAGCTGCTTCTATTCCAACCTCACCCTGATCAAGATCTTTCTCTCTTTTGAATACTGAAGCAAAATATTCATTGAGGACCTCCCTAACAGCCTCTGCCTCCAGGCACAAGGTGCCTGCTTTATTGGCCCCACCTTCATTCTCGTCATCCTTCGGTTCTTCACATACACATAGAATGTCTTGAGTTTCTCCTTAATCCTATATGCCAAGGCTTCTCATGTCCCCTTCGAGCTCTCCCAAGTCCTTTCTAAGCTCCTTCTTGGCTCCCATATAATTCTCATGACCCTTTCCTGCTTCCTATATCTAATACATGCTTCCATCTTCCTTTTAACCAGTTGCCTCACCAGTTTCCTCAGCCACGGTTCCCTTCTCCTACCATCTTTTCCTTGTTCCAATGGGACAAACCTATCCTGAACCCAGCACAAGTGGTCCCGAAACTTCCTCCACGTTACTTCTGTGCTTTCACCCTTGAACAGGGAACAGTGTACCAAACGTCTGCGCCAACAAACTAGCTGGAGTATTCATGGACATTTTCCACCTCTCATTGCTGCAGTTAGAGGTTCCCACCTGCTTCAAAAGGGCATCAATCATCCTGGTGCACAAAAATTGGACCCCTTGTCGATAGTGAGGGTAGGCTGAGTGAGAAGTCAGAGGAAATGGGGGTAATTTTGAATGATTTCTTTGCCTCGGTTTTCACTAGGGAAAAAAATATTGAACCAGTTGAGGTAAAGAAAAATAGTGGGGAGGTCATGAAGCATACAAGGATAACCAAGGAGGTAGTGATGGCTGTGTTGAAAAGATAAAGGTGGATAAATCTCCGGGACCGGACAACATATTCCCAAGGACACTCAGGGAGGCTAGTGGACAGATAGTGGGGCCATTAACAGAGATATTTAGGATGTCACTGGCCACGGGGATAGTGCCAAAGGATTGGAGGGTGGCGCATGTGGTTCCGCTGTTTAAGAAGGGGTCTAAATGTAAACCTGGGAGTTATAGGCCCGTGAGTCTGACATCTGTGGTGGGTAAGTTGATGGAAAGTGTTCTGAGGGATGGTATTTACAAATATTTTGAGGTACAGGGATTGATAGGGAGTAATCAGCATGGTTTTGTCAGGGGTAGATTATGCTTGACAAACCTGATTGAGTTCTTCGAGGGGGTTACAAAAAAGGTTGATGAAGGGAAAGCTGTGGATGTTGTCTATTTAGTCTTTAGTAAAGCTTTTGACAAAGTTCCCCACAGGAGGTTAGAAAAAAGGTGGAAGCATTAGGTATAAATGAAGAGGTAGTGAAATGGATTCAGCAATGGTTGGATGGGAGGTGTCAGAGAGTAGTGGTAGAAAATTGTTTGTCCAATTGGAGGCCAGTGACTAGTGGAGTTCCTCAGGGATCGGTCCTGGGTCCACTATTGTTTGTTATATATATTAACGATCTGGAAGTAGGGGTGGAGAATTGGATAAGCAAGTTTGCGGATGATACAAAGATTGGTGGTGTTGTGGACAGTGAGGAAGATTACCGAAGATTAAAAGGTGATTTAGGAAGGCTGGAGGTGTGGGCTGAGAAATGGCTGATGGAATTTAATACAGATAAGTGTGAGGTGTTACATTTTGGAAAGGCAAATCTAAATAGGTCATATGCATTAAATGGTAGGCTATTGAGATGTGCAGAGCAACAAAGGGATTTAGGAGTGATGGTAAATAGTACCCTCAAGGCTGATACTCAGGTAGATGGTGTGGTGAAGAAGGCATTTGGAATGTTGGCCTTCATCAATCGGAGTATTGAATTCAAGAGTAGGGAGGTTATGATGAAATTGTACAAGGCATTGGTGAGGCCAAATTTGGAGTACTGTGTACAGTTTTGGTCACCAAATTATAGGAAAGAAATAAACAAAATAGAGAGTGCAGAGAAGGTTCACGAGAATGTTGACAGGATTTCAAGGTTTGAGTTACAGGGAAAGGTTGTGCAGACTGGGGCTTTTTTCTCTGGAGCGTAAAAGATTGAGAGGGGACTTGATAGAGGTGTTTTTCAATTAAGAGTGGGGGAGATTCAAACTAGAGGACATGGTTTAAGATTGAAGGGGGAAAATTATAAGGGGAACATGAGGGGAAATTTCTTTACGCAAAGGGTGGTGGGGATGTGGAATGAGCTTCCGGCAGACGTGGTCGAGGCGGGATCATTGGTTACATTTAAGGAAAGACTAGGTAGTTACATGGATAGGAGAGGTATGGACCGGCTGCTGGTCAGTGGGACTAGGAGGGTGAGGATTTGTTACGGCATGGACTAGTAGGGCCGAACTGGCCTGTTCTGTGCTGTAAGTGGTTATATGGTTAAGAGTAGTGGGAGCTGCCTAAACGACTATCGCCCTGTAGCACTAATTTCTACTGTGATGTAATGCTTTGAGAGGCTGGTCATGGCCAGAATTAACACGTATCTAAGCAAAGATCTGGACCCACTGCAATTTGCCTGTCGCTCCACAGCAGATACAATATCACTGGCTTCCCACTCAGCTCTGGCACACCTCAAAAACAGCTATTCATACATATGGCTGCTCTTCATCAACTACAGCTTAGCCTTCAATACTATTATTCCCTCAGTGCTGGTCATGAAGCTACAAACCATAGGCCTCTGTACCACCCTCTGCACCTATATCCTTGACTTTTTCATTGGAAGACCATAGACAGTACGAATTGGAAACAACGTCTCCGCCTCTCTGTTTATTAACACAAGTGCACCCTAAAGATTCGGGCTTCGCCCACCGCTCTACTTATATGTGGCCAGGCACAATTCCAATGCTATCTACAAGTTTGCCGATGACACCACAGTTGTCGGCAGAAGCACAAACGTCAATGAGGAAGCATCCAGGAGAGAGATAAACCTGCTCATGGATGGTGTAACAACCACCACCATTTGCTCAATGTCAGCAGAACCAAGGAGATGATTGTGAACTTCAGGAAGAAGTCAGGGGAACACAATCCAATCCCCATCGAGTGGATGGTTGGGGGGGGGGGGGGAGTCAAGAACTTCAAATTCCTGGGTGTCAACATCTCCGAACATCTGTCCTGGAGCCTCCATGTTGATGCAGTCATGAAGAAGGCTCGCCAGCGGCTATACTTTGTGAGGTACGTCATCGAAAACTCTCGAAACATCTACAGGTGTGACTTGGAGACCAAAGGAGATTAACCCAAACCCAAGGAGACCAAAGAAGAGATTAATCCAAAACCAAGGAGACCAAAGAGATTAATCCAAAACCGAGACCAAAGAAGAGATTAATCTAAAACCAAGGAGCCCAAAGAAGAGATTAATCCAAAACCAAGGAGACCAAAGAAGAGATTAATCCAAAACCAAGGCGACCAAAGAAGAGATTAATTCAAAACCAAAAAGAAGAGATTAATTCAAAACCAAGGAGACCAAAGAAGAGATTAATCTAAAACCAAGGACAAAGAAGAGATTAATCCAAAACCAAGGAGACCAAAGAAGAGATTAATTCAAAACCAAGGAGACCAAAGAAGAGATTAATCCAAAACCAAGGAGACCAAAGAAGAGATTAATCCAAAACCAAGACCAAAGAAGAGATTAATCCAAAACCAAAAAAATGCAGATGCTGGAAATCTGAAATTAAAACAATATTTTAGAAATACTTGAAAAATACACTACACAGCATCTGTGTAGAGATAAACATTGTTAATGTTTCAGACCTATGACTGTCATTACAGCAAGGAAAAGTTCAAAATCATATATGTTTGAAGTTTCAGAGAAAGGCAAGGGAGCAGAGAGAACAAAGAATGTCAGTGAGAGGCTGTGAACTATAAGAGATTGAGTTATACTAATGGGTTGTAAGGCTTGTTAATCACTGTTGGCATGGCTGGATGAGATACAAATCGGAGATAAATGAGGAAAGAGAGAATAAAATGCTTTTCTCCAAGTGATTACAACGCACAGCAACTTAAAAAAAGCTGTGAAAATGGCCAGCGTCTACGGAAAGAAAAAAAGAGTTAAATTTAAAAGTTAATGACCCTTCAACAGAATTTACCAGTTCCAAAACAAACTGGAAAGGCTGAGTGAGTTGAATTCTGTGTGAAGTCCTGAGAGCTTTAATGTGCCCAGTTGAAAGAGGAGCCGCCGCTGCTCTTCAAGTTCATGTTAAGTATTCCATTAACAGTGCAAGAGGCCATAGAGAGAGAGGGGGGTATAATGGGAGCAAGATAGGGAAATCAGTGGCTAGATAATTAGAAGCTCAGGGTCACTCTTGTGCACGCTTTTCTCCAAGTGATTACAATAGAGAAAACAAATGCAGCTTGGGTAAAGGGCAGCAAGCTACATGCAATGAACACAGTACAACCGGTGGGTTCATATCCATCATCATGGGGCTTTACAGGATGGTCACAGCTGGCCTACCAGTCAGCCTTGACTCATTCATTCCCAAACTTCAGGATCAAAGCCTCAGATCCCCCCACCACTACCCCTGCAATTGCATCCTTGCCTTTCTGTCCAATAGACCACAATCAATAGATGGGTAATAATATCTCCTCTATGATCATACGCAATGCTTGCGCTTCTCAAGGAGAAGGATATTCCTTCTACACATATTACAGTCTAGCTAAAGACAGTTCCAACTCCACCTTCAAATTTGTTAACCCAACATTAGTAGAAATAACGACGTCTGAATACAGGAAAGAATTTGAATGTCTAGTTGTATGATACCAAGATAACAATCTCTCTTTCCATAAGACATAGGGCAAAAACAGGTTATTCAGCCCATCAAATCTGTTCTGCCATTCCATCAGGAGCTGATCCATTTTCTCTCTCAGCCCCACTGCTTGGCATTCTCCTCATAACCTTCGATATTCTGGGTAATCCAGAACCTATATTGGCCTCCACAACTGCCTGTGGCAACAAATTCCACAGATTCACCTGTAAAACATGAAAATCTGTAGATATCATGAAGTAAAAGCACCAAGCTGGAGAAAATCAGCAGGTCAAACAGTGTCCTTTGTATAGCAAAGATAAACATACATAACCGATGTTTTGTCTTGAGCCCTTCATCAAGGTGTGGAAAAATGTTGGTAGGTGTCCTAACAAAAGAATAGGGCAGAAGAGAGGCGTGGTTGCAAAGGCAGGAGGTAATAGGTAGAGAAGGGAGAGGACTGCAGCAAGCAAGGGGAGGAGGGATGGCTAGTTGAATAGTGAGGGAAGGTGGGGAGAAGAGGTGGAAGGAGGGGAGGTGAAAGAGGAGAGCAGGTTAGTAGAAACCAGAAAAGTCAATGTTAATGCCATCTAACTGGAGAGCGCCTAGATGAAAAATCAGTTCTTGTTCCTCCAATTTACGGAGGATACGACGTTCTGACTTTTGATATTTCGAAGTTATAATGATCAGAATTCTGTTTTGAATAAAAGGAATAAATGAAGGAAATGCTTTCAGCCAATCAGCGCACACAGATCACTTCCCATCGCCACTACTCCCCCCACCCAAAACGTCATCATTTCGGAGCTCCTCTTGTAGTGACAGCAAGGAAACATGCTTTGTCAGATGCAACACTTTTTAAAAAAAGGTGATTTGGAATGCATGTGCAGATTGCAATCAATGGGGAGAGAGAATGAGATTGAAGAGGCAATCTGGGCAAACATAGCAAATCAGTGTAGGTGATGCCGCTGCCTCAAGATACCTGGTACCATCTTGACTTCCTGGGAGGAGCAGGGGGGACCTTAGCAGGGACATGCCAGAATACTACTTGTACAGATAGATCCCATCTTAAGATCATTTCAATTTACGATGTGAGACCCAGAACCAAACCCCATTGTAAGTGGGGGTCTACCTTTAGTACATAAGAGTATGGGACTGTGACACAGAACTGAAATGATTGGTTACTGGGAGGTGGTCAGCAAAGTGATCTCCCATGTCTCCAACGTAGAGAAGGCCACAAAGGGAGCACTGGATGCAGTAAATTGGTCAAGTGGATACACAGGTGAATGTGGCTTCACTTGAGAAAGGCCTGTTTGGGGTCCCGGACCATGGTGAGGGAGGAGGTGTAGGCAAGTGTGGCACTTCCTGTGGCCATAGGGGAATGGGGGGAAGAATACATCCACGAGGGAGTCACAGAGAGAGCGATCCCTATTGATGGCAGAGAGGGGAAGATGCATCCGGTGGTGGGATCCTGTTGTAAATGCCGGAAATTCCTGAGGAAGTGTCGGACCTGTTGTAAGTGCAGGAAACACATGATTCTCCAGAATTATAAAGGACGCTGTTTGACCTGTTGAGTTTCTTCACCATTGTGTTTTTACTCCACTGATTCACCACCTTCTGCTGGTGAAATTCCTGGTGGTGAAATTCCTCCGCATCTCTGCTCCAAGTGGACGCCCTTCACCCAGAGGTTGTGCCCTCTTTCCGAGACTCTGCCGCCAAAGGAAATAACCTTTTTACATCTACTCTGTCCATCCTTTCAACATTCAAATTGTTTCAAAGAGATCCCCCCTTCATTCTCCTAAATTCCAAGTATAGGTCAAGAGCTGTAGGTCAATGTCAATAAAACAAAGGAGATAATCACTGGTTTCAGGAAAAGGGGCAGAGTCTCCTCTCCTCAAGTAAATGTTGATGAAGACAAATGGGCAGAAAGCATCAGGTTTTCATAAATAAATATCTCCAATAACCTGACCTGGAACAAGCACATTGACGCGTCAATAAAGAGAACACCAACACCTCTACTTTCTTGGATGAGTAAGGAAATTCAGCATGTTCTCCACCCCCACCCCAACAACATCTAAAGGCAAACTATTGAAAGTGGACTTACTGGATGAATAACAGCGTATGCAGGAACCATTCTGAAAATTGGAAGAAACTATAAAAGGCAGTAAATGTCACTCATAATATAACAAAAATTTCTCTCCCTTCATCATCTATATTTCCTGCTGCCTTGAAAAGGCAGCCAATATACTGAAGGACCCATCATACCCAGGCCGTACAGTATGAAACCATGCTCCAATAGGCTGAAAGACAGTTTCTTCCCTGCAGCCATTAGCTCTCATGCTGCCCTTGCTTGGTGCTAATTGATCTTCCTTTTCATGGTGCTCTTTACATGGCTGTATGAATGTTAGAGATAACCTGATGGTCTGTTCACTGTACTCATTGTGACAAGATAGACAAATTTAAAAATAAGCAAACTTAAACATCAAACTAGAAGCATAAATGAAGCACTCATTCAGTTGATCACTATACCCCTATTTTGTATGATCTTGAACTTTCCTGTTTGAAAAGATGATGCTCTGTGCAAGATTGATTAAGTGAGCAAAGTGTTCATCTAACACCCAAGTTTCCTCCCCATTTTGTACTCACCTATGTAACTGTTCATCTTTGTAATTTCGCAGATTTACATTTGGCCACTGCAAGAAAGAATTGATAGAGTATTTCTTTAAAAAATAATAAACCTAAATTAAATCTGAATATGTATCAAGTAAAATAGATCAAATTGCCTTGGGAATAGTATTGCTATAACTTGAAAGTCAGATGCTGATCTGGGAATGGACAGATGGCAGGCAGAAGTTCAGAGTTGTATTCCACGAGAAAATTACATAATTTAAGAAATATGGAGCCCATATTTACAAACTATTGGTATTAAAATTTAAATAATTCTCAAACGTTCCCTTTCTTTTTATTGGTCTCTAGAAATATTTAGATGTTTAAAAGTATCGGAAAGTGAAGTACTCCTGTTGTGGTTTTCTTGTCCCTCTTCTTTTTCTTTCTTTTTAGTTTGTAGGGTTTGAAGAAAGGGGTGGGGAGAATTTATAGGTTTTTCTTTCTTTTGTATTTTCTTTCTTATAAAATACCACATGTATTTGGATTAAGTTTGAAATCTTGAAATATGTTTGCTAGTGGTTTTATATAAAACCATATAACCACTTACAGCACAGAACAGGCCAGTTCGGCCCTACTAGTCCAGGCCGTAGCAAATCCCCACCCTCCTAGTCCCACTGACCAGCACCCGGTCCATACCCCTCTAGTCCCCTCCTATCCATGTAACGATCCAGTCTTTCCTTAAATGTAACCAATGATCCCGCCTCGATCACGTCTGCCGGAAGCTCATTCCACATCCCCACCACCCTCTGTGTAAAGAAATTTCCCCTCATGTTCCCCTTATAATTTTCCCCCTTCAATCTTAAACCATGTCTCCCACTCTTAATTAAAAAAGCCTATCCACGTTGACTCTCTCTATCCCTTATAAAATCTTAAACACCTCTATCAAGTCCCCCCTCAATCTTCTACGCTCCAGAGAAAAAAGCCCTAGTCTGCACAACCTTTCCCTGTAACTCAAACCTTGAAATCCTGTCAACATTCTCGTGAACCTTCTCTGCACTCTCTCTATTTTGTTTATATTAAATTTTTTTATATTAAAAAATATTAAATAAAATATATATTTTTTTAAATCACAGAGTCTCCATGCTAACTGGTTGCAAAACAATGCAAAGACAACTATATAACAATATAACAATTACAGTACGGAAACAGGCCATGTTTGCCCTTCTAGTCCGCACCAAGTAACGTGAAACTCCAACTAGTTCCACCTACCTACTCCCTGCCCATATCCCTCCAACCCCCTCACATCCTTGTATTCATCTAACCTCTTCTTAAAAGACAGAATTGACCATGCCACAACTACCTCTTCCAGAAGGTCATTCCACTCAGCCATCACTCTCTGAGTGAAGAAGCATCCTCTTATATCACTTCTACAGTTTTTCCCCCTAACCCTTAACATGACCCCTTGTTCCAATCTCCCCTAACCTCAGGGGAAAGAGCCTATTCATATCTATTCCTTTCATAATTTTAAATACCTCTATCAAATCTCCTCTTATCCCTCTGTTCCTCAGCATTCCTCAATGCCCTCCCCTTAACTGCATACATCCTATTTTGTTTATTCTTCCAAAAATGAAGCACCTCACACTTATCGACATTAAACTCCATCTGCCACCTTTCAGCCCACTCTTCCAAGCAGTCCAAATCCTTCTGCAGTCCATGAAAACCCTCCTTACTATCCACAACTCCTCCTATTTTTGTATCGTCTGCATACTCACTCACCCAATTTACCACCCGTCATCCAAATCATTAATATAAATGACGAACAACAAAGGACACAACACCAATCCCTGAGCCACACTGCTCGTCACCAGCCTCTATCCTGACAGTCAATTGTCCACCATGATACTCTGGTGCCTATCTTCAAGCCACCGTTGAACCCATCTGACTATCTCTATATCAACCCCTAGTGACCGAACCTTCCTCACTAACCTTTCATGCGAAACCTTATCGAAAGCCTTACTGAAATCCAAATAGATGTCAAGTGCTCGACCTTCATCAATCTTTCTAGTCACTTCTCAAAAAAATTCAACAAGATTTGTCAAACACAACTTTCCCCTCACAAACCCATGTTGGGTGTCCCTGATCAATCCCTGCCTCTCCAGATATTTATCCCTAAGAGTACCTTCCATTAGTTTCCCCACCACCGACGTCAAACTTACTGGCCGATAATTGCTTGGTATGGGAAGTGGAGTTGAAGTGGCAAGCAACTGGAAGCTCAAGATGGCCATGTAGACCTTCCGGTTGCTTGCCACTTCAACTCCACTTCCCATACCAACCTGTCTGCCCACAGCCTTCTCCACTGTCATGGAGAGGCCAAACACAAACCAGAAGGACAGCACCTCATATTTCACATAGTAGTCCAGAAACCAATAGCGTGAACAGTGAACTTTCCAAATGCAGGTAACACACTTCGTGTTCCTTTCCTACTCCTATTGATCTATTCTTTTGTATTCTATCCCATTTACACCTGCCCATAACCCACATACCTATCTACCTAGGTAACCCCTCTCCCATCTGGTTCCATCTACTCATCATCCCTCTCTTATCTGGTCCCATTTATCACCCCTAGCCTCTGGCTCTTCCATCTCCTTGCACCCCCCCCTCACTTATCCATTTTTCCCTTTATCTATTTCCAATTATGACCCACCAACCACTGTCACCACCTTGCCCTCCCCTCCCATACCTTCATCTACCTTTCAGCCATCCACCTCATCTCCTCCCACATCACATACCAACCCTAATCTCACTCCCACCCCCTTCACCTTTTTATGCTGGCTATCTTCACTCCACAACCTCGATACTGATTTAGGGATATGACCTGAAAGATTCTTCACCCTTATAATAACGGAGATGCTGTTTGATCACAGAGTTCTTCCAGCAATTTGTCTTTTTGTTCCAGATTCCAGCTTCTACTGTTTCTGTTGCATCTCTAATATACATTTATATGACAAGTCTGTTGTAAAATCTCCACACAACGGAATGCAAAGCAAAACGATCTAAGCTATTTTGTAAACCCTCCCATCTACTCCATTGGTCAGCGTTAGAAATCTGCAGAGAGACCAAAATTGAGGAAACATTCGTGAGTAGGGGGTATTAAGATATTTCATCCTGCAAGCTTAGTTGTCTCAATCTAATTGGGGCTTACAATAATGACTGAAACTTCTAACTCTGGGGTCCTGCATATGGCACAGTTTATAATGAATTAGAGGGAGGTTCTTGATACATCTAACCCTTGTTGTTGTGCCCTGGGGATGCCTGTTGACAGAGGAGGGAATGGTTTACTTTGCACTCAAGCCTGGAAAGCTCAAACTGAAGCTGGGATATAACATTTTCAAAGATTTCCATAGTAATTATTCACATATTCAGAGGTGCTGATTTCTTTTCTGTCCCACCTTAAGAATAGTTGAGATTAGGTTCCAATTCCATCTCAAATTATCCTTGTTATTCAGGACATCACTATCTCGCAGGTTCTGCATCATGGCCTCCTCGGTGTCCTAGAAAAAAGGATAGATACAGTATGTGGCAAGAACTACACAATGGCGATGATCTTAAGCAAGAAATACACAAGGATTTTAAAATGAAAGCTACTCAGCTGAAGTTCAAACTGCAAAAAGTTTACACGTTTGTCGACAAATGAGAACAAAAGGAGAAATTTCCGAATTGATCACTTCATTAGTACCTCTGATTAACAATGTCACACACACCTTTGTCAGTGGTAATAACATGCCAGCATCTTACCTTGAGGACAAAAATATCTTTCTGGATACGCAGGTGGTGATCCCGCTTCTGGGAGGTGGAGCCGCTTTTGTGCGCGATGTGATCCAGGTACAGGCTGTACGGTTTGGAGCCACGTTTCTTCATCTCATGAAATCTCTTCAAGCAATTCACAGCTGCACTGGCTCGCCTGACCGGAGCAGTGTCGCAAATTTTCATTAGCGTTTTAATAGTTGCCATCACACGGTTTTGCAGAACAAGGACAAAACACACCAGGGCAAAGGTCCCAGAAACTGAGTCATGCACCATGGAAACATACCCTTCGGACCAACTTGCCCACGCCAACCAAAATGTCCCACCCACACTAGTCCCACATCCCTCTTAAGCCCATCTTTTCCATTCATCTCTCCAAATTATTCTTCCACATTGCAAAAGTACCTGCCCCAAACCCCTCCTCTGGAAGGCCGTTCCATACACCCACCGCCCTCTGAGTAAAAAAAGCTTTTCCCTCAGATTCCTGCTAAATCTCTCCCCTCTCTCCTTAAACCTGCGTCCTCTGATTACGGATTCCCCTACTCTGGATAAAATACTCCGTGTTCAACCAATCTATTCATCTCATGATTTTGTACACATCTATGAGATCACCCCTCATCCTCCTGTGCTCCAAAGTAAAAAGCCCTAGACTGCTCAATCTCTCCCTGTTATGTTACTTAGTGCGAATAGTGGAATGTAACACTTACAGACGCTTTTCCTGAGAGATATCAAAGGAAGCTGCCATGTTCATGAGAGTTGGTAGACAGTGTAAGTGGTGGCTATATGCGTAAGGCAGGATAGTATTTGCCTGTGAGAAAAGGACACATTTAGGCTGTGTTAAAAGAGCTCAAAACATATTGGAGTTTAAGTGCACTGGTGAAGTGTAGCTGCCTTTGGATGAAATGTTAAATTGAGGATGCAGCTGCCTAACCTGGTGGAACATATTTCAAAGAGGCTAGTGATGATGGCTAGATACCCAACAACAAATCTTTTAATGTAACTCAATTCATCAGGCATCACCATGAAGTGCAAAAGACACCAAAGACATTTACTTCATGTATCTTCCCGGTGGCTGTGTAAAGTATTAACGATAAAGTCACTTATCCCAGAGGAACCAGACTACATACATAACATCACATACAACCCTGAAATTCTTTTTCCTGTGGCCAAGGCAAAATTACCATATATTGGCAGTGCAAAGAAAAATGGACTCAATGTACACAGGTAAACAAATAAAGAAATGTGCAGTCAGTGCAGAGCACCCCTGTGACCATCCCATGAACAATAGGTATACAGTTTTGGTGGGGACGACCTACCAGGGAAAAGTTATAGTGGTCACGTCTCTGGCACAGAGGCTGGCCCTTTGGCTCAGAAGAGAAGGGGGTGGGGGGCGAAGAGGAGAGTGATGGTGATTGGGGACTCGTTGGTTAGACAAGTGGATAACAGGTTCTGTGAACATGATCAAGGCTCTCAGATGGTATGTTGCCTCCCAGGTGCCAGGGACATCTCTCATCGAGTTCATAACATTCTGGAGGGGGTGGATGAGCAGCCAGATGTTGTCGTCCACGTGGGAACAATTACATAGATAAGGATTAGGGATGAGGTCCTGAGGAGGGAATAAGGAAAGAAGTTAAAAAGCAGGATGGTAATCTCAGGATCGCAGTCTGTGCCACGCGCCGGAAGAGGGTAGGAAGAGGAAGTTGTGGCAGATGAATGTGTGGCTGAAGAATTGGAGCAGAGGGCAGGGGTTAACATTTATGGATCATTGCAATCTCTACTGGGGAAGTTTTGACTTGTACAACAAGGACAGGCTGCACCTGAACTGGAGGGGGACCAATATCTTGGTGGGCAGATTTGATAAAGCTATTGGGGGAGGGTTTCAACTAGTTTGGCAGGGTTGGGGGGGAAAAGAGGTGGAAATCAAAATGTGAGTGCACAGATGAGAGTAGAAGGACAAATGCATGATTCTATGTGCTCCGAGTTAGTGAGGAAGGACAAAGCATGAATAGAGCCAATTAGAGGGGTTCGAAATGTGTCTATTTCAACACTAGAAGTATTAGGATCTTAGAGCATGGATCAGTACATGGAACTATAATGTTGTGGCCATTACAGAGACTTGGCTGGGGGAAGGGCAATATTGGCTGATGAAGGTTCCAGGGATTAGATATTTCTAAAAGAATAGGTCGGGACGTAGAAAAGGGGGAGGAGTAGCATTTCTGGTCAGGGATAATATCCCGGCTATAAAAAGGGAGGAGGCTGCAGAGGGAGTGTCCCCTGAGTCAGTGTAGATGAAAGTCAGAAACAAGGAGGAGGCTATCACTGTGCTGGGAGTAGCCTATAGGTCCCCAAATAGCCCTCGGGACACAGAGGAGCAGATCAGCCAGCAGATTTTGGAACGGTGCAGGAAATACAGGGTTGTAGTTATAGGTGATTTCATCTTCCTTAATATTGACCGGCACCTCCTGACTGCAAGAGGGCTGGATGGGGCTGAATTTGTCAGGTGTCCAAGAAGGATTTCTGACACCGTATGCGGATGGGTCGATGAGAAGCCAGACTGGATCTGGATCTGGGGAATGAACCTGGTCAGGGGGGAGCATTTTGGTGAGTGACCACAACTCCCTTAGCTTCAACATAGCTTTGGTAAAGGATAAAAATATTCAAACTGGGAAAATGCTTAACTGGGTAAGGGCTAATTACCAAGGGATGAGGCAGGAACTAGCGAGAATAAATTGGAAACAGATGTTTAAGGGTGAAAGCATAGAAGTCACATGGAGGAAGCTTTCAGGCAACTAGTCAAGAGGAAGAAGGAAACACACATTAGATATAGGAAGCAGAAAACAGGACAGGCTCATGAGAAGTATATGGTAGCCAGAAAGGAGCTTAAGAAAGGATTTAGGAGAGCTCGAAGGGGACATGAGAAGGCCTTGGCAAGTAGGATTAAGGAGAACCCCAAGACGTTCTACGCATATGTGAAGAACAGGAGGATGACGAGAATTAAGGTGGAGACGCTAACGGATAAAGGAGGCAACATGTGCCTGGAGGTGGAGGAGGACCTTCAGGGTTCACCAGAGAAAAGGACCTGGATCAGGGTGAGGTGGGAATAGAACAGGCCTGTGTGCTGGACAGTGAGGAGATTGAGGAAGTGTTGGATCTTCTTAAAAATGAAGATTGACAAGTCCCTGGGGCTGGATGCGATATACCCCAGGTTGCTGTGGGAAGGGAGAGAAGAGATAGCTGGGGAAATGACTATGATCTTTGAATCCTTTTTGGCCACAGGGAGGTGCTGGAGGATTGGAGAATAGTAAATGTAGCCCCCTTGTTTATAAAGGGCAATAGGGAGAATCCTGGGAATTATAGACAGGTGAGTCTTACATCAGTGATGTGCAAACTATTGGAGAGGATTTTAAGGACAGGATCTATGAGCATTTGGAGAAGTCCAGTCTACTCAAGGATAGTCAGCAAGGCTTTATGAAGGGAAGGTCATGCCTCAAAAGTTTTTTGAGGAGTTAACAAAAGAAATTGATGAAGGTAGGGTGGTAGATATTGTCTACATGGTTTTAGTAAGGCATTTACAAGGTCCCCATGAAAGAAGCATCCAGAAAGTCATGAACCTTGAAATCAGTGGAAGCTTGTTTAGTATGCATAAAAAAATTGGTTTGTAGGAAGAAAGCAGAGAATAGTAGTGGAAGTATTCTGCCTGGAGGTCGGTGACTAGTGGAGGGGCCACAGGGATCTGTCCTGGGACCCCCTGCTCTTTGTGATCTTGGATGAAGAGGCGGACGGATGGGTCAGTAAGTTTGTGGATGCAGCTGAAGTTGGTCGAATGTTACAAGAGGATATAGACAGGATGCAGAGTTGGGTGGAGAAGTGCCAGATGGAGTTCAATCTGGATAAGTGTGCGGTGATGCATTTTGGAAGGACAAATCAGAAGGCTGAGAACAGGGTTAATGGTTGGTTACTTAAGAGTATGGATGAACAGAAGGACCTTGGGGTTCAAATCCTTCAAGGTCACTGCACAGATTTGATAGGATAGTTAATAAGGCCTATGTGATGTTGGAATTCATGAATTCAGGAGTAGAGAGCTCATGCTGCAACTCTACAAATCTCTGGTGAAACCACACTTGCAGTATTGTATTCAGTTCTGGTCATCTCATTACAGGAAGAATGTGAAAGCTATGGAGAGGGTGCAGAGGAAATTTAGCACGTTGCCTGGATGGGAGAACATGTCTTATGAGGCAAGGTTAGCAGTGCTGGGACTTTGGAGTGTAGAAGAATGAGAGATTTTGAGAGGCAGAGATAGAGTGGACAGCCAGCACCTGTTTGCTAGGGCAGGATCAACAAACACCAGAGGATATATGAACAAAGGGAGAGAAGTTTAGGGGAGACATCAGGGGCAAGTTGTTTTTTTATATACAGAGTTGCGGGTGTCTGGAATGCCTTGCTGGGGATGGTGGTGGAAGGTGAAACATTGCGGGCATTTAAGAGACTCTTAAACAGACAGATGAATGAAAGGAAAATTGAGGATTATGGGATAGTGAGGGTTTAGTACTTTTTTTAAGGTAGTACATGGGTTGGCATAACATTGAGGACTGAAGGGTCTGTACTGTGTGGCATTGTTCTATGTTCTAATAAAGTCCTTAAATGAGTCCCTGATTGAGTTAGTTGTTGAGGAGTCTGATGGTGGAGGGGGAGCAGCTGTTCCTGAACCTGGGGGTGCGAGTCTTGTGGCACCTATAACCCCTTTCCTGATGGTAGCGGCGTGAACAGAGCGTGTGCTGGGTGGGGTGGATCCTTGATGATTATTGCTGCTCTCTGACAGTAGTATTCCCCAGAGATGTTCTCAATGGTGGGCATAGGTTTATCTCTGATGTCCTGGGCTGTGTCCTCTACCTTTTGCAAGGCAACGCATTCCTGAGATACTTAAAAAACTTCAAAAATACAGATTTATAAAACTTTTAGCCTCCTCAAGTTGGGCAATGGTATTCTAGAACAGCCATTCTCAGTGGGGGTCCAACAGCAACCCCCCACCCAGCCCCAGGGGACCATAGCACATTTAAGGCTCTTCTTTTCACCTCATAGGTAACAAATATTTTGAATGTTTTTTTTCTTTAAGTCGGTAGGAGAGAAGTATGGAAGAAACCAATTAAATTTGAGTGCTTCACAGGGAAGGGACTCAAAACAACACTTTCAGTATAGTAAGTTTGAGCAGGTCTTGATGGGGCCAAAGCTGAAAAAATATTGAGAATAGCTGGTGTCAGCCTTAAGCAACTACACTAGTGGTCAGGCACACAAGTTCAAGTTTTACTTTGGCAGCTGGGAAACTTAAAATTCAAGTCAATAACACCTCGAATTGAAAAAAGTCTCATTCATGGTAGCCACAGAACAGATTTCATCGAGTTCATTAATTATTTTCAGGAGGGAAAAAAAATCTTCCTCCTACTATGGCCAAGATGAAGATTAAAAAAAATAAATGGCAGATTATGGAAATCTGAACTAAAGTCCGAAACTGTAGGAAATACTCAGGAGTTCTTCATTCCCTTCCCAGAAAAGCTGCCTGACCCAACCATTTTCCATTTCTATTTCTATTGTGGCCTATATTTCACTGCAGTCCCACCAATGCGATGGACTGCTTCTATGGTTCAGGGGTAATTTTGAATAAACGGTAAATACCCAATGATGCACCTTTTTTTGTTGGAATCATGAGCTGCCAAGGGGTAATATTGGAAGATATTAGTGACAGAGCATCCAAGGGTAGTATAGAGCCAGTTACAAAATAGAGGGCAAAGTCAGATAAAATAAAAGCTCAAATAAGATGATGTCAGACCGGTTATAAGATTGGAGATTGTGTCAGATTAGTTAAAAATGGAACTCAAATCAGCATTCATTACACTAAAGATTGGAAGAGACAATGCGAGACTGGTTGCATTAAGAGCATAGGAAATAGGAGGAGGAGTAGCCCATCAGGCCTGTTGAGCCTGCTCCGTTATTCAATGAGATTATGGCTGATCTGATGATGGGGTCATCTTCACCCACCTGCCTTTTCCCCGCATCCCTTAATTCCCCCAATATGTCAAAATCTATCCAACCTTGCCTTAAATATATTTATTGAGGTCACCTCCACTGCTTCAATGGGCAGCAAATTCCAAAATCAACCCCCTCTGGAAAAAGCAGTTCCTTCTCATCTCTGTCCTAAATCTACCATTCTGAATCTATGTCCCCCTAGTTCTGGTTTCCCCTATCAATGGAAACAACTTACCTACTTCTACCTTGTCTATGCGTTTCATAATTTTAAAACTTTCTACAACAATGGTTCTCAACCTTTTTCTTTGCACTCACATCCCATTTTAAGTAATTCCTATGCTATTGCTGTGATTGGTAAGGGATTGCTTAAGGTGGGATGTGACTGGGAAGGGAAGGTTGAGAACCACAGCTCTAGACCCAATTGTTACTGAAAATATTTTGCTTGAGAAAAATTGTCATTGGCCCGTTTCCTTTGGAGTTCTGAAACCGTGCACATAACGAGTCAATGAGGGACGATTAAAACAGTGGTTTTCTAACTTTTTCTTTCCACTCTCATACCACCTTAAGCAATCCCTTACTAATCACAGAGCACCTATGGCATAGGAAATACTTAAAGTGGTCTGTAAGTGGAAAGAAAAAGGGTGAAAACCACTCTTTTATAAGATCCCCTCTTATTCTTCTAAATTCCAGAGTGTACAGTCCCAGACAACTCAATCTCTCTTCATAGGCTAACCCCCTTATCTCTGGAATCAACCTGGTGAACCTCCTCTGCACCACCTCCAAAGCCAGTACATCCTTCTTCATACAAGGAGACCAGAACTGGACTCAGTATTCATTAGTATCTTGTACAGTTACACCATAAACTTAAATGCCATTCCTCTAGCAATGAAGGTCAATATTACCTGCAAAAATGTTGTCATTCATGCACAAGCCCTCCCAAGTTCTTCTGCACGGCAACATGCTGCAATCACTTGCCATTTAAATAATAACCTGATCTTCCCTTTTCCTTCCAAAGTGGATAACCTCACATTTGCCAGGTACTTCATCTGCCAGACCCTTGCCCACTCACTTAATCTATCGATATCTCTCTGCAGACATTCCGTATCCTCTGCACAACAATTCGGTGTCATCGGCAAACTTAAGATACACCACACTCTGTCCCCTCTTCCAGATCATTTATGTATACTGTGAACAGCTGTGGGTCCAGCACCGACCCCTGCGGCACCCTGCTCACTACCGATTGCCAACCAGAAAAACACCCCTCTACCCCAACTCTCTGAATTCTATTAGTTAACTAATCCTCTATCCATGCTATCACCCCCAACTCTATGCATCCTTATCTTCTGTACGTCTTTTATGTGGCACCTTATCGAACACCTTCTGGAAATCCAGATAAACAACATCTATCTGCTCTCCTCTGCCTACCACGCTCATTATGCCCCCAAAGAACTCAGTAAATTTTTCAAACAGGAAAAACCTGCCTTTGTTAAATCCACGCTGCATCTGCGTGATGGATCCATTTCACTCTAGATACCTCACTTCTTTAATGTCAGCTTCAAGCTTTTTCCCAGATATAGATGTTAAACTAACTGACCTATTGTTCCCTGCCTTTTGCCTACATCCTTTTTTTGAATAGTGGCATGACCTTCGCCATCTTCCAACACACTGGGATTTGTCTGGAGCCCAGAGAAATTTTGTAATTATCCCTAAAGCCTCAACTCTAACTTCTGCCACCTCCTTCAGTACCCTGGGATGCATTCCATCAGGACCAGGGGACTTAGGGTTAGGGTCTGAGTCTGGGGTTCGAATCCCGAGCTGTAAGGAGTTTGTACAATCTCCCCTTGTCTGAGCAAGTTTCCTCCCACCCTTCAAAGAGTACCGGCAGTGTAGGTTAATTGGGTGGCCAAAAGGGCCTGTTACCGTGCTTGCTGCATGTATGAATTTAAAATATAAAAATTTTAAGTTTTCTGAGTACCACCTTTTTAGAGATAGCTACTACATCCAGGTCCTCACCTCCATCCCATCCATAATATTTGTCTTTGGCATGCTCGATGTGTCCTCCACCATGAAGACACAAAATACTCTTAAAATAAATACAGATCCATGGAATAGTAACAACTCAACTTACCATATGCAGGAGTTCGCCTAGCAGAATGGTGGCCCGCACAAACACACCATCATTGCTGCTTGTCAGCACCTCAACCAGACTCTAAGGAAAGAGACGCGATGAATTGTAATGGATCACAAACAATTACAAATAAAACCTCGCCAACTCATTGGCCTGGGCATTCAAGTCAAGTTTATCATTCATACCATACTCACACAGTAGGACAAGATAGCGTTTCTCCAGGATCACAGAGCATATTTACAAAGATATGTTAGGAAAGCAGTTAACACATTAAAACATTAAGGTGTTAAGATGTATAAACTGCAAGTCCACGTTACACTATTCACATCTGTACTAGGAGTTCAGGAGCCTGATGGCTTGGGGAGAAAAGCTGTTTCCTACTCTAGATGTAAGGGCTCCGAGTGCTATGGTACCTTCTGCCAGATGGTGAAGTTTACATGGTGTGGAGTCTTTCACAATATTTATTGCTTTCTGCCTGCATCGAGTGTAGTAGATGTCCCTCATACTAGGAAGAGGTTCTCCAATGGTCTTTTCCACTGACTTCACTTTCCTCTGCAGGGTCTCACCCTATTTAAATAATTCATACTTTGTACTAAAATTTCAAGCCTCAAGCTTTGGAATGCAGCTATTAACCAACAATGTAATGTCACATTAAAAATACTGCAATTAGAACCATAGAACACTACAGCATGAAAACATACCCTTTGGCCCATCTAGTTGGTGCAGAACTATTATTCTGCCCAGTTCCACTAATCTGCACTTTGGGACCATACCCCTCCCATCCACGTACCTATCCAAATTTCAAAACTGAGCCCGCATTCACCACTTCAACTGGCAGCTCGTTCCACACTCTCGCCACTCTCTGAGTAAATAAGTTCTCCTTCATGTTCCCCCTAAACTTTTCCCCTTTCACCCTTAAGCCATGTCTTCTGGTTTGTAGCTCACCTAATCTCAGCGGAAAAAACTCCATCTATAAGCAATTTTGTATACCTCTATCAAATCTCCACTCAATCTTCTACGCTACTGGGAATGAAGTCCTAACCTGTTCAACCTTTCCCTGTAACTTAGTTCAAGTCCCAGCAGCATCCTTGTAAATCACCTCTGCACTCTTTCAATCTTGTTGAAATCCTCTTGTAGTTCAATGACCAAAACCACACACAATTCCAAAAAAAAGTTGAGAATGGCTGTGCTAAACAAGGTTAGTAAGAGTTGGCATGTACATGGTGGGTTGAAGGGCCAGTTTCTGTGCCATGACGACATCCTGTATGTATGTATTAATCCCTCTGTTAACATCTAGTTTGTAACTGAAAACAAGGTATTATTCAAACACCTCAATTCAATCAGGCATTCCATACATGAACATTCTGATGTGTTGATTTAATACTACTTGCTCTCATTTTGATGTGATTTTAGTTGACATCGATGTCAGTTAATGAAAGTAGGTGTTCCAAGGCTGAGGGCTTTGAATCATTAAAATTACTTAACTAATAAACAAAGAATCTACCTGCCAAAAACAAATTAAAAACCTAATTTGGTTCTTACCTCCAGGAGTCCATTATTGATGAACACAGAAAGCACAAGGGCTAAATAGTTATCCATCAAGTCAGGCCTAGAAAATAGAAGTTGATAAATATTCATGGCTTTCTTTCAAGTGAAATCATTATGACTGCCAACAATTCTACAGAAGATCATAAAAGGGAAAAGAATTATGGAGTTCCATATGATCCCTTCTGCACTTATTTTTAAAGAGTGTGTAACAAACATATTTACAGCATAAAGAGAGCAAACATTCAGATCAGGATGCACCTGTGTCAAGAGATGCATACTTCATCTAACAAGTCCAGGATCTTTCACCAAAACTCTTGGAATTCTGGGCTCTGATAATAAATTTTTGACCTGAAACTTTAATTCAGTTTTCTCTTCTATAAAGGCAGCTTTATCTGCAGAGGAATTCAAGCTTTCTCACTTTTTATTCAGACTCCCACCACCTGCCTGGAGGATGTACCATACAAACATGCATTGCATCTCTCACACATACATTGCACATGTAAAGTACATTGTCATTCGATTGTACAAGGACAACCCGACGAAAGAGCGTTTTCTGGCCCTGGATGCAAAGATTCAACCAGACATAACACACAGACAAACACTACGTGTGCAGTACATCTGAATAAATAGTAGAGGGTTTGTAAGGCCAGTTCATTATAGACATATTCCATAAAATGCATCTTATAAATGTCTCAGAGGCCTCATACACAGAACACTGCACACTTTTATCCACAGGAGTTCACATATTAGACAATTCCTTCATCAATGAACAAACATTCACAGAGCTGAATTTAAAATGTTCTCAATGTCAAAGAAATTAGCTAAATATACTGCATTCCCCAGTGGTTTCTGGTCTATTTAGCAGTGAAGTAATAAGGATAGATACCTGTATGTGTATTATGTAGTATACAATTACAGCCAAAGCCACCCACCACCACCCCCCTCCAAAAAAATTTAGTAATACTTTGTGATGCTTGAATAGGACAAAAGAGCTTAACATACTATTTTTAAGATCACTAATGTTTCTGTGGGTAAACAATTATACAAGCATTCGTTATAGTTTTCAACCTTAGTGGAGGCCACCCAAATTACTGATGTAATATCAAGGAGCCATATACCTGGATCGGGCTCGATGTGGGAGGATGGTTTTAGCTTCAGCTGCTACAAATCCATCTGAAAGACGCCAGGAATCCTGGAATCGGCTAGGATCTGAAAACAAGAAAAATAAACACAACGTATGGAATTAATCATGGAATAAGAAAAGGTGCAATGAACAGGCATGATCCTCCCGTAGTCCGTGTACGTCCTAATTAAACATTCTGGAACAATATAAAATCTGAACACGGAATAAGAAAAGGTGCATTGAACAGGCATGATCCTCCCGTAGTCCGTGTACGTCCTAATTAAACATTCTGGAACAATATAAAATCTGAACATGGAATAAGAAAAGGTCCATTGAACAGGCATGATCCTCCCGTAGTCCGTGTACGTCCTAATTAAGCATTCTGGAACAATATAAAAATCTGAACAGTTTCTATAATTAGCTTCCCAGTGGAGTGCATGTAATCAAAGAATAAGGTCATTAGCAAATGACCCAGAGGCTACATGAGGAAGCATTTCCCTATATTGTGAATGGTGACCTTAAATGCATTACAAAAGAGTATTAAATGTTGTTTCAATGGCAACTTCCTGAATGAATGATAAATATCGGAAGGGAAAAATAAAATACAGGTCTTGGGGGAGTGGTATGAACCTGCATCTAATAGCTAGGGAAGTCACAACCAAAGAATGAGCCCTTTCTATGTTACTTCATTCTGTGGTTGACAACACCAACTCATTAGGCATTTTTTCCTATTCCTGCCTGTCATGGTGTCATCCCTTACGGTCTTTCAAATGAGCTCCAGGATTCACCAGCAAGTGTAATTGAAGAACTGTGCCAGTAGAGGCCAGGCATGGTGTGCTAAATTCTCCATGTTGACAATGCACCGAGAGCAAAAGGGAAGAAAATAACAGGGCAATTAAGGTCAGAAATTAAAAAGCAAAAATTCAGATTGTTGTTAATGTCATGCCAACTTTTTAGACTATACTCCAGTTATTCTACTTCACTTTTCATCAGAACTCACTAAATAGTGCTGGAGGCTGAATTAATGGTTGATGTTTTTATTCATTCATCCCAAGTGCCATCTCAGCTGAAGTGGTGCTAATATACCATCAGATTTTTGAATGGACAATGAACCTAAAGGCACTACCTCACCTTTTTCTCTTTGCATTAATTATTTTTGTAAAAACAGTAAAAACTGGAATGATACCTATGCAGATTGGTAGATGCTGGATAAGTGAATTTTCCGGTTGCTTGAGATTGTGTGTTGCGTGATTGGAGAACTAATGCCTATCTTAAATATTTGTATTTTTTACCTATTTATTTTCTGTGATTTTTTTTGCTGGTTGCTTGAATTCTACATTACAGGGGTTTTACAGTATTGTACCAACTGTAATTTATTGCAATTTTGCACCCGTATTGCACAATATCACTGCCGCAAAGCAACAAATTTCATAACGTTTATGACAATAAGCCTTATTCTGGTCACCCTACTAAAGCGGAGAAGTAACTACCCATGGAGAATAGGTATGTATCCCATTGTTTTTTTTTCTGGGGGTGTGATTTGCTGTGGGACAAAACTACAGACATGATACTTGGAAGTGAGACATAGCTACAAAAATTTATAACTATTGTGAAATATTTATCTAACCTTCTTTGCCATAGGTCTACGCTGCTGTACATAAACAACATTCTGGTGTAACTTTATTGAACAGGCTTCTCGCCAAGTTAACATAGTAAAGCCAATGCCACCCTAAAGGTTTAAACCAATGACCCTGAAGTTAGAGTTAAAATGCCATCAGGAAGAATTAAAACTCAAGTAATTAAATACAATTGCAATGGGCGAGAGAAAAAACCAGAGAAATTACAGAAACTGTCAGAAAAACAGGACAATAAAAGAAACCCATTTAATGTGCAATTCTAGATTCATTAATGTGGTCTTTTAACTGCTGTCTGAAATGGGAAAACAGCACACTTGATTCAAAGGGGAATTGGGGATGAGTCATTATTTTCCAGTTACACCATCATCTTGTAAACAATTAAAAGATACACCACTTCAATGAATATGAGCAAACCTTTGAACAGCAATCCAATGTACAAAGTATTCATCTTCTCTGCTTTCACACTGTGTAGTTTACAGTACAGCTGCCAAATGTATGACTTGGATGTAGAATATAGCAAACTCCCTTAGAGACAGATTATAACATATTCAAACAAGCAAAATATCCTGACCAACGTTCCGATGACAGACATTAAAAGACTGGTTTACACTGGTTTCCATACTTCTCTCACGTAGATCAGATCAATTACGAAGTTTGTCTATTTCCAAATGGGATTACCTTTTTCCATTTTGCATCAAAATAACAGGAATTGGTTTGCAACAATAACTAAGAGTGAGCTCACAGCTTATCTAACCTCCTACACACCTCTGTGAAATAACTGACAGAAAGCATGCTCACCCACCTACACTGAGCAGAGCTTCTGAAAACTCCTGCGTCTCTACAGGAATAGGTAGTCGGAAGATATCGTACAGCACCTCTATCAGGCCGCGCTGTCAAAGTAAAAGAGGGAGGAAAAAGTGTCAGTTCACAAAAGGTCTTTTTCCATAAAGCAGTTCATGACGTACAGGATCATCCCTAGCAGGAGAGGCACATGCAAAGTTATGCAGCCACCTTCACACTTAACTACCTTGTAATGTCATGTCTGATTACAAGATAAATTGTTGAGAAGAAAAGTACATCAGCCGATTCAAATGTAGGAGTAGACTCGATGAGCCAAATAGCCTGATCATGCTCTGGCAACTTATGGAAATCCTAAAAACTATCAGCAAATCAGACACCTCGAATCACATGTAAATAACTTTTCAACATCAACCCGCAAGGCAACTCAACAATTACTCAACAAATCAATGTACATATTTGAGTTAAAAACCTTCCATCTGCTCTTCTTTCCTTACCCACAGGTAACATTATTCATTGCTATGAATCATCGCTGGTACAATTGCATCTGTCCTCATGTGACAACCATAACTTCACACATCATGTGCAGTTATAACCTACCCAGTGTGGTATAAACTCTGTCCTGGCTGAGGAAGACGAGTTTCATCACCACCCTTCTCTCTGGGTGGCCACCTTCAGGGCATAGAGACCTCCCAAAAAGCATCACCTCACAATTATCAGGATTAAATTCTATTGGCCATTGCCATGCCCACCTACCAAATAATATTATTCTGAAGTAAAAACACAACGCTGGAAAAAACTAAGCAGGACACACAGCTTACTTTATATAGCAAAGATAAAGATACATACCCAACATTTCAAGCTTGAGCCCTTCATCAATGTATGAGAAAATGCAGACAGGCACCCAAAAAAATGGTGGGGAGGAGCACAGTCTGACAGGCAGGAAGTAATAACTGGATAAGGGAAGGAGGGCACACCAGCAATTGGGGGAGGGTGGCTCTGTGAATGGAGATGGGAGAGGGTGGAGAGCTGATAGAAAGGAGACAGAGGGAGAACAGGAAGTCATCCAGCAGAAACCAGAGAAGTTCATTTTAATACCATCCGGTTGGAGAGTGCCCAGATGGAACATTAGGCATTACAACTCCAATTTACGAGTGGCCTTGGTTCGGCAGTGCACAAGGCCACGGACAGACAGGTCAGCATGGGAGTGGAGCGCAGAATTAAAATGGTTGGCGATTGTGGACAGAGCGAAGATGCTCAGCAAAGCGATCTCCCTGTTTGTGACCAGTCTCTCAGATATGGAGAAGGCCACAACAGGAGCACTGGATGCAGTAGATGGCTCCCACAGATTCACAACTGATGTGTTGATTCACTTGAAAGGACAGTTTAGGGCCTCGAATGGCAATGAGGGAGGCGATATGGGTGCAAGTGCGGCACTTCCTGTGGTCACATGGCAAGGTGCCAAGGGGTGATTAGTGGGAAGGGATGAGTGGTGGAGGGAGCAGTCCCTAAGGGAGGTGGAGGGGAGAAAATGGGATAACGTGTCTGGAGGTGGGAATATTATTCTGGAATTTGAGGTTATCCACCAATTTTCTTGTCATCTTCAAATTGACCAACCAGACCTTGACAGGTACGCCATGAGTGTATATACAAATAGAAATGATGCTGCTACCAATCCCTGTGGTACATCACTGGTCATGATTCCAATCCCTAAAGCTATGCTCTACTATCATTCCCTGTTGCCTTATTGCTCAGCCAATGTTGGGATTCAATTTGCCTTGGATTGAGTTCACATTATCAACAAACACATTTGAGCAGTTTTGCCCGAGTTAGCCCACTGGGCCACACTGGACATTCATTACATTAAGACACTGAAGAGCTCTCAACTCTAGCTTCAAACTTCAAGCAGAAGAATGTCAACTTGAACTGTTCAGAAAACCAACTCATTAGTTTTAATGGGTCATCACTTTTCACACATTGTCCTCAAAACACATGGGAGAAAAAAAACGGAATAATGAAATGAGGGAAAATATGCAAAATCATGATTCAAAGGTAACAGCATACATAATTTTAAAAAAATATCACTTGCAATAAACAGCAAAAAATTCACGCAGTGCAACTGGCACAAATGATGCTAAAGTTCAAATGCCAGAACTCACTCCAGTGTGAACATCAACTTACCCGTACTTCCATATTTGGTATGCAAAGTATTCCTATCAAAGAATGGATGCCTGAGTTTCCTGGTCGGCACAGATTGATAATTCCTGCAAACCAAACACAGCATAGGTTCGCAGCATTAAAAGTAGCTCTGGACTCATTGACAAAAGCTACACCTACCATATTGTCAAATTCAAATAATGCTTTAAAAGGTCCTTAATCGTTGAGTAACGTGAAGCCAGTAAGTTGAATGTGACTACCTTGTCTGTGGCCTCAGCATGTTTTGCCAGAAATCTCCAAGTGCAGTATTCACAGAGTGTGGACTTCTGTAGGATGGGTGATTTTATTTTCATTTCTAACTATTATTACAAGATCAAACCAGCAACCACAAAGAAGGTAGATCACACAGGAGTAAAGATGAACAATTATTTATTAACAAATAATTCACCTTCAAACTTTAATTCAAAATCCCCCCCCTTTTATAACAATGCCCACTGATTAATATGCAAATTTCTATAAAAGTGTAAAACTAATAAATTCCCCAGCCTAACTATAACATATGTAATCAAAGTCTAAGTGATATTTCCAACCAGCCCACAGAAAAACTTAAGACACAAAACAAACACAAAACACACAAGACTCACAAAACTTCGATCTCAACCGAAGCAAAGATCATCAACAAAATTCAGACTGTTTGGTAAACTGAAGCCAAAAGATCTTTGCGAGAGAGAGAAAAGAGTCGTCTTCTTGCAGAGAGAGGAACAAAGGCTTGGTCCAGATCCTTCTGGCTGCCTTTGGAATGTTCCTCCCTTTTAAAATGCCCAACATTCTAAACTGTCCTCCAGACCATGACTCATGCTCTGGGCCTCCTTCCACTCCACAGCACCCCTAGTGGTGGTTTATTGTCCAAGTCCAGAAATATTTAGATCATTTTCTGCACATGCCCAGTTTGTCTCCCACTTTCTCTCAGCAGTGCACCTTCACCGGTGCTCTCTAAGGCAAACTGTTACTTTCCAACACAAAGCCACACAACACATGGGTCAATACACAACACAGAACTCTGTAACACTATACAGATGCTGTGAATTGAAATAAAGACAGAAAATGCTAAAAACACCCTCACTGTGACAGAAGCTGGCTGATCCACAGAGTTTCCAACAGTTTTTGCTTTTATTTCATCACAAATAAATTTAGTTTAACAGTTAAATTGTCTGAATCTAGTAGCTTTAACATGCAGGGATATAAACAAGCAAGACTCTTAGGTAACTGGTAACCAGCTGGAACATTGAAATGAGGTGACTTTCAACTGGTTGCAATTGTATCTTGGAATATACATCTGTAGTTCCATTAAAAGTATTGTCCTCTAAAAGCAGTCTGAACTTTGGGAAATGACTTTTAATTTATTATAAAAGTACATTGATTTAATTTTGTTTCATTGTTGTAGACTCTTAACCTTATATGGAAATCCCCCCTGATATCCAGCACTTATGGGGATTGGTGGATGCCGGATAAGTGAATTTTCCAGTTGCTTGAGATTGCATGTTACATGATTGGTGAACTAACAACAAGGTGGCCCAATTTTAAACTTCTGTATTTTTTACCTATTTATTTTTCATGGTTTTTTTTGCTGGTTGCTTGGGGCTGCTGGTTGTTTGAATTCCGGATAACAGGTGTAGTTTTAAATTTCACTAATATATAGTTGCTTTTAGCCCATGGCATAAACAATGAGTAGTGGGCCATTTAAACACTTGTCCATTTGATGTTCTACCAAAAAACAATCTTACTGTCCTATTGATTTCACCAACAGTCTCAAATCTGAATACAATCAGTGATTGAGACCCCATAACTCTTCACGGGGGACAATTTTAGTGACTTATCACACTTGACTGAAGTACAGTAGTAGTAATTGGTTAACCAACTGGAACTAGTTGGCATGTTATGGTAAAGTTGTACAAGACATTGGTGAGGCCAAATTTAGAGTATTGTATGCAGTTTTAATCACTTAACTACAGAAAATATTTATGTATGTATACAAATGAATACTTTCCCTGCATATGTATTGTTTGTCGGTATGTGTGTTATGTCTGGTTGTGTATCTGCATGTTTTGCACCGAGGACCAGAGAACGCAGTTTCATCAGATGTACGTGTGCAATCAAACTTGACTTGATTTGAATAAACATATCAATAAGGTGAAAGAAGGTAGGGAGATTTACCAGGACTAGAGGAACTGTTACAGGGAAAAAGTTAAACAGCTTGGAACTTTATTCCCTGGAGCATAGAAGAAAGAGGGGAGATTTATTGGAGGTATCACGAGATAGACAATAGACTCACCAAGGCAAATAGAGCCTTTGGAAGACTACACAAAAGAGTCTGGAAAAACAACCAACTGAAAAACCTCACAAAGATTAGCGTATACAGAGCTGTTGTCATACCCACACTCCTGTTCGGCTCCGAATCATGGGTCTTCTACCGGCATCACCTACGGCTCCTAGAACGCTTCCACCAGAGTTGTCTCCGCTCCATCCTCAATATTCATTGGAGCGACTTCATCTCCAACATCGAAGTACTCGAGATGGCAGAGGTCGACAGCATCAAATCCACGCTGCTGAAGATCCAACTGCGCCGGGTAGGTCACGTCTCCAGAATGGAGGACCATCGCCTTCCCAAGATCGTGTTTAATGGCGAGCTCTCCACTGGCCACCGAGACAGAGGTGCACCAAAGAGGTACAAGGACTGCCTAAAGAAATCTCTTGGTGCCTGCCCCATTGACCACCGCCAGTGGGCTGATATTGCCTCAAACCGTGCATCTTGGCGCCTCACAGTTCAGCGGGCAGCAACCTCCTTTGAAGAAGACCGCAGAGCCCACCTCACTGACAAAAGACAAAGGAGGAAAACCCAACACCCAACCAATTTTCCCTTGCAACTGCTGCCTGTCCCGCATTGGATTTGTCAGCCACCAACGAGCCTGCAGCTGACGTGGACATTACCCCTCCATAAATCTTCGTCCGCGAAGCCAAGCCAAAGAAGAAGAAAATTAATGATGGGCATAGACAGAGTAAATGCAAGTAGGTATTTTTCCACTGAGTTTAAGTGAGATGTAAACTAGAGCAGATGGGTTAAGGGAGAAAGGAGAGAAGTTTGGGGAACACAAGGGGAAATTTTTTTTTACACAGGGAGTGGTGGGAGTATGGAAGGAGCTGCCACTGAAATGGTGAATGCAGGCTCAATTTTAACATTTAAGTAAAATTTGGACAGGTACTTGGATGGGAGGGATATGGAATGGCAGCAGGTCAGTGGAATTTGGCAGAATAATATGAACCCAACTAATTCTTTCTGTACCAATGGGGGTAATGATTTAGGTGATTGGGAAACTTTAGTGAAATTGCGATGACGAGATTAATAAACAGATTAAAACTTTAAGACAGACACAGCAAACCGATAATATGTTGCGGTTGTTACATCTGGGAGTTAATGGAAACTATGAGGCTCATTGCCAATAAAATCTCCAGCTAAACATGAAAGTCTGAGGATGCAGGGGTCGAGTGCAATACATAAATTCGCTGGAGAAACTCAGCAAGTCATGTAGCATCCACAGGAAGGCTAACCAACATTTTGGCCCTGGGATCTTCATCAAGGTATATGCAAAAACAGGAAGGTGCTTGATCCTTGGGGACCAAATCTGCATGTCTGCAATATGGATCAGAGGTCAATCCACCTGAGAGTGGCAGAGAGGATAACAGGATTCTCCCTCCACCTCCCCCCACCCCAGCCCCCCACAATGACGTAATCTACCGTTGGGGAAGAGATATTAAAGCCAGCACCACCAGGCTGAAGAACAACTTCTTGCCACAAGCAGTGAGAATGTTGAACAACCAAAGGAACTCCTCACACTAGCCCTCCGAGACACTCATATTTCATGAAACAATATTTTTTTTTATATATATGATACTTTTCCTGCATATGTACTGTTTGTCTGTATGTGTGTAATGTTTGGTTGTACGTCTGCATGTTTTGCACCAGGCATCAGAGAATGCTGTTTCATTGGGACATACTTGTACAATCAGATGTCAATAAACTAGACTTGAAAATGTTGCCTCGGATTTGTCAAGCTGGAAGTGGAGAATCTGAGAGTGAAAAGTTAAATGTACACTATTGCAAGAGGTAAATGCGTTCCTTAGATCAAGTACAACAAAATCAGTAAGTAAGAGGGTGGAACCATGGGGGAGGCAATTAAGGAGATCCAGGGAGCAGCCATCAACAGGTTGATTCTGTAACTTGTCCAGTATTTTTTATATAGATCTGGTGTCATCATCTTGGGTCTGGGAACTTGGAGCAGAAGGGGAAAGGTTGAATTAAATTGAAATTGTTTATTATCAACTATACTGGGATATAGCAAAAACCCTTGTTTTATGAGCTTACCAGGAAAATCAATCCCATGCTCAAGTACAAATAAAACAAAAATCCAGGGGTTTATTGTTACAGAGAAAACATTCAGTGAATGGCGATGTCCATTTACAAATTAGAGGTCCCTTCATTGGTCAGAGAACAGTGGAAAAGAAACTGCCCTTGAATGATGTGTGTTTTCACAATTGTGTATCTTCTGTTCGATGGATGATGGTGGGGGAAAATGAGGCTTTGTTGGCTCTTTTCCCAAGGTAGTGGGAAGCGTTGTAAATTGAGTCGATACTTATAGATCCTCAATTTTTTTATTTAATATTTCCTTTTTTCCTCTCTATATTATCAGCTATAGTCATTTGGTATTGACTCATTTCAAACATCACTCACTTCTTGTCTCTCTTTCTCAAAGGTGCAAACACCTTTGCCTCATTGGGTTCCGTAAAAAAATCTATTTTTCCCATCTGGAACAAAAATTTTCAATAGTGCCAGGTACCTTAGGACAAAGGCATAACCTTTCTTATATGACGGCCTGCGCTGAATTGATAATTTATTGACTATCTCCCTCCCTTAAGCACCATGGTCACAAACAAACTCACACCCAAACTCTGACACCGAGGTCTCATCACCCTCTTCTGCAACTGGATTCTTAACTTCCTGACATATAAACTCCAGTGCTCCACAATGCTATGTTCTGAACTTCTTAAGCACTGCAGGGCCAAATATAACTCTAACTCCATAAACAAGTTGGCAGATGATAACCTCTTTCTTTCAGGTCACCACAGAGTTCCTTTTTGTTTCTCTTATTTCAAGTGAAACATTAGAGAGCCAGTCCTCTCCTCTTATATGAACCACAAGGTTTTTGACCAGGCTGAACAAAACACTCACAACCTGTCTTCCAAATGGGGTTTTCCCACAAGCTTGCCAGCTTGTCCTGTTCCAGTCCCAGCTGTTGCTTCTGACTGTAAAACTGCAGAAATGAGCTCTTCCTCTCTCAGAGAAAAACCCGTTTGACTCCCTCTCTGCTTGCAAAAACCACATGACCATCTTAGAACAGCAAACAGCACTCCCAGACAGCTTGTGGCTCCAAACCTACTCCGAGTTTATTTATCTGTTGCTTTTCAAAACAACAATCCATTAGTGAAGTCTCCTGGGCACTGTCCAAAGCTTTTGCAAAGGCTCTTGGAGCTGGCCTGTCGAGCTTGAGCAGAGCTTCAGTATTTTAAATGAGATCTGTTTTGAAGTATTTGTATGTGACCTACAGTTAAAAAAAACTGCTGAAATTTATCTCCCAAAAGCTATCTATAATCTGTCAGATTTATCTTTTAATTGCTCTTTTAATTATCTTTTATAATATATATCTTTTTAATATATTTTTATATATCTTTAATAATCTTTTAATTATCTTTTAATTGCTCAAAAGAACAGGAAAGAGGATTATTATTTAAATGCTATCTGTTTAGGAAAAGGGGAGAAGCAGTGAGACTTGGGTGTTGCTGTGCATCAGTCGTTGAAAGTGGGCGTGCAGGTGCAGCAGGCAGGGAGGAGGGCGAATGGTATGTTGGCGAGAGGATTTGAGTCCAGGAGTAGGGAGATCCTGCTGCAGCTGTACAGGGCCTTGATGAGATCACACCTGGAGTACTGCGTGCAGTTTTGGTTGCCTTATCTGAGGAAGGACATCCTTTCCTTGGAGGGGGTGCAGAGAAGATTCACTGGACTGATACCAGGGATGGAAGGACTTGCATATGAAGGTTAGATAGACTACGCTTGTATTCTCTGGAATTTAGAAGATTGGGGGGGGGGGGGGGATCTTATAGAAACATTAAATTCTTAAGGGTTTAGACAGACTAGATGCAGGAAGGTTGTATCCAATGCTGGGAAAAACCAGAACCAGGGGTCACAGTTTAAAGATAACGGGAAGTTTTTTAGGACAGAGGTGAGGAAAATGGAATTCTTTGCCACAGGAAGTAGTTGAGGCCGGTTCCTTGTCAATATTTAAGAGTAGGTTAGATTTGGCCCTTGTGGCTAAGGGGATCAGGGTGGTATGGGGAGAAAGCAGGAACTGGGTACTGATCAGCCATGCTCATATTGAATGGCGGTGTAGGCTTGAAGCTCCTGCACCTACTTTCTATGAATTTGTGCACCAACAGGTTCCCGAATTAACTTCACAATAGTGATCTCATGCTGTCTTGCTACATACTAATTGATTTTATCACTGCAACATGACGTGCTGTACTGTGCTCTTGCTCTTCTACTTTGTACTTCTGTATACTCCTCAGAGTTGACTTGCTGGACTGCGAGCAAAACAAACTCTTCTCACTGTACCAGGTATAACATAATAATGGTAGAGTTGAACTTGATTCTACCACCAGCCATCTACATCAAGGGTAAGCTAGTTACCAATTAACCTTACAATTGACTGTTTGTGGGTTGCAAGGGAAAAATTAGAGGATGTAGGGAACACCTACAGGGCCACGGGAACAAGTGTAGGATGGCAGAAGTAAACTCAGGTCACTGGAGCTGTCAGACACTGTCATCCTCGTAATCTTCAGATCAAGAAATGCCCAACACTACATTCAATCTTCTCAGCATAATTAGGGATGAGTAATAAATTCTATCTATGGCTTCTCAAGCCTAAGTATAATGAAGTAATTGACATGCCACCATGAATCTTACCTGCCCAGGATCGAAAGGTTGCTACTATTGCCATTTTGCTGGCTAATAACCGTGCTTCCCTGTCTTCTCTGCATGAAATTTAAAAAAAAAACATAGTTATTACACCCCAAATACAATACCACTATTTATTCCCCTCTCAAGTGCATTCTCCGTGGCCTCGAGTTACTTTGGCACCAGCTTCTCTGATACGGCAATTAGAAGAAACTGGAGGGTTCCTTAGGGTCCTACTGTCATGGATCCGATCCATGACAGTAAGAAGACAAAAAAGCTCAAGGGATCAACAGGGTCCTATTGCCGACCACAGGCCTCCACCACAGCAGCTAATGGCCCAGAAAATGAGGCAGATACACTGGCCAACCTCCAAGCGAAGTATCCTGAAGCTTGACTTCAACTAAGCCACCCACAAACTCATGCCCCAATGGTCCCAACACCCTGGACCACGGCCACAGATCCATAAAGGAGGGCTGCCGTACCATCCCATGCCCACATTTCTGCAAATTAGTTCATTGGACTGTACTAGCAGAAACTGAGGGGAGGGTGGTGATAAAAACTTCAGCAATACATCCTATGTGACTGGTTCTAGTCAAAGGTCAAGACTGTATTCAAGGATTCAGTAAACAGCCTTGATAAATACACCGCTGCCATCATCAAGAAGACATTAGAGGGATTCCCCAATTGGAAACCATCAAGAGATGGACTCACTGTTGAAGGCCAGGAAATCCAAGTATAATCTCCACAATGCCATGAGAGAAGCTCTAGTCCAAAAAGAACAACAGAGACATGCAGTGATGATGAGAGGTAATATATGTTTCCACGGAATAAAGCAAAGCTCACCACAAGAATAACAGCTAAACACTCCCAAATGAGTTCAGCATGTTCTAAGCCTGCTTCGGACAGGGAGCATCCACATTAACTAGTGCAAGCAATGTTACACCCATGGTCAGGGCGACCTTCAGCAACTGAACATGCAGAAAGCACCTGGACATGTCCTGAGAGCTGTACAGGTCAAATAACTCCACTTGCTTCAAGGACATTATCAAACCAGAAGAGAAGCACAAGAATGGGCCTAAATGACTGCTAACCAGTGGTTTTGACATATACCAGCATGGTGCTTTGAGAGACTAGTCATGGTTAACAGCAATTCAACCCTCCCAGCCATCCTCAACCCAAATCTATTTGTCTCCTGGACAAGCAGATCCACAGCAGATGCCATGATCTGAACCTCAGCCCTGTACCACCTGGATGCCACAGACATTCATGTTAGACTATTGTTCACAGACCATAGTTCTGCCTTTAATATCATAGTCCCCAGCAAACTCATTCCCAAACTTTACAATCAAGGCCTCAGAGAGCCCTCTGTATTTGGATCCAAGACTTCCTGTCGAATAAGTAAAGACAGATAACAACATCTCCACAATCAGCCCCAACACCAGAGCTCCTCAAGGATATTTCATACAATGTTTAGATTTCAGATTTATTCTCAGAGTACATATACAAGATTCTTTTTTACTGCAGGCAAGGCAGAATTACCACTTAGTGGTAGTGCAAAAAATAAACTGTACACAGCATATACTTGTAAACAAATAAAGAATGTAAACAGATAACGGATGTAAACAAACTGTGCGCAATACTGAGAGAATTTTTTTTAAAATCAATAAAGTGCAAAGTAAGTCCTTAAATGAGTTTCAGAGTTTGTTGTTGAGGGGTCTGATGGTGGAGGGGGAGCAGCTGTCCCTGAACCTGGTGGTGCGAGTCTTATGGCACCAATACCCCTTTCCTGATGGCAGGAGCGAGAACAGAGCTTGTGCTGGGTGGTGTGGATCTTCGATGATTTCTGATGGCAGTGTTCCCTGTAGATATCCTCAATGGTGGAGAGGGTTTTGCCTGTGATGTCCAGGGCTGTGTCCACTACCTTTTGCAGGGCTTTACGATCAAGGGAATTGGTGTCCCCGTACCAGACCATGATGCAGCCGGTCAACACACTTTCCACCACACATCTGTGGAAATTTGCCAGGATTTCTGGTGTCATGCCAAACGTCCTGAGGAAGTAGAGGCTAATATGCTTTCTTCACAATGCCTGTAGTGTGTTGGGTCCAGTAAGGATCTTCTGAGATAGTGACTCCCAAGAACTTAAATTTGTTCACCCTCTCCACCCCTGATCCCCAAATGATCACTGGATTGTATATCTCTGGATTTCCTTTCCTAAAGTCACTAATCAGTTCCTTAATTTTCGTGAAATTGAGTGCAAGGTTGTTGTTGGTGCACCATTCAGCCCAATTTTCAATCTCCCTCCTATGTGCTGACTCTTCTTTTTTTTTTTTTTTAATTTTTTATTTTTCACACCATAAATCACAATAGCCATGATATACACTTTTTCTTTTCCACACATTTACAGTGACTTTTTCTCCCTCCCCCCTCCCTCCTCCCAAGCCACCCCCCTATCCCCCCCCCTCTCATCCATTTTAGTTATACAATCTAGGTTGCATTAATTCAGTTAGACAATGTTGTCATTCAACAAAAATACACCAGAAATTCTACTGAGTCCATTCTTTTCTTTTCTTCTCCTTCCATCAACTTAGGTAATGTTTGTTCCCGGTAGGTTTTCGCTATTGTATTTAATGTAAGGCTCCCATACTTGTTCGAATATTTCAATATTATTTCTTAAACTATATGTTATTTTTTCTAATGGAATACATTTATTCATTTCTATATACCATTGTTGTATTTTCAAATTATCTTCCAATTTCCAGGTTTACATAATACATTTTTTTGCTACAGCTAGGGCTATCTTAACAAATCTTTTTTGTGCATCCTCCAAGTCAATTCCAAATTCTTTATTTTTTAAGTTACTTAGGAGAAAGATCTCTGGATTCTTTGGTATATTGTTTTCTGTTATTTTATTTAATATCTGATTGAGATCATCCCAAAATTTTTCTACTCTCTCACATGTCCAGATTGCATGAATTGTTGTTCCCCTTTCTTTTTTACATCGAAAACATCTATCAGATACTGTTGGGTCCCATTTATTTAACTTTTGCGGTGTAATGTATAGTCTGTGTAACCAATTATACTGTATCATACGCAGCCTCGTATTTATTGTATTTCTCATCGTTCCAGCGCATAACTTCTCCCATGTTTCCTTTTTTATCTTTATATTTAAATCTTGTTCCCATTTTTGTTTAGTTTTACCATTTGTTTCCTCATTTTCCTTTTCTTGCAGTTTAATATACATATTTTTTATAAATCTTTTGATTAACATTGTATCTGTAATCACATATTCAAGGTTACTTCCCTCTGGTAAACTCAAGTTGCTTCCTAATTTATCTTTCAAGTGGGATCTCAGTTGGTAATATGCCAGCGCTGTATCTCCCGTTATATTGTACTTATCTCTCATTTGTTCAAAGGATAAGAATCTACTTCCTGAAAAACAATTTTCTATTCTTTTAATCCCTTTTTTTTCCCATTTTCTAAAGGCAAGGTTGTCTATTGTAAAAGGGAGTAGCTTATTTTGCGTCAATATTAGTTTTGGTATTTGGTAATTTATTTTATTTCTTTCTACATGAATCTTCTTCCATATATTGAGGAGATGGTGTAATACTGGAGAAGTTCTATGTTGTACCAATTTTTCGTCCCATTTATATAATATGTGTTCAGGTATCTTTTCCCCTATTTTATCTAATTCTAGTCTCGTCCAGTCTGGTTTTTCCCTTGTTTGATAAAAATCTGATAGGTACCTTAATTGTGCGGCTCTATAATAATTTTTGAAGTTTGGCAATTGTAAGCCTCCTTGTTTATACCATTCTGTTAATTTGTCTAGTGCTATCCTCGGTTTCCCCCCTCTCCATAAAAATCTCCTTATTATTTTCTTTAACTCTTTGAAGAATTTTTCTGTCAGTTGTATTGGCAATGCCTGAAATAAGTATAGTATCCTTGGAAAAATGTTCATTTTAATACAGTTTATCCTTCCTATCAGTGTTAGTGGTAGCTCTTTCCAATGCTCTAAATCGTCCTGTAATTTTTTCATTAGTGGATTGTAATTGAGTTTATATAATTGGCCTAGATTTTTGTTTATTTGCACACCTAGGTATCTTATTGCCTGCGTTTGCCATCTGAATGGGGATTCCTCCTTAAATTTTGAGAAATCCGCGTTATTCATAGGCATTGCTTCACTTTTATTTACGTTTATCTTGTATCCCGACACTTCTCCATATTCCTTCAATTTCTTATATAGTTCTTTTATTGATAGTTCTGGTTCTGTTAAGTACACTATCACATCATCCGCAAACAGACTGATTTTATATTCCCTGTCTTTTATTTTTATTCCTTTTATATTATTATCTCTTCTTATCGATTCTGCTAGTGGTTCTATAGCTAGCGCAAACAATAATGGTGATAGTGGGCATCCCTGCCGCGTTGACCTGCTTAAGTTAAATTGCTTTGATACATGTCCATTTACTGTCACTTTCGCTAACGGTCCCTTATATAATGCTTTAATCCAATTAATATACTTCTCCGGTAAACTGAATTTTTGCAATACTTTGAACAGGTAATTCCATTCTACTCTGTCGAAGGCCTTCTCTGCGTCTAAAGCAACTGCTACTGCCGGTGCTTTATTTCCTTCTACTGCATGAATTAAGTTAATAAATTTACAAATATTGTCTGTTGTGCGTCTTTTTTTGATAAATCCAGTTTGGTCTAAATTTACCATTTTCGGTACCTGTTCTGCTAATCTGTTCGCTAATAGTTTAGCTATTATCTTATAATCTGTGTTTAGCAGAGATATTGGTCTATATGACGCTGGTGAGAGTGGATCTTTCCCTTGTTTTAGTATCACTGTAATTATTGCTGTTTTACATGAATCTGGTAAGTTTTGTGTCTCATCAATCTAGTTGATTACATCCAGGAGGGGCGGTATTATTAGGTCTTTAAATGTTTTGTAGAATTCTATTGGGAGTCCATCCTCTCCTGGTGTCTTATTATTTGGTAAATTTTTTATTATCTCTTGTATTTCTACTGTTCCAAATGGTTCTGTTAATTTATTTTGTTCCTCTATTTGTAGTTTTGGTAGTTCAATTTTAGTCAAAAATTCATCTATTTTCCCTTCTTTCCCTTCGTTTTCGGTTCGGTATAATTGTTCATAGAATTCTCTGAAGTTTTCCTTAATTTCTTTTGGATTATATGTAATTTGTTTGTCTTTTTTCCTTGTTGCCAATACCATTTTCTTAGTTTGCTCTGTCTTAAGCTGCCATGCTAGGATTTTGTGTGTTTTTTCCCCTAGTTCATAATATTTCTGTTTTGTCTTCATTATATTCTTCTCCACCTTATATGTTTGTAATGTTTCATATTTTATTTTTTTATCCGCCAATTCTCTTCTTTTGGTTGTATCTTCCTTTATTGCTAATTTTTTTTCTATGTTTATTATTTCCCTTTCCAACTGCTCTGTTTCCTGATTATAGTCCTTCTTCATCTTGGTTGCATAACTTATTATTTGCCCTCTCATGAATGCTTTCATTGCGTCCCATAGTATAAACTTATCTTCCACTGATTCCGTATTTACTTCAAAGTACATTTTTAATTGTTTTTCAATAAATTCTCTAAAATCCTGTCTTTTAAGTAGCATGGGGTTTAATCTCCATCTATACATTCTTGGAGGGATGTCTTCTAGCTCTATTGCCAATAACAGGGGTGAGTGGTCCGATAATAGTCTAGCTTTATATTCTGTTTTCCTAACTCTCCCTTGTATGTGGGCTGATAACAGGAATAGGTCTATCCTTGAGTATGTTTTATGTCTAGTCGAGTAGTATGAGTATTCCTTTTCTTTTGGGTTTTGTTTCCTCCATATGTCCACAAGTTTCATTTCTTGCATTGATTTAATTATAAATTTGGTTACTTTGTTCTTCCTGTTAATTTTTTTCCCCGTTTTATCCATATTTGGATCCAAATTCAGATTGAAATCCCCTCCTATTAGTATGTTCCCTTGCGTATTAGCCACCTTCAAAAAGATATCTTGCATAAACTTTTGATCTTCTTCGTTAGGTGAATATATATTAAGTAGATTCCAAAGCTCTGAATATATCTGACATTTTATCATAACATATCTCCCTGCTGGATCTATTATTTCCTCTTCTATTTTGAATGGCACATTTTTGCTAATTAATAAAGCCACTCCTCTTGCTTTTGAATTATACGATGCTGCTGTTACATGTCCTACCCAATCTCTCTTTAATTTCTTGTGCTCCAATTCAGTTAAGTGTGTTTCTTGGACAAATGCTATATCTATTTTTTCCTTTTTCAGTAAATTTAGTAGTTTCTTCCTTTTAATTTGGTTATGTATTCCATTAATATTTAGAGTCATATAGTTCAGCGTAGCCATTTTATATTTTGTTTATCTTCTCTTTCCGTTTTTCCATCATTACCTTTCCTCCTTTTCCATTTCTGTTTTCTTATTTTCAACTCTTTACCAGACAACATTCCTACAACATCCAACATTTTCCTTATTCTCCTATTTCTATCTTCTTTATCCCCAATCTCCCCTTCCCCTCCTGAGTTGCCCTTTATCCCTTGTCGGACAACCACATCTCCCCTCTCCATTTGGATTTGCGAATCCACTCGCAAGCGTCAACTGATTTTGCAGTGACCGCTCTTTTCCCCCACCCAGCCCCCCCCAAGAAAAGATTTCGTTTTTTATATGTCACAAAGGTCACTCTTTTAGTTCCCTCCTTATTCTCTCTATTCCATTACCTTCCCTTATTAATTCTTGTCTATACTCTCTATGTTTTCCTCTAATTACAGATACTTTCACATATGCCCATTGTCTCTATTCACTCTTATACCTCTTTACCCGCATACATATCAATCGTGGTCATTTTTACCCTCCTTACCCGTCTTCATCCCTCAGTCTATTTTTGTCTTTACCCACATACATATCAATCGTGATAATTTTTGCTCTCATTACCCGTCTTCATCCCTCAGTCTATTTTTGTAATTGTTCTGCAAATTTTCGTGCTTCTTCTGGATCCGAGAATAGTCTGTTTTGTTGTCCTGGAATAAATATTTTCAATACCGCAGGATGCTTCAGTGTAAATTTATATCCTTTCTTCCATAAAATCGCTTTTGCTGCATTGAACTCTTTTCTCTTCTTTAGGAGTTCAAAGCTTATATCTGGATAAATGAAGATTTTTTGCCCTTTATACTCCAGTGGTTTGTTGCCCTCTCTTACTTTTTCCATTGTCTTCTCCAGTACCTTTTCTCTTGTAGTATATCTTAGGAATTTTACTACAATAGATCTTGGTTTTTGTTGTGGTTGTGGTTTAGGGGCCAATGCTCTATGTGCCCTTTCTATTTCCATTTCTTGCTGTAGTTCTGGACATCCTAGGGCCTTAGGGATCCATTCTTTTATAAACTCCCTCATATTCTTGCCTTCTACATCTTCCTTAAGGCCCACTATCTTTATGTTATTTCTTCTGTTATAATTTTCCATTATATCTATTTTTTGGGCTAGTAATTCTTGTGTCTCTTTAGTTTTTTTATTAGATTCCTCCAATTTCTTTTTTAAGTCTTCTACCTCCATTTCTGCTGCTATTGCCCGTTCTTCCATCTTGTCCATTTTTTTCCCCATTTCTGTTAAGGTCATATCCATTTTATTTATTTTCTTTTCTGTGTTGTTTATTCTTCTTCTTAAATCATTGAATTCCTGTGTTTGCCATTCTTTGAATGACTCCATGTATCCTCTAACAAGAGCAAGTACCTCCTTTACCTTGCCTTTCTTTTCTTCTTCTATTTCCCTGTACTCTTCCTCTTCCTCTAGGTTGACCATCTGTTGTTTCTTTGCTGCCCTTTCCTCCTCTTCTTTCTTGTTTCCATTGTCTTCTGTGGTCTCTTCTTGCTGCAGGTGTTCTGCAGCTGTCGTTGCCGGCTGTGGAGATCGACTCCCCAGCTGGTCCCCCCTCCCGTCGGTGTGTTTTTTTTCATGCGCATCGCGCATGCGCGAGGAGTCGCGCATGCGCGGTTGCGCACTTTTACTCGGCTCTGTGAGCCATTGTTGTAGTTCTCTTTCTACCGACCTGAGGTAGTGGGGTCTTCTCTCCACAGCGGGCCTCTTCGGACAGGTAAGGCCTTCACCTTTTTCCTCCGTTGTCTTCTCTTCCTCTCTTCTTTCCGTTGATTTTGATTTTTTTCCTTTTGTCTCCATCTTCTTTCCACCTTTATACTCACTTTTCTTTAACTTGTATTTCTGTGCCTTTGTATTTTCTCTTGTTTTTCCCGACTTTTCTGGAGAGGGCTGGAGTTCACCGTCCGGCCACTACTCCATCACGTGACTCCTCTCGTGCTGACTCTATTCTTTATGCAGCCCACTACACAGTGGTATTGTCAACAAATTTGTAGGTGGTGTTATTGTCATACCAAGACACACCATCGTAGGTGTAGATATTTTCAAACTTTTTCTTTCCACTCACATGCCACCTTAACTAATCCCTATGCCAAAGGTGCTCTGTGATTAGTATGGGATTACTTAAGGTGGCATGTGAGTGGAAAAATGTTGGAAAACCACTTTTCAAAAAAAAATCATACCAAATTGACTCGTTATGTGCACAGTTTCACAATTCCAAGGAAATGGGTCAATGACAATTTTTCTCAAGCAAAATGCTTCAGTAACAATTGGATCTAGAGCAGTGGTTCTCAACCTTCCCTTCCCACTCACATCCTAATCACAGAGCAACTATGGCATGAGAATGACTTAAGGTGGCATGTATGTGGAAAGAAAAAGTTTGAAAACCACTGGTGTAGTGAGGAGAGCAGGGGGCTAAGAACAGCTCTGTGTTGCTCTGGTACTATTGGAAATTGTGGAGATGTTCTTGCCAGTCCTCACTGATTGTGGTTTGGAGATAAGGAAATTCATGATCCAATTACACAGTGGGGTGTTGAGTCCCAGGTCTTGGAGTTTGCTGATCAGTTTTGAGGGGATGATGGTGTTAAATGCCGAACTGTCGTCGATAAAGAGCATCCTGATGTTTGCATCTTTGCTGTCCAGGTGTTCCAGGACTTTGTGAAGAGCCAGTGAGATGGCGTCCACCCTAGACCTGTTGCTATGATAGGCTAACTGGAACAGATCTACGTAACTGCTCATGAACTGCATCGCTGTTCATGTAATTGCTATTAGCCGATAGTCATTAAGGCATCCGTGGCGGATGTTTTCCTTGGATTCACTCTCCTAAAGACAGAACACAAGTCATCCTCCGATTCAGACAGGATGGAATCATCAGGGGACATGGGTCTGCGGAGGGGTAGTTTCCTCAGGGAGCACAGCTTTGCCATCTGCTGTTTCACCGAATTTGGTTTTGTAGCAGGTTATGGCATTTAGGCCCTTCCACAGCTGTCGGGTGTCCCTTGTTGTTTCCATTTTCATCCAGAATCTCCACTTCACCCGAGAGATGGCTTTTTGCATTGAACTCTGGTCCTTCTATATTGATCTGGATCTCTGAACATAAATGTGGACTTGGAATATTTGGCCCATTAAAAATCTGAGCTGACTAATTTACCAATGTATTCATGGATATCTTCAATATCTCACTCCAGCAGGATGTGGTACCAACCTGTTTCAAACAGGCGGCTATTGTACCGGTGCCCAAGAAGAGTGCTCAGGAACTGAGACACTAACTTCAGAGCGGATGTCAAGCTAGCCCTAGCTGTTCCAACAGCCAAGCTGTCTAAGGCCATCAGGGAAGCAAAGTGTGCACAGCCCAGCGCATTCACAGTCACTTCCTGGACAGCAAGGACATGCAAGGTATGTGGAAGGGCATCCTGGACATCACCAACCACAAGACTACACCATCTGCCTGTGCTGGTCCTCCCAGATGCACTGAACAACTTCTACCTGCACTTTGAGGCAAAACATGATGTTGCAGCAAAGAAGACCGTCTCTTCTCCAAATGACCAGGAGCTGTGTCTTGCAGTGGCTGACATGAAGAGAGAGCTAAATACGGTCAACCTGTGAAATGCTGCTGGACTGGATAACATTCTCCGCTCCATCCTCAACATTCATTGGAGTGACTTCATCACCGACATTGAAGTACTCGAGCTGGCAGAGTCCGCAAGCATCGAATCCACGCTGCTGAAGACCCAACTGCGCTGGGTGGGTCACGTCTCCAGAATGGAGGACCATCGCCTTCCCAAGATCATGTTATATGGCGAGCTCTCCACTGGCCACTGAGACAGAGGTGCACCAGAGAAGAGGTACAAGGACTGTTTAAAGAAATCTCTTGGTGCCTGCCACATTGACCACCGCCAGTGGGCTGATATCGCCTCCAACCGTGCATCTTGGCGCCTCACAGTTCAGCGGGCAGCAACCTCCTTTGAAGAAGACCGCAGAGCCCACCTCACTGACACAAGACAAAGGAGGAAAAACCCAACACCAACCAACCAATTTTCCCTTGCAACCGCTGCAACCGTGCCTGCCTGTCCCGCATCGGACTTGTCAGTCACCAACGAGCCTGCAGCAGATGTGGACATACCCCTCCATAAATCTTCGTCTGCGAAGCCAAGCCAAAGAAAGGATAACATTCCCAGCAGAGTGCTCAGGTTGTGTGGCTCAGCTGGCAGACGTTCTCACTGACATCTTTAACACCTCCCTGAGAAGCGCCATGGTCCCAACGTGCTTCAAAGCACATTGTCCCTGTGCCAAAGAAGTCGGCAGGTCCCGCTTCAATAATTACTGCCTTGTCACACTCATGTCCATCATTAAAAAGTACTTCAAGGGACTTGTCATGGGGCACATCAAGCACCTGCTGCCCCGTCACTAGACCCCCTGCAGTTCACATACAGACCCAATCGCTCTACGGACGATGCTATTACCATTGCTGAACCCTCAACCACCTGGAAAACAAGGACTTGAATGTTCAAATGCTTTTTACTGACTTAAACTCAGCAGTCAACATAATCATGCCTCAGTACCCGATAAGAAAGTTGGGTCTGCTGGGTTTAAACACCTCCCTTTGCAATTAGATTCTTGTCAGGCAGACCTCAGGCAGTCCGGATCGGAAACAGCATCTCCAAGACCATCACACTCTGCACAGCAACCCCCACCAGGACTGTGTACCAAGTCCACTGCTGTTCAGCCTGCTGATCCACGATGGTGCAGCGAAACACAGCTTGAGCCATATCATCATATTCGCTGATGACACGACCGTGGTGGGCCTGATTAGTAAGAATCCAGAGTCTGCGTCGAGATGAGGTGCAGTCGCTCACGGACTGGTGCACAGCCAACAACCTGTATCTGAATGTTAAAGAGAAGTTGTTGACTTCAAGAAAGCTTGGGGGGGGGGCAGGGGAGGGGAAGAGGAAACCACGCTCTGCTAACCATTAATGGCTCCACTGTTAAGGTCGTCAAGAGTATCAAGTTCCTTGGAATGCACTTGGTGGAGAACTTCACATGGTCCCTTAACACAAGCTCCATAGCCAAGAAAGCCCACTAGCACCTCTATCCTCACTACATTCTACAGAGGATGTACTGAAAGCATCCTGTGCAACTGCATAACTGCCTGTTTGGAAGCTGGACCTCCTTGGACCACAAGACCCTACAGAGGATTGTGAAGTCAGTGGAAAAGTTCATTGGGGGCTCTCATCCTATCATGAAGATCACCTACAACACTCGATGCAGGCGAAAGGCAATAAACATTGTGAAGGACTCCACACACCTCTCACGTAAACTATTCTCCCTTCTGCCATCTGGTAGGAGGTACTGCAGCACTCGGGCTCTTATGTCCAGATTGGGCAAATGCTTTTTTTCCCAAGCCATCAGACTCCTAACTCCCAAAACATTTGGGGATAGGGTACAATGTATATGTCTTAATATTTCAATGTGTTTAACTATCTAACATATATTTAGGTAAATATGCTCCGTGGTCCTGGAGAAACACTATCTCGTCTTTACTGTGTGAGCATGGTATGAACGATAAATCAAGGTGACTTGACTTGAAATGCCAGTGATCGGGCTCTCAAAAAGTTCTGATTTAATTGTTCATCCAGGGCTCCTGGTTGGGGAAAACCCTGAATGATTTGGTGGGGACAAACTCATCCACAGCTGTTTTGATAAAGTCTGTGACAGCCCCATTGTAATTGTTCAGATCATCAGCTGAGTCCTTGAACACCGCCCAATCCGCTGACTCGAGGAAGTCCTGCAACCATTCTTCAGCTCCTATGACCACCCTCTAGTTGTCCTGATCTCCGGAACCTCTCTTTTTAGGCCGTCTGTATGAATGTAGAAGGAGCACAGCCAGGTGATCCCCCTTGCCAAAATGCAGTCTCGGGTAAGAATGGTAGGCTTTCTCTCTACACCCACTACTGTATAGCTAAAGAGCATTCCAACTCCAACTTCAAATTCATTGGCGACACCACAGAGTGAGCCAGGTATCAAATAATGATGTCAGATTACAAGAGATTAAAAGTCCTGTTGCATGCTGTCAAAATAAACTCACAATGTCAATAAGATGAAGGAGATGATCAGTGACTTAAGGAGAGGGAGCAGAGTCCACACCTGCTCACATTAATGGAACTGAAGTCGAAAGAGTAGATAGCTTCAAGCTTTTTAAGAGTAAATATTTCCAATGACCAGATCTGGGACAAGTGCATTCAAGAAAACACATCAACACCAGTATTTTCTGGGAAGAATGAGGAAGCTCAGGATGTCTCCCGATCCATCAACAACTTCTACAGGTGCACCATCGAAATCAGACTTAATGGATGAATAACAACATGGGATGGGAGCTCCTTTGCTCAAGGTCAAAAGATGGTGAATGCAGCTCAAAATGCAATGCAAACTTCCCTCCCCTCCATGAACCCTATGTACATATCCTATTGCCTAGGAAAGGCAGCCAACATACTGAAGGACATTCACTTCTCCCTCCTCTCATTGGGGAGAAGACTTCTGAGTGTGAAAATATACATCATCTGGCTGAGCAGCTTCTTCACAGTCATCAGGCTGCTTGAACACCTAACAGAGCTGCCTTTCTTAGTGCCAATTGATCCTCCTTTCATATTGTAATCCTTTTCTCTGTAATTGTGTTCTTTACACAGGTGTATGAATGTCAAAGAAGCTATTGGTCTGTCACATAAAAACCTTTCTTTTCTGTACCAGCTATTTTGAGATAAACTAAATGAACTTAGTCACATAATTCTGACAGGTTTTTTTTTTGCATTTTTTTCCCCCTATAGAATAGCTTTTATAATTCCCACACCGGAAAACTACCATTTTCTGACAAACCTTTTCCCTCTTCCAGAACTAATTATTCATCCTGATTCCCTCAACAAATTTCTTTTGAGAACTCTACATTATTACATATGGAAAAAAAAAATCAAGGAGAGAACTTACTTGAGTTGCCCCTCTGCAGTATCTGGACTATGTCTGTAGTGAAAATCTGTATATGGTGCAAGAATTTGCTGCAACAAAAGAACACATTATTAGAAACAAATAAACACAGCCATTTCTGAACTTGATTTTATATTATAACAGAAACAACTCAAAATGCTCAGGTTATGCAGCATCTATGGAAGCATTATTAATGCTTCAGGCCAAAGAGACGTTGTCAGAATTCAGAGGAAAACGAAGAGAAAGTTCATCAAAATGAATTTCAAATCATCAATTCATCCACACTGATGGATCAAATCTCCAAGGGCATACTCAGAATCTCCAGCTCACACTCTGCAGCCAGAGCCTTTGGCTGAGTAAAACTAACCACAAGGCAGCTTTTGAATGTCAGAATATATGAAAATAACATTTTCCTTACACACAAATGTAGAATTCATTTTTGTGCTTTCACCATATCCAATTTTTATTGTCTGCTTACCACATCCTTCAGCCCACAATGTTGTGCTGACCTATATAAATATTCTCCACGATCAATCCAACCCCTGCCTCCCTCATAGTCGATAACTTCCTATTTTCCTTACATCAATGTAAGTCTTTTGAATGTTGCTATTGATCTGTGTTAATATTTAGGTTAATGCAATGGTTCTCAACCTTTTTCTTTCCACTCACATACCACTAAGTAATCCCTATGCCGTCGGTGCTCTGTGATTAGTGAAGGTGGGATGTGAGTGGGAAGGGAAGGTTGAGAATCACTGCTCTAGACCCAATTTTTACTGAAATATTTGCCTGAGAAAAATTGTCATTTTCCCATTTCCTTTAGAGTTATGAAAAGGTGCACATAACGAGTCAATGAGGTACGATTAAAACTGGTTTTCAAACTTTTTCTTTCCACCCTCATATCACCTTAAGCAATCCCTTACTAATCACAGAGCACCAATGGCAAAGGGATTACTTAAAGTGGTATGTGAGTGGAAAGAAAAAGGTTGAGAACCGCTGGGTTAATATTAAGCTATATTTAATATATACATTGTAGTAAAAGTTAGTTTTGGGTGGGCAGGACTACAGACACATTTATTTACAGCTGGTAGCTGGCTTCAGCATCAACAAACGCATTTGCATTTTAAAACACAAATGACCAGAAAAGTCAGTTTGAAAGCCGAAAAGTCTGCTGGTGCACTGCAAGGAGAAGAGATGAAAGATTTTTTATGATGGTACTTGAGTTAAGTGGAACAATGGATTGCTAGCTTGAGTATACAAGAAGCCATTTTGTTAAAAATTCCAGACAGACAGGAAACAGAGAGGAACATCAGTTAATTGCTTTGATTCTGTAGGTGGACACTGATGCTTTGAGCATACAAGTCAAGAGACATTCTGAATTTCAAAGACCGAAATGATGTCACATACCATGTGACATGATAGATTTGCAAGAAATATATTATCGAAATGAGAGACAAAGAAGTCCGTTTTAAGGGAATTCGCCATCCTGTTCAGACAGGATTGAAAGCATCAATATTTCCTACAGATGAGGAAAAAGCTGCCTATATTTTACTTCTGAAAAAGGGGAACACAGGATAAGTAAGCCCACTTTTGACTGTCTCTAAGATAATAAGGGCACTTTCATCATTTGAAACACAGATTTCAAAGTATTCAGTCAAGAGAAGAAAACACTAATGTGAAGAAAATCTTTCTGAAGGTATGAAGCGCTTCATAATTATATCTGAACTGAAAATTTAAGATCTTCAAGCAAGACCAAAATGATGCTGAAGTTTTAAAATTGACTTTTCAGAGTTTGGGACTTTAACAAACACATTACATTTGTGCATAATGGGGGCTTAAGTTAGAGATAAGTAAGAAATGTCATGTTATTATTGGTTAAATAAAAATTGTTATTTTGAATTTACCATAACCTAGTGAAGTTTTGCCATTGCTGTTTCTTTATTAATGCTAACAAATTCTCTTTAGTCCCTAACAAAATTGAGAGGGTTGTTAGTTGGTAACATGCCATTCTGATGTCTCTCCTAAACATTACTCCATTCACCTTAAATTGATGTCCTCTGATGTTGGCCATTGCTGCCCTGGGAAACAGGTGCTGGTTGTCCACCCTATCTATAGAATCTTGTAAACTTCTGTTAAATTTTCTCTCATCCTTCCACACTCCTAAGAGAAAAGTCCCAGCTCCACTAACCTCGCCACTTAAGACTTATTTTCCAATCCAGGCAACATCCTGGTAAATCTCTCTGCACCCTCTCCAGAGCTTCCATATCCTTCCTTTAATGAGGTGACCAGAACTGAACACAATACCCCAAGTGTGGTCTTACCAAAGATTTGTAGAGTTGCAACATGATGGTAAACTCAATCCCCATATTAATGAAGCCCAGCATCCCATAGGCTTTCTTTACTAACCTATCAATCTGTGCGGCGACCTTGAGGGTTGTAAGGATTTGGACTCCAAAGGTCCCTCTGTTCATCCACACTCTTAAGTAAGTGACCATTAACCCTGTACTCAGCCTTCTGGTTTGTCCTTCCAAAATGCATCACCTCACACTGATCCGGATTGAACTCCTTCTACCCCTTCTCCACCAACTCTGCATCCAGTCCATAATCCTGTTGTAACCATAAACAACCTTCAGCTCAATCCACAAATCCTTCAACCTCCGAGTTATCCGCAAACTTACTGATCCATCCTTCTGCCTCTTCATCCAGGTCACCTATATATATTTTAAAAAAAATCACAAAGAGCAGGGTCCCAGAACAGATCTTTCCGGAACTCCACTAGTCACTGATCTCCAGGCAGAATACTACCCTTCCACTACTACTCTCTGCTTTCTTCCTGCAAGCTCATTTTTTATCCACACTGCCAAGGTTCCATGGATCCATGTCTCATGACTTTCTGAACAAGTCTCTCATGGGGGACCTTGTCAAATGCCTTACAAAAATTTATATAGAATACTTTTTACAGCCCTACCCTCATCAATTTCTTTCGTTACCTCCTCAAAAAACTTGAGGCACGACTTTCCCTTCACAAAGCCTTGCTGACTGAGTAGACTATACTTCTCCAAATGCTCATGTCCTCATTAAGAATCCTCTCCAATAGTTTGCATACTACTGATATAATTAAGTGACCTTATCTTCCATTCCTCCAAAGATAGAAGTCCTAGCTGGTTGAACCTTTCCTCATCATATTCTCCAATCCAGACAATATTCTGGTATATCTCCTCTGCACCCCGTCTAAAACTTCCACACTCTACCTATATAGCAAATCAAACAGAAATGGACATAATACTCAAAGTGTGGCCTGACCAGAGTTTTATTCATCTGTAACATTACCTCAGAGCTCTTGAACTTAATCTCTTGACCAATGAAGGACAGTACACCATACACACCGTTAATTACTTTCCACAGTACCATGGACACCAAGATCCCTCTGCACCTCCACGCTATTAAGAATCTTGCCATCAACCACGCACTCCACCTTTGACCTTTCAAAGACCCACTTCATACTTACCCAGATAGTATTCCATCTGCCACTTCTTCACTCAATACTGCACATTATCTAAATCCCGTTATAGCCAATGACAATCCTCTATACTACCCCAAAACCCCAACCTTTGAGTCATCTGCAAACCTTCTGATCAACCCTTCACTTCTTTATTGGTCATTTATAAATATCACAGGTTCTAGAACAGATCATTTATAGGGAGACAGCCAGTGCCTTTTCCCCAGGGCAGGAATAGCAAACACAAGAGGCCACCTGTACAAAGTGAAGGGATGGAAGTTTGGGGGAAAGACATCAATGCAAGTTCTTTTGCACAGAGAGTTGTGGAGACCTGGAATGCCTTGCCATGGATGGTGGTGGAGGCTGAAGCATTAGGAGCATTTAAGAGACTCTTAGATACTTAGATCCACAGGCACATGGATTTAAGAAAAATAGAGGGTTACAGGGTAGGGAGGGTTTAGTATTTTTAAGGAATGTGTGGGTCAACACAACCTCGAGGTCCAAAAGGCCTGTACTATGTTCTATTTCTGCTGAGCACTGGTAATCACTGACCTCCAGTCAAAACAAATTCCATTTCCTTCTATGGGCCAGACAATTTAGAAATACAAGCAGCCCAACTTTCCATGGATCCCATGTCTTATGGATTTTCTGAATGAACCGACCAGAGGGAACCTTGTCAATCACTACTAAAATCCATATGCACCACATCCACAGCTTTATCTTCGTGAATCAGTTTTGTCACCTTCTAAAAATACTCAATTAGACTCATGAGGCGTTTCCTGCCCATCATAAAGCTATGCTAACTCCCTAAAACTATGCTTCTCCAAATGCTTGCTTAAGCATCCTCTCCAATAGTTTGACACTGGCCTATAATTCCCAGGATTCTCAGGAACTAAAGAACAGTTGCCATCCTCCAATCCTCTGGTGTCATTGCTATGGGCATAAATCATCGTCAACATCCCAGCAGTCACTTCCCATATCCTGTCTTTTCCTAACAAATGGATATCCTCACTGTTACAGGCCTCAGTTGTAAGAAACTCCAAACTGCATCAAGTGCTCCATGCTTATTAGCTACACCATGAAGGATTTGTTCAAGTGGGATTACTATCTTACAATGTGTGCAGTCACTAGAGTCATAAAAGCAACCAATGGCCATACCTCGAGTTCCACATCAGTTCTAACGTACTTCCGAGTCTTTGGGTGATTTAGCAGGTGCAGAATGGTTGTGATAAGGGCTTCGTTTATCCGATTCAACTGACAGTCAATTACATTCTTCAGAATGGTACTGAGACCTCCACGGATGGCCACTACCTCAGCATTCTGCAGGGCTGTTAAAATAAATTAATCCAACATTGAAAAAGAGTGACATACTCATTAAATATCTGTATTTGTGGAGACCTACACTGATGACCCAGCATCAGTAAATCCAGACAATGAAGTCATGAATTGTTTTCTCCTTGAGGGAAAGATACAAGTTTCTGTGAAAACCAAGTCCCATATCAATGGGCTATCTCTTTTAATTTCCAGGGAAATGCACAAAATGACCAAAGAGCCTGCAGATGCTGGAATCTAGGGCAAAAGCAGAATTCCAAATGAACTCAGTGTGTCAACCAGCTTCTATGAAGGCAAAAAGATGCAAGTCAATGCATTTTAATTTTTAGAGATACAGTACCGTAAAGGACCCTTTTGTCCACAAGCCTTATGCTGCCCAAGTACACCTATGTGATCAATTAACCTACCAACCCTGGGTGTTTTGGATGGTATGAGGAAACCAGAGCACATGGTAGAAACCTACGCAGACACAGGGAGAACGAACAAACTCCTTACAGAGAGCAACGAATTCGAACCCAGGTCGCTGGCGCCAATAGGGTGGTGCTTACCATTACCCTAATCATGCTTTGGGTCAAGAGCCTGTATCAAGACAAAAATCAAACACACTTTCTCCATTTCCCACACATCTGCTCTGATCCCCATCCCTTTCCCAGATGGAATCTGAAACAAAGAATTACAGGATTGGCAGCATCAGTAGAGGGAAAAGAATGGCCATTTCTAACCAGAACCCCTCATAAAGACAGAACCATTCTCTAGGATTCTTGATGGAAGGATTCTAACCTGAAACCTTGACACTTTTGCTGCTCAACCTGCTAATAAGTTCCTCTAGAATGCTGACAAGAGATGGAGTTATCTTGGACCTCAACTTTCACCCCACGAGTTTCTGCATCAAACATATCACCTTCTGCCATTCCACCAGCTCCAACCATCCATCACATATTCTTCCCCTCCCCACTCCTCCCCACCCCAATATTGGGGTTCTGCAGAGACCCGTCTCTTTGGGACTACCTGTTCAAACCTCCCTACCTAACCCGCACCATCACCTGACCCATTCCAACTAAAAGAGGTAAAAAACATTTCCCTTCAGCATCCAGGAACCTAAATGGTCCTTTAAGGTGAGACGAGGTTCACCTGCACCTCATCTACTGTATTCAGTGATCACAATACGAATTCCTCTACATCAGTGCAATCAAACATAGATTACGTGGCCACTTTGAGAATACCAGCACTCAGTCCACCTTGGCTATTGAGGTTCCAGTTGCACGTTCACACCAATCTGTCCATCTTGGCCCCTTTATTGCTAAAATAAGGCTAAACCAAAGTAAAAGAACTGAGAAACAAAAGAAAATTGCAGATGTTGGAATGCAGAGCAAACAATGAAATGTTGGAGGAACTCTGTGGGCTGGGGAGAATCCGTTGGCAGAAACAGTCAGTCGACGTTTCTGGTCAGGACACATTATTGATAATGGCTGACTGACTATTTTGACCCACAGATACTGCTTGAACCACTCAGTCCCTCGAGCATTTCATTATTTGCTTTGGAAGAACAGCATCTCATTTTCCACTTAGATAGCCTACAACCCAGAATGAATACTGAAATTTCCAATTTCAGTGAACCAATTTCCAGTTTCATAAAAAGTCTGTGACCATTCACCTCATTTTATTAAGCCTTCAGTCTCTCATACTCCAGGGAGAAAAATACCCAACCTATTCAGTCTCTAATTATAACTCAAGGCTGCCAGTCTCAGTGTGACATACGGTATGTTCATTTTCATCTTGAAATGATCCAAGAACAGAGAAAGGTGTATTCTGCTAAGTAAAATCTAAGTATAGAGAATGTCTGTAAATTTCTACAAGTCATCTCCTATGCAGTAAAAGATTTCTTGTCAGAGTACATACATGACATTACATACAACCCTGAACAGTGGTGAGGATAATTGGTTCCATTCATTCCAGCCCTGGCAACCTTCGTCTTCTGAGCACTTGCTCACCCTGTATGACTCACCTTCCTCCACTCCAACCTCTCACCTTTTCTTGCCCCTCTCTCCATTTGTCTGGCATCTGCCAATCCTTTTGCTCTGTTCATCATGCTTCACCAATCCCAAATAGTGCCCCTGTCCCATTCTGCCCTCTTTACACTGACCTCTCTCCTCCATGACAGACTAAAGGCTTATGGCTCAAAGCATCGCCCATTCCTTTTCTCTCATTGGTACTGCTCAACCCATAAAGTTCCTCCAAAATACAGTGGAACCCATCATAACCCGATGGTTCAAGTTAAAAAAAAAACCGGATCGTGAAAAAAAGCAAGGTAGCGCTAAATCGAGGTTTCACTACTGTGTACGCCAAAATGTTTGGCCTGGAAGTCAGCCTGAAGAAAACTGAGGTCCTCCATCAGCCAGCTCCCCACCATGATTACCAGCCCCCCCATATCTCCATCGGGCACACAAAACTCAAAACGGTCAACCAGTTTACCTATCTCGGCTGCACCATTTCATCAGATGCAAGGATCAACAATGAGATAGACAACAGACTCGCCAAGGCAAATAGCGCCTTTGGAAGACTACACAAAAGAGTCTGGAAAAACAACCAACTGAAAAACCTCACAAAGATAAGCGTATACAGAGCCGTTGTCATACCCACACTCCTTTTCGGCTCCAAATCATGGGTCCTCTACCGGCACCACCTACGGCTCCTAGAACGCTTCCACCAGCGTTGTCTCCGCTCCATCCTCAACATCCATTGGAGCACTTACATCCCTAACGTCGAAGTACTCGAGATGGCAGAGGTCGACAGCATCGAGTCCACGCTGCTGAAGATCCAGCTGCGCTGGATGGGTCACGTCTCCAGAATGGAGGACCATCGCCTTCCCAAGATCGTGTTATATGGCGAGCTCTCCACTGGCCACCGTGACAGAGGTGCACCAAAGAAAAGGTACAAGGACTGCCTAAAGAAATCTCTTGGTGCCTGCCACATTGACCACCGCCAGTGGGCTGATAACGCCTCAAACCATGCATCTTGGCGCCTCACAGTTTGGCGGGCAGCAACCTCCTTTGAAGAAGACCGCAGAGCCCACCTCACTGACAAAAGGCAAAGGAGGAAAAACCCAACACCCAACCCCAACCAACCAATTTTCCCCTGCAACCGCTGCAATCGTGTCTGCCTGTCCCGCATCGGACTTGTCAGCCACAAACGAGCCTGCAGCTGACGTGGACTTTTTACCCCCTCCATAAATCTTCGTCCGCGAAGCCAAGCCAAAGAAAAAAAAACAATATATACACACGCATTGATTGCGGCAGATATCCCAGCACCCCCCTCTGTCCGCGGCAGCACTCAACCCCCTCTTGTGGCAGCACCCACCCCCCCGCCCCCCCTTCTCGGGCGCACGCCCCCCCTTCTCGGGCGCACGCCCCCCCTTCTCGGCCGCACGCCCCCCCTTCTCGGGCGCACGCCCCCCCTTCTCGGGCGCACGCCCCCCTTCTCGGCCGCACGCCCCCCCTTCTCGGCCGCACGCCCCCCCTTCTCGGCCGCACGTCCCCCCTTCTCGGCCGCACGCCCCCCCTTCTCGGCCGCACACCCCCCCTTCTCGGCCGCACGCCCCCCTTCTCGGGCGCACGCCCCCCTTCTCGGGAACACGCCCCCCTTTTCGGAAACACGCCCCCTTCTCGGAAACACGCCCCCTTCTCAGAAACTCACACCACCCCCCTTCTCAGAAACACACTCCACCCCTCTTCTCAGAAACGCACACCATGCCCCCTTCTCAGAAACACCCTTCGCCCATCAATGTGATGAATTCCCCAAGGTAAACATTACTGTACTTATTACCTTAATCATTTAGACACGCCACTTCTAAACATCCACTGTGCCACAGAGTGGCCGACCTTGGTCTTGCATCTATTAAAATGGGCTCACTTAATGTCCTATCTCAAAGAACGGAACGTGGACGTTAAGGGGTCCAATGACTCATTGCGTTATATCTGAATTTTCATTAAATTGGGGTTCCACTGTAATGTGTTTAGCTTTGGATTCCAGCATCTGTCATCTCTTGTGAATAATATCTTAATTTAAATCTCAATCACACCTTAACCCCGAACTCATGTAGTCTTCTCTATAGAGGCTATGACGCCCTGGCCTTTTAGCTTCTATGCATTGGTACACCAATGACCATATCCAAGGATAATTTAACCTTATTATTTTAGGATAAGATTCTGAAGATGGATGATAGATTGGGAAATTATTAGTCCAGTTACCTAGCTCACAGAGGATGGCGAGACAGGCTCGGACCATTCGATCACGCTCTTGGAGACCATCATTTCCAACAGCAATCAGGGAATTTGTGATAGAGCTGGGAAACAGCGCAGCATTCACAGTGATCATCTGTTCAAAACAAAAAATTAGCATTCAAGATCTTAAGAGCACTAAAGTTGCTGCAGCAAACTAAATCTAATCTTTCTGGTTTGTTAGTTCATGATGATCAAATACACTTGTGTTTTCCCTTTTAAGATGTAAAGCCATGCTGTGATATTCTTATAGGAAGAATATTATCTTCACATTTCTCCTCACAGTGTTATATTTATAGATCCCACAACATTAATTCCTCTCCATCTAGCCTTTAGCATTCCCAATGAAAACACTATCAGCTTTCTGTGTTCAAGCTTCAAGATTACGCTCCTCATCATGCCTTCACACAGAACACTTCCAGCCCCTCTCGATAGCAAGTAAGACTCGTTCTATCTGTTGATCAATCAAGTTTCAAATGATGGCCTATTTTTCTTGAATTTTTCTAACGAGCTTTGAATCATTTATCATCCCATTTTTCCCAGTTTGTTTGGCTTCTAATAGAACACAAAGCATTATAGCACAGTACAGGCCCTTCAGCTCATGATGTTATGCTGACCAAATGCGTAGGCTAACTCCACAACAATCTCATCCTTCCCTACCTCACATCCATAAGCCCTTATTTTTCTAACAATTTATTTAACCGCATAGATAGGAACCATAAAGGGTTATAAACAATGAATCAATTGAATGGTCTGTGATTCATATCTATTTGAACCCCAGTCCCTATCACTGATGCTGTCACAGTGTTGCCCTAACCATGCCACCCCATGAACACAAATCAATCCAGCTAGGGTATGGTCCACAGATATAGGCCTGACAAAATTCGCAAAAAGAATGGCCACTTGAGGAAATCAATGGAGGGAATGTAATTTATCACAGACTATGTTAAGTTTAATATACAAATCTTGCACACTTTCAAGACTTCACTTTAAACAGGCGGGCAAAAAGACAAAACAAAGTAAAACATGGAAGTCTGCAGACACCATTGTCAAAGTAAACCACAATGCCTCAGAAACTCAACAGGTCAAACAGTGTATTTTATAGAGCAAAATTAAAAATACCTAACCGATGTTTCAGGCTTGAGCCCTTCATCAAAGTATGGAAAAATGTCGGCACCCATCCAAATAAAAGGGTGCGGGGAGGCGTGGTCACAAAGGCAGGAGGTGATAGATGGAGGAGGGAGGGAGGGCACAGCAGCAAGCAGGGGGAGGAGGGATGGCTAGGTGAATAGAGAGGGAAGGGGTGGAAAGATGACAGGGGGAAGGGGAGGAGAGGTTAGCAGAACCCAGAAAAGTATCCATCTGGCTGCAGAGTGCCCAGTCAGAAAATTTATGGGTGCTCTTGTTGGGATAATACACGAGGCCATAGACAGACATGCGAGTATTGAGAGGGTGACACAGAAGTGAAAAGGTTGGCCACTGGGAGTTCTCTGTGCCTGGTGCGGCCGAAGAAAAGGTGCTCAGCGAAGCGATCTCCCGGTCTGCACCCTGTCTCCATAATGTAGAGAAGGCCACAAAGGGAGCACCAGATGCAATGAATCAATGCTGCAGATACACTAGTGTTGCTTCACTTGATAGGCCTGTTTGGGGTCTGTGGCGAGGTGTGAATGCAAGTGTGGCACCTCCTGTGGTCAAAGGGAAAGGTGCTAGGGATGGGAAATTGGTGGGGAGGGATGAGGAAAAATGAAATCTTGAATAGTAAATGAAAAATCTAGTCATACAGCATAGAATAGGCCCTTCAGCCCTTCTATTAATTCTATGTAATTGGAAGATCTTAAGCATAGAAGGTTGATAGATAGGACTAGGTGTTACAATCCCTGACGTTCCGATCCTCTCTCATCGAGTTAGTGTGGTCGGTTGCCTCAATTACAATAATTCTACCTCTAACCAATTCAGTCCTTGCTCTAGAAACATGCTGAAAGTAAGCATCTTAAATAATTAGTCACCAGGGGGAAAAACACCACAACATTTGATACACCCACACACTTGTAAAACTTGAGGACAATTTACATACATGTTGAGTCATAACAAACATACAGCTCATCAGGGGAATTCCTGCTCATGTTGTCACTACCCTTTTCAATCTGTTTACCAGCTGGAATATGCAAATATCAGGATTTCTCTGTAAGAAGCCTGATGCACAAAGCCATCGTTCTCAACCGAAAACCACACAACAGTCAAATCAGGATACCCTTGTCGCACAAAGCAAATCCTCTCAAAAACCACAGCCCTGCTTTTTTTCTTGTTTCAATGAAGCTGCGTGCAGAGGAACTCGTTTCCACCATGCTGAAAGTCCAATTTATGTGTGGTCATTTCATGCAAGGCTACACAGACACAACCGGCAACAGTAGTTGAATTTGTTTTACATCAACTGTTACAACCCACTCAGACATGCTATAAAGATCTGGCTCAAGGAAACTGAAGAGCAACTTGATCCCAATGTTCAGATGAAAAACAGCTAGAGGGCCAGAGCTGTGAAAGCAAGTGTAGGACAGATGGAAGGAAATGGGTTTCTTTAGGTCTGTAATGTCCCAAATTCACTACTAAGCAATTTATTGGTGTTTCCTGGTGAGCACACAAGCACATCAACCGAGTTGCACAAGGCAAACTCTCACAAACAATAAATGACAGGCACCATTTAAAATATTAACTTCCATTTCCTCCAGGACACTTTCTGACCAGCTGAAACCTTTTCAGATATCCAGTATTTTAAATTAATGACCAGGCCACAGAGGGGAATATTTAATGGGAGACTTTTTCCATTAGTGCCTTGGCACTTTTACAGTCTACTTGCTGTCAGCTTCAAATACTGCTGTCCTTGAATCCTTAGTCGACTGTCAGAGGCCAGAACACTATCGCTAAACTAATCCAACACCAGAGGTCTGGACCAATTGGACTGGATTCCTATAAAGGAGGAATTAACAGGAAATTATTACGAGTTAAAAAATTGCTGGAGAAAATACAGGACTGAAAGATACTGAATCCCCAAGGCAATGATAATGCGCATCACAGAAAAACAGCCATGAATAGACTGGCTGATAACTTCCATAAATCATGAACATACCCTCCAATTTTGAGGGTGGCAAATCTCAATTTAAAAAAGGAAAAACAGGGACGTCAGATTAATATCAGAATTAGGGAATTTCTGGTCTACAATAAAAAAAAAATGCAACACAATGACATTTAGAAAAATATCAACCGGACTAAACAAAGTCAGCAAGGATTTATGAAAAATAAAACAGTTTCAAAAATCTACTTGTTTTTTAAAAGATTTAGATGGTCGAATGGATAAGGCTGAACAAATGACGATCAAAGGGTCTTTGAAGACCCACATTTTCCTAACCCTAATGTGCAAAACTAAAACAGATAGAATGAGTTGTAAAATACATTGGCATTGACTGAAAATTGATTACATAGGTCAGAACAAACTGAGGTAAACAAGAAATCTGCAGAGTACAGTACACAAAAGTGCTGAATAAGTGCAGTATATCACACAGCATCCATAGGTAGAAAAAGGCAGTTAACATTTCAGGTCTGAGCCCTTCAGATGCCTTAATAGAGTACAAGAGCAGCAATGTGATATTGAGGTTCACGGAGTATTGTGAGCAGTTTTGAGCTCCTCATTTAAGAAAGGCTGTGCTGACGCGGGTGAGGGTTCAGGAGGTTCACAGGGGTGATTCTGGGAATGAAAAGTTTATCATATAAGGAAAGTTTGACGCCTCTCAGCTTGTACCCGTTGGAATTTAGGAGAATGAAGGGGAATCTCATTGAAACATTTCAAATGTTGAAAGAAATGGATAAAGTATTTAGAGAGGTTGTTTCCCATGGAGGGAGTCTGAAATAAGAGGGTACAACTTCAAGACCGAAGGGCGTTCACTTAGAACAGAAATGCAGAGGAATATATTTTACTAGATGGTGGTGAATCTACAAAATTTGTTACCACAGGTAGTTGTGAAGGTCAAGTTATTGGGTGCATTTAAGGAAGAGATTGATAGGCTCTCAATTAGCCAGGGCATCAAAGGTTATGGAGAGTGGGGCTGAGTGAGAGAATAGATCAGCTCATGATTGAATGGCATGGCAGACTCGATAGGCTGAATAGCTTATTTCTGCTTTTATGTCATGAGGGAGTTAAAATTCTTAGAACCTCTAGGAAGCAGTGACCATAACATGGTCAAATTCAATTTCAAATTTGAAAGGGAAAAAATGTTATCAGATGTATCCATTTTCCAGTGGAATAAAGGAACTTATGGTGGTTTGAGGAAAGAACTAGATCAGGTCGACTGGAAAGGCAAACTAGTCGGAGGAACAGAGCAGAATTGGAAGATATTTTTGCAAATAATATTTGCAGGATAGATCTATTCCAAGGAAAAGGAAATTAGTCAATGGAAAGATGGTACCGATGTGGCTGACAAAAGTTAAGGCTAAGATAAAAACAAAAGGGGAGAGCATGCAAGGAAGCTCAAACTAGTGGGAAATGAGAGGACTGGGAATCCATTAAAAACTTAGAAAAAAAGAAAAGATGAATTATGAAAGGAAATTGACAAACAATATTAAAAAAGATACTAAGAGTTTTCTTTTTAAATATATAATGAATAAAAAAGTGTTGATATAGGACCGATAGAAAACGATGCTGAGGAAATTATAATGGGTTACAAAGATATGGCAGAATTAAATCAATATTTTACATCTGTATTCACCATGGAAGACATTAGTAATATCCCTGACAGACAGAGGCTTCAGGGTGTAGAGTTTGATACAGTTAAGGTTACTAGAGAAATTGTCTAGATAAATTGAATGGATTAAAGACAGATAAATCTCCTGGACCAGACGACGTATATCCGCAGGTTTTGAAAGAGGTAGCTTTGGAGATTGTGGATCCATTGGTGACAATCTTCCAGAAATCACTAGTCTCTGGTGTGGTTCCAGGGGATTGGAAGATTGCAAATGTGGTTGCATTGTACAGGAAAGGTGGGAAACAGAAAAAAGGAAACTATAGACCAACAAGTCTTATGTCAGTGATTGGAAAGATATTAGAGACAATCCTCAAGGATGAAGTTATGAAATTCCTGGAAATTCATGACAGGATTGGTCCTAGTCAGCGTGGCTTTTTAAAAGGTAGATGATGCCTGACTAACCTATTAGAGTTTTTTGAAGAAATCTCAGGTAGGATAGACAAAGGGGAGGCTATGGATATTGTCTATTTAGATTTTCAAAAGGCTTTTGATAAGGTGCTGCATGTTAGGCTGATAAATAAGATGAAGATCCATGGAATTACAGGGATGATATTAGACTGGATAGAAAATTGGCTGATAGGCAGAAAACAAAGGGTTAAAATTAAGGGATCCCATTCAGGATGGCTGCCTGTAACAAGGGTTCAGTCTTGGGGCCGCTGCTCTTTACAATTTAGATTAACAATTTGGATTCTAGAATGAATGGTTTTGTGGCCAAATTTGCAGATGATATTAAGATAGGTGGCAGAGCAGGAACTGTTGAGGAAACAGTAAAATTGCAGAAGGATGTAGACAGATTGAGAGTTCGGGCAAAAATATGGCAGATGAAGTACAATGGTGAGAAGTGTTCAGTTCTACATTTTGGCAGTGGAAATAAACAGACTGAGGACTATTTGGATGGAGAGAAAATTCAATCCTCGGAGGTGCAGAGACCTGGGTGTCGTTGTACAGAGTAATCTCAAAGTTAATGCCCAGGTGGGATTGGTCGTGAAGAAGGCGAACCCTATGTTGGCCTTCATTTTTTTTTAAAAATTAGTTAATATTTTTTCAATAAAAATAAACAGACTTTTACAGAATACGTAGTCTAATAATAAAACAGTAAAACAAACCCATCCCCTCCCCCTCCCACAATAGATCCCTAAAGGGAAGCATTAAAGATAAACAAAAACATTCAGTAATTTACAATATTATTAAATTCAAATTCTTCATATAAGGTGTCCAAATCTTAACAAAACAATGATAATTATTATGAAAATTATATGTTATTTTCTCCATATAGATACACGACTTCAACTCATGATGCCATCGAACTACATTTAACTCTGCTTCATCTTTCCAAGACATGGCAATACATTTACAAGCAACTGTCAATGTTAGACGAATAAACGCTGTCTGAAACTTATCCAACCCCAAGTCCACTAACGGAGTAAAATAACCTCACAAAAAAATTTTGGGATCTAAAGGAAATTGAATTTTAAACAAATTTTGAAGAAACTTCCTAATTTTAAACCAGAAAGGATGAACTTTATCACAAAACCAAACAGAAGGTAAAAATGTTCCAACACATAATCACACCTAAAACACAGATCTGAATTACTAAATCCATAGTTTTTCAATTTTTCAGGGGTTAAATATACCTGATGCAAAAATTTATAATGAACCAAACTATATCTTACATTAATTAATTAGTCAACCCATCATATTTTCCCAATCGACCTGACTAATCTCACAACTTAAATCATGCTCCCATTTAATCCTAGATTATTTTAAAAAATTTTTAACCATTGTATCTTGTAATATGTAACATTTCTGATATAAAACCTTTATCTGAAAAATATGAAACTATAAATTCAAATTTAGTTAACTTAGAAGTTTTAATTTCTCTTCCAAAATTATCTGTCACTAATGCCCTAATTTGGTAATAAACAAACAGAGAATTCTCTAAAATCCCAAATTTCTCTTTAAGCTGATTAAATGATAAAAATTTCCCTTCTTCAAAACAATCCTGCAATCTTTTTATTCCTTTAATCCATCAATCTTCTAAAACTCTATTATTCAATGAAAAAGGAATCAATTAATTTTAATATATTGGGGTTTGAACTGATAAATTACCTTTGATCCTATTAATAAATTCCTTTTAGTCCAAATTTCTAATAAATGTTTCAAAATTGATACATTATATTTCTGTAATAAAACAGTATTCCATTTAAATACACACTGATGGGGTCAAGATGCCAATATCGCAGCCAATTCCACCCTAGTCCAACCAGGAAGATTCAAAAAATCTAACATACGATTAACAAAATCTTAATTGAGCTGCTTCATAATAATTTTTAAAATTAGGTAATTGCAAACCTTCCAAAGCATCTGCTAGGTCAATTTATGCACCGCTACTCTTGCTAATTTTCCTCTCCATAAAAATTCTCAAACTACTTTATTTAAATCTTGAAAAAAGGATTTCAGAAGAGAACAAGGAATCGATTGAAACAAATATTGAATTCGCGGAAAAATTCATCTTTATACAATTTACTCGACCTATTAAAGTTAAAGGTAAATCTTTCCATTTAGTCAAATCCGCTTTAATCTTTCTCATTAACAGTACATAATTTAAATGATACAATGATTGAAAATTTACATCAATCATTATCCCCAATTACTTAATTTTATCAGTCCATCGAAATTTACTAATTTGTCTACATTGATCGCAATTTCCTTCAGAAATTGGTAGTATTTCACTTTTATCCCAATTCACTTTACATCCAGATAATTTACCATATAATTCTAAACAATTTTGCGAAGAAATTAAAGATTGCTCCAGATTAGTTAAATATATCAAAACATCATCAACAAATAAATTAATCTTATATTCATCCTGTCCAATCAAAAAATTCCATTCGACCCTATCAAAAGCTTTTTCAGATCTAATGATACTACCTTTGGTAGGTTGTGTTGCTTACGTGAAGCATTGATCAATGAAACCACTAAGAATATTATCCAAAGCATTCCTATCTTTAATAAAACCAGCCTGGTCAGAATGTACTAATTGTGGTAAGTACTTTGCTAATCTATTTGCTAATAATTTCGCTATTATTTTATAATCCACAGTTAATAAAGAAATTGGTCGATAAGAAGAAACCTTCAAAGAGTCTCTGTCTTTTTTTGGTATAACTATTACTGCAGATGAACACGAGTCTGGTAAAGCTTGTTCCTGAGAATCCAACTTCCTCACATCCTCCTCCTTCAACATTGGTAAATTTAACTCTGACAAAAATGCTTCAATAGAACCATCATCTCGCACTCCCTCAGAATGATATTATTTCTGATAAAATGACAAAAATTGGTCATTAATTTCCTGAGGTCTAAAAGCAACTGAATTGTCCTTCCTCACAGCATTAATAATTCTTGAAGCTTGTTCAGTTTTCAATTGCCATGCCAAGACTTTATGTGCTCCGTCCCCTAACTCGTAATAACATTGCTTAGATCTTTGAATCAAACATTCAAATTGGTCAGTTTGCAATATATTATATTTTAGCTCCAATTTTGTCAAAAAAGCCTTATTATCTTCTGTAGAATTCCTCTGGAATTCCTTTTCCAACTCTGCTATTTGTTTTTCCAACAACTGAGACTCTATCAGAAATTTCTTCTTTTCCTTTCATGCATAACTAATGATTTGACCACGTAGAAATGCCTTTAAAGCATCCCATACAATAAAATTACTCCTGACTGTATTCTTATTCAAATCTAAATAGCAATTTGATCTTTAATAAATTTTACAAATTCTGGTTTATTCAATAACATTACATTGAACCTCCAGCGAAAAATTGATTGATTAAGTTCCGGCCCCACACAAGAAATAAACAGTAAATAATGGTCAGAAATGATCCTGCTCTTATATTCAGCTTGAGTGAAACCTGCTTGTAAATGTGCTGATGCTAAACAAAATGTCAATCCTAGAAAATGAATCATGACGTGAAGAATAAAATGAAAAATCTTTCTCAGTGGGATTCAATCTTCTCCAGACCTCTATCAAATTCAGGTCTTTCATCAAGGAAACCAATTGAACCGCTGCTTTCGATTTTTTCACAACTTTCGGAAATTTATCCAATAATGGGTCTAACACACAATTGAAGTCTCCCCCAATCAAAATATTCTCCTTAGCTTGACCTAAAGTTAAGAAAGTTTTAGACACAAACTGTTCATCAAAAACATTAGGTGCAAACACATTTAATCAAGGCATTACTCAGCAAACAATTTACAATTAATCATTAAAATACGACCAACTGATTCCGAGAAAGAAACAAGTTCAAATGGTATTTTCTTATGAATCAAAATTGCCACTCCTCTTGCTTTTGAATTAAAGGAAGATGAAATTACATGTCCAACCCAGTCCCTCTTCAATTTCAAATGTTCTTTTTCGGTTAAATGAGTCTCCTGCAAAAAAGCAATGTTAACTCTCATCTTTTTTATACAAGCTAAAACAGGTTTTCTCTTAATCGGATTATTTAAACCCTGAACATTAAACATTATTAGACATTATTATCAAAGTAAAACTCAAACAACAAATACAAAAAAACCCTTTCTATCCCTTCTACTAACTAAAAAAAACCTTAAAACTCCCCTTAAAAGCCCTCCTTTCTTTCCATCTCTTCTAATAATTCAAAAAAAGATTTAATCTTTTTATCAAGCTTCCCTTCATAAATGATCACTAAACAAAACAGCACTACAAAGTAGTTACTCCCCACTTAGCTGGGTGTGGACAGAAATAAATCCCCCCCACAGGTGGAAGACGACTTCGGAAAGCTTCAGCGACCTCTCTTCCCCCAATCGGACTCGTAAAATGATAAGTCTAAATCAGCTCACAGCCCCATTGATTTTAATCCCAAAACTTGCTCCGGATCATTAATATCAATCAAACTCAGAGATTCCCATTCCCGTTTCCATTCTTCTTCTCAGATATCCTCCTCTTAGGTGAAGAGTGCCTTTCAACAGCCCTATCAGGCAGAGAATTAGTAAAGATTAAAGCATCACAGTCATTCTCAAAAAATTGTGATTGAAAATTACCATAAAAAATTTTCAATACTGCAGGATATCTAAAAGAAAATTTATAACCCTTTCTCCAAAGCACCTCTTTAGCAGAATTAAACTTTACATCTCCTAATAATTTCTTGACTCAGATCTGGATAGAAAAAAAACCTTATTTCTCTATACCATCAACGGAGATTGATATCTACGTGCATTCTGAACTGCTACGCTCAAAATAGTTTCTCTCTCTTAAAATTTTAGACAGCGAATCAAAACAGCTTGTGGTGGTTGACCTGGATATGGTTTACTCCTTAAAGCCCTATGAGCCCTATCCAACTCCAAACCTTCTGGAAAAAACTCCAATCCCAATGCCTCAGGAATCCATTTTAAACATTTTTTTTATTGGCTCTGAACCCTCGATTCCTTCAAGAATTCCCACTATTTTAATATTATTTCGACGACTTTGATTTTCCAGAGTCTATCTTTTTCAATAAATCTTTCTTCTGAATCTCCCATCCAACGAAAGAATCTTCCACTTTCTCTATTTTCTGCTTATTACATTCACTTGGTCCTTACAAACTTGAAAGGCACCTTCCATTTCCTTAAAATTATCTTGAACTGTGTCCACCAAATTCAAACATTTATTGACATCGCCTTTAACAGCAAAAATGTCCTTTTTAAGAGAAGAAACTTCATCAGAAATATTATTCATTTTTTCAATTATATTCATAAATCCACGTTCCAACTGAGTAGATATTTGTGTTGACATATTGCCCATTTGATGTGCCATTGATCCCAAAACAGTAAAAACAGCTTCAAAGTTAGTATCCTCTCCTTGAGGCCTACCTTGTTTCTCTTCAACAACAATCAACGATTCTTCTTCCAATTCTTTTCATTCAGCCTTCGATTTAACCTTGCTTCTGGTCTGGACCCCTACAGGTCCACACCCAATTTGTTCAGAACGCCGTTGACCCTCACCGACAGCGACGCACCGCAGATGCCCAGCAACACAGAGGTCCGCGCATGCACGTCTTTCGACATGCTGCCCCAAACCTCTGCGCCGCCGGGACCCACAGCAGCGCCGCACGTCGGGTTCGTTGTGGACTCCAGTGATTCTGCAGCGTTCCCGACATATGAAAAATTTGGTAGCTGGGGTAATACTCAGTCGGGCTGGAGTCCTTTGTTGCTTGGGTGGCTGTCCAGTCAACTCCGAGGATTCCAGTTGATAAGTAGGCCTCACTTCTTCTAAACTTTTAAAGTGAAGTTTCTTCTGAATCTGTGTCTTCGATTTCTTTGTATTAGCTGCCATTACAGTTTTAAACATTCAGATAACTTCAAGACAAACTTTTCCAAGTATTTAAATTCAGGTATTTTTGTAATCCAACTGGGGGAATATGGAATTACACTTCTTCCTCCTTCGCCATCAGGCCACGCCCCTTGGCATTCATTTCAAGAGGAATAGTGTATAAGAGTAGAGAGGTATTTATGGGGGAATGGTGAGACTTCACTTAGAGTAACTGTATACAGTTTTGGGCCGCCTATCTTAGAAAGGATGTGATGTTGTTGGAGAGGGTGCAGAGAAGATTAACCCAGGATGATTCCCGGAATGCAGGGGCCGGCTTATGTGGAGCATTTGGGTTGTATTTGCTGGAGTATAAGAGAATCGGGGGGATCTCAGAGACATTTCAAATATTGAAAGGTTTTGACAGAGTGAATGCAGATAAGTTGTTTCCCTTGATAGGTGAATCGAGAACAAGAGGTCATAGTCTAAAAATCAGAAGTTATCCAATTAGAACAGAGAGGAGGAAGAACTTCTTTAGTCAGAGGGTCATGGATCTGTGGAACTCACTGCCGCACAAAGCAGTGGAGGCCAGATCACTGGGAGAATTTAAACAGGAAATGGAGAAGTATCTCATTAGTGAGGGTATCAAGAGATATGGGGAAAAGGCTGGAAACTGGAACTAGGTGTGAGCGTAATTCAGCTTAGTGTAGAATCACAAAACAGACTTGATGGGCCTAGTGGCCTGCTTCAGCTCCTTTAACGTGTGATCTTATGAATATGGTTCCTTTACAATGCAGCATGTATTCTGCAGACTAGTGTTCCCACTTAATTATCTGAGCAAGGGAACTGAATGTATCAATTCCAAGTATACCAAGTACACAAAATTGGATGGGATTAAGAACAGTTAGGATCCAGCAGATTAATTTCAAGAAGACTCAGGCAAGTTGAGGGAATTGACAAATGCATGGCATATGCTATAACAACGTGGATAAATGAAGTACAGTAAAAGTTATAAAATTCTGACTGCTTGGGGATTGGGTTGGTCTGGATTTTCTGGGAGCTCAGGCAGTACATCTGTGGCACTTTTGCAATTCATAAGCTGAGAGTTGTCAAGAAGTCTGGATTCTCTGGTGGTCCGGATTTTTGGACTTTTACTGAATTCCACTTCTACAGGAAAAAAACTAAAGCTATCATTTAGATGGTGATAGTTTAGGAAATGCTGTAGTGTAAAGGGGCCTAGGTTCCCTTGTACACCAATCATTAAAAAGAAGCTATCAAGGAGACAAATAGTTACCCAGACATTGATGCAAGAGAATTAGAGAACAGGAGTAAAGGACAATTTACTCCAATATACAGAGCCTTGACAAGACCATTTCTCCAAAATTGGATGCAATTTTGGTCTCCTTACACCAAAAATAAGGTGGTAATTGCTGTAGAGAGAATTCCACTTCACCAGATTAGATCCAAGGTTGGTATGACTGTCATGAGAGATTAAGTGGACTATTTGGAATTTTTATAATTTACAGATCCAGAGGACTGGACAAAATGGGTCATTTTCTCTGGAGGCTGAGTGGCGACTTGAAATAAATATGTTAACATTACAAGAGGCATGGACTGACTTGTGTCCCCAGGATAGAAATGTCAAATTTTAGAAGGCATGGGTTGAAGGTGAGAGAGGGAAAGTTTAAGGGAGATTCACAAGCTCCGCATTTTTTAAGCACAGAGAATGATTGGTAGCTGGAATACACTTTCTGTGGAAGTAGTCATGAAACAATGTTAAAGAAGCATTCAGACAGGCACAAGAACAGGCAGAGAATGGAGGAATATAGATCATCTGCAAATTGATGTGCAGTTCAAAGTGGCATTATAGTCTGCAGAGAGATTGTGTGGCATAGGTATCGTTCCTGTGATATACTGTTCTAAGAAGGTAAAATATTGAAATGCACAAAACTCATCCAGGGCGAGACAAACAGGATGGAGAGACTCTTGTTAGGGTTGGAGGATGGAGTTGCTAAAACAAAAGGAAACTATGTTTCAGGACATGACTATCAATGAGGCAGACCCACAACTAGAGACTGCAGATGCTGGAATCCGAAGCCAAACATGACCTGCAGGTTATGCACCAACAGTGGGAGAAAGAGAATGGTAAATGCTTTGAGCCGAAACTCTTCATCAGGGTGAGGAGAGGTAGAGCAGAAGCAATGCAAAGAGGACAGCTGGGAGGAGTGAGACAAGGACCCCACATAGGACCAGCCAACCAGGCAGAAGCGATATATGATGGATGGATGCAGAGACAGATTCCAGACAAAGGGAGAGCGAATATTGGCATGGCATTGAGGACAGAAATGAAGGGTCCTTTCATTCAAATGGTGAACCTGTGGCGTTCTCTACCACAGAAGGTGGAGAAGGCCAGTTGAAGGAGATTGATTCGTTTCCAGAAAATAAAAGAGATCATGGGGTATGAACAAAAGCTATGATTCATACCAAACGGCAGAGCTGGCACTCAAGGCCAAATAGCCGATATAAAGATATAATTTAAAAATATTTTTCAGATGATTTACTCAATTACAGGATACTGCTCAACAATCTCAAAGCCTGTAGGAAAAGCTATTTCCCAGCCGGACAGCCCTGAATTAGTACCTTGATGCTCCTGTAGCTCCTTCTTGATGGCAGAGGGTCAAAGATACAGTGTGCTCGATGGAAAGGATCCTCAATTATAATTTGAGCCCTTTTTAAGCAATGCTTCCAGTCGACATTAAAGGAAAGGGAGACCCCAGTGATTTTCTGTTTTGATGATCCTCTCTTTTGAATTCCAGTTTGATGCTTTCCAGCTACCATCCCTCACAAAGATGCAGCCAGACACTCTCAATTGTGCTCCTATCAAAGTCATCAAGATGGGGGCCGGGAGCTTCGTCTTCTTCAGCCTCCTTATGAAGTGTAGGCGCTGCTGTGCCTTCTTCACTAATGAGGCATTGTGGGTCCAAGATAGGTCGTCCTTTCCACTCACACAAAAGAACTTTGTGCTCTCCACTCTCTCAGTGACGGAATCATTGGTGTGTAATGGAGAGTGGTCGACCTTCGACCTTCTGAAGTCCAAAATTGCCTCCATTCTCACGTGGAAACTTGGATGGTTATTCTCACACCACTTTCCAAACAGCTCTCCTCTCTGTAAGGCAGTAGTTGACCTCAATGTTGCCGATGATGGCAACTAATGTGATATCATCCGCAAACATGATGATTCTGTTTGAACTGAATCTGGCAATGCAGTAGTGTGCTGGAAGTGTGAACGACACCAGGCTGAGCACACAAGTGTGTCAGTGCTTGGTGTGATGGGACTTCAGATTTTACTTCCAACCAGGACAGATAGTGGTCAACAAGTCCAGAATCCAGTTTCAGAGAGGGGAACTGAATTCCAAGGAGGACAGTTGATCCACCAATATTTGAGGTATCAACGATCGTGTTGAATGCCTAGCTGAAGTCAATGACACGTGATCACTCTCTAGCTGTGTCAGGGTGAAGTTTAGAGTCGAAGCAATAGCATTATCTGTGGACCGATTTGAATGGTAGGCAAACCGGAATGGAAGGTGCGATTTGATGCATTCCATTATCAGTCGCTCAAAGCCACTACATGATCATAAAGATCAGTTCCACTGGGCAGCAGTCATTTTTCTCTGTTCGAAGATAAGTGTTATGAAAACAAGAACAGGAATGCAGTGGTGACATTCTGGAAAGGCAAAAACTAATGGCCTGAGACATTCAAACCAAACTTGTAACATGAAGCATATTAAAAAACAAGATACAGTTTTAGAGGAAAAGCAAGAGGGATCAAGTATAAAAGCAGCATTAAGATCAATGGTTAAATTAGGCAAGTTCCGAGCACTGTACGTCCTGATCCTATTCTTAACTTGTATTTTTACATTATCGTGACATAACCAAAGATGCAGAACAATCTTTATAAGATTAAAGCTGCCATGATTCTGTCTATGAATTTGTGAGGGAAGAGAAGATCAATAGCCTTTTCACAGAAGCTTAAATGGGAATAATAAATTGACCAGTTTTGTGCTTGGCTTCCGATTCTGTCCAGTTTTAGTATTTAGGTTCACAACCAGGTAGCATCAATGGGAGAGAAAATCCCCTTTCACTTTTCTGCAAGGATTCAAAGTGAAATGAGTTGCACTGGAATCATTGAAAATAAATACTGACAAATTCCAGAAAGAAATCATTCCCATTTTGCACAGTTGGAAAATGAGATTAACCTCATCAGACCTGTTCCAACATTGCGTCAAGCAGCAGCAATCCAATCCAGCATTGGGAGTACATACAGATGATGAAATTATTACAAGTACTGCCTGAACATACTGGCTGTCAGAGAAAAAGAATTAGGTGCAATTTATTTACCCACCGTGAAAGGCCATGAAACACCCCATTGTGTAGCACTGACATTTGCTATCAGATGTGGACTTTCTTGGATAACTCATTTTAATCATTAAAATTATACTTGAAGTTCAGAAACAGGAAAATAAAAAGTTTGGATAGGTAAAAAAATGTTGTTAATTATTTGTCAACCTCACAGGAAGACCAAGAGAGCGAGATATCTGCAAATCAAGCCGACTCCACCCGACAAGAATGGCTTGGAGGCAAAATAATCAAAGTTCTGTCAGAGGGTACCATGGCTACAATTATTTCTTTTCTTCTTTTTCTTTGGCTTGGCTTCGCGGACGAAGATTTATGGAGGGGGTAAAAAGTCCACGTCAGCTGCAGGCTCGTTTGTGGCTGACCAGTCCGATGCGGGACAGGCAGACACGATTGCAGCGGTTGCAAGGGAAAATTGGTTGGTTGGGGTTGGGTGTTGGGTTTTTCCTCCTTTGCCTTTTGTCAGTGAGGTGGGCTCTGCGGTCTTCTTCAAAGGAGGCTGCTGCCCGCCAAACTGTGAGGCGCCAAGATGCACGGTTTGAGGGGTTATCAGCCCACTGGCGGTGGTCAATGTGGCAGGCACCAAGAGATTTCTTTAGGCAGTCCTTGTACCTTTTCTTTGGTGCCTGCTGTCTGGAAGGCTGGCGGCAAAACTCTGCATGCCAAACTGCATGAGTTTTTCAAGCTTTGTTGGGACCAAGGTAAACTGCCTCAGGATCTTCGTGATGCCACCATCATCACCCTGTACAAAAACAAAGGCGAGAAATCAGACTGCTCAAACTACAGGGGAATCACGTTGCTCTCCATTGCAGGCAAAATCTTCGCTAGGATTCTACTAAATAGAATAATACCTAGTGTCGCTGAGAATATTCTCCCAGAATCACAGTGCGGCTTTCGCGCTAACAGAGGAACCACTGACATGGTCTTTGCCCTCAGACAGCTCCAAGAAAAGTGTAGAGAACAAAACAAAGGACTCTACATCACCTTTGTTGACCTCACCAAAGCCTTCGACACCGTGAGCAGGAAAGGGCTTTGGCAAATACTAGAGCGCATCGGATGTCCCCCAAAGTTCCTCAACATGATTATCCAACTGCACGAAAACCAACAAGGTCGGGTCAGATACAGCAATGAGCTCTCTGAACCCTTCTCCATTAACAATGGCGTGAAGCAAGGCTGTGTTCTCGCACCAACCCTCTTTTCAATCTTCTTCAGCATGATGCTGAACCAAGCCATGAAAGACCCCAACAATGAAGACGCTGTTTACATCCGGTACCGCACGGATGGCAGTCTCTTCAATCTGAGGCGCCTGCAAGCTCACACCAAGACACAAGAGAAACTTGTCCGTGAACTACTCTTTGCAGATGATGCCGCTTTAGTTGCCCATTCAGAGCCAGCTACAATTATACCTGCAATTTAAAACACTCACTCGGCTCTCCTCTCATTCACCACAAATGGCTTCTGTGAACTTGAATTCACCATCTTAACCTTTCAACCAAACCTGACATGATCAAAATCTGAGCAAATGCTGCTCAGCAGGTTGAGCAGGTCTCTCAGCATCTGTGGAGAGTCAGTTAATTTTTCAGTTTTTTAAAAATTTACGACATGGTACAATCTGATTAAGGCTATTGAAACCTGTGCTACCCAATTAAACTACAAACCCAATAGGGTGGGAGGAAACCCCAGCATCTGGAGAAAACCCACGCAGGCAGGGCACAGGGAAAATGTCCAAACTTCTTAAAGACAGCGCCAGATTTGAACTCTGATTGCTGGCGCTGTAATGGCGTTGGCACTAACTGCTACGAGAGGATATTTCGTCAGAACGAGGCACTCTGGCCTAATTTTCACTTCTTAAGATCAACAAATTCAAAACTGCTTTTTCCAAAAGAAATGGGAGTGGATTTGATTGGAAATAAATTGGTAAATGGAAGCTATTCACTGACCTGAAACATTAACTGACTTTATTTTTTCCATTTTTCCAGCACTTTCATTTTCAATTTGACTTCCATCATCCACAAGATTTTGCTTTTGTCAAGAGAGCAAAATCTGCAATTGATCATTTCTGGTTATCAGAAATTTCAGATCTGAGGAAAGGTTAAGGAAATTTAAATCAGCTTGCTTTGTGAGAGTGAAAGGCAAGTTTGAAAGTTCAGGAACATGAACTTAATTCATGATTGAAATGCTGCTTTAAATCATTCACTGTGATAAAGGAATCATTACCTAGAATATATTAAAACTAAGGAAGCTGCGAGCAATTCAGGGAAAAAGAGTAATGAATAGGTTACCAGGAAAGGAGACTGAAACAGGCAGAATCAATACTTGAAGAGACAATGCTTTAAAACAATAGTGATTCAGACCTTGGGAAAGAATCCAACAGGTAGGACTGATGTGCAGGTCATCTTTGGTCTTTTTCTTTACTCCCTCTTCTTCAATGACATTTAAAACAAATATTTAATTGGACTCTATTCAGACATGACAGAGCAGTTAAACTCAAGGGTTCTCTATTAACCCTTGCTAAACTATTCCAGAACAGGCACCAAGATTTAAATAAAGCCACAACTCTGTGTATGCATCTGACAGATACAACACTGCTTCAATACAAACGACATCATCCCATTTAGGATTGTTTAAAAATAGAATTTCAAAAGGAATCGATAGCAGGATGAGAATAAAATCTCATTCTCTCCTTTCTATCCAACCACTAGTTTTCTGAGGTGAATGTTGGTAAAAGTAGGGCAAATCATTGAAGTTGAAAACAGTATTTCTCAGGCAACAGGAATAATATTGCTTCAACTGTAATCCACACAACACTGCTTCCGATTGGTGTCCAAGGGATTATGAAGTGCAGAACTTGCAGGTCAGGTACTAAAGTAGCCTGTCAGCTTCATTTACCTTCCGAACTAACCGAAGTGCTTGTGTCCGCTCCACTTCGTTACTTTGTTGGATATCTATACACCTGCAGAAGTAGATGGCAAAGATGTGCTCAGTAAAGAACTGCACCATTATAACCAAATAAGGATTTTTATAATCTCTCACATTTCGAACCTCAAATGATCTGCCATTTTACTATGTTTCACGTGAGAATTAGCATTAGCAAACAAATGGGTAAAGAGTAATAAATTTCTCCACATGGAAGGCATGCATCTTAGAATTCTAAAAAGGTAGCAACCAAGATAGTGGGTGTATTTCTTCTAATCTTCCAAAAATCTTTAGATTTTGGAGAAATGAAAAGTAATCAATGTGTCACATCTCTTAAAAAAAGAAATGATTCAAAACTCTGGAAACCATGTGCGAATTAACCTGAAATACGGTTGGAAAACAATTGCTAGAATCAGTAAGGAAATAATAACACTTGAGAAAATTACCCAATAAAGCAGAAATGCATTCGTTTTTTTTGACTAGAGTTACAAAAGGGGAACCAATATTTTGATAAAGTATCTCAATGTTAAATCGTAATGCAGAAGCCTGTGGTGTTGGAGATAATATATGATCATTATCATTAGGTAACTTGCGGATGATACAAAATGAAACAGTAAGGCAAGTTGCAAAAAGGATGCAGTTTCAAAAGAAATATTAATGGTTTGAATTAATGGGCAAAAAGTGGTTGCATGTAATTAAATGTGAAGAAATATCAATTTGGTCACTTTGGAAGAAAATATATAAAATTTTTAAATTTTAGATATACAGCATGGTAACAGGCCTTCCGACTCACGAGCCCATGCCACTGAAGCAGAGAAAAATTGTACATAAAGGTTTGGGGTCCTTGTATCTTATTGGAGAAACTTCAGATGTTTACAAGGATGATCCCAGGAGTGGAGGAATTGTCCTACAAGGATAGGTCAACCAGGTTATAGAATTGTAAGCATGAAACACTGGCCAATGGATATCTTTCTATATTAATTTCATAGCCACCCAAGTTTTGGATGCAACCTGACGGAGTTCAGAAAAGAGAGATGGCTTCATCGAAACATACACATCTCTTAAGGGGCTTGACAAGGTTAATGCTGAGACCGTATTTTCTCTCCTGCTAGTATGGAATCAAAACATTAAGGCAGAAGAAGTCTGCTGCAACGGAATGGCATAGTGGGCTTGACAAATTGATTAGTCCATTTCTTTTCCTCTTGCTTGTGGTCTTGTTTGATTCGTACCTATCCGTACAGACACAACCAGGCTGTGGAACCTATAGTTAGCATCAAATGACAACCAGGGATTTGCTCACAGAAAGTGAGCTGGGCAGATCAGATAGTTGCCGAGGGACTCCTATTTACGCCTTAGACTTCTTGAGCATTCATTTGTACTTGGCACCCAATTTCAATCATCTTGAGGGGTCAGACATTCTCTAAAGGCTTTCTTAACTATTGTCCCATTCACTTTTTATTTGTTCACATCTTTTCACTTTTACAACCAGTTTCTTTCTCCTGAGGTTGTAAAACATTATGCTAATCAGGCTGACCTAGGGAATATAAGTGTTGCTAGGATATTTAGAATTCTGGGAGATCAGCACCAGTTGTTAATCATTCAGAATAGACTTGTGAGAACGTATAAATCAGGTCCAACAAGTTCCCACAGGAAACCAAACTCATGACTTCCCACAAACCAACACTTCATAGACTCCAAAATTTCCATTCTGAGGCTTAAAACTGTGGGAAATAAAAAAACTGTGGCGGGGGAAATTTACATCAAATGAAGACAAGGTTCACGTTGAAAGCATCATTCAATTTCACATCATAAAATTTAAAATTACAGAATGGTTAATGTGCAGAATTGTCTATGGCAACTTGATGTGCAAAATTTTACAAAATTGTAAAGCATTTATGGTTATAATTTACATATTAAAATCTTGAAGATTAAGCTCTCCATGTAAGTTAAGGAGTCTCTGTGATTGTAGTGAAAACACAGAAATGTTGGAGGAACTCAGAAGGTCTCGCAGCGACCGAGAGCTTAGACCTGAAACACCATTGCTCCTGAGAACGCTGTGAGACTTGCTGAGTTCCTCTAGCATTTCTGTGTTTCTCCTTGTAAATAAGATGTTATCTCCCTTCAAATGAACTTAGTCATTTGTTCAAAGTGGTAAAACTGGATGACCATTAAAGTAAACCCAATACAAAGAAATTAAGACTCCTGGAAGTTGCATCTATTCTTTTATTCTTTCAAATTGAATTCTATCTGGCTGGACTTGTATGCCCTGGTGATGTCTAAAAATTCCCAATGAGCAGGCTATTGTGAATAAAACAGCATGTGGCTTGAACAACCTGGCAAATTTCATTTTATTAATTTCTGTTAGCTGAGCACCACCTTGGTGAGAAGCACTCAAAACGACCACTTCACTGACCCAGTAGAAAAGCAATTTTAGAGGAGGTGAAATTGCAGCAGTCTCAGCCCAACCACCATGTGTTGCAAATTCACATCCACAATCATCAATCGCTTTAGTAATTAGGCGAAAGAGCAATTATCCTACAGCAGTTAGAATAAAGTTCATTTCAAAATAATTAAAGAAACCAAACCAACCTAGCTATTAAATAATCCACACGCAGTTTCAGCACCTTCTGGAGAACACTGGAGTCTCGAGTAAGATATCGGAGGGCACGGAGACCAGCTGCACGCACCTCTTTGGCTTCGTTTAACAACGCTAATCGCAAACTGTGTAGGACAAAATGCTTATTAGTGAAAAACCATCACATCTACTGCATCTTTCATCACATCACATCTACTGCAGGACAAATGACTTGCTTTTCACAGGTGACCATTTCGACTGGTTCTGCAAATTTTTTTTGGTATTTGTAAGGCAAATGTACAAACTAGATATTCTGCTTTTGGTATTACTGATAGAGAAAATCACCAACTACGTGTGAAATTGATTGTTGATATTTTAGCAATCTTTGAGAGAGAGAGAGAGAGAGAGAGAGAGAGAGAGAGAGAGAGAGAGAGAGAGAGAGAGAGAACCCGTGTGGCCATTTCCATCAATAATAAGTATACCGTTTTGGATACTGTTGGAGGGGACGACCTACCAGGGACAAGTTGTAGTGGTCACATCTCTGGCAGTCAGTCTGGACCTTCAGCTCAAAAAGGAAGGAGGGAAAGGGGGAGAACTGTAGTGATAGGGAATTTGATAGTTAGTGGGACAGGTAAGAGGTTATGTGGGAGAGATTAAGAATCCTGGATGGTCTGTTGCCTTCCTGGTGCCAGGGTCCACGATATCTCAGATCAAGTTCTCAGTATTCTCAGGAAGGAGGGTGAGCAGCCAGATATCGTGGTCCATGTAGGGACCAATGACGTGGGTAGGAAAGATAGGAGGTCCTGCAAAAAGAGTTTAGGGAGTTGGGTGCAAAAGTAGAAGGACAGGAAGTCCAGGGCTGCGATCGTGAGTGAAACCCGCGCCATGTGCGAATGAAGCTAGAAATAGGGAGTTAATGCAGCTAAATACTTGTCTAAAGAGATGGTGAAGGTGGGAGGGCCTCATGTTTCTGGATCATTGGGCTCTGTTCTCGGGAAGGTGGGACCTGTTCCAATGGGAAGGTTTGCACCTGAACTGGAGGGGGACTAACCTCCTTGCAGGTAGGTTTGCTAGTGCTGCTCTGGGGGGGGCTTAAACTAGATTGGCAGGGGAATGGGATCCAGAGAGTAGAAAGTGGGGTGGAGGAGGATAAAGGTCACGTGAGGACTGCATGTATGAACAGAAATCAAAGGTTTGTTCATGATATATAAATGTGGTCATGTGTATTTATTTCAATACAAGTATTGACAAAAAGGCAAACGAGCTTAGGGTGTGGACTGGCACGTGGGATTGCGACATTATTGCTCAGTGAGACTTGGTTGCAGGAGGGGCAGCTCAATGTTCCAAGGTACGATAGAGGGGTAGGGATGAAAGAGGGAGGAGTGGCGTTGCTAGTCAGGGAACATATCACAGCTATGCTTAGACCCAGAGGGTTCGTCTACAGAGACAATATGGGTGAAGCTGAGTGACAGGAAAGACGTGACCGCACTGATAGTGATCTATTATAGACTGCCCAATAGTCAGAGAGAATTAGAAGAGCAAATCTGTAGAGAGATAGCAGACTGATGTAAGAAACAAAAACGTGAAACAGGAGGAGATTTTAACTTTCCACATATTGATTGGGACTTCCATCCTGTAAAAGAGCTGGATGGCTTAAAGTTTGTCAAATATGTGTAGGAGAGTTTTCTAAATCAATATATAGAGGGACCAATGAGAGAGGATGCAATACTGGATCTCCTATTAGGGAACCAGGCAGGTCGGGTGTTGGAAAACATTTTGGGTTCAGTGATCATAATGTCATTAGTTTGGAGTTAATTATGTATAAAGATAGGTCTGGTCCTTGAGTTGAGATTCTAAACTGTAGAAAGGCAAATTTTTGTAAAAATGAGGAAGGAGCTAGGAAGAGTGGATTGGGGTAAGTGGTTTTCTGCAAGGATCTGTTCAGTAGGTCAATGGCCTTCAAAGGCAAAATTTCAAGAGGGCACTGTTTGCATGTTCTTTGGCCTGTACTCATTGGATTAAAGACAAAGTTAACAGGCATAAGGAACCTTGGGTGGTAAAACACAGGATTCTGTTGACACCGTGGTTAAGTGAAAAAACACACAAATGCTGGAGAAACTCAGATCAAACAGTGCCTTTATGTCGCAAAGGTAAAAATACATCAACATTTCGGCCTTGAGGCCTTCATCAAGGGAACCTTGGTTTTCAAGGGATATTAGCAACCTCGTTAAGAATAGAGAGGTGCATAGCAAGCATAAGCAACAAGAAGCAAATGAGGTACTAGAAAAGAACAGAAAATGTAAGAAAATTCTTTAGAAGGCAAAAAGAAGACACGAGGATAGTTTGGCAGATAATATGAAGGTAAACCTGAAGGGTTTCCACAAGTATGTTAAGAGTAAAAGGATAGTAAGGGACAAAATTGGTCCCCTAGAAGATCAGACTGGTCGTCTGTGTGTGAAGCCTAACAAGATGGGGGAGATCTTTTACAATTTTTTTGCATCAATATTTACTCAGGAAACTGGCATAGAGTATACGAAAGGAAACAAGTAGTAATGGCATGGAACACAGAGATTAAAGAGTAGGAGGTGCTTGCTTTCTTACAGTGAATAAAGGTATATAAATCCCCCGGACCTGACATGATATTCCCACGGACCTTGAGGGGGATTAGTGTAGAAATTGCAGAGGCTCTTGCAGAAATATTTAAAGCGTTCTTAGCCACGGATGAGGTGCCAGAGGATTGGAGGGTAGCTCACGTTGTTCTGTTGTTTAAAAAAGGGTCCAAATGTTAGCCAGGAAATCACAGGTTGGTAGTAGGTTAATTATTGGTTGGTGTTCTGAGAGATTGGATATACAAGTATTTGGACAGCCAAGGATGCAGGAGATGGGGCATTAAGGATAGTCGGCAGAGCTTTGTGCATGGGTGGTCGTGCTTAATGAATCTTATAGAGTTGTTCTAAGTGGATGCACTTTAATCCCAAAGTTGAGCTCTCTTGTGCTTGACTATCCCACCATGGGAAAAAACCTTTCAAATCTACTCTGTCCATGTCTTTCAACATTCGTAATGTTTCAATGAGATTCGCCCCCTCCCCTTATTCTCCAAAATTCTAATAAGTACAGGCCAAGAGCTGTCAAACATTCCTCATAAAACCCTTTCATTCCGGGAACAATCCTGAATCTCTTCTGAACCCCCTGTGATGTCAGCTTCCCCCTCCCCCACTTTTCCTATACCCTTTCACCCTCCATTCCATCCCTGCATCTTCCTCCCCCTTTTCTCTGGGTCCATTAAAATGGAATTATTTATTGTCACATGAACCAAGAGGAGGCTAAAAACCATTTTGCAAGTCAACCCATACACAAAATAGCGGAGTGTAAAATTAACCAGGAGTGTAGAACGGTGCTGAAGAGAAAACATTCAGTTAAAACCATGCTTTTAGTCATGAGAGGTCCATTCAATAATCTGATAAGAATGGGAGAGAAACTGTCTTTAAATCTAATGGAGCACATTTTCAAACTCGCATCTTCTACCCAATTGGGGGTGGGTTGGAAGGAACAGTGTGGTCTATTCTTATGTTGGCAACTCTCCTGAGGCAGCAGAAAGTGTGGAGGGGAGGTAAGACAGCCTGACAGCCTGAGCTGCATTCACAATCCTCTGTAATTTCATGTAGGCTTGCCATGGGGATACAATCAAATTGATCGAGGCAGTCTTCACAGTCTACATCTGTAATAGCTTCCTTCAGTAGTATGTTTGTTACAGAAGCTGCAAGGAAACATGCTTAGTTCTGATCTAGGATTTAAAAAAAAGAAATTGGAGTATTCTGGGTTGCGAAGGAGGGAAGGATTATATAGGTTGGTATAACATCATGGGGCGAATGGGTAGTACTGTAATGTACTGCTCTATGTATGTTCTATGGTCCTGTGTAATGAGAGGTAAAATTAATGATCTTGTAATCAGGGATTCTCTTTAAGGTGTGATCAGTGTCAGTATAAAAATAAAAATAAAAATCCTGGAGGGATTCAGCAGACCATGAAGCATCCATAAAAGGATATAACCGATGCTTTGGGCTTGCGCCCTTCTCTAAAAAAGCACGTGGGTGCCTGAATAAAAAGGCTGGTGGTGGGGGGGGAGGAAGGGAAAAAAGACTGGGAGTAAAGCACACCAACAAACAAAAGGTGATGATTGGATATGGTTAGTTTAGGTAAGGTGAGAAGTGATTTGGGAATGGGGTGGAGAGCTGGAGGAAAGATATGGGTGGGGGGGAGAGAGAGAGAGAGAAAGGAAAGAGAAAGAGGAAAGAAGAAATAGGGATAGGAAAGGGAGAAACACAGGAGGGGGCACTAACATAAACCAGGGAAGTCAATATTAATGCAATCTGTTTGGAGGATGCCCAAATGAAATATGAGGTGTTGTTCCTCCAATTTGTGGGTGGTCTCGGTCTGGCAGTGCACAAGACCACGAACAGACGTTGGCAGATTGGGGTGGGAAATTGAAACGGCTGGCCACAGGGAGATCTCGACTATTACAACAGACAGAGTAAAGGTGTTAAACAAAGCTATCTCCCAGTCTGCGCCCAGTCTCTCCAATGTAGAGGCGACAACCAACAGAAGCACCAGATACAAAAGAAAAGTGCTGTGTTACAAGTCCAGAGGACCCCAAAACCCAGCAGCAATAGCAATTCACCAAGACAAATGGTTACTTAAACAAAAGTTGCTTTTAATTTTCTTTAAACATATAAACAGGATCAAACTTTAACTTATTACTATTAACTTAACCCCTTTCTAATTCTAATGTGTATATGTAAGGGAAATTTCTTTGATTCACAGTCCAATCTCACACCTCCAAGTTCACTGGTATCAGGCAATTCTTATACTGTGCACAGAATTTAACATTGATCAATTTTCACCAGGCTCTCATGCTTAAAGTTAAATGGTTACCACTCAGGAAAGTTCTCGTTGGTTTCAAAGAGAGATTTGTTGCTCATTGGACACACATAAACTGATTCCCTTTGATCAGCCACTCAGTGCCTTGCCGAAGAAATTTGCCCCAATATGGGTCTTCCAGGTCACCACAGAATTCCTCTTCTTTCCCTTATTTCAGGTGAAACACTCTAGCCAGCCATTTCCTCTTGTAAAGACTACAACTGTTTACAACAGGCTGAACTCAGAACTCACAACCCATCTTCAAAATGGGGGTTTCAACAAGCCTGCCAGCCTCCCTAAAGCCACTGCCAAACTGTAGTATTCAGGTTTTTTTTCCTCTCTCTGTTTGCAAAACCACATGACCCCTCTTAGAACAGCAGACTGCAACCAGACAGATTGCTGGCACTGGAATCAGTTTGTGAGCCTTGATATCTGTTGCTTTAAAGACAATAGTCCATTTACTCCACAAATCAGTCCAATTAACACCTACTTGTAAAGTCTCCATAGGCATTCATCAAAGTCACTGTGGACATGAAGTCTCCCAGCAAAGCTCTTGCATTTTAAATGAGGTATCTTTTTGTGAAATGTTAATGTTTGTTTGTGAAGTGACCTACACACTAAACCCCCACAATCTTTCTCTTTGAAAGATATATTAATATATAATATAAAATATAATATACCCCGTATATTTGAAAGGACAGTTTGGGCCACCGAATGATGGTGAGGGAGGAGGTCTGGGCTCAAGTGGAGCATTTTAAAGCAAGCTTCTCTTACAATTGGAGGGTGCAATAGTTCAATGCAAAACCAATGTATTATGTCGAAAGAAGAACACGATAAAGGAGCAATTGACTAGCAGTGACTTGGAATACCATCTATGTTCTGGGAACATTGAGGAACAGTGGAAGACTGTCAAGGAGATGTTCATAGAGCTCAACAAAAGTACATTCTAGTGAAAAACAAGAACTGCAAGGGTAGGGAGTAAAGCATTGGATAATTCGGGAAATAAAGGAAGGCATCAAAATAAATAAAAAGACAGAGGCCAACAGTAGTGGGAAACTGGAAAATTGGGAAAACTTTACAAAGGAACAAAGAACCACCAAGCAATGAAGAAAGGACACCATCCCTTTCTCACAATTCCTCCGCATCTGTAACCAGGACGAGTCCTTCTACTCCAGGACATCGAAAGGACACCATTCCTTTCTCACAATTCCTGCGCATCTGTTACCAGGATGAGTCCTTCTACTCCAGGACATCGAAAGGACACCGTTCCTTTCTCACAATTCCTCCGCATCTGTTACCAGGATTAGTCCTTCCACTACAGGACATCGAAAGGACACCATCCCTTTCTCACAATTCCTCCGCATCTGTTACCAGGATGAGTCTTTCCACTCCAGGACATCGAAAGGACACCATCCCTTTCTCACAATTCCTCCGCATCTGTTACCAGGATGAGTCCTTCCACTCCAGGACATCGAAAGGACACCATCCCTTTCTCACAATTCCTCCGCATCTGTTACCAGGATGAGTCCTTCCACTCCAGGACATCGAAAGGACACCATCCCTTTCTCACAATTCCTCCGCATCTATTACCAGGATGAGTCCTTCCACTCCAGGACATCGAAAGGACACCATCACTTTCTCACAATTCCTCCGCATCTGTTACCAGGATGAGTCCTTCCACTCCAGGACATCGAAAGGACACCATCCCTTTCTCACAATTCCTCCGCATCTGTTACCAGGATGAGTCCTTCCACTCCAGGACATCGAAAGGACACCATCCCTTTCTCACAATTCCTCCACATCTGTTACCAGGATGAGTCCTTCCACTCCAGGACATCGAAAGGACACCATCCCTTTCTCACAATTCCTCCGCATCTGTTACCAGGATGAGTCCTTCCACTCCAGGACATCGAAAGGACACCATCCCTTTCTCACAATTCCTCCGCATCTGTTACCAGGATGAGTCCTTCCACTCCAGGACATCGAAAGGACACCATCCCTTTCTCACAATTCCTCCGCATCTGTTACCAGGATGAGTCCTTCCACTCCAGGACATCGAAAGGACACCATCCCTTTCTCACAATTCCTCCGCATCTGTTACCAGGATGAGTCCTTCCACTCCAGGACATCGAAAGGACACCATCCCTTTCTCACAATTCCTCCACATCTGTTACCAGGATGAGTCCTTCCACTCCAGGACATCGAAAGGACACCATCCCTTTCTCACAATTCCTCCGCATCTATTACCAGGATGAGTCCTTCTACTCCAGGATGCTGAGGTTTGAGTTACTCCATCAATTCTTTGACTACAGGTAACTATAGGCCAGTTAACTTAAGGTCTGTAGTCAGGAAAATGCTTGAAGCTATCATTAAGGAAGAAAGAGCAAGATAACACATGATGGAAATTGTTTCATCAGGAAGATTCAGCGTAGAGTCAGAAAGGGCAGGTCCAATTTGACAAATTTACTAGGGTTCTTTATTGATACAATGAGCGCAGTGATAGAGGGGAACAGGTGGATGTTGTATATTTGGATTTCCAGAAGGCATGCAATAAGTATCATATAAAAGGATGCCTGGAGTTGTAGTTAAAGTAGTAGCATGGATAGAAGATTGGCTAACCAATAAAAAGCAGACAGTTGGGATAAATGGGTTTTTCTCTGGTTGACAGCGATGAGTGGAGTACCACAGGGCTCGGTACTAATCCCACAATTGATGGTCGGTAATCCTCGCTGATTGGTGACTGCAGTTCAGGAAGTCAAGGATCAAGTTGCATTGGGAGAGGGAAGGGTTGCTAAGACCTGGCTCTAGGAGTCTGGATATTAACTTGGAACTCTGGAGCTGAAGAGAGAACTGTGGTCTGACATAAGTGCCCTTGTTATCAGGCGTTCCAGGACTGAGTGCAGAGCCAAGGTGTTGGTGCCAACTGTGGATGTGTGACAGGAGTAAGCAAATTGTAGTCTGCGAGGCTGGAGTTATTATGAGGCCATGACCAGTTTAACAATGATGAATTCGACCTCCACCCACACATTTCACCCATCAGATTCCAAAAAAGATAGGAGCAGAAGTAGGCCATTCAACCCACTGTCTGCTCTGGCATTCCATCATGAGCTATCCATTCTCCCGCTCAGCCCCATCCTCCTGCCTTCTCCCCGTAACCTTTGATACCATGACTATTCAGTTATCAATCAACCTCTGCCTTAAATACACCCATTGGCTTGTCCAACACAGTCCCCCGTGATAGCAAATTCCAGAGGTTCACCACTCTCTAGCTAAAGAAATTCCCTCCCCATTTTAGTTCCAACTGGTTTCCCCTGTCCTTCATCTCTCCTCTGATGGTTCCCATTACCACCATTGCCACTGAGAGGGAAAGAGAGCAAGGGAGAAATTCCAGCACTTTGAGCATTTGCTCCCACTCATTACCCCTCAGCAGCTATCTCCACCTTCACAGTCCCCTGACTCATTTTGCTCTACCCATCACCCTCCTTTATCACCTGCCTTTGTCTCCCAACTCCACCCATCCTTAACCATCCACCATCTTGTACCTTCACCAATCCCAAATGGCATATCACTGCTCCCACCCTCTCTTCCTTATTCTGGATATTGTCCCATTATGTATCCCTCTCCACAATCAGTTAATGAAATAGTATGACCTAAAATGCTGACAACATCCCCCTTCCCCACCGATGCTGCTTGGCCTATTGAATTTATCTGGCAGAATTTTTTGTCATTAAAACGTCACAGAAGAGATAAAAATTAAAAAGGCTATGAAAACGGTGAACTGCAAGTTACACCACAGCAATATAAAGGCCTGCTTACACAACATCAGGAGTACTATATGACCAGATCTTAGTATGCCAATTTTTGGAAGGGCATATACAAACGCAACACAGATTTACCAAAGTCCAAAACAAATTCGTGACAGATCCATCACAGATTCACCTAGAGTCCAAAGTGTTAGACAACAAATAGAGAATGCACAAATGGGAATGTATTTCCTGGAATTTGTAAAGTTATGGTTTTCAGTACTTTGAAGGTGATTGATAGGGTGGATAAAGAGAAAGTATTTGTACTGGTTGGGAAGTTTAGAGCCAGGGAATGTAGCTTTAAAATTAAAATACAAAGAATAAAATTCCCATTTAATTTCCATAAATCTAGTTTGTTAATATTTAATTTTAAAAACAGCTTTTTTAATGAAAAGTATTAACAAATATTGGGTAATGGTAGGGAAATGGAGCTACGTCACTAATAAACTACCATCTCACTGAATAGTGAAAGAAGTTTGAGGTGCTTAAAGGCCTACTTTCATTCGCAATCTTGGTATAGTAATTTCAGTGGTGACAAATTCCAGTTCCATTCTATACTTACCAAATAATAATTTCTTCATAAGTAAAACCTAGTTTCTCTTCACAGTGGCCAACATTACAAAGCAACTATGGAGGAAAAAAGATCATGTTAAATATAAAATTAAGCAGCGTCAAGTCTAAACAGCATCATAAACTTTGTATCCAAGTTCCCGAATATTGCTCAAGGGCCAAAATACACAAATGTTATGGCATTGCATAATGAGATGGGTCGACACTGCAACTTCTCACACCGTCACCTCTCGCCTTCAATCACGCCAGCTGAATAATTTCCAAATAGCATTCTAAATACATTCCATGGCAGATGGTACCACGGCAACAATAGTTTCATTTGATTAAACTATGGACGTATTTATGCTATAAGAACCATAAATACGTTCTATGACTGTTCTATGGCAACCAAAACCTCATTATCTCATTTTCTCCCACAACTTTCTGTTCTTTATCCATTTTTTTTCTTAACCCTTGTGTTTGCTTCTACCAGCCTGAAGTAAAACATTCCAACCTACAGAACTACAAAAATATAGATGTCTTAACCAATCTATTCACAATAACTGTGCTAATGTTAAATTGAAGGTGCCTTCAAATGACCACTAAAAATAATCTTCATTTAAAATATTAAATTCTCTCCTAGAAAAAAAAACTATTTATAACTTATGACCCTTAATTATATGTTGATTTCTGTCCTTCCCATCATTTAAGTTAATCTGTTTTGTACATACAGGCTTGGTAATGAATGAATTTGGTTTTTAAATGTGATTGCAAGTCAAAAAATCGTCAAATTCACTCCACTGTATTGTAAGGAATGGCATCAAAAGCAGACACAAATCAAATAAGAAAAATTACTCAGAAAAATGTGGGGAACCAAAAGAGCGAGAGCACATGATGGAGTGGAGAGAGTGAGGGGAGAAACCAGTTCCGTCAAAAGAAAGAAATTGTATCTATCAAACTTCAGCATTTGATATTTTGAGAGATCATTCACACTTACAGGTTGTGGCGTGAATAAAAGCTCTCACAACTGAAGGGAGAACACATGCTTTTATTAGCTTATAACAAAGGGTAGAGTCTTACAATGGTCTTCAATAGGGGTCAGGGTTTAGATGGGAAACCTGGGTTATATAGGGGTAGATGGGGGAGGATCCAGACTTCAGCACAACCCATCACCAGTGAATCTCAGTTCACCTGCATTCATCCCTTCCTGCAGAATTTGGGTCTGTGGATGAAGACAGAACACAGATTCAGCAAGGAAAAAAAAGCAAAATATCTACAATTATTTACAGATTTAAACGATCCAGGGGTCTGGAAATCCTGGAGGAGCACCTCAGCACCAGTGGGCCTTGGGCTCCTGGTCCCCTCGTAGGGGAGGTGCAGTGGGTGATAGGGTCTCCAGTTCTATGACGGAGGGGGATGATTCTTCCTCCAGAACCAAATCTCCTGAGGCCCTGATTGGAGGTGGTGAGAAAAGAGTTCTGGAACTCGTGGGTCACCTGAGGCAATGGACTCTCTGTTGCGGCAGGTGCCAGGTCTCTGATGGAGACGGTGTCTTCCCTGCCGTCCAGGTATTCCACATAGGCATGCGTGGGGTTGGCACGGAGTATCTCATCCTCTCCACCAGGGTGTTGGTCTTGCTTCTCCTCGTGTGCTTTCTTAGAAGGACCAGACCTGGTGTGGTGAACCAGGTTGGGAGTGTAGTTCCCGATGCCAATCTTCTTTCAAAATTGAATAAAAGCTTGTGAGGAGTCACCTTGGTCACTGAGTAGCAACCGGATGGAGTGGAGCACCATGGGTAGGACATCCTGCCAGTGTTAGTCTGGGAGGCCTCTTGACTTAAGGGCCAATTTGAGAGCTTTCCAGATTGTGGCATTTTCTTTTTAAACCTGCCCGTTCCCACGGGGGTTGTAGCTAGTAGTCCTGCTGGATGCAATGCCACTTGATAGAAGGTACTGACGTAGCTCCTCGCTCATAAATAATGAGCCCCGGCGGCTATGGATATAGCTGGAATACCCCAGCAGGGTGAAACGATTAATTGTTTGGCTATAGTCAATAACTAGACCTTTTACTACCACCACTTGCACTCTCCACGAGCTAGTGCTCGGTTCAATGATTTTCTCGTTGAGCAGGCGTTGTCTCTCTGATGTTATGAACTCTCGACCAGCAGCATTGTTACCAGGTGCTCTTCGTAGCAATTGGCTTGCAATCCACAGACAGGTTTGGGAAGAGAGGTGGAGGATCACTATTAAGTGAACTCTCGACCAGCAGCATTGTTACCAGCTGCTCTTCGTAGCAATTGGCTTGCAATCCACAGACAGGTTTGGGAAGAGAGGTGGAGGATCACTATTAAGTGAACTCTCGACCAGCAGCATTGTTACCAGCTGCTCTTCATAGCAATTGGCTTGCAATCCACAGACAGGTTTGGGAAGAGAGGTGGAGGATCACTATTAAGTGAACTCTCGACCAGCAGCATTGTTACCAGCTGCTCTTCATAGCAATTGGCTTGCAATCCACAGACAGGTTTGGGAAGAGAGGTGGAGGATCACTATTAAGTGTGGAGAGGCTGCATGTGAGCTCCGATTTTAATGGCCCTCCTTTCTGAACCGTTACGGGAGGAAGGAGACCAGAACACTCCAAGGTCACAGTTTTAAGGTGACACAAGAAGTCAAGACCCAATAGTTCCAGAGCACATAAATCATTAAGCACATACAAATGAAGTTGACAAAAATCCCCCCCAAAAGTCAAATGTGCAGTACAATGTTCTTGAATACGAGTAGAGTGTGAATGAGACACTAAAAATATACGGTAATTATAAGGATACAGTTTAAGTTTGTATTCCGGAACAGTCTAAGAGTCTATGAAACTTTCTGGAGAGCCAGTGTCAATTAAGCATCTAGTTGAGTGTCCATTTACCTTGACAGTCACCAGAGTTGCTGAGTTGATGTGCTCTGTCTTGGTCTAGAACCATCGATGCTAGGACCCCAGAGGTACAGATGATGTGTCAGCACAGGCAAGGTGGCGTTGACCTCGTGGCATGGTAAGATGGCCACCATTCTTCCTCATCTGACGATGATGGCACTAAATTCGAATCGTGGCGAAATGGCCACCAAGACTTTTCACGTTGTTTTCGAACTGCCACCCTTCTTTGGTGAGTAACGCACTGGTAGGCTCTGGTGTGTTCAGGGCTGTGGGTGATGACTTGGGGCTGGAGATGGAGCCAGGAGCTGTGCAAGCTGTGGATTTCCCAGGGGTTCCCTTTGTGTGGCAGATCCTACCCAGTGTCCCCTCTTACCGCAACTGGAGCAGACCGAGTCCTTAGCCGAGCATCGAGAGCGAGAATGCTGGCTTCTAGCACAGGAGTGCTCCCTAACACAGGAGGCGGTGCTGTTAGGGCAGGGGTAGCAAGGGTTCCCGGTCTTGAGGTGTTAATTGGGGAGCGTGCTGACATTGGCTTCGAGGTCGTCGGTCTCGAGCTGGGCCTTTTCAAGGGACTTGGCCAGTTGAACGTAGCTGGCCAAGTCTTTCTTACCCGACTCGAGCAGTTCCCACCCTGGAAACGAGGGCCGACTCTCAAGTTCATCCGAATTGGACATGTCCTTGGTCACGTTCAGCTAGGCCTGGAAGCAGTCCAGCCACGAAGCAAACTCCTCAGCGGCATCTGGAGACTGAGGGTTGATCAGGTGCATGCTCGGCATGAGCAGCACCTCCATCTTCTTGTTGTAAGCTAATAAAATTGTGGTGTGAATAAAAGCTTTCACAACTGGAGGGAGAACACATACTTTTATTAGCTTATAACAAAGTCTTACAATGGTCTTCAGTAGGGCTCAGGGTTTAGGTGGAAAACCTGGGTTATATAGGAGTAGATGAGGCGGAGCCTGGGGGAGGAACCAGCCATCAGCTCAACCCATCACCAGTGAATCTCAGGTCACTGCACAGGTGTCTATAAATTGATTGTTCATGACCTGGAAACCGTTTCTATGCTCTTTCTGTAGTGGAATGTTCAAAGTGCATAAATCTCATGAATACTGCCTAACTTTTTTTTAAATTACCATATATTTGGTATTGCACTTCATTGAGATATCAAGTCAGTAGCTGTGTTCAAAAACCTTAAAGCTTGACAAATCTGCAGGGCCTAGTATCCAGACTGCCATGGGAGACAAGGGAGGAGATTGCTGAGGGCCTAGACAGATTTTTAAATCTTTAACAAACTGTATACTAACTACAGGAGGTACTCAGTGGGTTAAGCGGCATCTGTGGGGGAGGGGGGGAACGGTGAGGGAAGAGAGAAATTGTTGATGTTTCTGGTCAAGATCCAGTATAAGGGATTGCAACCAAGTCCACCATCAACAATCTCATCTCTATTTGTCAAATCTTTCCTGACTACAGATGAGATGCTGAATGACTATGTAGCACAGCACAGGCCCTTCAGTCCATGTGCCTGTGCGAGCACCATGCCCAAATAAAACAAAAATTCTGCTGCTTGCACTTGACAGCTATCCATAAAATGTACAAGCAGAATTAGGCCATTTCGCTCAATCAGTCTGCTCCACCATTCTCCAGCCTTCTCCCTATTAACTTTTTCACCCTTATTGATCAAGAACCTATCAACCTCCACTTTAAATATACTCAAATGACTTAGCCTCCACAGCCGTTTATGGCATTAAATTTCCCATATTCACCACCCTCTGGCTGAAGAAATGTCTCTTTATCTCTTTTTGACCAAATTTATGACCTCCCTCATCATCCAAAGGCTCTACCTTGCCATCCCGTTCCCATTTAGTACCTTTCTACAAGGCCCAAACTTAATCCTTATCCAAAACCATTTTGAAAACTAGAGGACAGCAATTGTACCATCTTTACTCAAGAAAAAATAAGACAATTAAAAGAGTGCACCCAGTGATAGGGAAGCTATAGGAAGAAATTGTGAGGGAGAAGATTTATCTACACCAAGGAAAGTCAGTGTTGATCAGGGAGGGTCAATGTGGCTTTGTTCGGGAGAGATCATGCCTGACCAATTTAAACACATTTTTGACAAAGCAAAAACATTTTTTAATGAGGGTAGAATGTTGATGTAGCTTAATGGACTTCAGTATGGCCTTTAATAAGGTCCCACAAAGGTGATTCATCCAAAGGTTTAGATCAATATCAAGTCATCAAATTGGTTTCAAATTTGTTGTGGTAATAAAAAACTCAAGGTGATAGCGATGGGATGTTTGTAACCAGTGATGTAGAACAGGGATCAGTGATGGAACCTTACTGTTTCTAATATGGATTAATGACCTAACATTAATATAGGAGGCATGAAGAGTTCATAGATGAATAAAAATAGATGGTGTTATTGCTAGCAAGAGAGAGGTCTTAGGATACAGGACAATATTAATGAGTTGGTACAATGTTTAGGGTAATGGCAGATGGAAATATGGGAGTTGGTGTCTTCATACTTAATTTGTGTTAATGTGTCTTACAAAAATGGGAATTTGCAGCAAATGAAACTTTCATTGTATCAGTACATTGTAGTTGTGTATTTGATAAATTCTCATTCACTCGTGAGAATCATACAGCTCCAAAACAGGCCCTTGCACTCATCCCAATAGTTCATTTATTGACCTGTATTGACATGTAGAACCTACATCGGTGGTTTAAATTTCTAGGATTCTTGGAGCAATATGTACTGGGCTTGAGAAATATGCCCTTCAGAAATTTGTTCAAGATATTTTCACTCAAGATATTCTTTCTCTGAATCTAGTGCTCTGCTCGCCAGCAAAATAAATCAAAGGTCCATTCATCTGTACCTCACACTTGGCAAAATTTCAGGCTTGACCCATTCATTATGCATGTCCAACCAACATGAGACCTCCCAAATTGCATTATCTTGCAGTTATCAGGATTAAATTCCATCGCATCTTTTAACAATTTTGCAAGTTTAAATTTAACTTCTCATACATATGAACGCTAACGAATACACTACCAATCTACTCATCTCTCCACACACAGCAAACCATTCATTCCTGGAACTATTTTAGTGCACTCTCCCTCGATAATAAATACTTCCTTCCTTGGGCAAGGAGAAAAACATACAGAATGCTCCAAATGAGTCTCTCCAAGCCCTGTACATTTGCAATACAAATTCAAATCCTCTTGTATCAAAGCTTAAACCACCACTTGTCCTTTTCGAAACTTGTTCATACATGATAGCCTTTAGAAACTCATGTCCAAGCACACCTGGATCCTTTGAACATTATTCTTCTTTGGCTTGGCTTCACGGACGAAGATTTATGGAGGGGGTAAAAAGTCCACGTCAGCTGCAGGCTCGTTTGTGGCTGACAAGTCCGATGCGGGACAGGCAGACACGATTGCAGCGGTTGCAGGGGAAAATTGGTTGGTTGGGGTTGGGTGTTGGTTTTTTCCTCCTTTGCCTTTTGTCAGTGAGGTAGGCTCTGCGGTCTTCTTCAAAGGAGGTTGCTGCCCGCCAAACTGTGAGGCGCCAAGATGCACGGTTTGAGGCGATATCAGCCCACTGGCGGTGGTCAATGTGGCAGGCACCAAGAGATTTCTTTAGGCAGTCCTTGTACCTTTTCTTTGGTGCACCTCTGTCACGGTGGCCAGTGGAGAGCTCGCCATATAACACGATCTTGGGAAGGTGATGGTCCTCCATTCTGGAGACGTGACCCATCCAGCGCAGCTGGATCTTCAGCAGCGTGGACTCGATGCTGTCGACCTCTGCCATCTCGAGTACTTCGACGTTAGGGATGTAAGCGCTCCAATGGATGTTGAGGATGGAGCGGAGACAACGCTGGTGGAAGCGTTCTAGGAGCCGTAGGTGGTGCCGGTAGAGGACCCATGATTCGGAGCCGAACAGGAGTGTGGGTATGACAACGGCTCTGTATACGCTTATCTTTGTGAGGTTTTTCAGTTGGTTGTTTTTCCAGACACTTTTGTGTAGTCTTCCAAAGGCGCTATTTGCCTTGGCGAGTCTGTTGTCTATCTCATTGTCGATCCTTGCATCTGATGAAATGGTGCAGCCGAGATAGGTAAACTGGTTGACCATTTTGAGTTTTGTGTGCCCGATGGAGACTGCTCAAACTACAGGGGAATCACGTTGCTCTCCATTGCAGGCAAAATCTTCGCTAGGATTCTACTAAATAGAATAATACCTAGTGTCGCCGAGAATATTCTCCCAGAATCACAGTGCGGCTTTCGCGCAAACAGAGGAACTACTGACATGGTCTTTGCCCTCAGACAGCTCCAAGAAAAATGCAGAGAACAAAACAAAGGACTCTACATCACCTTTGTTGACCTCACCAAAGCCTTCGACACCGTGAGCAGGAAAGGGCTTTGGCAAATACTAGAGCGCATCGGATGTCCCCCAAAGTTCCTCAACATGATTATCCAACTGCACGAAAACCAACAAGTTCGGGTCAGATACAGCAATGAGCTCTCTGAACCCTTCTCCATTAACAATGGCGTGAAGCAAGGCTGTGTTCTCGCACCAACCCTCTTTTCAATCTTCTTCAGCATGATGCTGAACCAAGCCATGAAAGACCCCAACAATGAAGACGCTGTTTACATCCGGTACCGCACGGATGGCAGTCTCTTCAATCTGAGGCGCCTGCAAGCTCACACCAAGACACAAGAGAAACTTGTCCGTGAACTACTCTTTGCAGACGATGCCGCTTTAGTTACCCATTCAGAGCCAGCTCTTCAGCGCTTGACGTCCTGCTTTGCGGAAACTGCCAAAATGTTTGGCCTGGAAGTCAGCCTGAAGAAAACTGAGGTCCTCCATCAGCCAGCTCCCCACCATGATTACCAGCCCCCCCACATCTCCATCGGGCACACAAAACTCAAAACGGTTTGAACATTATCTAACCTTGTTAAATGCACAAAAATGGATCATCTCCCATTCTTCGACCTTTCTGTTCCATCTGGCAATATTCTTACTTGCTCAACTGATCTGTATACAATTGAAGCTGATTTACTTGCTCCTCTGTACCCATAATCCCACTCAGTTTAGTACTGCCAGCAAATTTAGTCCTGCAGAAAAGCAACCATGATCTTTAAGTTCACTCTGAATTTATCAGCTTTTAGCCATACCAACTTCTCCATGACTACTTGATGACTAACAGTTCCTTGTTACGCTAATATATCTGGTAGGTTTTGTGCCTTCTAACATGACAACAAATACAAATCAGTGTTCAATTCTGCTGTGATTTTCTTATTCCCCATTATAAATTCTAAAATTTTTGGAAGAGGCTTACATTTGCCCTTGGCAGTACTTGCATTTTATTTAAATGCTTTTAGCTTGCTTGGTCTGGCATTTTATGTTCAAATTCTACCAACTTTTCTCTATTTCTTGGTTCTTCTCTGCAAAGTACTAAAATGTTCCCAATCTTCAGGTATACTGCTATTTCAGGGAACTTAGTGAGCCTGTTTTTGACTTAACACAATCTTTAATTTATCTGTCTCAGCAACAGATGAATCTGTTTTTCTTCTGGGTTTTTATGCCTTAAAAGGCTGTTTTCACAATGTGCATTATTATTTTAAATTCTAATCATTGCCTGTTCACTGCAGTGCATTTTGACGCATCCTACCAGATTAAGTCTCTGGATATACAATGAAGAACGTCAATGTCAAATCCAAAAACCGCACTGCACACACACTCACTGGCACCCATCGATCCACCTCTCTGTAGGTACACTCCTATGTGCTGACCTACCATGACACCAAAAAAGAGCCTCTTCAACATCATTGTGCACCATTTTCCTTTGGTAATCCAAGATGATTCCAATTCTCCCCGGTGCATTTCCTTCAGATTCATTGTTCATTCCCTTTCTCATCTCATTACTATTCTCACTGACCCAAATGCCACTTCATTTGTAATTTAATGTCTCAACTTTCCTCAGATTTTTGTTTAACAACACTCCTGTAAAGTTCCATGGGAATATGTTTTGTATAGGGTTATGCTATATATGACAACAAAGTTCATACTTACTTTGATAAAGTTGTTCAGGTGTCCTAGCTTTCGCATGTTAGATACTCCCTGGGGTTTAGCCACGTTCTGGAGGATCTCGCGAAGGTTGTCTGAAGGGTCTAAAATAAAATACAAAAGATTGGCTCATATTTTGAATTTTGACTTTCTCCTTTGAACATTTCATTTCTCACTTTATTATTGATCACTACTACTGCCCATGGAGGTACCAAAAATATCATCAGTCCTTTCCTTAACCTCCACCAAATGGCTTACATCCTCAATGATTTCAATCTTAATTCAACATACCCTACTCCGAGTTCAATGTCCCCTAACCTCTCCCTCAAGAAAAACCCACTTCACAGCAGGTCTCAACTTTCCTATTTCAGTGTCTCACTACTTTCAGAAAAAAGACCAACAACAACTTAACCCTGCAGCTAAAAATCAGCCATGATCTCGTTGAATGGCGGAGCAGGCTCAAAGGGTCGAATGACCTCCTCCTGCTCCTATCTTCTATGTGTCTTGCTGACGAAACTTGACCCATCAGCGTTCTCCAGATGATAACCTCTTTCAGGTCACCAGAGTTACTTTTTTTTCCCCCTTATTCCAAGTGAAACATTAGATAGCCAGTCCTCTCATCTTGCATGAACCACAAGCGCTTTGACCAGGCTGTCTTCCAAAAGCTTACCAGCTTGTCCTGTTTCAGTCCCAGCAACTTCTGCTGGATGACACTGTCAGGTGATCTCTGCTTCTCTCTCACACACACAAACATACACACACACACACACACACTCTGAGACTGAGAGAAAGCCTGTTTGACTCTGCTTACAAAACCACATGACCCTCTTACAACATCAAAACTCTCCTATAGACAATAGTGGTGCCAACATTCTCTTCCATCTGATGCTTTGGTAAACAACAATCCATTAGTGAAGCCACTTGAACACTCTTCAAAGCTCTTGCAAAAAGGTGTGAGAAGCCACCATGTCTAGCATAGCTCCAGTATTTCAAATAAGATCTGTTTTAAAGTGTTTGTATGTAACCTACTCTAACAAACCTTTCCCAATTTATCTCCCAAAAATATTTCTATATACTGTCACACTGTCAATAAATATATTTAATTGACTTGGTGAATTACAGCCTGTCAAATTCTGTCAAAATTTTGTTTCAATGAGTTCACCTCTCATTTTTCTAAACTACTGAATACAGAACAAGAGAGTGTGTGGAAGTGAGCATTCAATGATGGTCAGTAAATATGGACAAAAGGTCATTTGAGGCTAAACATGACGCCAAAATGATGAAATCCTGCAGATGCTTTCTGTTAGCAAAGAAAGTGTGAAGGGAAATGAAAATAATTCTGACTATCCAGTTCTTGGGTTAAAGGCTTTTTTTTTTGACAGGGATGTTAACTACACAGCTCAAGTAATCAGTTTGACTCTGATCAGTCTATCTGGAGTGCACACATTCTCTGGGACCACATGGGTTTCCCCTGAGGTCTCTGTTTTTCTCCCACATCTGAAAGATGTTCTGGTCAGATGATTGGATACTGTAATTTTTCCTTGGTAGGTGGCAGGTGTGACAGATTATAAAATGTTTTTGAGAGATAAATTGGGAAAGGTTTGTTAGAGTAGGTCACATACAAACACTTTAAAACAGATCTTATTTAAAATACTGGAGCTCTGCTCATGCTAGGCATGGTGGCACCAAGAGCCTTTGCAAAAGCATTGGAGAGTGCCCAAGAGACTTCACTAATGGATTATTGCTTACAAAAAGGCAACAGATGAAACAACTAGTTGGAACCACAGATTGTCTAGAGAAGAACTTGCCGTTCTAAGAGGGTCATGTGGTTTTGCAAACTGAAAGAAAAACAGGCTTTCTCAGAGAGAGAGAGAGAGAGAGAGTGAGTGAGTGAGTGAGTGAGTGAGTGAGTGAGTGAGTGAGTGAGTGAGTGAGTGAGTGAGTGAGTGAGTGAGTGAGTGAGTGAGTGAGTGAGTGAGTGAGTGAGTGAGTGAGTGAGTGAGTGAGTGAGTGAGTGAGTGAGTGAGTGAGTGAGTGAGTGAGAGAGAGAGAGAGAGAGAGAGAGAGCGAGAGAGAGAGAATATTCAGTTCTGCAGTAGCAGTTGGGACTGGTACAGGACAAGCTGGAAAGCTTGTGGGAAACCACCATTTGGAAGATTAGTTATGAGTGCTTAGTTCAGCCTGGTCAAAGCCCTTGTGGTTCATGCAAGAGGAGAGGACTGGCCGCCTAATGTTTCACTTGAAATAAGAGAAACAGAAAGGAACTCTATGGTGACCTGAAAGAAAGGTTTATCATCTAGAAAACCCTGATGGGGCAAGTTTCTTCGCCAAGACACTGACGTGGCTGATTAAAAGGGATCAGTTTGTGTCCTAGAACAACAAATCTCTCTCTGAAAACCGAGAAGAACTTTCCTGAGCGGTAAGAAATTATATTGGATAGTGAACCAAATAACTTTTCTGAACTTAAACACACATTACATACAAGTGCGCTTAGAATTAGAAGGGGGTTAAGTTGGGTTAATAATGTTAAAGTTTGATCCTGTTTTCATGTTTAAAGATCATTAAAAGCAACTTTTGTTTAAGTAACCATTTGTCTTGGTGAATATCTACTGCTGCTGGGTTTATGGGTCCTCTGGGCTCGTAACAGAAAAACTACGAAGAGAGAGGAGGAATTGAGATAGATGAGCCACAATCCCTTTGAATAATGAAAGAGGCTTAAAAAGGCTTAATGACCTAATCTTTCTCTTATCCTCTATTTCATCTCCTAACATCCAAAGCCTTGTCACCTCCAAGAATGTAAAAGAATGTAATGAACCATGCTGTATGTATGTTTAAATTTTAAAAATGTCTAAAGGCTCTCCACTTGCCTGAACAGGAGTTGCTCCAACAAGTCTCAAAGAACCTTTCAGAAATATTTAGATTGTCATGCTTCTTGTCTTTGCAATAATTTTGATTTTACTGACACTGGCTTCCAGGATTTTCAAAATCCTTTGAAAGCACATTTGCAATCTGACAGTGATCATGAACCCTCAGTTTCTGAAACATTCGACTGGTCTAGTAATAAAGTCATGCCATGACCACACCTTGCAAATTGCAAAAGTAAATTATTGTTGATGGTGGAAATTTGAAAGATCAGAAAATGCTGGAATATCCAGGCGTTCACACAGTATTTGCAAAACCCTAATGGTTTTGGCTAGTTGTGAAACATCAAAATTCCTGCCTGCAAATTACGTCCACATATAAAACAGTTAGCGCAACGATGTCACAGCGCCAGCAACCAGGTTAGAATCCAGCACTGTCCCCGTGTCTGCGTGGGTTTTCTCCGAGTGCTCCATTTGCCTCCCAACCTTCAAAATGTATGGGGATTGTAGGGGTTAATTTGGGTATTTGGGCAGCACGGGCTTGTGGGCCGAAGGGCCTGTTACCATGCAGTATTCAAATTTTTAATTTAAAAATTATAAAAATGCATCATCCTATCGTCTTTTTCTCACTTTCTTGCCATATTAGTTCCCTAAGGGTGCCAGCCAATGTAAAATGCACAACTTCTGTTCATGACATTTATGGTGCAAGTCCTTAGATGGCAACTCAATATTCCCTCCTCCTCATCCACTTCCAGACCCCACAAAATTAAAATGGTTGCCTAATTTTAGAATTCAGACAAGAACCTCCATCTCATAACAATTTTGCAGTCTCTATGCTGACAAAAGTACTACATGTCAATAAAGAACATTCCCTTCCTTTGTTGGAAAGGACACGTTTAAATTCCTAAGAGTATCTACACGTTATTTATTTCCAATTATAGCCGCACACTACTCGGAAGAAGACACACACACATAGAAGATCTGTTTTATTAGGGGCTCAGGCCTGACTTTTATACTCCTCGCATTCCCGCCTTTTCCCCCTTTTGCTTACATCACGGTCCGCCTAACAAAAGCGGGTTACCCGTGTGCGGGTACTTGCTTGCCATAACAATCCTTTCTTCCCTGCGCGCTGTCCCTGGTTGTTGGCTGTGCAGCAAGGCCAGGACCATTTTGGGGTTGCTGGTCTTTAAACTGTCATTGCCATCCGCCTGCCATTTCACTGGGGCTTGCTGGCCTTAAGTTGCACTCGCCACCCGGAGTACCGGCTTGATGGCCACGGCGGTGTGCCGCCACACAATAACAGCATCTCCAAAATCCAAAATAGTGAAAGGGGAATCATTCATTTGCTCAAAAAGCCACAAATTCAGACCACATCCTCCATGCAATATTTTAGTTGCCAACATGCCGATATTTTTGAATACATGCCTAAAATTACACTTAGTTGCCATGGGCTATGACTCAGAGTAACCTATAAAATTCCACATTGCTTCGCTATAATTTTATTTTTAATCTTGGCTCCTGCACTGACATGATGCCCAGCCAAAATAATTTACACATGACAATTGGAAGCAGAACTGTCTTTAATAAACCAATCAATCTTCCTCCATTTGGACAATCGTGGTTTTTAAAAAAATTTTGTGGCATGTTGAGGGCTATAGACTGAGTGCAGGTCAGTGGGACTGGGCAAAAAAATGGTTTGGCACTGACTAGAAGCACCGAAGAGGTCAGTTTCTGTGCTGTGATGTTCTATGGTTTTAGGTTCATTAACAAGAGAATTTTTCTGGGCAGGGAGGCGATTAATTCTGCCACCACGCATATTCAAAAGGTCAAAGAGTGCCTTTCCTCTACATTTTCAATGTTGCCTGATAGAATAGCCTGGATGATATTCTTCCATGGCCTTTATCAACTAATTTATCCAACTATCAGTTAGAAAGGTTCTAATTTGCTGAAGATGCAAGACATTCTGTATAGCAAGGTCCAAGACTACCAAGTATACAAATATACCAGCATCACACCAAACCCACCTCCGATCTTTACTTACCTGTCCACACAATGATGACATTTGCAACCGTATATAGATATGTATTTGGGAGATAAATCGGGGCAGGGTTTTCAGTGTAGGTCACATACAAACACTTCAAAACAGATCTTATTTAAAATACTGGAGCTCTGCTCATGCTAGACACATCGGCCAGAGCCTTTGCAAAAGCTTTGGAGAGTGCCCAAGAGACTTCACTAATGGATTGTTATTTACAAAAAGGCAACAGATGAAAGAACTCATCAGAGCCACAGGCTGTCTCGATGGGAACTTGCTGTTCTAAGAGGGTCATGTGGTTTTGTAAGCAGAGAGAGTAAGACAAGCTTTCTCTGAGGGAGTGAGAGAGAGACACACACACCCACACAGAGATCAGTTTTGCAGTGCTACACTCAGCAGCAGCAACTGGGACTGGGACAGGACAAGCTGGCAAGCTTGTGGAAAACCCCATTTGGAAGATGGGTTGTGAGTTCTTAGTTCAGCCTGGTCAAAGCCCTTGTGGTTCATGCAAAAGGAAAGGATTGGCTGCCTAATTTCACTTGAAATAAAATAAAAAAGGAACTCTGTGGTGACCTGAAAGAAAGAGGTTATCATCTGGAGAACCCTGAGGGGGCAAGTTTCTTCAGCAAGACACTGAAGTGGCTGATTAAAAAAGAATCAGTTGTGGGTGTCCAGCGAACAACAAATCTCTCTCTAACGAACAACAAATCTCTCTCTAACAACCAACAAGCACTTTCCTGTGCGGTAACCATTTACCTTTCAAGCACCAAAGTTTGGTGAACTTTATACATGTTAAATTCTGTGCACAGTATAAGAATTGCCTGTAACCAGTGAACTTGGAGGAATGAGAAGTGAGATTAGACTGTGAACCAAATTACTTTTCTGAACTTACACACACGTTACATACACACATGCGCTTAGAATTAGAAGGGGATTAAGTTAGGTTAGTTAAGTCAATAGTGATAAGTTAAAGTGTGATTCTGTTTTCATGTTTAAAGATAACTAAAAGCAACTTTTGTTTGACTAACTATTTGTCTTGGTGAATAGGCCAACATGGCCTGTTTCCGCTCCATAAATGGTTATATAGTTATATATATTGCAGCTAGGTTGATGGGTCCTTCCCTTCATTAACTCTGTACAGAATTTTAAAGAGTACAGATGTGGGGTTCAGTGGCAAAACCAGCATAACTTCAGCAACCTAGATTCCATCGTGACCTCTGATGCCATCTGAGTGAGTTTTGCATGTATTCCCTGAGACCACATGGCTTACTGCCATGTAACGTTTTTCTCCCACATTGAGTTCCTCCAGTAATTTTTTTGTTTGCTCAAGGCAAAGTGAATTCCCCAATTACAAAACAAGATTCATACTGTACCATGAAGGATCTCAGTTTGTGAGACAATATACTTGATAAATAACCCATTATTCTCTGCCAATCAGACCTTCCACATGAATCTGATTTGCCTGATGGTTAGTGTGAGCAGTTCCTTTGGTCATTCAGCATTCTCACTGCCCATGGGAAGAAGCTGTTCCTCAGCCTGGTAGCGCTGGCTCTGATCCTCCTGTATCTCTTTCCTGATGGGAGAAGGTGAAAGATACTGTGTGCAGGGTGGAAGGGGTTCTCGATGATTTTGCGTGCCCTCTTCAGACAATGAAGATCACGTCCATGTGGGGGAGGTGGTGGGTTGGGAAGGGAGACTCCAGTGATCCTCCCTGCCACTCTTATGGTCTTGTGGATTGACCTCTGATCCATTTCTCTGCAGCAACTGTACCACACTGTAATGCAGATGGCCAGGACACTCACGATAGAGCTCCTGTAGGTTGATATAATGGTGCCCAATAGCCCTGCCTGCTTCAGTCTTTGCTGCGCCTTCCCGACAAGTGAACTTCAAGAAACCTGGTGCTTTCCACTCTCTCAACTACAGAGTCGTTGATGGGTAGTGGAAGGTGGTCGTTCCTGATCCTCCTAAAGTCCACGATCATTTCTATCATCTTGTGCACAATGAGACTCAGGATATTTCTCTTGAATCATGTGATTTTCCACCTCTTCTCTGTAGTGCGAATCATCGTTGATACTGATAAGGCAGACGACAGTTGTGTCATTTGCAAATTTGACGACACTGTTGGAGCTGGATCTGGTGATACAGCTGTGGGCCAGTAGGATGAACAGGTGCGGGCTGAGCACACAGTCTTGAAGTGCACCAGTGCTCAGTGCTCGACATTTTGCTACCAACCCAGACAGACCGTGGTCTTTCCGTTAGGAAGTCCAGGATCCAATTACAGAGAGGAATGTTGAGTCCCAGCGAGGACAGCTTCTCCACTAAGTTCTGGGGAATTATCGTACTAAACATCAAGCAGAAGTCAATGAACAGCAGCCTGGTATATGAGGCGTAATATTTACTAGACAGTGTAGTGCTTATGTTTCTTTGAAAAGGAGGGAAGCCTTAGAGATTATGCATCAAGTAACTGGGTTTATCAGAAAAGATAACCTATGCTATCTCAACATTTGCCAGAAGAATGTGACCTTGATAAAAATGACCTGTTACCATTCTAAATTTACACATGTTCAGAGACACAGCAAAAATAAACTTGTCACACTATTGTCTAATCGTCATGCACTTCACCTATGCAACTAATTTGCTCTTTGATGACTGCACCACAAATCAAATATCTACAAGGCTCATAATTGTAAAGAATCCTACATTACCCGAATTGTACGAGAGAAACTGATAGGTCATGTAGCATCCACAGAAAGTAAAAGGCAGTCGACATTTCAAGCACGAGCCCTTCTTCAGTGGAGTGGACATTAAGTATTGGTTTTATAGGAATAGCTCAAATTAAATGATTTTATAAAGCTAGAAACGTGTTGAATTTGATTATAATAAAATGTTGAGAAATAGAAGCTGAAACAAAAAGAAAAAACTAAAATCCAAAAACTAAAATAAAAAAAACTACCTACTACAAATAAAAACTAAATCCCCTATCGATCCACCTTCCCCCCAAACTGGTCTAATCCCAAAACCAAAATATATGGTATTTCAAGTAATTAATTCAGATTGCATCCAGTTGACATTCAGAACCTCAAAGACATCATAAAATTATTATACCTTCAAGGAAAACTTCATTGATCAGGAAAAATAAAAAAAACATTCATAATGTTAATGAAAAATATTTTTAGCATATGGACCCCAAATTTGCAAAAATAAGGAATATTTATCCCTTAAATTATACGTTGTGGCAGCGCACTGCAAGTGAACTGGCCCCATTTGTACTGTTGGTGGGGAAGCTGCAGAAGATGGCGCCGATAGGGCTTACTCACTGCCTTGTGGCTTAGGCCACTACTCGCGCCCCAGGCCACATGATGATGTCACTGCAGCGCGGGATGGAATTCCTGTTGGCCTTAAAGGGGTGCACGTGAAATTCAAATAAATAGTTCTCTGCGTGTAGCAGCAGCTACATTGGTGACCCCGACAAGCCCAGACAATATCTGGTCTCCAAACACGGACTCTTTGGCAATCAGCGCCGTCTCAGTAAAGTTCCCTCCCTTCTGGACCCACCGGCCACGCACGTGGTTCAGGAGGCAGGAGGCACTCCGGGCGATCCATGGCCTGGCCCATCCCTCGGTCAAGATGACAATGCACATGGTGGCAGAACTCTTCGTCTGGCACAGGTTAAAGAAGCAAGTAGCCCAGATGGCACGGAACTGCACGCATTGCCAAGCATCCAAAGTTCAGCGCCATGTCAGAGCCCCGATACAGCACTTCAACCCGCCGGCTAGGAGGTTCTACCATATCCACGTCGACGTAGTGGGCCCCCTACTGGTGTCCAGGGACATCTGCTACCTCCTGACTGTGGTCGACCTGATGACGAGGTGACCAAAAGCCATCCCTCTCAGGGACACTTCCGCCGAGTCCTGCGCCAGAGACCTGCTTGCAAACTGGTCGCACGCTTTGGCGTCCCAGCCTACATTACTAGTGACAGGAGCGCCCAGTTCACCTTTGCCCTTTGGGCGCATCTGGCAAGCCATTTGGGGATTCAACTCCACCACACAACGGAATATCATCCCCAAGCCAATGGACTCAGAGTGTTTCCACCAACACCTCAAGGCAGCTCTCCTAGCATGGCTGAGAGGACCCAACTGGGCAGACGAGCTGCCATGGGTCCTGCTTGGCGTACAAAGGGCTCTGAAAGAAGACCTCCAAGTCTCATCCACAGAGCTCATCTACGGTGCACTGCTGTCGCTGCCAGGGGAGTTTCTCAGCGCAGACACTTCTCTCGGACCACCGCAGGAAGCTCGCCTCGTTAACACCCCCACCGCCAACCCACCATGGCAAGCACCCGGTGAACATCCCCAAAGAGCTGGACTCCGTGGAGTTCATTTTCATCCAGCAAGGCCCACACCCAGCACCTCTGCAGCGCCTGTACAAGGTCCTCCATCAATCAGGCAAAGTGTTTACTCTGGACATTGGGGGCAGGGAGGAACTATACACTGTCGACCGGTTAAAGCGGCACACATGGACTTGAGCCAGCCCTTTCAAACGGCACCGCCCCAACGGAGGGTCTCCAAGCAAACCAGCCCTGTTTCTACCGCTGCGCTGACTGGGCAGCTGCAGAAGATGGCGCTGTCAGGGCTTACTCACTGCCTCGTGGCTTAGGCCACTGCTCGCACCCTGGGCCACGTGATAACGTCACCGTTGCACAGGCCAGAACTCCCGTTGGCCTTAAAGGGGCGTGCGCGACATTCAAATAAATAGTTCTACTGGAAACCCCACCGAGTCTAGTGGTGTTTTCTGTGTGTAGCAGCCGCTACAACATAACTTTTTCTAAAGGAATACAGCTTTGAATCTCAGCGTGCCATCTATCTAATGTTAAAGAAACATTAGATTTCCATGTTACAGCAACACATTTCCTTGCTTTTACTAAGACCAACTTAACAAATTTTAATTGAAAATCTGACAGCAATAATTTAGGAGTGACACTTTCAAAATTTTCAAACAAAAGTAATTCAGGGTTTAAAGGAAAGTTCACCCCTGTTATTCACTGCAAAAATTTACTAATAGAAACTCAAAAAGGGTTGACCTTTGAACAAGACCACGTAGAATGAAGTTCCAATTTCTGTTCCACATCTAAAAGATTGATCCGATAAATTCAATCTCCATCTCGTCATTTTCTGAGGAATGGGTATAAAGTTGGTGCAAACAATTATAATGAAGTCATCTATATCTTACATTAATGGTATTTGTCAGAACTTCTTTACACAAGTTTTGCCAATCTTGTTGATTTATTATCGTGTCCAAATCTCGTTCCCATCTTTCTTTTAAATTAAACAAGGCTACTTTAGCCGACTGTTCTTGTAATAGTATATATGCAACTGAAATAAACTTTTTAATCATTCCATCAACCATAATTTGTTACAAATTTGAAGGATCTTTTAAAATCATTTTTGATCCTAGTTTCTCTCTTAAATAAGTCCTCAATTGAAAATAACAAAATAATGTATGAGGTACATCATATTTCATCATTAATTGATCAAAAGACATAAATCTATTATTATCATAACAATCTCCCAATTTAGAGATTCCCTTAAAATACCATACATTTAAAAAAGGATCATCTTTTGAAAAAAATCAATAAGGGATTAATTAGTGGTGTTCTTACTGAAAGGGTATTTCCATCAGTTTCTAATTTAACTTTATTCCAAATATTTAACAAATGTTTTAATATTGGATCTTCCTTACCTATTACAATAGATTTAAAATCCCATTTATAAATAAACTCATTTGGACTAACTTCTATCTTATTTAGTTCAAATTCCACCCATGATAGTCTAATTTTAACAAGCATGAAAACTAAAAACCTTAATTGTGCTGCTCTGTAATAATTCTTAAAATTGGGAAGTTGTAATCCTCCTTGTTCAAATTTCCACATTAATTTTTCTAATGACTTTCTTACCATCTTCCCTTTCCAAAGAAATTTCCTAACTTGCTTATTTAAATCTTGAAAGAATTTTTGAGGTAAAGCTATCGGTGAAGTTTAAAATAAATATTGAATTTGTGGAAAAAATTCATCTTAATACAATTAACTCTCCCAATTAACGTAACTGACAAACTTACCCATTTCTTCAAGTCTTCCTCTATTTTTTTAAATATTGGATATTATTTAATTTATATAAATTTCAAATTAGTATCAATGAATATACCTAAATATTTAATCTTGTCTGTCCATTTAAAATGAATCGCTTGTCCACATTGTGAATAATCTCCTTTTATCCCAATTTATCTTATATCCTGAAATGTTCACATAATTTAACAATTGACTATAAAGTCTTAGTAATGATATTTGTGGTTGAATTAAATAAACTAGTACATCATCTGCAAATAAACTAATTTTATGTTGGATCTGATTTATCTTAAATCCCTTTAATTGTTGGTCATCTCTGATCTTTTGTGCAAGTGGTCTATAGCTAAAGCAAATGAAGTTTGTGTTAAAGGACATCCCTGCCTACTTGATCTATTTAAATTAAAAGATGGAGATATCTATCCATTTGTTATCATTTTAGCTTTAGGACTTTTATGCAAGGCCTTAATCCAATTTATAATATTTACACCAAAACCAAATTTACTTGACATCTTAAATAAAAAGTCCCATTCTAACCTATCAAAAGCTTTTTCCACATCTAAAGCTACAATAAGACTCAAAATTTCTTTCTTCTGAGGTAAATTAATTATACTTAATAACCTTACTATATTCTCTGAAGTTTGTCTATTTTTTCAAACCCCGTCTGGTCCATCTTTATTAAATTGGGAAGATATTCATTAATGCGATACACTTTGCTACAATTTTATAATCTATATTTAACAAGATAGAGGTCTATAAGAAGTAGGCTTTAATGGATTTCTATCTTTGCTTTAAGAATAATCATAATTATCATCATAGAGGTGGTTTCTGGAAGACAATGTTGTTAGAAGCCTGTTCTATTACTTTCAAGAATAATAGAATCAATAAATCTTTAAACTCTTTATAAAATTCAACTGGAAACCCATTTTCACCCAAAGATTTGTAAACTAGTAAACGCATCATGAACCCTGCTCAGTGAAGAGTCTGTCTAATTGATCTAAACCTTGTTGAGTTAAGCACGGTAATGACAATTATGACAAATAATCATCTACAGGCTCTTCATCTTGTAACTTCTTGTAAAATTCCTTAAATACATCATTAATTCTTTGTGGTTTAAATGTCACTTCATGGTTATCCTGCTGTATTGCATTAATTGCTCTAGAAGATTGTACCACTTTTAATTGACAAGCCTGAACTTTGTGATCATTCCCCTAACTCATAATCTTTATGCTTAAAACATATCATTCTCTGTTCTATGTGTTAACATTGTATTATATTGCAATTTTTGTTATTAACTAAAGTTCTATATTTATCATCAGAGGGATGATTTTTTAATTCCCTTTTCCAATAAAGTTACTCCCTTTTCCAATTTATCTATATCTTTCATATATTCTTTCTTAAGTTTTGAAAAATAATTTATCATTTGGCCTCGTAGATAAGCTTTTGATGTATCCCAAATAACAAACATATTTTCTACTGAATGTAAATTAGTTTCACAAAACAAATGAATATATTGTCTTACTATAAACAAAAGGCTGGTCTTTTCAATAATAAAGAATTCAATCTCCGTCTGTAAGATGGCTGTTGTTTTTCTGCAAATTTCAACTCAATCAGAAGAGGAGAATAATCAGATATTAATCTAGTCTTATGATCCACATCAATCACTCCTGATTGATTTTGAGCGGAAAGCAAAAAACAAAATCAATTTTAGAATACTTATCAAACCTGCTAGAATAAAAAGAATAATCCCTATCCTTAGGGTGCATTTTTCTCCATATATCAATTAAATTAAAATCTTTCATTAAAGATAACAATGTTTTAGCCGCCTTTGATTTCATTATATTTCTTGAAGATTTAACCAATACAGGTTCTAAACAGAAGTTAAAATCATTACCCATCAAACCATTTTCATCTACATTTACTAAATTTTTTTGATAAAGTATCCTGTATAAATTTCTGATCATCGAAATTCTGTGCATAAATATTCAATAGAGTCCATTCTTTTGAGAATATTTGACAATGTATAGAGAGTGGCTCCAGGAGAAATTACAGCAGGTTCTTTTTCTGTCCTCGAATTGTGTTTTTCTTTCAGAGTAGTATTTTTAATTTTTTTTTTCTTTTCTTGATGGCATTTTATTCTTAACTGTCAACACTTTAGATTAACTTTAATATTGTAAACTTTACTTAACCAATAAAATCCATGGGAGTCGTAAGGGTGCACTGCACTCAACAGCATCACATGACCTCCCCTTAAATTTAATTATAATTTCACTCCAAAGGATAAGAGGCCATCTCTAAAGCTACTCATTTCTACTTTTATAAAATCACTTCTCTCAGCCTCCTGCTGCTAAAACTAGGAGCCATATTTTTGTTGCTGGAACTTTTGGTGATGTAATACGAGAGGCACCTGGGATGGACAGCCAGCACCTTTTTCCTTGGGTGAGAGTAGCAAACACTAGAGGGTGTCTATACAAGTTTAGGGGAAACATCAGGGGCAAGTTTTTTTTGTTTTTACACAGAGAGTAGTGGGTGCCTAGAATACATTGCCAGGGGTGGTGGTGGAGACTGGTACAACAGAGGCATTCTCAGGCACGTGGATGCAAGAAAAATAGAGGGTTATGGATGTAAGATAAGGGAAGGTTTAGTTTGTTGAGTAGGTTTATAGAAGTCTGCGCACCATCAGAGGCTGTAGTGTTTTATGAATGACTACTCAAATCCTTTACCAGCAGTGATGCTCATTCCACTTCCTTAACTTGTCATTTAAATGTTTCATGACCACGTTTTAATTCTTTCTGGCTAAACAATGGCTCAATTTTAAAATTATCATACTTGTCTTCAAATCTTGCCCCTCCCTGAATTCTCAAGTGCTACAAACCTCCAGTGAATCTGTGCTCTTAAAATCCTACCCGCTTGAAAGTAGCTGAATTTAATCTAGCTGTTTGTTGTGGCTCTGGTTTAAAATGCATGGCACTAACATGATAGAATTCATCTCCTAAATCTTCCAGGCTTTATTATTTTCATAATTTTATATACTCTATAAATATTTGATGGCCTAATGCAAAAATATTCTTGGGTGATTTACTTTAAATTGCATATTTAATAATGTACCTATAAAACACAGGATTTTCTGCTACATTATACAACCATATAACAGCACGGAAACAGGCCATCTTGGCCCTTCTAGTCCGCACCAAATCAAGTCCTCTCCTCTAGTCCCACCTACCTGCACCCTGCCCATCACCCTCCATTCCCCTCCCATCCATATACCTATCCAATTTTTCCTTAAATGACAAAATGGGCCCTGCTGCCACTACTTCTCCTGGAAGCTCATTCCATACAGCTACCACTCTGAGTGAAGAAGTTGCCCCTCATGTTACTTCTAATCTTTTGCCCCTTAACTCTTAACCTCTTGTTTAAATATCTCCTACCCTCAAGGGAAAGAAGCCTATCCCCCTCAACTCTATCTATCCCCCTCAATCTATCCCCTCTATACAATACCGCTATACAATACTGCTATACAATACCATACCTCTATGGAGAAGAGCAGAAGGACAGAAAAGAGTCCGGGGCAGGTAAGAAAACTTTTTAAAAAGTCTCTTACCAGGGTCTGCGGGGAGGAGTCGGCGTCGGAGGCGGCCATTGGTCGAGCGAGCGTACAGCAGAGTGTGACGGGAAGGTAAGGTCTTTTTAAAGACCCTTACTGGGGACAGAGCCTAGCAGTAGGGAGAGGAGAGGAGAGAAAAGGAGAGAGGAGAAGGACAGAAAAGAAAAGAGTCCGGGGCAGGTAAGAAAACTTTTTTAAAAGTCTCTTACCAGGGTCTGCGGGGAGGAGTCGGCGTCGGAGGCGGCCATTGGTCGAGCGAGCGTACAGGAGAGTGTGTAGGGGTTCATTGGTAAAAGGCCAATAAATAAGAGGGACAGCGAGCGGCCCAGCGAGTGAGTGGCCCAGTGAAGGAGTGGGACTTCCAGGCTTTGGCTCATCAGGCTTCGGCGAAAGCAGGCGGAGAGAAAGCTAAGATAGTCTTTATTACTACTTCATTGGGGTAAGGGATGAGTGTTAAGTCTGTGTGTTGTCGGGACTGCCGGATGTGGGAGGTCCTGGAGTCTTCCAGACTCCCGGATGTCCATATCTGCACTTGGTGTGTCGAGCTGCAGTTTGTCAGGGACCGTGTTAGGGAACTAGAGCTGCAGCTCGATGACCTCAGGCTGGTTAGGAAACAGAGGTAGTCATAGACAGGAGTTACATCCAGGTGGTCACGCCGGGGCCACGGGAGGATGAAAGGTGGGTAACTGTTAGGAGAGGGACAAAAGAACGTAAGGTGCCAGAGAGGAGCCCTGTGAATGTAACCCTCAGCAATAAGTACGCCTCTTTGAGCACTGTTGAGGGGGACATCAAGGTTGGGGGGAGCGACAGTGGCTGTGCCTCTGGCACGAGGTCGGCCCCTGTAGCTCAGAAAGGGAGGGAAAGGAAGAGTTAAGGGGCAATTGTGGTAGGAGACTCCATAGTTAAGAGGACGGATAGGGGATTCTGCGGACGCAGCAAGGAGAACTGGATGGTGGCTTGCCTCCCTGGTGCCAGGGTCCGGGATGTTGCTGCTCGTGTCCCGGATATCCTAAAGTGGGAGGGACAGGAGCCAGAGGTCGTGGTACATGTAGGTACCAATGACATAGGGAGAATTAGAGAAGAGGTCCTAAAAAGTGAGTACAGGCAGTTAGGTAGGGAGTTAAAAAGAGGGACCGCAAAGGGGGTAATCTCTGGATTACTCCCTGTGCCACGTGACAGTGTGAATAGAAATAGAATGAGGTGGAGGATTAACACGTGGCTGAAGGGGTGGAGTAAGGGGCAGGGTTTTAAGTTTCTGGATAACTGGGACCTTTTTTGGGGGAGATGTGACCTGTACAGTAAGGACGGGTTACACTTAAATCCCAGGGGGACCAGAATCCTGGCAGAGGTATTTGCTAGGGCTACTCAGGATCCTTTAAACTAGAATGGTTGGGGGGAGGAAAATAGTACAGAGCAGAAAGGAGAAGGTTAGAATGCAAACAAAGAAAGTTTGTAGTATTTGAATATGGATGGGCAGGTGATAGAGAAGGGAAATGCTCTGGAAGAAGATGAAGGGCAATTGGCAGGAAAAGTAAATAATGTTGTTATTAAAGATGAGGGAAAACAGGGAATAAAAATTGGGAAATCTCTGAAATTCATATATTTTAACGCCAGGAGTATTGTAAAAAAGGTGGATGAGCTGAAGGTGTGGATTGATACTTGGAAGTATGATGTGGTAGCGATTAGTGAGACATGGTTGCAGGAGGGATGTGATTGGCAGCTGAATATCCCTGGGTTTCGTTGTTTTAGGTGAGATAGAGTCGGAGGGGCAAGAGGAGGTGGGGTTGCATTGCTTGTCAGGGAAAATATTACAGCGGTGCCTAGGAAGGATAGATTAGAGGGCACATCCACGGAGGCTATTTGGGTGGAACTGAGGAGTAGGAAAGGAGAGGTTACACTTGTAGGGGTGTATTATAGACCACCCGGAGGGGACCGAGACCTAGAGGAGCAAATCTGTAGGGAGATAGTGGATATTTGTGATAAGCACAGGGTTGTAATTATGGGAGATTTTAATTTTCCACATATAGATTGGGAAACACATTCTGTGAAAGGACTGGATGGGTTAGAGTTTGTGAAATGTGTGCAAGATAGTTTTTTACAACAATATGTAGAGGTGCCGACCAGAGAAGGAGCAGTATTAGATCTACTGTTGGCAAATGGAATGGGTCAAGTGACGGAGATTAGTGTTGGCGAGCACTTCGGGTCCAGTGATCATAATGCCATTAGCTTCAATGTCATTATGGAAAGAGAGAAGTCAGGGCCAAGGGTTGAGGTTTTTGATTGGGGAAAAGCTAGATTTGAGGAGATGCGAAAGGACTTGCAGGGTGTGCATTGGGACAATTTGTTTTATGGGCAGGATGTAGTGGAGAGATGGAAGTCTTTTAAAGATCAGATTTTGAGAGTGCAAAAGCTTTATGTTCCTGTTAGGTTAAAAGGAGGGGCAAAAGGTTTGAGAGATCCGTGGTTTTCAAGGAATATTGGAAACTTGGTTCAAAGAAAAAGGGAGGCGTACATAGATATAAGAAGCATGGAGTTAAGGAGATGTTTGAAAGACATATTGAATGTAAGAGGAATCTTAAGAGAGGAATTAGGAAAGCTAAAAGAAGGTACGAGGAAATTATGGCAAGCAGGGTGAAAACTAATCCAAAAGAGTTCTACAAATATGTTAATGGTAAGAGGAAAGCTAGAGACAAAATTGGTCCCTTAGAAAATCAGAGCGGAAAACTGTGTGTGGAGCCTAGAGAAATGGGGGAGATACTGAACAGTTTCTTTTCTTCGGTATTCACTAAGGAGAAGGATATTGGGAGATGTGAGATAAAAAAAAGCAAATTGGGTAAATATGGGGAATATAGAGATTACAAAAGGTGTAGTTTTAAGGCTTTTGAAGAATATAAAGGTGGATAAGTCTCCGGGACCAGACGGGATCTTCCCCAGGACATTGAGAGAAGTGAAGGAGGAAATAGCAGAGGATCTGGCGGTAATTTTCCAAATGTCATTAGATATGGGGATAGTGCCGGAGGATTGGCGCATTGCGCATGTGGTTCCGTTATTTAAAAAGGGTTCAAGGAGGAAGCCTGGCAACTATCGGCCTGTAAGTTTGACGTCTGTGGTAGGTAAATTAATGGAGAAAATTCTTAGAGATAGTACTTATAAACATCTGGATAGACAGGGACTGATCAGGAGCACTCAACATGGATTTGTGGGAGGAAGGTCATGTTTGACCAATCTGATTGAATTTTTTGAAGAGGTGACTAGGAATGTGGATGAGGGTAGTGCAGTGGATGTTGTCTATATGGACTTCAGTAAGGCCTTCGATAAGGTACAACATGGAAGGTTAGTTAGGAAGGTGCAGTCTTTAGGTATAAATTTTGAGATAGTCAAATGGATTGAACATTGGCTGAAAGAGAGAGGCCAGAGAGTGGTAGTGGATAATTGTCTGTCAGGTTGGAGGCCGGTGGCCAGTGGTGTGCCTCAAGGATCTGTATTGGGCCCATTGTTGTTCGTTATATACATTAATGATCTAGATGATGGGGTGGTGAATTGGATTAGTAAATATGCAGACGATACTAAGATAAGTGGAATAGTGGATAATGAAGAAGGTTTTCAAGGATTGCAGAGGGATTTGGGCTGCTTAGAAAAGTGGGCTGAAAAATGGCAGATGGAATTTAATGCTGATAAGTGTGAGGTGCTTCATTTTGGTAAGAAGAATCAGAAAAGGACATACTTGGTAAATGGGAGAGCATTGATGAATACAGAAGAGCAGAAAGATTTAGGAGTAACGGTACATCGTTCCCTGAAGGTAGAAACTCACGTGAATAGGGTGGTGAAGAAAGCTTTTAGTATGCTGGCCTTTATCAATCATTGCATGGAATATAGGAGTTGGGAGGTGATGTTGAGATTGTACAAGACGTTGGTGCGGCCTAATTTGGAGTTCTGTCTGCAGTTCTGTTCGCCTAATTATAGGAAGGATATAAACAGAGTGGAGAGAGTGCAGAGAAGGTTTACCAGAATGTTACCTGGGTTTAAGCATCTAGAGTATAGGGAGAGATTGGGCAGATTAGGTCTTTATTCTTTGGAGCGTAGAAGGTTGAGAGGGGATTTGATAGAAGTATTTAAGATTATGAAAGGGATAGACAGAGTGGATGTGGATAGACTATTTCCGTTAAGAGGAGGAAAGATTAAAACAAGAGGACATGAGTTAAGAATTAAGGGGCAGAGGTTTAGAGGTAACATGAGGGGGAACTTCTTTACTCAGAGAGTGGTAGCCGTGTGGAATGAGCTTCCGGGAGAAATAGTGGCGGCGGAGTCAATTGTATTATTTAAGAAAAGGTTGGACAGGTATGGATGAGAAGAAGATGGAGGGTTATGGGCATTGTGCAGGGAGGTGGGACTAGAAAGGGGTGTTTGGTTCGGTGCGGACTAGAAGGGCGTAATGGCCTGTTTCCGTGCTGTAATTGTTATATTATGTTATGTTATGTTAAAATCCCCCCTCAACCTTCTATGCTCCAAGGAATAAAGACCTAATCTGCTCAATCTTTCTTTGTAATCTAGATTCTGAAACCCAGGAAAATTTTCATAAACCTTCTCTGTTCTCTCTCTACCTTGTTGATATCCTTCCTATAATTCAATGTCCAGAACTGCACAGTATTTCATATTTGGTCTCACCAATGCCTTGAACAGTCTCAACATCACTTCCCAACTACTGTATTCTAAGCCTTGATTTATAAAGGCCAGCATACTAAAAGCCTTCTTCACCACCCTATTGTTACGAGCCCAGAGGACCCATAAACCCAGCAGCAATAGATATTCACTACGACAAATGGTGACTTAAACAAAAGTTACTTTTAATTATCTTTAAACATGAAAACAGAATCAAACTTTAACTTATCTCTATTGACTTACTTAACCTAACTTAACCCCCTTCTAATTCTAAGCCCACATGTATGTAATGTGTGTGTAAGTTAAGAAAAGTTCTCAGGTTCACAGTCCAATCTCACTTCTCATTCCTCCAGTCTCACTGGTTGCAGGCAATTCTTATATTGTGCGCAGAATTTAACATTTATAAAGTTCACCAGGCTTTGGTACTTGAAAGGTAAATGGTTGTTTGTTCCTTTTAAATGGTTGGTTGTTCCTTTTAAATCAGCCACTTCAGTGTCTTGCTGACAAAACTTGCCCCTTCTGGGTTCTCCAGATAACCTTTCTTTCAGGTCATCACAAAATTCCTTTCTGATTCACTTATTCCAAGTGAAACATTAAACAGCCAGTCCTCTCCTCTTGCATGAACCACAAAGGCTTTGACCAGGCCATCTCCCAAATGGAGCTCTCCACAAGCATGCCAACTTGTCCTGTTCCAGTCCCAGCTACTTCTGCTGGCTGTAACATAGTACAAGCGATCTGTGTGTGTCTCTCTCTCTCCCTTTCTGACTCTCTGAGAGAAAGCCTGTTTAACTCTTTCTGCTTCATGACTCTCTCAGAACAACAAGTTCTCTTCCAGACAGCAGCGGCTCCGGCATACTCTTTCATCTGTTGCCTTTTGCAAACAACAATCCATTAGTGAAGTCTCTTGAGCACTCTTCAAAAGCTCTTGCAAAAGCTCTGGAGCCGATACATCTACCATGGGGCAGAGCTCCAGTATTTTAAATAAGATCTGTTTTTAAGTGTTTTCAATGACCTAATCTAATAAACCTTTCCAAATTTATCTCCCAAAAACATATCCATGTACTCTCACACTATCCACATGAGTTCTACCTTCAGGGAATGAACTGTTATTTCCAGATCTTTCTGCTGAACTGCATTCCTCAATGCCCTCCCATTTACTACGCATGTCCTGCTTTGATTATTCCTTTCAAAATGAAGTACTTCACAATCCTCAGCATTAAACCCCACGTGCCATCTTTCAGCCCACTCCTAAGCTGTCCAAATCCTTTTTCAATCTTTGAGAACCTTCTTCATTATCCACCATTCCACCTATTTTAGTATCATCCACATATTTACTAATCCAATTTACCACCCCAACGTCCAGATCATTAATGTAAATAACAAACAGCAAAGGGCCCAATACAGATCCCTGAGGCACACTGCTTGTTACTGGCCTCCAGCCTGAGAAAGTTATCCACTACGACTCTCTTGCATGTCCCATCTAGCCACTTTTGAACCCATTTGACTATCTCAAAGTTAATATATAGCTCTTGAACCTTCCGAGCAAACTTTCCATGTGCAACCTTATTGAAGGCCTCACTGAAGTCCATATAGACAACATCCACTGTTTTCCCCTCATCAACATTCCTAGTCACCACTTCAAAAAATTCAACAAGATTGGTCAAACATTACCTTCCACACACAAACTCGTGTTGACTGTTCTTGATCAGACCTCAGACCCTGTCTCTCCAGATACTTATATATCTCTAAGAATGTTTTCCATTAACTTACCTACCACAGACATCTCCACGGGCCTATAATTGCTAGGCATGCTCTTCAAACCCTTTTTAAACGAAGGAACCACATTAGCAATATGCCAATCCCCCAGCACTACACCCATCTCTAATGACATTTGAAAAATCACTGTCAGAGCCGTTGTTATTTCCTCACTAACTTCTCTCAAGATCCTGGGGAAAATCCCATCAGGACCTGGAGACTGATCCACCTTTATATGCTTCGAAAGCTCCAGTACTTCCTCTTTCTTAATCACTACAGTTTCCGTAATTACCCTCTTTGCTTCCTTTAACCCGCACAATTCAATATCCTTCTCCTTAGTGAATATCAAAAAGAACTTGTTCAAAATCTCCCCCACCTCATTTGGCTCCACACACAGTTGTCCGCTTGATTCTCTAAGGGACCAATTTTATCCCTCTCTCCTTTCGCTATTAACATATTTATAGAAACCTTTTGGATTTATTTTCACCCTGCTTGCTATAGCCACCTCGTACCTTCTTTTAGCTTTTCTCAATTCTTAAGATTCTTTTTACATTCAACGTATTCCCCGAACATCTCCTTTATTCCTGTTTCTTGTATTTATTGTAGGAATCCCTCTTTTTTCGAACCAAATTTCCAGTATCCCTTAAAAATCATGGCTCTCTCAAACTTTTAACTTTGCCTTTTATCCTGACAGGAACAAAGATTTTGGAACCTCAAAATATCACCTTTAAAAGACCTTCATTTCTCTACTATATCCTTCCCATAAAACAAACTGTCCCAATCCACCCCTTGTAAATCCTTTCTCAGCTCCTCAAATCTAGCTTTTCCCCACTTGAAAACCTCATTCTTAGGTCCTGACCTATCCCTTTCCATAATTACATTGAAGCTAATGGCACCATGATCACTGGACCCAAAGTGCTCCCCAACACATACCTGTCACCTGACCCATCTCATTCTCCAACGTAGATCCAACACTGCCCTTTCTCTAGTTGGCACCTCTACGTATTGCTGTATAAAATTATCCTGCACATATTTTACAAATTGGAAGTTGTTTACAACAACCCTAATAAGGGATTCCCTGATGTTTACCACAGGTTCCAAAGCTTAAAAAAAATTGTTCCACTGTTTAATATTAAACTTTAATATTAGATTCTACACCAACAGTCAAATGCTTTTGGTACTCTGTTATTTACCTAAACAAATATTTCCTGATTTTACCCCAAAATGGACTTGTTCCAATTTTGCATACAACAGTACATGTAAATGGTACTTTCAATACATACCTGTTGCCACCAAGTTGACATTAGGGTGCTCAGCATTCTGGTTTGATGCTAAACAATATCCAGCTCCCTCTCTCCTGCTTATGAATCTACTCATAGGCCCCTTTTTTTAAAATCCCTTCCTCTGTACCCCAACTGCAAATCGATCTCTCAGAAACTAATGTTAGAAGCCTCAATTCTGAGATGGTCAACAACGATCAGAGGTATTTAGAATGCAATCTATTTTTCACAAGTTTCAATGTTTAAATTTTATGTAGCACAAATGGTGATGGCTGTCCAAGCCCCAGAGCACAATAAGTTTGATATTTACAGTGGGCAATATCAATCTCCATCACATCTACCTTTCTTCCTGTATTTCAATTTAAGATCAACAAATTATTTCACAATATAAAACAACAGGTTTGTTAAACTGAGGAGCAGAAATAGACCATTCAGCTCACCGAGTCTGCCCCACCATTCAATCACATGCTGATCCATTCTCCCTCTCAGCCCCACTGCCTGCCCTTCTCCCTCTATTCTTTGATGCCCTGGGTAATCAAGAATCTATGAATAGTTAAACACAAAAATCTGTAGACACCATGGTTGAAGTAAAAATACAAAGCTGAATAAAATCAGAAGGTCAAAAAATGTCCTTTATATAACAAAGGTAAAAATACATAACTGACGTCTTGAGATTGAGCTCTTCATGAAGGTATGGAAAAATGTCAGCAGGCGTCTGAACAAAAGAGAAGGAGGGAGGTGTGGTCTCAAAGGCAGATGAAGAAGAGAGGGAGGGAAGAGCAGCAAGGGGAGGAGGGATGGTTAGGTGAACAGAGAAGGAAGGGGAGGAGAGCTGGAAGGGGAAGAGAGAGCAGGTCAGCAAAAACTGGAAAAGTTGATGCTAATGCCATCTGGCTGGAGAACCTATCAATCTCCACCTTTGCCCAGACGAAGTAATGGAGGGATAAGTCAGTAAGTTTGCAGATGATGCAAAGGTGGAATGCTGTTGTAGGTTACAATGGAACATAGACAGGATGCAGAATTGAGTGGATAAGAGGTAGACAGAGTTGAATCCGGATAAGTGTGAGGTGATGCAGTTTGGTCGGTTAAACTTGAACGAAGACTACATGGTAATGGTAAGATACTGAACAGTGTGGATGAACAGAAGGACTTAGGTTCCAAATTTTTAGATCTCTTAAAGTTGCTGTGCAGGTTGGTAGGACAGTTAAGAAGGCCTAGGGTATGCTGGGTTTCATTAATTGGGGGATTGTGTTCAGGAGTCATGAGGTAAAGTTGCAGCGATATAAATCTCTGGAGATACCACAGCTTGGTTACCTCATTACTGGAAAGATGTAAACCTATAAAAAGGGTGCAGAGGAGATTTACCAGGGTGAATTGGAAAATGAGGCAAGGTTAACTAGGGATTTTCTCTTTGGAGCAAATGAGGATGAGACGAGACTTAACAGAGGTCTACAAGCATGAGAGGCATAGATCAAACAGACACTGAGCACCTCCTTCCTAGGGCGGGTGTAGCAAACACCAGAGGATATCTATACAAAATGAATGGGGGAAATTTTAAGAGAGGTATTAGGGGTAGGTTTTTGAACATAGTTGTGGGTGCCTGGAATGCATTGCCAAGGGTGGAGGTGTAGGCTGAAGCTGGAACAATAGGGCAAAAGGGGCATTTGAAAGACTCAGACAAGCACATGGATGAAAGAAAAGTAGAGGGTCATGAGGTAGGGATGATTTAGTTTTTTTTGGTAGGAATATATAGCTCAGCACAACATCATGAACCAACAAGCCGTACTGCGCTGTAGTGTTCTAAATACATCCAAAGATATGGCCTCCATAATAGTTTGTGGCAACAAATTCCACAGACTCGCCACCCTCTAGCTAAAGATATTCCTCTGTTCTAAGTGGACACCCTTCAATTCTGAAGTTATGTTCTCTTGTTCTAGACTTTCACCATGGGAAACATCCATTCTAGATCTACTCCGTCCTTGCCTTTCAATATTCAAAATGTTTCGAGATTTGCTCTCATTCTCCAAAGTTCGAATGAGTACAAGCCAAGAGGTGTCAAACATTCCATTCCCAGAATCATCTTTGTGAACCACCTCTGAACTTTTTCTAACATTGGTCCATCCTTTATGAAATGAGGAGTCCAAAACTGCTCATAATACTCCAAGTGAGGTCTCACCAGTACCTTATAAAGCCCTTACATCACATCCCTGCTCTTATATTTTATTCCTCTTGAAATGAACACCAGCACTGCATTTGCCTTCACCACCGATTCAATCTACAAGTTTACCTTCAGCGTATCCTGCACAAAGATAATGCCAGGTCACTCGCACCTGGGAATTTTCCATTTTCTCCCCATTTAGAAAATAATCTGCCATTTATTTCTTCTCCCCAAGTGTACGACTATACACTTTCCGACATTGTATTTCATTTGCCGCTCCTCTGCCCAATTTTAGTATTGTAAATTGTTGATTTGATTGTAAAATCCAATTAACTCCTCTCAGTCACTCCCGTGTTCCTCTCTCTTAAGGTAACAGCTCTCCGATTGCTGGCTTCATATCCACTGATCGAGAAAAGTTTCAATTTATGCACGAGTATAGCTAGACTTTCAAATACATTGCTTCAGTTTTCGAGAGATACAAAAAGAGGATCTATGAAGTTTCAAGGACAGCATCTGCATAAATTGACCTCTTCACAAAGCCTTCTACATATTGTAAACAGAGAAACTGTAATTTATCACATCACTTCTATGTTAGTGCCCTTTAAGAAAAACAGTACAGTACAGCAGTTTCAGACTGTACTTCAGGAAGGTAAGGTTCTTCACCAGGAGCACACATTCAGAATTTTGTTTACCACCACCAAGAAAGCATGCCTTTGGTGTAGACAACATAAAGAGCACGAAAAATAATAGGGAAATTGGATCAGGCATATCAACTGGGCTACTAAAGGCTTCCAACTAAATTTTTAGAAACCTCTTTAAAAAAATTAAGATAAAACAGGTGCAATAACTTTTCTGCAACATGAGCTTCATTTCTGCAACATGAGCTTCATTCGTAAATATATTCTGCTATTACTAAAGAAGGGTTAGGACCTCAACAACAATACACATTTCCTAACAGTTTCTGCTTCATCTTGGCTATAACTGTCCAAAACAAAAACAGGAAATGCTGGAAGAACTCAGCCAGTGAAGCAGCTGATCAGGAAAACAAATAAAACTGCAGATGCTGGAATCAGAAACAAAAGCAGAAAATATTAAAAAAAAATAGAAAAACTATAAAAAAATAGAAAAATAGAAAAGGTTGGACAGGTATATGGATGAGAAGAAGATGGAGGGTATGGGCATTGTGCAGGGAGGTGGGACTAGAAAGGGGTGTTTGGTTCGGTGCGGACTAGAAGGGCCTAATGGCCTGTTTCCGTGCTGTAATTGTTATGTTATGTTACACCAGGTTTCTGTCTATGCCCTTGGTGGTGCAAACCATATTCACAGCACCTTCACTCCCAACAATGAAAGAAACAAGGCATTCATCAGACCAATTGGCAAACAGCGTGGTTTCCAATGGAGGGTGCAATACTGTAGTTTGAGGGATGAGAGAGGACTTGACTAGTGTAGTTTGGGAACACTGGCTACATGTTGGGATAGTTGAGGAATGTTGCAAGACTCAGATTTCCACAGTGCTCAACAAAAGTATGTTCCAGTTAAAAGCAAGGACAGCAAGGATGGGGAGAGCCAGCCTTGGATACATGTGTGTACAAAGTCCCCAAGAGATTTTAAAAATGTGGACAGACAGCATGGCCCACGAGCCCATGCCACCCAATTGACCTGCAACCCCAGTACATTTGTGAAGGTTGTAGGAAACGGAGCGCCTGGAGGAAAACTATGCAGATACAGTGAGAACATACAACTAGATTTGAATCGGATTCGAACCTGGGTTGCTTCCACTGTAACTGCTTTGGATGAACCACCATGCTTACCAAGTCGCCCTATGGGGATGTGAGTAAACTTTAAAAAGCAACAAAGAACCACTAAACAAGCAATTTGTTTAAAATAAAGGAAAGATAGATTATGAAGGTAAACTAGCACAAAATATAAACAGATTGCAAAGGCTTTTATAATTGAATAAAGTGGAAAAAGGGTTTCCAAAGTTACGTAACAAACGCCCCTTGGAAGATGAGAAGGGGGAATACAGAAATGGCTGAGGCTTTGAGAAACCATTTTTTGTTGGATTTCACGGTGGAGGAAAGATGTTGTGGATACAATCACATCACAAGAGGTGGCACTAAGTAAACTAGTGGGCCTAAAGACAGATCAACCCCTTGGACCTGATGAAGCTCATTTTATTATCCATAAGACGTCGACCAAAGTGCCTCTGCTTTCTGGGTGCTTCACTATTTTTCTGCCTGCATCCATCCTGATAGATTCAACTAAAAGCTGATGCAACACAAAAAAAACCAAATGGCGCAGCCTTGTTTAGCTCTGGATTGAGAGGTTTTCCACTTCCAATTGTTAAATGAGAATCTGCTACTGTTATCTGTGGAGTAAAAATGGAAAATGCTGGAGAAGCTCAGCAGGTGAGTGTCATTTATGTAGCAAAGGCAAAGATACAGAACGACTTCTTGGGCTTGAGCCCTTCAGTAAAGTAGGAGAAAATGCCAGCAAGTGTCCTAGCAGAAGAGTAAGAGGGGGGAGGAAGGAGATGATAGGTGGAGAAAGGAGGGAGGGGACAGCAGCAATGAGGGGTAGGGGATGGCAGGGCTGTGAGACAGGAAAGGGGGGGCAGGGGAAAGAACAGGCGAGCAGGTTTAGAGGAAAGCAGTAAAGTCGATGTTCAAGCCATCTGTCTGGAGAGGGCCCAGACAGAAAATAAGGTGTTGTTCCTCCAATCTGCGGGTGGTCAGGGTGGGACAGAACATAAAGCCATGGACAGACATGTGAGCGTGGGAATGTGACTCAGAATTTGATTGGCCACTGGGAGGTCGCTGTGGTTGCAAAAGGAGCGGAGGTGCTGAGCGAAGAGATCTCCCAGTCTGCGACCAGTCTCTCTGATGTAGAGAATGTCACAAAGGGCGCACCAGATGCAGTAACTAAGTCCTCTGGGTGTACAAGAAGTGTTGCTTCACATGAAAGGCCTGTTTGGGGCCCTGGACCGTGGTGAGGAGGAGGTGTGGATGCAAGTGTGGCACATCCTCTGGGCACAGGGGAAGGTGCTGGGGGTGTGATGAGTGGGGAGGGATGAGTGTGCAAGGGACTCACGGAGGGAACGGTCCCTGTGGAAGGCCGAGAGGGGAGGGAAAAATGTGTCTGATGGTGGGATCCTGTAGTAAGTGCTGGAAATTCCGGCAGATGATGTGTTGGATGCAAAGGCTGGTGTGATGGTAGGTGAGGATGAGGGGGATTCTATGATTGTTGCATCTGGGGGTAGAGGGGGCCAGGGCAATGACCCAGAAATGGAGATGCAGGTGAGGGCTGAGTTGATGGTGGTGGAGGGTCAGCCACATTTGTGCAAGGCGGCAAATATTCACAAACTCTAGACTGAAAGATCTCATCTTGGTACAGATGTAACGAGATGGAGAAATTGAGAGAAGGGGATGGAGTCCTTGTAGGGGACAGAGTGTGAAGAAGTGTAATCCAGGTTGTTGTAGGAGTTGGAGGGATTGTAATATATATAGTATTTCAGACCTTCTGTGTGGGGATAGAGGTATAAAAGGATTGGACATCATCGTGAGATTATGTCATTGAGGAGATGGACGGCATGTGAGGTGGGGCAGGATTGGACAGGGGATAAAGGATAGAGTCAAAGTAGGATGAAACTAGTTCAGTGGGGGAGCAAGCAGAAACAATGGGTCTACCTGGATGGTTGGGTTTCTTTATCTTGGGAAGGAGGTAGAAACGGGCTGTACAGGGGTGGGAGAGAATGTTGGTGGCTGTGGATGGGAGGTGACCAGAGGTGATGAGTTTGGAGATGGTTTTGGAGACAGTGGCTTGATGTTTGGTGATGGGGTCCTGTGGGAGGGGTCGATAGGTGGAAGTGTCTGAAAGCTATTGACAGGCCTTAGCAAGATAGAGGTCAGTGTGCCAGACCACAACTATACCACCTTTGTCTATGGGTTTGATGGTTAGCTTGAAATTGCTGTGGAGAGAGTGGAAGGCAAAGTGTTCTGAGGAGGTGAGGTTTGAATATGAGAGGAGGATGGTAAAGTTGAGATGGTTGATGTCTTGGTGCCAGATAGAAATAAAAAGTTCCAGAGCTGGCAGCTGGCCAGGACAAGGTGTGCAGGAGGAGGAAGGCAGCTTGAAACGGGAGAAAGGGTCTTGAGTAGGGGGTGGAGAGTCGTAGTCATAGAAGTGGGCCAGGAGGCAGAGGGGAACGAAGGTGAGGCCTCTACTGAGGACCGAGCACTCCGTCTCAGAGAAGGGAAAGTCAGAGGGGATAGTAAAAGCCAAGTAGGAGTGAGAGTGAGGATCAGTGTTGCGAAAGGTGTAAGGGGAGGAGAAGGGTTGGGGAGGTCTGAGGGTGGAGATGGAAGGCAGGGAGGTTGGAAAGGTCAGAAGAGTGGGGAAGGAGAGGGGGGGGAAGAGATGAGGTCTGAGGGTTGGGGATAGGGGAAGAGGGGGGCAGAGATGGGGAGATGGGGGTGGAGTAAAGAGGGGTGTAGGAGGATAGGGAAGGAGTAGTGAGGGGAATAAGTGAATGGGATCTAGTAGCAAGGTCAGGGCTCTGGTAACAGTCTGTGTCAGGAGCCATGTGGTGCAAGTCAGCAAGGGAGGCTCCATCATCATCTTCTGCAGGGCCAGTCCTGGAGTCGGCAGTCAAGGCGTCAGGAGCTCCGGTTAGAAGGGAGTCAGGGCTTGGGTGGGAGTGGGCAGCCATGGCATCGGGAACTCTGTGGAGTCTGCAGCTGAGGTCAGTGTGCCAGTGAGAGGCCATGGCATTGAGAGCTCCGTCGGGTGGGTGGCCAGTCAGGGCTATCTGTGGAGTTATTTTACTCAATCGCAGGAGCCCTCTCCAAATCCTTTTTGAAGAGCATGTATATTTTGCATACGTGTACTCAAAAACCTTTTCTTGGGCCAAATCAACTGCACCCAGTGACTAGCTCACCCAAGCAATGCCTTCACTGCTGGACGTCAGCCTGAGAGGGGATACTTACATTGGTTTGCCTACCTTCCATCGACTCTGGAGGATTTTGCAGAGAAAACATTGTGGTATTGTTATGGTACCTTGAACAGGACTCAAATGCAGTAACACAAGGATCAATACTGCCCAATAAACCACAAGTTCTGTACCGGTTTTGAGGTCATGAGTGCAAGACTATCAGAGATCTTCCTGCAGGCACAATGCAGGACTGTTTTGAATGAATCAGGATTCCCAGATCAAACTTGACTTGATTAATTACCTCACACAGATCTGCCATTAACAACTTAAGGTAAACACTCTACTGATTATGTTGGCAGGCACAAATTTGGACATTGGTATATTTAACATGTTAACACCAAAACATTACACAAAGGCACCTTTACAAACAGAACATTTTCAAGTTGCTATGCATATAACCTCTAAACAAGAACAGTAACAACAAGAATTTCTTCTAAAGCTCGACTTTGAATCTTTTTTTTAGATACAGAATGGTAACAGGCCCTTCCAGGCCATGAACCTGTGGTGCCGAAATACACTAATTAACCTACAACCCCGTACTTTGTTGAAGGGTGGGAGGAAATCTGTGCAGATACGGGGAGAATCCTTAACAGTCAGTGCCAGACCTGAACCCGAGTCACTGGCGCTATTAGAGCATTGTGCTAACCATGCAATCGTTTTACCATTTGACACATCAACAGCTGAGAACCAACACTCTATACCACATTTATCAACCACCCCAAGTTGGGAGTCTGTCTGCACAATATACCATAACCAACATAGGAGGTAACAATCCAAGTCTCACTGTGGGCAAGACGAAACAGATGATACATATGATCGTGGACTTCAGGAGGACCAGGAACAACCACCCTCCACTACTCTGTAAGAGAGTGAAGAGCACCAAGTTCACTTGACTAGTGGCCTATTGTAGACACTCGACATCTTAATTGTCAGGAACGCACAACAGCGACTGCACTTCCGAAGAAGATTGAATCGGGCAAGGCTTCTGACCACCATTATGTCAACCTTCCATAGGAGCTCTAAAAAGAGCATTCTGGTCAGCCCCATTACATTTGCTGCAGAGAAATAGATCAGAGGTCAATCGACAGAACCACGAGCTGAAGAGAGGATCACTGGAGTCTCCCTTCCCCCACCCCATCGATGTGATCGACTGGGATCGTTGTCTGAAGAGGTCGTGCAAAATTATTGAGGACCCTTTCCACCCTGCACACATCTTTCAGCTGTTCCCATTAGGAAAGAGATACAGGGGGATCAGAGCCAGCATCACCAGACTGAGGAACAATTTCTTCCCACGGGCAGTGAGGATGCTGAACTACCAAAGGAACTACTCACACTAACCATCCCAGACTCTCATATTCACGAAACAGCATTCATTTATTTATTTATTTGTATAGATGAAATACATGTCCTGCATAGGTACTGCCGGCACAGACGGCGTAACAGTTAACACACCACCCTTTACAGCGCCTGGGACTGGGGTTCAAATCCTGCGCTGACTAAGGAATTTGTACGTTCTCCCAGTGTCTGCCTGGGGGTTCTGGTTTCCTCCCACCGTTCAGAATGTATAGGGGTGTAGGTTAATTGGGAGTAAATTGGGTGGCATGGGCCCGTGGGCTGAAATGGCCTTTTACCATGCTGTATGCCTAAAAAAAATTTAAATTTATTGTTTATATGTATGTGTGTTATGTCTGGTTGTGTCCCTGCATGTTTTGCACTGAGGACCAGAGAACCCTGTTTTGTTAGGTTGTCCTTGTACAATCAAATGACAATAAACTTTACTTGAAAAGTAACAGGAAGCTAGGAGGGCAAGAATACACATCAGAATATCCACAGTTCAGAAATTCCTGAAATCCCACGTTGCTCAATTGTCCCTGAGAGTGATGTTGGTAAATGCTTCAGCTATTTTACACACACCAAGATCCTGCAAATAGCAACAAACTGTTTTGTCGATAAATGATAAGAAATTATATGGAACTTGAACAATGTAAAAATACCACCTTTCCTGTCTTCAAGATGTCCTGAAGCATTTCACAGTCAACAATTTTATTTTGAATGCTACTTTGCAACTCCCCCAGAAATGCTGCTATGGGATTTTTTTTTTTTTTACAACCATCTATCTACACAAGAAAGATTTCATCTGAAAATGTAAATTTTGATGAAGTATATTTCTCAACATTCCAGATTGTGTGCTCAAACTTAAGGCTACTGCACAATTGGGCAGGACGATTGGCTATGGTGATTAGCGCAGTATGCCAGCAATCAGGACAGGGGTTCGAATCCCAAGCTGTCTGTAAAGAGTTTATAGGTTCTCCCAGTTAACATAGAGCGACGGGGACTGTAGATTAATTGGGTGGCATGGGCTCGTGGGCCGAAATGGCTTGTTACCATGTTGTACATCTAAATTTAAAATTGTGAAGGATGAAAACCTACTAGCAACATCTGCTTTTATTTCCACAGCCTTTTTTTCCCCTCTGGAACATATTTTCTAGTACCAAAACGTAACATTTGGGGGAGGGGCAGGAAAATAGCATAATATACATTTCTGAGCCATGTGTAAACAGATTTAACAGCAGGACCCCAAGCAAGATGTCCCATGATGCTTTGCAACAGGAATGTACTGGGTGTTTTCCCTGTTTGAGTCTGCCCCAGGTATGCCTCAAATAGTTACATCACCTGGAAACAATCAAGCTGTCCATAAACATTTTAAAAGAGCTTCAATACCAATTCATGCCTTTTCTATTAAACACGTTAGCTATTTCCTCAAAAAAATTGTTTGAAGTGATCTCCAACTGGACAACCTCAAATTCCGAATTTGAAAGTTAAATTCCATATTATTACAGGTTACTAGAGGCAACCTCACCGTACCAACGGGAAAGCAAGCATTGGAGGCCTGCAGGGATTGATTTGGAGTATCCAAATACAATTTTATTCAGTCATTCACAATTATACTTTACTCCCTGTCATTTCTGGCATTGGATCAGTAGCATTGGACAAATGTCTGGAACAACGTGCTGGATGAACGCCAGTCAGCAGGAAGTGCATTCACTTTGGGCCCCTTTACTTGTTTTTCTTATGCACGCTCTTAAAGTTGCAGTCTTACATTCACCTCTTCATCTCCCAGCTTGTGAGAGGACACCACAACATTATGACTGTTTGTGCACAGTTACATGGTACTCCCAGAGGAGCTTTACATAATGAATTCTTCATCTGGCCCATGACACTGTGGTGGATGCGTACAGAGGCAAACAAAAGGAAATCCTGCAAGAAATCTTTTGAGCAACTCTACAATGCTGCACAGCTCTAATGTGGACAGGAACGAGAAGAGACCAGGCAGCAGGAAGATTTTTTATTTTTCGCAATGGAAAATTTTCTGGCAGTACGGTGAAAGATAATCAAATCTATGCATCTCTGTGGTTTTTCTAGTACCTGCCTCTAAAGTAGAAATGCTCCTGCTATTCCACACTGCAGCTAGTACCATGATTTCAGAGAACAAAAATGCGTGGAATTTGCCATGATATTTACTTCTTCTCTTTGACAGTGAACAGAAAAGAATTAAATCCCTAATACTAATCTCTTGATGGTTTGCAGCTCTCAGGCCACAGTAATTTCTCCTTCAACAGTGCTGTCAGAGGGATGATGAAGAATCTGGCAGAAATTTGCCTCCATCTTGTTTTTAGGCTGTGAACCTACCAATCTCAGAACAGGCCTGTGGAAACTGACACTACTTCCAATCTTTCTCACTGCAAACCTCTCACTGTTTGCACTCCATCTGGAAATTTCTCAATGTAAAGGATAAATGGGAAACTGTTCTAAAAACATGATTTCAGAACTAAAGTCAAACTAATCTCGACAGTCGACATTTGAGACTCAGCACTTTAAAAAGCTGAAGAGATAGCGATACAAAATCCTTTAAATCCGCAAGACGAATTAGCATAACAAAGTCAGCACCCTCTGCCAGCCCATCATCCCTGTCACTGAGGTCTTAATTACATTTATTCAGTTTCTTTGGGCAGGCCACATCAATCATGGCCCCGGCAAACTCCAAAAAAGCATCTGGGAATAAAAAGGCAACATTCCCACTGATTTCTGGGAATTCTGCTCCAAGTGGAGAAGAAACATGCAGGATGGTACTAATTTTCAGTTTACTGTCAGAAGCCCAGTGCAATCAGTGGAAGTAGTACACCACATAACTTCCCTCCCCCATATCTGCCCCTTCTGTGTTCGTCAGTGAACCCGATATTAACCTCATTCGTCACTCAGGAACTCAGTGTAGAAGCAAGTCATTCCCGATGCAGGGGAACTATCGGATTTCAGATTTATTGTCAGAGAACATACATGACATCACATACAACCCTGAGATTCTTGTTCCTGTGGACAAGGCAGAATTACTAGTTATTGGTACTGCAAAAAAAATGTACACATGTAAACAAATAAAGAAATGTAAACAAACTGACTTTAATACAGAGAGAGAAAAAAATAAAGTGCACAAGTCAGAGTCCTTAAATGAGTCCCTGATGGAGTTTGTCGTTGAGGAGTCTGATGATGGAAGGGGAGCAGCTGTTCCTGAACCTGCTGATGCAAGTCTTGTGGCACCGAGACCTCTTTCCCGATGTAATCAGCGAGAACAGAGCGTGTGCTGGATGGCGTGGTTCCCCGATGACTGCTGCTGCTCTCCGATGGCAGCGTTCCCCGTAGATGTTCTCAATGGTGAGGAAGGTTTTGCCTGTGATGTCCTGGGCTGTGTTCAGGACTTAAAGTGCAGGGCTTTACACTCGGGAGTATTGGTCTCCCCATACCAGACCATGATGCAGACAGTCAGCACACTTTCCACCACACCTCTGCAGAAATTTGCCAGGGTTTCCAAATGTCACACTAAACCCCCGCAAACTCCTGAGCAAGTAGAGATGCTGACGTGCTTTCTCCATGATGCCAATTGTGTGTTGGGTCCAGGAAAGATTCTCCAAGATAGCGACTCATCTTAAACTACATTTTTCTCGATACCCATAACATGAGGAGAAAAGATTCTGATTAGGCCATTTCAGGTCAACCCTCCGCCTCGAGGCTGGCAACAGGAGCGAAGTGAAAACTATGAACTCACCTTTCAGGCACCAGCCCTAAAAGTCTGCTGCAGTGCCCCATTCATATCCAAAGGTGCCTCATAGCGCCCTCCAGATCATAAATATGCGGCATAGCAATGACCTATTCCCTGCCCATAATCCCCCATGCAGGTGGAACCGCTGTTTCCCAGAATAGTTCCAGCTGCGTGGGGGATTATGGGAAGGGAAGACCACCATTGCTATGCTGCATTTTGAGCCGCAGAGAGCTGCCCCAAAGACGGGAGCAGCCAGCCGGGCTGTCACAGCCCCCACCAGCCGCCCCCGACATCCCCCCACCAGCCTCCCCTGCTGACCTCCCCTCCCCGGCGGGGCAGGAGGCTGTCAGGAGCAGGGCATGGGGCTTTATACAGCCCACTATGGTGCTATTGTCAGCCATAGGGGTAAAGCAAGTAGAGAAAGGGGCTAAGAACATAGCCCTGTGGTCTCTGATACTGGTAGAGATGTTCTTACAAATCCTCAATGGTTGTGGTCTGGAGGTGAGGAAATACAGGATCCAATTACACAGTGGGGTGCTGAGGCCCAGACCTTGATCAGTTTTAAGGGAATATTGACTGCAATGGTCTGAGACCCCGACCTTCATCAAAAGTATATCCATCAAACCAGGACTCAAGAGCAAGATGGCCTACCTCAGTGAAAGTTAGCCAGTAGGACTTCTCTACCTTAATTTCTCTATCCTTTGATATCTCTTTCTGTCTTGGTATTTGTAGTCATTTTTGTTTTAAATTTGTTGTAGCTTATCTCTCTGTTTGGCTGTAGCATGTATATGACAATAAACTCACATTGAACTGCTTTGAGAGACTGGTTATGGAGCAAATCAGCTCCAGTCTCAGGAAGGCCCTGGATCCACTCCAATTCATCTATTGTTAAGACAAGTCAACAGTGGATATCACCTCAATGGCCCTCTTCTCTGAATTAGATCACCTCTAACTCGGGTGTTTAACAGCATCATACCAGCAAAACTAATAATGAAATTCAGGAATCTGGAACTTTGTCTATCCATTTGCAACTGGATCCATTGGTGCGGATTGGCACCATCATCTCCTCCTTGGCATCTCAATGTGGCATGCTTAGTCCTCAGCTCTATTCTCTTTCTGCACTCACAATTGCATAGCAAAATTCAGCTTCAATGCAATCTATAAAATTCACTGATGGCACCACCGCTGTTGGCCAAATAATTGGAAATTATATCAGAATATAAGATGGAGATCAAGAATCTAGATATATGGTGCTAGAACAGAAATTCTGATCTCAAGCACAACCAAGGAATTTTTTGTGGACTTTGGGAAGGAAAGGCCAAGGGACCATGCACTTGGCTTCATTGCTGTGAGGATGGTGGAAAGCTTAACGTTCCCTAGACAGCACGTCAACAAGACACTAAAGAATGCACACCAATGCCTCTATACAGAAGTCTGAGGAGATTTGGCTTGTTGTCGAATACACTATCAAACTTTTAAATGTTTATATGGTATGTATACAGACTTGATTTGGAAACTCGAGTGCCTTGGGACACAAAGCTAGCCAAGAGTCCATCATGGGCATGACTTCATGTCCATTGAAAACATTAATGTAAGATGCTGCTTTAGAGGACAGCTATCATGATGGACCACCATCACCTTGGTCACCATGTCTCATTGATCTTTTCAGGTAGAAGGTACAAAAGCCTGAAATCCAATAGCTATCAGGCTCGTGAAGCTCCCTGTACTGCCAAAACCAGCCATTCTCAAAGAGGGCCTTACAGCCCCCTTGAGACCATCAAAAAATGTTTTGTTTTCTATGTATTCAACAGGAGAAATGTACGGAAGTGTGATAGTCCAGATTCTATCACCAATGTGTCTATGTACAGATGGTCGTGTAGGATGACTGTGATTGGCTGAGAGTGTAGCCACACCTACTGACAGGTCTTAGAGGATTGCTCCTAGCCAGACCAGGTCATTCTGGACTGGTTGACCTACTTGTGATACGCTCCAGTCTTTTAGTTAATAAAAGCCTTGGTTTGGATCAACAAGTCTTTGGTTCTTTCGACGCGCACTACAGGAAAAAAACCAACTAAACTTAACTGTTTCACAAGGAAGGGAGCTCATAAGCAAAGTCCTAGGAGGCCATAGCCAAAAAAGAGTTGAGAATGGCTGCTCTAAACGACACCAGGACCACCAAAAGATTGCAGGATTGAAACATCAGTTTTGTTTTGCACAGACTACAACTGAAAACTGTGAATTGTCTGCCTTGGCATATTGCGGAAATTATTTTTTTTTAATAATGTGATTGGTATACTCTGGTTGCAGCAAGTAAGAATTTCAGTGCATCCGTACATTGAACTTGTATATGGGACAAAAACTCATTTTGACATTGTATCCAATGTGTCTTAACCTTGTGGACCTACCTATCAGGCTGAACCCTTTCAAAACTCTTCAGTCATTTCTCAAAACAACCTTTTCTTCCCAGGAATTGCATGACTGCATATTTTCAGTACCATTCTACAAGTGTTTCCTTCCTCAAATCAGGCCAAAATGCAATGTTGACAACAGTTTTACAAGAATCTTTTGCCACAAAGGCTACATTCCATTTCCCTTCCCAATCATCTGCTGGGCTTCGATGTTCACTTCTTCCTTCTTATACGAAGATGGTCTAAGCTGTTTGAACATCAACATTCATATTATTCAAATAATATTCTGCTTTTCTCGTCAGAGCTATACAAAAGAGAATTAATACCTATTATAACTAACCATATCTAGATGAATCCCACACCTGCATTAATTCCATATCACTCTATACCCTGGTCATTCAAGTATCTTTACAGATGACTCCTAAAATGTCATTAGCGTTCCAAATATCATCACCTCCTCTGGTAGCTTCTTCCAGATACCAATTACTTTCTGTGAAAAATCTTCCACTCAGATCCCCTTTAAGCCTTCACCTTAGACATCCATAAAAGACCATGTCAGTAGTTCCTCTGTTTGCGCGAAAGCCGCACTGTGATTCTGGGAGAACATTCTCGGCGACACTAGGTATTATTCTATTTAGGAGAATCCTAGCGAAGAGTTTGCCTGCAATGGAGAGCAGCGTGATTCCCCTGTAGTTTGAGCCAAACCAGTAGGAAAGGGCTTTGGCAAATACTAGAGAACTTCGGATGCCCTCCAAAGTTCCTCAACCTGGTTATCCAACTGCACGAAAACCAACAAGGTCGGGTCAGATACAGTAATGAGCTCTCTGAACCCTTCTCCATTTACAATGGCGTGAAGCAAGGCTGCGTTCTCGCACCAACCCTCTTTTCAATCTTCTTCAGCATGATGCTGAAACAAGCCATGAAAGACCTCAACAATGAAGACGCTGTTTACATCCAGTATCGCACGGATGGCAGTCTCTTCAATCTGAGGCGCCTGCAAGCTCACACCAAGACACAAGAGCAACTCGTCCGTGAACTACTCTTTGCAGACGATGCCACTTTAGTTGCCCATTCTGAGCCAGCTCTTCAGCGCTTGACGTCCTGTTTTGCGGAAACTGCCAAAATGTTTGGCCTGGAAGTCAGCCTGAAGAAAACTGAGGTCCTCCATCAGCCAGCTACCCACCATGACTATCAGCCCCCCCACATCTCCATCGGGCACACAAAACTCAAAACGGTCAACCAATTTACCTATCTCGGCTGCACCATTTCATCGGATGCAAGGATCGACAACGAGATAGACAACAGACTCGCCAAGGCAAATAGCGCCTTTGGAAGACTACACAAAAGAGTCTGGAAAAACAAGCAACTGAAAAACCTCACAAAGATTAGCATATACAGAGCCGTTGTCATACCCACACTCCTGTTCGGCTCCGAATCATGGGTCCTCTACCGGCATCACCTACGGCTCCTAGAACGCTTCCACCAGCGTTGTCTCCACTTCATCCTCAACATTCATTGGAGCGACTTCATCCCTAACGTAGAAGTACTCGAGATGGCAGAGGCCAACAGCATCGAATCCACGCTGCTGAAGATCCAACTGCGCTGGGTAGGTCACGTCTCCAGAATGGAGGACCATCGCCTTCCCAAGATCGTGTTATATGGCGAGCTCTCCACTGGCCACCGTGACAGAGGTGCACCAAAGAAGAGGTACAAGGACTGCCTAAAGAAATCTCTTGGTGCCTGCCCCATTGACCACCGCCAGTGGGCTGCTATCGCCTCAAACCGTGCATCTTGGTGCCTCACAGTTCAGCGGGCAGCAACCTCCTTTGAAGAAGACCGCAGAGCCCACCTCACTGACAAAAGACAAAGGAGGAAAAACCCAACACCCAACCCCAACCAACCAATTTTCCCTTGCAACCACGTCTGCCTGTCCCGCATTGGACTTGTCAGCCACAAACAAGCCTACAGCTGACGTGGACATTACCCCTTCATAAATCTTCGTCTGCGAACCCAAGCCAAAGAAAGAAAACATCCATAACTGCTCAACCTCCTTTGCTTCAAGGAAAAGACCCAGCTGATCTAATCTCTCTTATAACAAGTCCTCAAATCCAGACATCATCTTTGTGAACCATTTCTGCTCTCTCAAGCTTAATCATATTTATCCTATAGTGTGGCAACTGGAACTGCACACTATTCCAAGTGCAGCCTAACAATGTTTTATACAACGGTAACACAATGTCCCAACTCTTGTACTTAATACTGTGTCTATAATGTGACTAGGTCCTCATATTTGTGGTCAGAGTTGCACTTCAAATAGTGAAAGATTCCATAATGGTATTACTATTGAACCACCTGAGATGGTGGTTAGATTCTCTCTTGTTGGCAGTACGACCGACATGTGTGGTACCAATATTATTTTTTTAAACCCCAAGCCTGAATAGTATCTAGAAACTGCTGAATGAGGACCGAGTTTTATTAGTTGAGGAACTACAAATAGAATTGAACACATGCAATTGGCAGTAAATATTCCTTGTTCCGACTTTTAGGTGAAAATTCTCTTCATCTAAAGGTCAAAACAGTCATAAATTTATCATACAAAGGTGACCATCTGGCCCAGCATGGCTGTGCCACTTAGAAATGGATGTTAGGTTCCCACTTTAATTTTCAATTTTAACAGAGATATACCATGGCAACAAGCCTTCCCAGCCCACGACCCTGCACCACACAAATACACCGATGTGACCAATTAACCTACTAATCCCGTACGTCTTTGGAATGTGAGAGAAAACTGAAGCACATGGTAGAAGCCCACACAGGCATGGGGAAAACGGACATACTCCTTACAGACAGTGCCAGATCTGAACCTGGGCTGCTGAAGCTGTAACAACATTGCGCTAACTGCTACGCTAACTGTGTTGCCACAGAGATTGATCCATAGTGATAGCTTTGAAGGAAAAGTCAGCCATTCACAGGATAGAAAGATTTTTGTTTACTCTGAAGGTTTACGTGTATCCTTGGAAATTCCTACAAGGCCTCAGCGACTGAATCATTTAATGTACTCTAGCAAAGGTAGAGAAATGTTTATATGATAAAGGAAACTGACATGAGGCTAGTACAGGAAAGTGGTGCTGATATAAAACATCAGCCATGATTTTATTTAATCGTGGGGCAGAGACACCAACTGAATACCCAGGCCTTCTATTTTGTGCTACCAGGTCTGTACAATTTCACTGTCCGATGAGTTCAGAGGAGTTCTGATCATGAAGTCTTTCATTAGTCAGGAAAGAAGGGGAATGCAAAGTGCTGATTCATATTAAAGGTTACGTAATAAAAGTTAAATTACCCCCATCCAGTAATGTCTGGTTTATTTTCACTAGAAAAGATGAAGAACTAAAAGAATTGGAAAATGTAGACAAAACAATTACAAAGTATAGAAATGAGGGTAGTTACTCTCGCATAATATTCAAGAAGACAGTTGGAGGAATAGTGAGAAATTAAAAGTGCACAAAAATGTATTTGCTGGAGCAAGGGCCCCTTTCCTGTCTGTAAACACCCATTTTCCTATTACCCATCTTGTAATTATACTGGAAGATCATCATTTCAGTAATAAGTGCACATCACACAAATGCTCACCTGACTGCTACAAGTACATTCTGGCACTGCAGGGAGTCTTGGGTTTACTTAGAATGAAGATGTTGTTTGGACAGCTTCAGCTTTCACAATGACTGTTTATTGAAGGTTCATTGAATTTACCTTTAACAATGTGTTAAAAACGCACAATCTTAATTGAAGTGATAGGAGCACTAAGTAATAATTCTGACAGCAAAAACCGTTCCACCAAGGCATGTCAACTCTCCACAAAGTAAAAATGGCTCTCCAATGGGAAAAAACACTGATCAGGGTAAACCAGTGATGACAGGCCCCTTCAACATAGAAGAAAAACACATGCAAATTATCATAATTTTACACATTCTTATCCACAGTGCTGAATTGGCTAAGGTTTTATTTGTTTTGGTAGTCCTGAACCTAACTGCAAAGCAGTTTTTGTTGGAAAGAATACAGGTATATATAGATGTTCACTTTTGTCCTATAACCTACATGAAACCTAAGTCACCCATTATCTAGCAGGATATTGCAGACTAATTAGTAGCTCTTCAGATCCAAAATGTCTGCCACAAGACTTGAGACGTCAGATGTATTCTATTCAAATGTATAATTCCTTGCTAGCCCTGTCAAGGTATCATTTAAGCCACCATTTTTGGTTTCATCTTTCAAAAGTTTCCCCCTATCCATTCTATCTATTTTGTTGAATAAACTAATGATCATATCTCATCTCAACCTCCCACATTTAAAGGCATTAAAATTTATGAGAAGTCGCATTCCCTTAATTCTGATGAATCTGCCCTCCACCTCTGAATGATAACTCAACATACTTCCTGAACCTTAGCTTCCAAATTAATTTCATTGATTCATATTGGGTCTGACAAGGATCTACATTACCAAAGTACAACTTCCTTGCCTTCCAGCATTGAGGTAAAGACCAACACCCCACTTGATCAGATTTGTATACACCTAGCTACTGCTTTTTAATAATTTAATTCAGTTGGTGGCACTCAACAGTTCCTCGCCTCAAAATTTATTGTAATTGATTTTAATTGTTCCTTGCATTTTCCCATCTACAGAGTTTACTGTCCTTATATTTGCAAACTTGATTCAAGTTTACCTTATTCCTTCATCCAACTGATTAATAGCTCTGAGGATAAATGAAGGTCCTAAAACAGATCACTTGAGACACAGTCTGCCAATCAGAGCATCCCTCATCATCCTTTACTAGTTTAGAAATTGGTGAGATGTCCACATCCAAAATCAATCCGAATTCAGTGCATTCGCGATTTGGCTCATAATTTTCCCTCAAATAACTTGAAGATAGCAATGTGTGCAAAGTGAGCCTGGGTCCAGTACGAAAAACAACAAATAAATAACCCTCTCAGTGTTAGATACCATCCTTCTTGATTTGGCAGTCTATTCAATCAATAATCCATCGACTAGCTTAACTATCCAACATTATGGAAATCTGAAATAAAAATGCAAAATGCTGGACACATTCTGTAGTCAGGCACCATCTTTGGAAAAAGAAACAATACTTCTCAGACCAAAACCTTTCATGAGATATCTTAACTCTATTTCTCTTTCCATAGATCCTGCCTGACCTGCTGAAGGTTTCCAGCATTCCCTGTGTTTAAGCTCAAATTGGCTTAAAGACATTTCTTTCCTGTCGCAACCAGACTTCTGAATAAACCCTACAACAGTGCTTTGGTGCGAATTCTTTCTCATTGTAATCTGATACCTATAAACGATGCTCTTTTCATAGCTGTACATGATGCTAAAGATCTGTTTGCAGAAGAACCCGACTCACTGCACTAGGTGTTTTGTGTCAAACTAAATCAGCTCGAGTGAACATCTCAGCTTTGTTTCTTGTTCCTTTCTACTTGTTACTTTTATGTATTTGTTCACGAGATATGGGTGTCACTGGCAGTTATTCCCCATTTCTAATTACTGCAATCCATATAAAAAAGTTAAATCTCAAGCGCTGGCGTTATAATTAGGCCAAGCCAAGGTAGCTAATTTCTTTCTCTGTAACCTAGGTGAATTTTTTCAACAAAGATAGTTTCAAGGTCACCATTAATAAAAATGGCCTTTGTTTTTAAAAAAAAATCCAGGACGTAATTACCTTAGTTGTATCCGGATTGATTCTTCAGGTCTCTAGTTCCGTTAACTAATCATGACTCCAGTACTCCAGATTCCAAACTCACCACCAATATCCAGGATAGATTCCCCAGAACATTGAGGAAACACAATCATCACAGAGAGTAGTTCAAAAAGGGACCAACCTCCACTTTGTAATTAATGCCAGCCTGCTTGTAATGGAACATTTTGCAAGAACACTCCAAAATTGGTGACAACTTTATACTGCTGCTAATGCCCATAATTATAACCACATTTTAGGGCTTGTTTGTCCTGTATTTTTGTTTAAGCCTTGGCCTATTTCCCATTTTCCAACCATCCATTCTTGAACTAATATCCTATCAGAATTTTAATCTATAACATTGAAACATGCTATTTGTGAACCAATATTGGCTTCAAACTCCCATCAATCCTCAGTTCTAACTTGGAAGCAAGAGGGGAAAGAGCACCAACTAGTGGTGATCTGCAGGGATCTGCACTGGGACCCCTGTTCTTTGCGATCTTTATAAATGACTTGAATGAGGAACTGGAAGGGTGGGTTGGGGGTGAAACACAGGATTCTGTTGATACTGTGGTCAAGTGAAAAAAAAAAATCACACAAATGCTGGAGAAACTCAGCAAGTCAAACAGTGCCTTTATCCAGCAACGGTCAAGAGACATCACCAACGTTTCAGGCTTGGCCCCTTCATCAAGGTGTGGGAGAACATGAGAGATTTCCAAACAAAAAAGGGAAGGAGGGCGGGAGGACTGCAGGAAGGGGGGGAGAGGAGTCTGGGCTAGGTGGAGAGAGAAAGGAAGTAGGAACTGAAATGACTGGTTAAAGGTGGGGGAGGGGGGAAGGCAAGCTGATTAGTGGAATGCAGATGAAAAATTAGGTGTCATTCCTCCAATCTGTGGGTGGTCAGAGTGAAAGGCCACAGACAGATGTGAGCTTGAAATTGTGACTCTGAATTGAAAAGGTCGCTTTTGTTGCGGACAGAGAAGTGATCTCTTTGCAGCTAAGGATGGAGGTGTTGTGGATAGTGTAGAAGGTTGTCACAAGTTACAAAGGGATGTAGACAGAATGCAGAGTTGGGTGGGGAAGTGGCAGATGGCGTTCAATCTGAGGAGAATGTTGGGAGTGCAATCTGAGAAAATGTTAAATGATACAGTGAGGAAATACAAGGTTAGTGGCAGGATTCTTAGCAGTGATGAGAACAGGGATCCTGGGGTCCGAGAACAGGGATCCTGGGGTCCCAGTCCATTGATCCCTCAGGTTGTGTGCAAGTTGCCCGCTGAAGTGGTGAATGCTGATTCAATTTTAACATTTAAGAATTTGGAAAGGTACATGGATAGAAGAGGTATGGAGGGCTATGGACTGGGTGTAGGTCAGTGAGAATGGGCAAAAGAAATGGTTTGGCACAGACCAGAAAAGCCGAAGATGCCTGTTTCTGTGCTGTAATTTTCTACGGTGGTTAAAAAGACACATGTACAGTGGGCTGGCCTTCAATAGTTTTGGGGGGGGGGGATTTGTTTTCAGCTCTATAAAACTCTGGTTGAACTACATTCAGAGTATCATGTTCTGTCTGGCTGCCTCATTATCAGAAGGATGTGGAAGCTTTTGAGAAGGAACAGAGGAGATTTAACAGAATGCCACCTGGATTAGAGAAATAGTCTTATGAAAGGCTAAACAAGCTAAGATTTTTCACTTTGGAGAAGTGGAGAGGCAACTTCATAAAGATGTACAAGATTATGAGATGCTTAGATCTGGGACCATTTATATATGTCTGTACATCATGAAACCTTTTCCATAGAAACAGGCTCTTTGCCCCTTCTAGCCTGTGCTGTCCTATTTATTCAGTAAAGTCCCATCAACCTGCCCAGGACATATCTCACCATACCATTCCCATCCACATACCTGTCCAGTTTCTCTTAAACATCAAAATCAAACGTGCACCCACCACCTCTGCTGGCAGCTTATTCCATCCTCCGAGTGGAAAAAGTTCCCCTTAAACATTTAACGATATAACCATATAACATCACAGAAACAGGCCAGTTCGGCCCTTCTACCCCATGCCGAACACCTTCTCCCACCTAGTCCAATTGACCTGCACCCAGCCCATAAACCCTCCAGTCCTCTCTTGTCCATATACCTATCCAACTTTTCCTTAAATATTAAAATCGAAACCACATCTACCACTTCGGTCGGAATCTCATTCCACACTTCCACTATCCTGAGTGAACATATTCCTCCTCATATTTCCCCTAAACTTTTCCCCCTTCAATCTCAATCCATTTCCTCCTGTTTGAATCTCCCCCACTCTCAATGGAAAAAGCCTGTCCCCTCAATTTTAAATACCTCTATCAAATCACCATGCTCTTCTACACTCCAGGGAATAAAGTCCCAGCCTGCTCAACCTTTCCCTGTAACTTAAGTCCTAAAACCAGGCAACATTCTTGTAAATCTCCTATGCACTCTCTCTATTTTGTTTATATCCTTCCCGTAATTTGGCGACCAAAACTGTACACAATATTCCAAATTTGGCCTCACCAATGACTTACACAACTTTATCGAGACATCCCAACTCCTGTATTCAATACTTTGATTTATGAAGGGCAACATACCAAATGCTTTCTTCACCACTTACATGTGACCCAGGTCCTCTCATTCTTGTCTCATCCACCCTCAATGGGAAAAGCTTTTTGCATTTACTCCATTCAAACCCCTCGATTTTGAATACCTCCATCAAATCTCCCCACTTCCTCCAATGAATAAAGTCCTCATCTATTCCCATCTTTCCCAATAATTCAGCACCAAGACCCGGCAACATCCTTGTCCATTTTCTCAGCACATTTTCAATCTTACATTTCCTCTAGGGAGGTGACTAAATCAAAACACAAATCCCATATTTGGCCTCATCAATTTATTATACAACTCCAACATAACATCCCAATCTTTGTCCTCAACATTTTGATTTATGAAGGCCAACATGCCCAAAGCTTTCTTGACTACACTATCTACATACATAATTTCTTGAAAGTGACATTGCATCTGTATTCCCTGATCCCACTTTTAGAACAGTACACTCCCACTCCATTCAGACCATGATGTTGTGCCGACTCCAGAACAATTTTTTTTCCTATCTTACTCTCACAACCCTCTATTTTTCTTACTTGATATTGTCTTCCTGGGAAAACTATGCTGACTGTCCACCCTTTCTATGTCTCTCATTATCACCACTATTAAGTCTCTTCTCACCCTTCATTACTCCAATGAGAAAAAACACATTAATTCAACCTTGCTTCATATTACTTTTTTTGCCAATCCAGCAAACATCCTGGTAAATTTCCTCTGCATCCTCTCCCAAAGTCCAAAGCACGGCAACCTTCCTGGAATGAGGAGACCAAAACTGAATGCAATACGCCAACTGTGGTCTCACCAACATTACCTCACACCTCTTGAACTCAATCCCCCAACTAATGAAAACCAACACACCATATGTCTCTTAACCACCATATGAACTTGTGTAGCAATCTTAAGGATCTATGAACCTGGATCCCAAGATCTCGTTGTTCCTCAAGAATCCTGCCATTCACCACATACTCCAGCTTCAAAGATGGCCTTCACACTTATCCAGATTGAACTACATCTTCCATTTCTCTGCATCCTGTCTATATACTGTTGCAGCCTACAACAACCTTCTACAGTATCCACAGCATCTCTAATCTTTGTATCATCTGCAAATGTACCGACCCACCCTCAACTTCTTCATCCAAGTCAATTAAAAGAATTACAAAGGGAAGGAGTCCCAGAACAGATCTCTGCTGAATGCCACTAGTCATTGATCTCCAGGCAGAATACATTCCATCTACTACCCTTTGCTTTTTGCATGCAAGCCAATTCTGAATCTAAGCAACCAAGGTTCCTTGGATCCCATGCCTTGTCTTTTTGAATGAGCCTCTCATGGGGGTCCTTGACAAACGCCTTACTAAAATCTATATTCATCATATCCTCTGGCTTATCTTTATCAATTTCCTTTAACATTATCTTTCTAGAAACAAACACAAAAATCTCAATGGCGACACCATTTCTCAGTGTTAAACACTCAAGGAAAGATCTGCAGGATTACTGGAGGGATCATTGGTGTTTTAATACTAAACCTGAATTCATGATGCTGGTTGAGGGATATCTGGTTATCATATTTTTGGCTCCTTGCAAAATTTGATGCCTTATTTCACCACAACAATGGCTGTTTAGCATGAATATTTCACATTAAGAAACAGCTGGAATGGGCTGTCTGACCCTTCATATCTGCTGCCATTAAGCATCATGGCTGATCTTTCATCGCAATGCCAGTATCGCGTACCTCTGATTCCCTTAGTATTTAGAAAATGTTCAATCTTTAATAATACTTAGTAACTAAGCCCCCCCCCCACCCCCCAACCATTGTTCTTGGGTGGAGAATTGTAAAGATTCAATACTGCATGCTGAAGAAATTTCTACTTTCTGGAGAGGAATTTCTAAACAGAGATAAGAAGTGTAGTGAATCTCTGTCCAATGAAGCAAATGAGATATTAACATACCGTTTGATGCTTGAATAATAGGGGAATTAAAGGTTATAGGAAACAGGCAGGTGTGGAGCTGAGTCCATGGTAGGATTAGCCAAGATATTACTGAATGGTGGAACAAGTTCAATCGGCTAGATGGACTGCTCCTGCTATTTCTTAGGATATGTACTCGCTTATCCTTGCTTTGAAACCATCGCTCCAGCCCAGGTAATAAACACACTAGCAAGTGGAACAATGGCTCTGCATCTACCCAGGAAAATGTTGCAAGCTTAAATAAAGTCATTTCTCATTCTTTTAAGCTCAAGAGTTCTGACCAAGTTAGCATCTCCATTCATCCAGCTATCCAAAGTCCTAGAGATGGACTGAACCTGCTAGAAACACTCAGCAGGTCAGACAGCAAGCGGAAAGAGAAACAGAATCAACTTTTCAGGTTGAAGTGAAACATCAATTCAATTTTTCTTTCCAGTAATGCTGTCTGACTTGATATGCATTTCTAATTATTAGTTTTAATTTCAGATCTCTAGCATCTGCATTTTTAACATTTTCAACCTTGAAGACACGAGAGACTGTTAGTGAACAGAAACCTTCAATCTATAAGCAAAGATGGATGAAACGGTTTTAATGGATCAATTTTTAATGGATGCATTCTGACACTGTGGATGCAGACATTTTTATCACTTTATAGATATTTTTCAGCATGAATACAAAAAACAAGAAAACACCTGCCAATCCCAAGTATACCACCAGGGTCATTCCATAACTAGAACCTCATCACCTCTATCCCAAGTATACCTTCAGGGTCATTCCATAACTAGAACCTCATCACCTCTATCCCAAGTATACCTCCAGGGTCATTCCATAACTAGAACCTCATCACCTCTATCCCAAGTATACCTCCAGGGTCATTCCATAACTAGAACCTCATCACCTCTATCCCAAGTATACCTCCAAGGTCATTCCATAACTAGAACCTCATCACCTCTATCCCAAGTATACCACCAGGGTCATTCCATAACTAGAACCTCATCACCTCTATCCCAAGTATACCTCCAGGGTCATTCCATAACTAGAACCTCATCACCTCTATCCCAAGTATACCACCAGGGTCATTCCATAACTAGAACCTCATCAACTCTATCCCAAGTATACCTTCAGGGTCATTCCATAACTAGAACCTCATCACCTCTATCCCAAGTATACCTCCAGGGTCATTCCATAACTAGAACCTCATCACCTCTACCCCAAGTATACCTCCAGGGTCATTCCATAACTAGAACCTCATCACCTCTATCCCAAGTATACCTCCAGGGTCATTCCATAACTAGAACCTCATCACCTCTATCCCAAGTATACCTCCAGGGTCATTCCATAACTAGAACCTCATCACCTCTATCCCAAGTATACCTCCAAGGTCATTCCATAACTAGAACCTCATCACCTCTATCCCAAGTATACCACCAGGGTCATTCCATAACTAGAACCTCATCACCTCTATCCCAAGTATACCTCCAGGGTCATTCCATAACTAGAACCTCATCACCTCTATCCCAAGTATACCACCAGGGTCATTCCATAACTAGAACCTCATCACCTCTATCCCAAGTATACCTCCAGGGTCATTCCATAACTAGAACCTCATCACAATCAACAAAAGGTACCTGCAATTCGTCTTTTTCTACTCAACTTCTGTTTTTTTCAGTATTCTATTTATAGCCTCAAAATCAAAACAGAATCTTTTTAGATGCCTGACACCAATAACACGAAGGGTAAAGAGTATGTGGAGGGGCAAAAGGTAGTGTTATAACAGCTGCTAAAAGTTCATCAATAAATTAAAAATCACCCTGCCCAATGACCAAAATCCAACAGTCACATTAAAAGATGAGCTGAAGCATCGATAGGATTCTCCCATGGTAATTCACAAATATCACAACACACTGGTCGTTTTAATATCATTGCAAATTTAAAAGTATCCCCAGCAATTGAATCACAGCACACTTCATGCCTATAATTGGTGTGAAAATAAGGAACCAGTGACATGCCTTCGAAGAATACATCACCAGCAATCAATGACTGAGAATGTCCAGTTCATTAGACAGTACGTCTTTTCCACCAAAACATCCCACCATCTTACTCAAAATATGCTGGAAATAGGAGACAAGTCCACCATTTAAATTAACTTTAGAATTATCCTTGAAATATTAATTCATTTTTTTCCCCCTTCTGGTTTTGCTTTCTTTCATATGTCCAGAGCTCTCTCTGCACCATTCCAACAGCGTTAACTCAGTTCAACAGTGAATAGACCAGGCCATTGTGTTCGAGGGGGCGAAATAGAGCCCATTCCCCCCAACTTTATTCCTCATCTCCTCCGTCGCATCCAAACAATGAAGAGGTTATTGCAAAATGGGTGACATTTCAGGCGTGATGCAGTCGGTTGGGTGGAACAAGGAGTTCAAGGAACTTTGCAGCGGAGAGGGACGGCATCAGCCTGCATGAGCCCGGGAGGCGCCTCTGGACTCCATCCATTCCTCCCTGCGTCCAAGAAGCGCAGCCAAGTCTGCCAGCCCGGCCGCGGTTGAAGCAGCCAGTCCCGCGGACGGACAGACTGGGAGGGAGGTGACCAGCGGCCAGGTCAAGCCTCCGAGCCCCACGGAACGAGGAGCGGCCACTGAAAGCTGGCCTTGAATTTATGGTATTACAGTTAAGCATCATGAACTTCACTCACAACAGGCCAGACTGAGAGAGAACGAGAGGTGGGGGGGGGGGGGGGGGGGGTCTGATGAGTTTTACAATCGGCTGCCTTTCCAGCCACTGGGACCAAGATTTTTCATTTACAGTTGCACGATTTATTGTACCAGTCGCCAGAATGGGATTCCAACTTGTCATTTAGAATTGGTGATCTGGAGTCCAGCTATTGTCTGGCCTACACACACACACCCCCCCACCCCCACCCACGGCTTGACATCACATGCAGCAATTATTATGAAGGCGACTTCAAACGTTGCCTTCTGATACCATCCGACCGACGCAAGTTGTGACCCTTCATGGCTCCTTAAGCAGGTCACCAATTTTTTTTGGCCACAAGGATTTTTGGTTTGTTCCCTGATTAGTAGGAGTGTTTGTGCACTTAAAACGTGGTGAATAATCAAGATAATTCGCCAGGCCAAATAAAATGAGCTTGAAAAGCACCCAATTGAGGCTACTATCAACAAAATGGGTTTTGAATTGGAAGCCCTTTACTCAGTTAGCCTTCAGGGTAGTAAATGTAGGACAGAGATGAGGAGGAACTGCTTCTCCCAGAGGGTGGTGAATCTGTGGAATTTGCTGCCCAATGAAGCAGTGGAGGTGGCCTCAGGAAATAGACTTAAGACAAGGTTGGATAGATTTTTATGTCGCTTGAGAATTAAGGGATCTGGGGAAAAGGCAGGCAGGTGGAGATGAGCCTATCAGAACAGACATGATCAGATTGAACAGCAGAGCAGGCTAGATGGGCCAGATGGCCTGCTCCTGTTTCTTATGTCCAGGGGAGGCAATTGAGCGGGAAAGATTAGGTTCAGATTTATTTATTCATAATTGATATGGACATCAATCCCAATGCTATTAATTATTGTCCATTCCAAATTGCCCTTGACAAAATGAATAGCTTTTAGGCCATAGTTCTTCACTGGAAAATCACACACATCAGGTAAAGGTGGAAAATTTCCTGTGCTGAAGGAAATCAATGAACCAGATGGACTTTAAAGACAGCTTGTGGCCATTATTAGTGACTTAACTTTTTTTAAAAATGGAATACATTCTTCTACAAAGAAAATTTGAGAAGATAAAGCAGTGATCCTCAACCTTTTTCTTTCCACTCACATACTACTTTAAGTAATCCCTATGCCATCGGTGCTCTATGATTAGTAGGGGATCGCTTAAAGTGGGATGTGTGTTGGAAGGTTGAGAATCACTGCTCTAGACCCAATTGTTACTGAAATATTTTGCTTGAGAAAATTTGTCATTGGCCCATTTCCTTTGGAGCTCTGAAACCCTGCATATAACGAGTCAATGAGGTACAATTAAAACAGTGATTTTCAAACCTTTTCTTTCCATCCACATACCATCTTAAGCAATCCCTTACTAATCACAGAGCACCAATGGCATAGAGAATACTTAAAATGGTATGTGAGTGGAAAGAAAAAGGTTGAGAACCACTGAGATAGAGAGAATATGACAGAACAATTAGATGTAAAGACGCAATAGATGAATATGAACAGTGGACTTTGATCATTACAGTCAGCCTAGACCCAAATGACAGTCAGGTAATAGGTATGACAATGAGTTGGATAGAACAAGAAGCATTTGGAGACTGTAGTGCTACTTAAGTGGTCAAAATTCTGCCAACATCCTCATCACAATGCCTTCTGCCCCCTCCCAAACTTCTGCATCCAGGAGCCAACAACCCTCCACCATTAACCCGGTCAATCTCCCTCCGTGGTCTGTGTGCCTTCATCCCCCTCACCCAACCAGTCCATCACCTCCCATGACCTATGTCTGCATTCCTTCTTCTCAACCCCCCCCCCCAACAGTGATTTTCCCTCCCACACATCATTGTATTCCTCCTTCCTCCATTCCATCGCTACTCAGTGATAGCCCTTCTGCTTTATGTCCCTCACCCAACTCATTCCCAATCCTACTTAGTGGCACCCCAATCTCTTCCTTCTCCTACTCCCCTCACCAAACCACTTCACCCCCATGCTGTTATGCACATCTGACTCAAGTGCTTCCCTGATCCCAACCATTCTTTTCACCCTGACTCCGTGGTACCCACTTCTCCTGTCCATAACCCATCCTCCAATCCTGCCCTTCCCTGTAATATCTTCACCATTCCCCCACCAGTTCCCAAATTCCAGTCCCTTCACAGTGGTACCCCAGCCCACATTTACCCATCTCTTTCCCCCTGCCCCTATCCCCATCTCCTTCCCATGCTCCCTTTCCCCAGTGGATCCCCATCCCTCTCCCCACCCCCTTCCCCCAGTGGTTCCCCATGTCTTTCCCCAGCCCCCTTCCCCAGTGATTCCCCATGTCTTTCCCAGCCCCCTTCCCCCAGTCGAATCCCCATCTCTTTCCCCTGCTCCCTTCACCCAGTGGTTCCACATCTCTCTCACCAGCTTGGTGTTTGAAATGGAGCCGCCGGGGCAGTGCCCCGCATCCCCCGGGCCAGGCCTCCCCGCCCCCTCCCCTCCCCGCCCCGTCCCCCCCCTCCCCGGCCCGTCCCCCCCCCTCCCCGCCCCGTCCCCCCCCCTCCCCGCCCGTCCCCCCCCCTCCCGCCCCGTCCCCCCCCCCTCCCCGCCCCGTCCCCCCCCCCTCCCCGCCCCGTCCCCCCCCCTCCCCGCCCCGTCCCCCCCCCTCCCCGCCCGTCCCCCCCCCCTCCCCGCCCCGTCCCCCCCCCTCCCCGCCCCGTCCCCCCCCCCTCCCCGCCCCGTCCCCCCCCCGGCCCGGCCTCCTACCTCGGGTCAAGTCGAGCGGGACGTTCTCCTCCCCGCTGTCATTGCGCCCTGCCCTGGGGAGAAGTGAAAAGGACACGGTAATAATCGTGCAGCGCGGGCAGGGCGAGCGGCAGGTCGGCCCGTTCCCTCCTCCCTCCCCCCCCCGCCCCCCCCCCGGTGACCAGGAGTGCGGGGAGGCCGCCCGGCCTACCTCTGATGCGGAGGCCCCCTGACGGAGCAGCCGCGGACACTGACCGCCATGTTCACCGACTCCCCACTCTCTGCCGGGACATTGAGCGAGAGAGCGGAAGCGCCGCCCGGTCTCGCGAGAGCTCGCGTCCGCCCGTCAATGAGTGCGGGCTCGGCCGGCGGCGGCGGCGGACTGAGACGGGCGGGGGGGGGGGGGGGGGCGGTGACGTCACCTCGCCTCGGCCGGCCGGCCGGCGCCGCCAGCGTCATCGCCACCTGCCGGCCAGGAGAGGCCACGCTGTTCCTGCAAGACCCAGCCCATCCCAGAGAGGGCGCGCACACAAGGCTCTTTCAGGTGGCCAGAATAACCCCCCCCCCCCCACACCAATGCAAAGCCCTATCCTCCCCCTCCTCCGGCAGGGGCTGTCGGGCAGCGGGGCACGGGGAGCCGGCCGGGAGATTTTGGGGCAGGGGCGGCCGGCGGAGCATGTCGGGGCAGGGGCCTCTGAGGCGGGCTGTCGCAGCCTGGCTCACTGCTCCTGCACCGCGGCCGCACACTGAGGCTCAAAATGCGGCAGAGTAATGGCGGTCTTCCCTACCCATAAGACCCCATGCTGAGTGGGAAACAGAGCGGTTCCACCTGTGTGGGGGATTGTGGGTAGGGAAGACCGCCAGGGCTAAGGCGTGTATTTATGACGGGTGGCGCTCCATCAGATGCGGAGGCACTACAAGGGCCCCTGCACATCAATAGGCCCGTTCAGGTGGACCAGGCAACGCTGTAGCAGCCTTTTAGGGCTGCTACCTGAAAGGTGAGGTCTTCAGGTTGGGATCCGCTCCTGCAGCCGCCCTCAAGACGGAGGATGTACCTGAAAGCGGCAATAAACTCAATCTAGAGCGGATTCTGGAACAATTCAATAGGTTCGACTGCATGCATGAGGATAAAGGGTGCAGAGGAGTGTGACAGATTATGTTATATTTTATATTGTATATAGATCATCTTTGGAAGATAAACTGTGCAGGTTTTTTAGTGTAGGTCACATACAAACACTCAACATGGATTTCATTTAAAATACTGGAGCTCTGCTCAAGCCAGACAGTCCAGGCTCCGAGTGTCTTTGCAAAAACTTTGAAGGATGCCTATAAGGACTTCACAAGTAGGTGTTAATTGGACATGATGTGGAGTAATGGATTATTGTTTTGGAAAGCAACAGATGAACAGACTCGGAAGATTAGGTCCGGTGCCGAAGGGGCGAAGGGCCTGTTCTGTGGTGTAATGTTCTATGTTCTAAATAGGGTCAGTCAATGTTCCAGAAAATGCTCATTTTCTCCAGCAAAAACACAATGTTTTGTTGAGCGCCTTTGCTCTGTCCACATGAGTGACGGGTATCTCCCAGTGCCCAATCATTTCAATTCTGCATCTCACTCCATGCTGACATGTCCATCTCTGGCTTCATGTGCTGATTCCCCTCATCCAAACCTTCCATCCCACATCTCCACTCCCAACACATTATCCTCCATAATTTATGGCACATGATCCCACCTCCCCCTCTCCTCCCCTCTCTGGCTTTCATAGAGACCTCTCTCTCCATGACTTCCTTGTCCACTCACCTCTCCCCACCAATTCCCCCCCTCCTCTATCCCAGCAGAAAGTGCACACTTGCAACCACACCTCGTACCTCACCACAATTTGGGGCTCCAAACAGTCCTTTCAAGTGAAGCCACAATGATGAGTTGCACTACAGAGAAGAGGTGTAAAATCTTGTGAAATGGGTGTGAGAAAAACAACCTTAGGCTCAATGTGGACAAAACAACGGAGATGATCGTGGATTTTAGGAGGTCCAGGAATGACCATCCTCCGAGATTGATTTACTGCCTCTGGGGCACCCTTTGTGGCCTTCTTTACATTGGAGAGTCTGAGCGCAGCACTCTGTGACAGGAACCTCCCAGTGGCCAACCATTTTAATTCTGTATCCCACTCTCATACTCGCGTAAAAGTCCATGGCCTCATGTACTATCCCATCAAGACCATAAAGACCATGTACTATCCCATCAGGACCATAAAGTGGAGGAACAACACTTCATTTTCTGGCTGGGCACTCTCCAATCAGATGGCATTAACATTAACTTCTCTGGTTTCTGCTAAACCATTCTCCATTCTCCCACCTTCCCCCCCCCCCCCCCCGTCTCCTTTTTAAACCAGTAAAGTTCCTCCCACCATGCTGTTGGGGTGTTCTGGTCATCATGAAGGAATGAAGCGGTATTTATAGGTCAAGATGGTATGAGACTTGAAGAGAAATCAAACTCAGAGGTGGTGATATTCCCATCTCCTTATCCGACTTGGTAGTGCAGTTCATGAGTTTGGAAGCTGTTGCGCAGGATCCTAAATGGCTAACCATTTCACATTTTATCGATTGTGAACTTATGAAAACAGGAGGCATCACAGAGAGCGTAGAGGTTAGCACTACGGTATTACAGCGTTAGCAACCCGTGCTCAAATCCAGTGCTGTCTGTAAGAAACCTGTGTCAGGGTGGGCTTCCTCTGGGTGCTCTGGTTTCCTCCTGCCTTTCAGAACATATAGGGTGTGTTTTGGGTGGCATAGGTTCGAGGCCTGGAAGGGCCTGTTACTGTGCTGTTCATCCAAAACAATAATTTTTTTATTTTTCACACTATGAACCATATTGATCAAAATACACATAAACATTTCCCTCTTGAATATACACTGTCATTTTCTCCCCTTTTCCCCCCTCCCTTCCCTCCCGCCTTCATCCCTCCTCCCCACCCACTCAACGTTCAACCTATATGATACATTAAACCCATTAAACAATGTCATCACACAATGAAAATAAACAAGAAATTTGTGTCATCTACTTTTACACACTGGGTCAGTTCATTTCGTCTTCTTCTAATTCTGTCATTTTAGGGGGTGGAGGTCCGTGGTAGGCCCTCTCTGTGGTGTTCCATACACGGTTCCCAAATTTGTTCGAATACTGTGATGTTATTTCTTAAATTATGTTATTTTTTCCAATTGAATACATTTATTCATTTCTATGTACCATTACTGTATTCTCAGGCTCTCTTCTGATTTCCAGGTTGACATCATACATTTTTTTGCTACAGCTAGGGCTATCATAATAAATCTTTTTTGTGCTCCATCCAAATCGAGTCCAAGTTCTTTACTTCTTATATTACTTAGGAGGAAGATCTCTGGATTTTTTGGTATGTTGCTTTTTGTGATTTTATTTAATACCTGATTTAGATCTTTCTAAAACTTTTCCACTTTCTCACATGCCCAAATTGCATGTCCTGTTGTTCCCGTTTCCTTCTTACAGCGAAAACATCTGTCTGATACTGTTGGGTCCCATTTATTTAACTTTTGGGGTGTGATGTATAACCAATGTGTAACCAATTATATTGTATCATGCGTAACCTCGTGTTTATTGTATTTCTCATAGTTCCAGAGCATAGCTTTTCCCATGTTTCATTCTTTATGTTTAGATCTTGTTCCCATTTTTGTTTGGGTTTACAGCTTGTTTCCTCGTTCTCTTTCTCTTGCAGTTTGATGTACATGTTTGTTATAAATCTTTTAATTATCATTGTGTCTGTAATCACATATTCAAAATTGCTTCCTTCTGGTAACCTCAGCCTGCTTCCCAATTTGTCCAAGTAGGTTTTCAGTTGGTCGTATGCAAACATTGTACTGTGAGTTATACCATATTTGTACTTCATTTGTTCAAAAGATAATAATTTATTTCCCAAAAAACAATTTTCTATTCTTTTGATCCCTTTTCTCTCCCATTCTCTAAAGGAAAGGTTATCTATTGTGAAAGGGATAAGTTGATTTTGCATCAATATTAGTTTTGGTAGTTGATAATTTGTTTTTTTCCTTTCTACGTGAATCTTCTTCCAAATGTTGAGCAGATGGTGCAATACTGGTGAATTCCTATGTTGCACCAGCTTTTCATCCCACATATTGTATAGGTTCAGGTACCTTCTCCCCTATTTTATCTAGATCTAATCTGGTCCAATCTGGTTTTCCCCTTGTTTGATAAAAATCTGATTGGTATCTTAATTGTGCTGCTCTATAATAATTCTTTAAATTTGGTAGTTGTAAGCCCCCTTGTTTGTACCATTCTGCTAATTTATCTAGTGCTATCCTCAGTTTCCCCCCCTTTCCATAAGAATTTCCTTATTACTTTCTTTAGCTCCTTGAAGAATTTCTCTGTTAGGTGAATTGGTAACGATTGAAATAGGTATTGTATCCTTGGGAAGATATTCATTTTAATGCAATTTACCCTTCCTATTAGTGTTAGTGGTAAATCTTTCCAATGTTCTAAGTCATCTTGTAATTTTTTCATTAATGGCTGATAATTTAATTTGTATAGATGGCCTAGATTATTATCTAGTTAAATACCTAGGTATCTGATTGCTTGTGTTTGGCATTTAAATGGTGATTCTTTCTTAAACTTTCTGAAATCCGCATTATCACTTTCATTTGCGTTGATCTTGTACCCCGATACTTCTCCATATTCCTTCAATTTCTTATGTAATTTTTTTATTGATATTTCTGGTTCTGTTAAGTATATTACACTTTGGCTTGGCTTCGCGGATGAAGATTTATGGAGGGGGTAAAAGTCCACGTCAGCTGCAGGCTCGTTTGTGGCTGACAAGTCCGATGTGGGACAGGCAGACACGGTTGCAGCGGTTGCAGGGGAAAATTGGTGGGTTGGGGTTGGGTGTTGGGTTTTTCCTCCTTTGTCTTTTGTCAGTGAGGTGGGCTCTGCGGTCTTCTTCAAAGGAGGTTGCTGCCCGCCGAACTGTGAGGCGCCAAGATGCACGGTTTGAAGCGATATCAGCCCACTGGCGGTTGTCAATGTGGCAGGCACCAAGAGATTTCTTTAGGCAGTCCTTGTACCTCTTCTTTGGTGCACCTCTGTCACGGTGGCCAGTGGAGAGCTCGCCATATAACACGATCTTGGGAAGGCGATGGTCCTCCATTCTGGAGATGTGACCTACCCAGCACAGTTGGATCTTCAGCAGCGTGGATTCGATGCTGTCGGCCTCTGCCATCTCGAGTACTTTGACGTTAGGGATGAAGTAGCTCCAGTGAATGTTGAGGATGGAGCGGAGACAAAGCTGGTGGAAGCGTTCTAGGAGCCGTAGGTGATGCTGGTAGAGGACCCATGATTCGGAGCCGAACAGGAGTGTGGGTATGACAACGGCTCTGTATACGCTTATCTTTGTGAGGTTTTTCAGTTGGTTGTTTTTCCAGACTCTTTTGTGTAGTCTTCCAAAGGCGCTCTTTGCCTTGGCGAGTCTGTTGTCTATCTCGTTGTCGATCCTTGCATCTGATGAAATGGTGCAGCCGAGATAGGTAAACTGGTTGACCGTTTTGAGTTTTGTGTGCCCGATGGAGATGTGGGGGGGCTGGTAGTCATGGTGGGGAGCTGGCTGATGGAGGACCTCAGTTTTCTTCAGGCTGACTTCCAGGCCAAACATTTTGGCAGTTTCCGCAAAGCAGGACGTCAAGCGCTGAAGAGCTGGCTCTGAATGGGCAACTAAAGCGGCATCGTCTGCAGAGAGTAGTTCACGGACAAGTTGCTCTTGTGTCTTGGTGTGAGCTTGCAGGCGCCTCAGATTTATTATATCTCAGATATATTATAATGTCATCTGCAAATAGACTGATTTTATATTCCTTCTCTTTTATTTTTATCCCTCTTATTTTATTTTCTGTTCTTACCAGTTCTGCCAGTGGTTCTATAGCTAACATGAACAGTGAGGGAGATAGTGGACATCCCTGCCTAGTTGACCTGCTTAGTCAATTTCCTATTTGATGTACTCAACAATTAAGCCTCTGGATAAATAATTGCAAAGAGTCATTCACCTTGAGATGAATAAAACTCTTCTCCTCTCATTCCTGAATGGCCAAAAACTTGTTTTAGAGAGTGACCTCAGCCAGGGGAAATGTCGTCCCTACATCAACCTTGTCAACCCCATGAGAATGTTTGTTTCATTTAAATGTTTCAGTGAATGGAGATCAGACCCACACACAATATTTCAAGGCATGGTCTCATCAGACTTCTACATGATTATCGTAAGGTTGCTTTCCTCTAAAGTTCTCTTGCAATAAAGACTAACATACTTACTGCCTTCCTCTTTGCTTGTTGTATAAGGGCATTCAAGACCTTTCAGTCAGTAATATTTTATACACAATTCATTTTCTTCCACCAAATTGGATGACATCACCTCTTTATACATTATATTCCATCGGACAGTCCTTGCCCAGTCACTAATAAAAGACACTGGTGAAGAAATATGGAGTATTGTGTTCAGTTTTGGTCACTGCTTCAAGAAGTGAAGTGAAAAAGCCGGAGAGGGTGCAGAGATTCAGGGATGTTGCCAGGATGCGGGGGCCTGAGGTATAGGGAGAGCAGACTAGAGCTTTATTCCCTGGAGTTCAGGAGGATGAGGGGTGATCTCATAAGGGTGTACAAAATTATGAGAGGAATAGATCGGATGAATGCAGAGTTCTTTTTCCCAGAGTAGGGGAACGGTAACCAGAAGACATGGGTTTAAGTTGGCGGGGGTGGGGGGGGGGGGGGTGGAAAGGGTGGCAGCAAGTATTCTCACAACATATAAGGTATTCAGCTATGGCCCCCTTAAGACTCTGCTCAACATTTATGGACCCCTCTTTTTGTAAATCAGTCTAGTTTTTGTTTCTTCTGTACTTCTCTCCCACTGACCACATAAAAATATATTTATGCTATGTGAGGTGAAAAGAAAGCAAGGCTTTCACTTAAATGTGCTGCGTTGCGGGGCAGGGGTAGTGTAGGGCCCCCATTGAGAATGGCTGGTGCCATAAGACATAAGAAATAGGAGCAAAAATAGACTATTCAGCCCATCGAGTATGCCCTGCCATTCAATCATGAGCTGATCCACTTTCCCACTCAGCCCAACTGCCTGGCCTTCTCCCCATAACCTTTGAGGCCCTAGATAATCAAGAACCTATCAGTCTCTGCCTTAAGTTCACCCAATGACCCAGCCTCCACAACTGCCTGTGGCAACAAATTCCACAGATTAACCTCCCTCTGGTTGAAGAAATTCCTCCGCATCTCTGTTCTAAGTGGACGTCCTTCAATCCTAAAGTTGTGCCCTCTTGTCCTAGACCCTCCCATCGTGGGAAACAACCTTTCAGCATCTACTCTGTTCTTGCCTTCCATAGGAATAGGGTTAGGCCATTTGGCCCATTTAGTCCACCCCACCATTAAATTGTGGTTGATTTTCTATCCTTTTCATCCTCATTTGGTACACAAAGCTAAGGGATGAGTGTTGTGAAATGGGAGTGGTATGGATAGATGAAGACTGGCATTGATGTAGTGGACAATGATCCATTTTTCATGCTCCATAATTAAACCTTCCTTTCTTGCAAATAAGCATTTCTTATCCACTCACCATGATTCCTCCATCTCTATACTTTTGTTCCAGATGAAACACAAATTGAATCCTAATTCTGAGATCAGTTTGTGGAAGAAGCCCGCCTTCAACATTCTCGGGCAAAGCATACATGGGACAATATAACTTCCACAAGGAACAAACTCTGTAATTACCATGAAGGTCAATGGTGAAATTGAAATGTTAAATGTTACTATTCCTGTGACAAAATCCTGTGAGGGTTTGAATTTAGGAGCAGGGAAGTTATGCCTCAAGGCACTGGTGAGGCCACTTCTGAATTACCGGGTGCAGTCTGGTCTCCTTACCTCATGCTTTGGAGGTGGTCTTGAGGAGGTTCACCAGGTTGATTCCAGAGATAAGATGGTTTGCCTATGAGGAGAGATTGAGTCGTCTGGGACTGTCCTCGCTTGAATTTAGAAGAATGAGAGGCGATCTTATAGAAATGTATAAAATTATGAATGGAATGGATAGGATAGAGGTAGTTAAGTTATTTCCATTGATGGGGAGACTAGAACTAGGGGACATAGCCTCAAGATTCAGGGTGGAAGATTTTGGACAGAAATGAAGAGGGACCGCTATTCCCAGAGGGTGGTGAATCTATGGAATTTGCTGATATTGAAGCAGTGGAGGCGACCTCAGTAAATATATTTGAGAGAAGGTTGGACAGATTTTTATGTAGTAGGGGAATTAAGGGATTTCAAGAAAAGGCAGGTAGGTGGAGATGAACCTATCATCAGATCAGCCTTAATCACATTGAATGACGGAACAGCCTCGACGGGCCAGATGGCCGACTCCTGCTCCTGTTTCCTATGTCCTTCAAACAGCTCAACAAGGTAGTCCTGTTCCTGTGGAGCTTTGAGTCCATAAGCCAAGCTCCAATAATTTGTTCAACAGAGGGACAAATATAATTATGCCTGCTTTTATTTACACAATTTTTTTGGGTCATTATAAGTAGATATCAAATGTCGAGGAAGCAACTACAAAAGGCCTTTTATCTTCCTGAAAACCAAGTTCCTATAAACTGCAATCCAAGGATCCTTAATTAGGAAGACTGTTGGAGAAGATCATAATGGACAGGATTTTTTGGTGTATTCATTTGGAAAGGCGGGGCATAGTTTTGTGCAGGAGACATCATGTCAGGTCTGATTGAGTTTTTTGAGGAGGTAACTAAGAACTTTGATGAGGACAGAGAGGTATAGGTATTGGCATAAATGGACTTTAGTAAGATTTTTGAAAGGTCCTGCATGATAGGCTGCTGTCGTGTTGGGAAGAGTATCAGGTTCAGTGGGTTCACAGAGAGACGAGTCTGGACCAAGTGTTACAATCTCTTGTAACTTTAATTAACACACGGGAGACAAATGGGAGAACGGTAAACGGTTCTCGGTTACTATTTCACTTAAGTAACAATATAGACATTTACCTCGAACCTAGGTTGGACTCCAACAATAGTGAACCTATACTCGACTCGCTCACATACTTGAGTACACACACTACAAACAGGGACTCTTACACCCATTTCCCTGTACCAACTACAAGAGGAACCCTAAAATGATGATGTTGGGGGAGGAGGGGTGGTGGTGGGAAGCCGTCTGTGTACATTGATTGGATGGAAGCATTTCCTTCAGAGAAGGAAAAGCATTCACATTGATTTAGGTCGACCCCAACTTACCTTCTATTCAAAACAGATCCTGATCATTGTAACTTTGGAACATCGCAAGTCGGGGTCAATCTGTATTCCCAGATCTCTTTGCTCCCCCGCACTCCTCAGTGCCCTACTGTGTATGTCCTACCTTGGTTTGCCCTTCCAAAATGCATCACCTCACACTTGTCTGCATTAAACTTCCATCTGCCATTTTTCGGCCCATTCTCCCAATTTGTCCAGATCCCTCTACCAGCTTTGAAAATCTTGCTTGCTGTCCACACCTCCTATTTTTGTGCCATGAGCAAACTTGTTGATCCAATTTTCCACCTTATCATCCAGATCATTGATATAGACAAACAACAGCGGTCCCAACACAGATCCCTGAGGCACACCATTCATCACAGGCCTCCAGTCTAAGAAGCAACCACCCATTACCACTCTCTGTTTTCTCCCACACAGCCAATTCCAAATCCATGGATACCAAGTGTCTTAATCTTCTGAATGTTCAAGAACAGTTGATGTGTGTCTTTTGAATGTCTACCCTTGATCATTTGGTGGATCATGCCAACCTTGTTATGTCCATGACCTCCAAAATGAAGGTAGAAGGATTGGCTTCTTCCCTTAGTCAGCAGGTGCAAATGGAACTGGAAAAACTGCTTACTGCACTTTGTGAAACACCACACCTTATCAATGAAAGGCAGTGCCTGCCTATTCAGACACCTATCAATCTCTGCATTCAATGCATCAGTGACTTGGTCTCTACAACCACCTGTGGTAGCAAATTCCAGAGGTTCTCTACAGTCTGGCTAAAGAAATTCTCTTCTAAGTGGATGCCCTTCAATCCTGAAGTTGTGCCCTCTTGTCTTAGACTGTCCCACCGTGGGGAAACAACCTTTCTTCATCTACATTCAAAATGTTACAATGAGATCCCTCCTCATTCTCATTCTCCAAAATGCCAAACACAAGCCCTAACAAGCAACAGTTCATCTTCTACCTCAGTAAATTGCAGCTCTTGCAATTGCATTTTCTGTCTCCATATTCTTACTTTGACAGCTTTGGTCTGTTCCCGAACATCAATACTCCCTTTGTTCTCTCCACTCCTCACTGTCTCTGCAACTTTAAACACAGTTGTTTCTCACTGTTCCAGTTCTGATGAAGGATTCACAGCCACAAACATCTCTTCACGTTGAATCCTTCTGAACTGCTGAAAAGCTTCCAGAATTTCTACTGATATTCCAAGATTTCCATATCCTCATTTCAGTGTCATTATTTTTACCACTGTTGTTTCATGCCTGAAAAGCAAATGTTTGGTAGTGGATCTACCGTATTTGATGAAGAGTCTGCAGATTTACAATATGGCCAGCTATTTCCTCCAATAGTTTATCCTGGTCTCTGCGATGTGTCAAT